>NW_021703779.1:25465357-25678262 GCF_005190385.1 Monodon monoceros | reverse complement strand
TATATATATACACACACACACACACACTGAAATATTACTCAGCCATAAAAAGGAATGAAATAGGGTCATTTGTAGAGACATGGATGGACCTAGAGACTGTCATACAGGGTGGAGTTAAGTCAGAAAGAGAAAAACAAATATCGTATATTAATGCATATATGTGGAACCTAGAAAAATGGTACAGATGAACTGGTCTGCAGGGCAGAAATAGAGACACAGATGTAGAGAACAAACATATGGACACCATGGGGGGAAAGTGGGGGGCTGGTGGGATGAATTGGGAGATTGGAAATGACATATATACATTAATATGTATAAAATAGATAACTAATAAGAACCTACTGTATAAAAAAATAAATAAAATAAAAATTTAAAAAGTACAATCCACAATAGTACCCAAATGCCATATTTATTTTAATAAAAAAAAGAAATCACTTATCTGATAACTGAATGGCAATGCTGTCACAGCCATTATGTATCGACTCTGAACCTCTGACTGAATTCATCACACACAGTTTGCTCTATTTCAAGCTATTTTATTCACTATTATAATTGGATCCATTCATTTCTGTATACATTTTCAATGAAAGATTTGGTTAATTTCACTTTTTGTATCTCTACAAAACCCTCTAGTTGGGCCATGAAACGGATAAGAGTATGTGCATACAGATAGGTCAAAAAGTGTTGCCAGCTTCAGGCATTTTATACCTTTGGGACACTTGTTGGACACTGGATTAAATATCAACATGATGAGCAACAAACCAAACAGAGATCAAATTTAATCTGTTTCCCGTTTTAGAGGCACCTCACAGGAAAGACCTGTTGGATGGCAGGACGCCCACCCTGCAAACTCATCCTTAAGAGAGTAACAAAGTTTAAAGTGCATACTTACTTTCATTTTGTTTTAGAGCATATAGCAGAATAAAATTCTATTTTTTAAGCTTACAAGTAATAAAAGTCTTTAAATTTTAGAGCAATTCCAAGTGGGCTATTGTTTGCAGCAATGAAGACACGAAACTACATATAACACAAGGCAGAATGGAGAGGTTCCATGAGTAAAGACAGCATTGCTGAGGAAACACAGAGCAAGAAGTTTTGCTCTATCTCAACCCAGAACTATTTTCTATTTTTCAAGTAAACTAATGGAGGAGAAATATATAACTGGGAAGAGCAAAAAGAATATAAGAAAGAAATGGAATTTTAACCATATCTAAATTCAAAACTTGATAATTGTGAAGAGAAAATTCCAAGTCCACGGGATATCCCAGTTAGTACAGTAAAGGGTAATGTTCTAAAACAGTAGGATGGGGTGAGGAGAAAAGCACAACCAGGTAAAAATGAGATCAGAAAAGTGGGATGGACAAGACACCAGGCCAAGAAAATTGAACTTACCCCAGTAGTTTACCAATTTTAGTGTGCATCAGCATCAACTGGAGGAGTTGTCAAAAGACAGATCATTTGGCTTCACCATCAAAGCTCCCGATTCAGAAGGTGTTGGTTGGCACCTAAGAATTTGCATTTCTAAAAAGCCCCGGGATGATACTTTTGAGAACTACTGCTCTAGTCAATGGAGCAAGTGGAAAAAGTTCGTGAAATAAGTGGTATTTGATCTACATTTTAGGAAGATCACCCTAGTGGCAATATCAAGGCTGGATTGGAAGGAGACAGCCAGAAACAGGGAGATCACTTAGAAATCTCTTACAATAGTAGAGATGAAGTAAGAAGTGGGGGAGATTGTAGAGGTAGAATCTACAGGATGGGGAGACTGATCAGACAGGAGAGATGGAGGAAAGGAGTAGTCAAGGATGACGCTGAGGTTTCAACCCAGGATTCCTGAGAGGACTGTGACATCACTAAAGGAAATAAGGAGCAGAAGCAGGTCGAGGTGGCAGATGACAAGTGTGGCTGGGGTAGAAGACCCATTTGTTATCTTACAGCACGTTTTCTGCATTTATCACAGGTGTTTATACAGCAGAACGTATTGCTTGCATTGCCTAGTCTGTGCAACGAAAGCACTGCTGTGTATCTTTTTCATATTGTGAGTTCTGCTGGGCATTAGAGTCCCCTAGAGTTAGAGAAAGATTCAACAGAAACGGGAATGAAGTCTGCTGTGTATTTTAATATGCATTTGTTTTCATATGAATAATATCACAGAGATTAATTGTCTATTTGATTAACTTCTTGCAGAGATTGTGGGTGAAAATTAAACACACACAGTTTGTGTATTGCTCCTTCAAGTGAATTTCTAAGTGAGAATTTTAAAAAAGGTTAGAGCCATTTTTTTTTTTTTTTACTGATGCTGAGTCTATTTTTATCACTGTAGAAGTCTCATGAAAATACATAATATGCTATATACATATTAGCTTTACACACAACTATTTGGGCATTCATCTGCATTTACACGTGCAATCATATATCTATTATGACGGGAATCTATTGACATACTGTATTTTGTTCAGGGTATTATGAGCAAGTATCTGTACCTCCTGTGTGATCTTTGTTTCTCATCTTTGTCATGTGTGTAAAAACAACAGTTCCATTTTATTTGGATAGAACTCCTTCATTTACATAGTATTTTCATAAACACTATCAGACTGCAGCAAGAAAAAAAGTGGTAATAAATTCAGAAAAAAATCATGGGGAATTTTTTGTATTTTTTCATGTGTACTTAAAGAGCCAGGAACAGAAAAAAAATCACGTATAGAAGATTTCCTTGAACCTTAAACTCTGCTTTTCAGAGGTTTTGTTGACATGCTCTCAGGTATTCTTTAAATAATCAAAGCAAGTAGAAATCCATGTTTAGACAGTAGAAAATTACATTGATTCAGATTTTGTCATTTTTGGCTTTGTTTTCCCGTGTCTTTGAGAGTGCAGCCTCTGGGTATGGGCTGATAAATTTGAGATGATGCACTTATGTGAAAAACTGTACTGGACAGTTGTTGATATGGACATCCACTAAATTGAAAGAAAATTTAAATAGTTTCAGTGTTGCTTAGCAATTAAAAGATCCAAGTGCTGGCTTAAGTGAGATTATCTTCACAGTCTCTTTATTAATACTGATTAAACTCAAAACTAGAGGAATCTTCTGGCCTAGCAGGTGCTACTTCATGATAATGTTTATCACAGTTAGTTATTATTATTTACATAAAAGTTTAAATTCTCAAGGAATGGCAGTTTGCTTTTTATTTGGTTAACTAGTAAATACTTTTAAAGAGGAACACGTAGCATATAACTTTTCATGGTTCATCCAGCTCAATATCCCTTCTTTGGCTGCGGTACCAAAAAGCCGTAGCTAGGTTCCTTCATGTACCTCTCAAAGCTTAAAAACCTAGACCCTTAGCAGTCACACCATTGAGCCTTTCCTTTAATATGTTTCAAAGAGAAAATATCTGAATTTTGGGGAGAAGGAATGGTTCAACCATATTTAGTGTGAGCCACCTATGGAGGGAGGTGCTCATTGATTCATTCTTTACTGCAACAAATATTTATGCAGAAACTGTTATCTCAGGCACCGCTGGGGCTGGAATAAAGCATTTGGTAATCTTACTGCATATCACATTAAGCAGGGTTCCCTTCCTTTGTTCTAAACTTGTAGTTTATATTGTTCCCACTGTATTGTCATGGGCAAGATGGGACATTTGTCTCAAACGTTACTTTATTTTTTCAATATAGTATTCATGGATATTTTCAAAGCTAAACAAGGCACTGTTGTGGGTCCCTTGTAGTGATCATTCATTAATGTGTTTTTAAAAATATTTTATTGTTCCCTAGTTTTCAAAGGCAAGTTCTTGTCTTTGTATTTGACAGCAAGGGTCACACTGGCCTATACAAAGACCCACTTGGGTGCCATGCAATTATGAGAAATAAATATGTACTGTGAAATCTATCAAGCCTGTGCATTCTCTTTATTTCCATTACTGTACCATGAAATAGTCAATCACATTATTCTTTTATTCTATAAATTGGAAAATACTGAATAATTCAACAGCTCAAATTTCAGAACTTCATTCAATGAGGAGCCATAGTCCCTGATCTCTATTTTAATATGCTGCCAGTTATTGCCAGTCATAATAGTACAATACAGGGCCCGGGATGAATATCACTCACTGAGTTGTTTCCTTGAATGGCTTTGGGGTATGAAGTAAACTATATTACATCACTGTCCTCATAATGAGATCGTTCTGCTGGATAAACAAGCTCCCTGCAGGCCCTACCTGCTGATAGGACCCAGTGAACCAAATATTTAACACTTCACAGAGGCTCCTCCCTGCCTTTCTTCAATATTGCATGCATCATTTTCAAGAGTAAATTTGATGCAAAGAAGTAGAAAATTGAGCTACTGACTCCTGGGTCCATTGCTACAACCGGGCTTAGTAACAAAGCTTCAATTCAATTTCTGGGTCCTGTGAGATAATAAAAGTTTCAAAGTTCCCAATAAGATTGTTGAAATCTAAATTCTTATTCTATCTGACCAATTTACACATGGCATTCAGTGAAACCAGTCCGCCCAAGGAAACCACTGAAACAAAGCATGGAGTTAATGCAGTGTTAGTTCATTTGCTTGAAACAGTCACTGAAAAAACTGACTCATGCAGAAAATGGAAACTTTTTATTCCAGTGTTTAAAAGATGACACCGTTGCCTCAAAAACACATCTTCTACCATTAAAACGATGGCTCACGCACGAGAAAAACAACACAGCTTAGAAATAATACTTTGAGAGTTTTCACATGCGAGGATGTTAGAACACCAAGTTTGGCTGAGTTGTGTGTGTGTGCAGTGTGTGTGTGTGTTGCTTTCCCCCCTAAGTTCAGTGTTACAATTTTAATAAACTTACTGTCTCATAGTTTCCTTTCATAAACTGTACAACAGAATGATGCAAAAGCATGTCCTTTTAGTCAATAAGTCATGTACATCACTCTCATCATGGAAGTACAATGCTGTAAGTTCTTTAACACAATCATGCAAAGAGCACTATGAGAGTGTTAGCTTTTTCTAGGGGAGTCAGAAAAGGACTTCGGGGGGCATGTAATAGACGGGGCTTTGAGATTCATCATAAATTCAATGATGGCAACTCTAAGAAGTGAAAACAGGCAGGCTAACAATGTGAGTAGTGAAATAGTGGGGCTATTTGAAAAGAAGTTTGGTTTGGCTACACTACAGAGTTTGTAGTCCCAGGACAGGCAGTGATGGAGGAAGTGGTTGAAGAAGAAGGGCAATTTGTTTATTTACCTACCCTCATGCCCAGACCAGCCATGATGACCAATTAGTGCGAAGATGACCTTTTAATCAAGGCCTGTCAATTCCTAGGCAGGCAAATAACCCATGTCTTGGTTTCTTCAGAAAAGAATGAACCGGTCCAATCAAATTCCTCCTCTCTGAAGAGAAACAAAGTGCTTAAGACAGATTTAGGCCAGAGAAGCTGTGATGATCACACGTAATTCAAAGTTAAAACAGAAAAGCAACTATGAATAAATAGAGAAAGCTAGTCCTAGAAGGTAAGAGTGGCGAGAATGCACAAAATGAAGCTTAGAAAAAGCAGAGAGACAAAGAGACCCATTAAGGAAAGGACCAGAGACCAAACGAAGTCCCTAGAACTTAATTCTTGACTTCTTTTTAGTTCCAAACCTAAATCCCACACATCTTTATAATAAAACGCTTTTTGAAATAATCTGAAAGGGTTTTGAACTTTGCACCCACCTAGAGTCTCATTAAAATATTTTCATAATTGGAACTGTAGTACAAGAAGCAGGATTTCATTTTCTGCCTTATCCATTAATATAATATAGTATGAATTGTTCTTTAAATATTATTTGTAAAGGTTATTGTTAGTGGCTGCATATTCATTCCATAAATGTATATTACTAGATATTTGTTTTTTCATTTTAATATACAGCACTGTGATCAATATCATTTTATATACATTTTATTTGAATTTCTGATTTTGCCTTCAGAATGAATATCTAAATCAAGATTACTGGGTCAAAAAATATCATATGTTTTGCCAAATTGCTTCTGTAGAGTTTGTGTCTATTTATATTCCTGTATGCAGTGCATGAGAGTATCCATTTCACACCTTCCTAGCTGTATGTACTTATTTCTGTATCACTGCATTCTCCCACATTCAGTGCCCATTCTATTCTTTCCATACCTGCTTATAAATCCACAATCAGTGGTGGTCCTGAGGAAGTTTTCTCCACTATATGTATCTTTGTACATTTTCCCTTCAACTTCCAGGTATACAGTGATGACTCTGAATTTACGTATCTATCTGTGCTCCTCTTTGATGACTTTCAAAACTGTCATCCATTTATTAAATTTGGTAAGCCCTAAATGCAATGAGTTTTTATTACGGCAGTTGCTGATGGGAGGGAAGCTTGATTATTTGTGTATTATCTTACCTTATGTGTGCCACCTCAACCTGACAGGTCATAAGTGGTGAACTCTTCTAATACAATTAACCTTTATTGCTAATGAAAACATTTTGATATCTATCATGTTTCATTAGTACACATTGATAAACAATTTTAAATCTTTAAAGTTACCCATTGACACAAGAATAAAAAATTTTTAAAAGGATCCCACATTTCCCTTTTCCTGAGAATTTTCATATAATGGATAAAACTAAACTCTAACAAAAAGTCGAATGTTAAAAAAGAAATCAATTCTAGGACTTCCCTGGTGGCACAGTGGTTAAGAATCCACACGCCAATGCAGGGGACATGGGTTCGATCGCTGGTTTGGAAAGATGCTGCAGAGCCACTAAGCCCGTGTGCCACAACTACTGAGCCTGAGCTCTAGAGCCCGCAAGCCACAACTACTGAGCCCTCACACCGTAACTACTGAAGTGCGTGCACCTAGAGCCCGTGCTCCGCAACAAGAGAAGCCACCACAATGAGAAGCCCACGCACAGCAACAAAGAGTAGCCCCTGCTCGCCACAACTAGAGAAAGCCCGCATGCAGCAACGAAGACCCAATGCAGCCAAAAATAAATAAATATTTTAAAAAATGAATTCTATTTCAAGAAAGGTAAATTAAAATCGTAATCAAAAAAAATTTTTAGACATTCATTCACAGAAAGAGAGACAAGATGAAAAGGCAGAGGGCTATGTACCAGATGAAGGAACAAGAGAAAACCCCAGAAAAACAACTAAATGAAGTGGAGATAGGCAACCTTCCAGAAAAAGAATTCAGAATAATGATAGTGAAGATGATCCAGGACCTCGGAAAAAGAATGGAGGCAAAAATCGAGACGATGAAAGAAAGTTTAACAAAGACCTAGAAGAATTAAAGAACAAACAAACAGAGATGACCAATACAATAACTGAAATGAAAACTACACTAGAAGGAATCAATAGCAGAATAACTGAGGCAGAAGAACGGATAAGTGACCTGGAAGACAGGATGGTGGAATTCACTTCTGCATAACAGAATGAAGAAAAAAGAATGAAAAGAAATGAAGACAGTCTAAGAGACCTCTGGGACATTAAACGCAACAACATTTGCATTATAGGGGTCCCAGAAGGAGAAGAGAGAGAGAAAGGACCCAAGAAAATATTTGAAGAGATTATAGTTGAAAACTTCCCTAACATGGGAAAGGAAACAACCACCCAAGTCCACGAAGCACAGAGAGTCCCATACAGGATAAACCCAAGGAGAAACACTCCGAGACACATAGTAATCAAATTGGCAAAACTTAAAGACAAAGAAAAATTATTTAAAAAAGCAAGGGAAAAACGACAAATAACATACAAGGGAACTCCCATAAGGTTAACAGCTGATTTCTCAGCAGAAACTCTACAAGCCAGAAGGGAGTGGCATGATATACTTAAAGTGATGAAAGGAAAGAACCTACAACCAAGATCACTCTACCCGGCAAGGATCTCATTCAGATTCGATGGAGAAATCAAAAGATTTATAGACAAGCAAAAGCGAAGAGAATTCAGCACCACCAAACCAGCTCTACAACAAATGCTAAAGGAACTTCTGTAAGTGGGAAACACAAGAGAAGGAGAGGACCTACAAAAACAAACCCCAAACAATTAAGAAAATGGTCATAGGAACATACATATCGATAATTACCTTAAACGTGAATGGATTAAACGCTCCAACCAAAAGACACAGGCTTGCTGAATGGATACAAAAACAAGACCCAACTATATGCCATCTATGAGAGACCCACTTCAGACCTAGGGACACATACAAACTGAAAGTGAGGGGATGGAAAAAGATATTCCATGCAAATGAAAGTCAAAAGAAAGCTGGAGTAGCAATACTCATATCAGATAAAATAGACTTTAAAATAAAGAATGTTACAAGAGACAAGGAAGGACACTACATAATGATCAAGGGATCAATCCAAGAAAAAGATATAACAATTATATATGCACCCAACATAGGAGCACCTCAATACATAAAGCAACTGCTAACAGCTATAAAAGGAGAAATCGACAGTAACACAATAATAGTGGGGGACTTTAACACCTCACTGACACCAATGGACAGATCATCCAAAATGAAAATAAATAAGGAAACACACGCTTTAAATGACACAATAAACCAGAGAGATTTAATTGATATTTATAGGACATTCCATCCAAAAACAGCAGATTACACTTTCTTCTCAAGTGCGCACAGAACATTCTCCAGGATCGATCACATTTTCGGTCACAAATCAAGCCACAGTAAATTTTAAAAATTGCCAACCCCGTTTTTTTCCCTCAAGAGACAAACTATACAACTAAGAGACAAACTATACTTTCAAAACCTGGTTCTGTGATACAGATTCTCTAAGCATATAATGAATGCAGTAAAATTCCCATTTTAGCGTGCCTGCCTAGATATTCAATAAGATTATGATGTAGATCCAAATTAGTTTCTCTGATATATAAGCATGACTGTATGCTCTATTCTCCTTCTATATTGTGGAAAGTCCTTAATGCACTTGTATTCTACCTCCACGGTTCTAATTTGCTCATTGACTGTTATAAAACATAAATGAACAAGTGCCAAATTAAGTAACAGAAAATAAAAATATCAACAACCCCAAATAAATGCAACACTTTGGGGTCAAGCCAACTAAGATTGACTGATTTTAAGGGAAGATATTCTTTGCACATTAGCGTTAACGATATGTCACATGTCCGAAAAACTGCACGGTATTTCACTTCTAATTAAAGAGCTTTGACTTACAGACACATATTAATTCATGGTTATTTAAATGTCTCTAAATAAGTGAAAAGTATGCAGCTTAGACTCCATTAAACACACTTTTAAACAATCGGTAGGAACAGAGTTCTACAATAGAGAAAATGAAGCCAAAATCTGGTTCTTAGAAAAAAATTTTAAAAATTGGTAACACTCTAGCAAGACTAACCAAGAAACAGAGTTTAATAAAAATTGCAGTGTAGTAATTATCAGGACTGGTGTGTATTTTATAAACAGGTACATGTACCTGTAGAGTAACTGAGACTCTAGTCCCTGAGAACAAAGTATACTTTTTCAGTGCTTAAGTCAATGTTACATAATACATTTATAATTAAAAATTATAAATGTATATATTCATATAAAATAAATATTATATTCACACTCATTTTTCGGTTCTGTTACAAAGGATCTATGGGAGTCGAAACAAAACAAGGCACCATAATTCTTTCCTTGTCTCTTACCCCCTTCTGCTTCTGAGAATGCTCACTTAAGGATGGAACTGTAACCAATCCAGTCTTCAGTCTGCAACCACAGATGGCTTCACAACTCTTAAAGAATAGCTTCATCAACTCTTATAAAATAATAGTAAAAGGTGTATTACTTACAAAAATTTCAAGTACACAAAAATGCTAACATATATATTCCAGAGACTATGGGGAGAATATGCCCCCACCCCAGAAGGTCTTAAAAGAAGAAAATTCTGATTCTTGTCTCTATTAAAATCATAGTAAGCTTAGGAAAATTAGGCATGCTTTTGATATAGTATATTTTGGGTCCAATCTGTCTTGAGAGCGACAACACAAAGTAATATAACATACTATAAGCACTACAATAGCATGAGCAAAGGATAAAAAGGAAATTTTATCATTTTCATTATAGAATGTGTATATGTGCATCTAAAGTAAACTTAACCCATATGTTATTAATTACTTTAAAAGATATTAGAAAATCTAAACAGCATATTTTCTGACTCTTCCATAACTGGGAGGCTAGAATATATGAGAACATATTTAATTTGGAAATCTATAACTTTTAAAAAGAAGAGCACACTGTTTTAACTTTGCTTTATTGGGAGGGTGGGGGGAGAGAGAGTGAGAGAGGGAGAGGGAGAGAGAAAATGGATAATGAGTAAGATTATAAATAAAAAGGAATTAACTGGTGAGCCAATTCCAGGGTAGTTTTAACAAAGGCCAAATACTTACAGCCTGGACTACCTCTTATTCCCTCCTCCTCTAGTGTCTTTTCTATCCCTTGCCTAATAGTGATGGGAGGATGTGATAAGGAGACTTAATGCCTTCTTACTTCAGGTGAAGCCACAAACATGACTTATCCCTGTAAAATAAGCCTATGATTTGGCTAGGGATTATGTTATTTCAATTCTGTGCTTTGCACAGCATGACTGAATATATTGAAGGACAGTCAGAGTCAAAGCAGCAAAATATTTTAGGAATAATCAAGCTGTGTGATCTGGATTCTTCCCTCCTGAGAGAGTATTTTCGCCATCCTTACTGACAATTACGTTAAAGACAACTGAGACACAAACACTTCTGCTTCATCCTCTTCATGGTAACTGAGTATTGACTGGTTTGCTACGGATGCTTTCCCAGTCTATGTTTACTAAAATTACTTTATTTGGGGGAAAATAAGACAGCTAATAACATTCATAACAACTGTATGATATTCAATGCCTCCTTCCAGATGCATAAAGAATAAAATATAATTTCTGTCCTCAGTGAGCTGCTCATTCTTTAATGGGAGGGACCAACACATAAATGAATAACTGTAATATAATATGAATAACTACTAATGGTGATATGATATAAACAGAATATTTTGGGACCACTGATAACAGAGGAAAGGTCACTGACCTCTAATCTTACCTAAGCACCTGGTAGAGATATTAAAATTTCCAAATTGATAATAAATTATTCATCAGCAAAAGATTGTCTTAATAGCCATTCAATCTTTTGGTAACTGATATTTGATTTACATTAACATAAGACTTGGACTCTATGTAATGTAGTTATTTTTGGAGAAAAGTGAATCTGGGTTATATTTCTGATTGCTCTAACTACTGAACCTGTTGGACATTGCATCGAACAGATTTGGAAACAGATAACTCCACAATTTAAATGTTAATGAAGGGAAACAGAACATGGATTGTTTTCTAGAAACTCATGCAGATGGGAAAAGGTTCTACCGCTAATAATCAATAATAAGTTAAAACCATGATGATGATAATAATGATGATGGTGGTGGTGATGTTTTTGCCTATTAGTAACTTTAAAAAGGACACTCAGTGAAACAGAGATAAAAAATGGAACACTCATATACTGAGGAGATAATTACCTACTTATTTATATCATAAAACAAATTCATTCTTTCACTCACTCAACAAATATTTAATGAATACCCATTAGAACAACAACAATAGTAACTAATATGTACTGAAAACCTATACTGTGACAAACAGTAGGCTAATAACTATATATGAATAATTTAATGTAATCCTTAGAAAATCCTGTATGTTAGGTATTATTATTGTTATGCCCATTTTACACTTGTATCCAAGGACAGCAGTTAATACATGTCAGAGCCAAGACACAAACCCAGACAGTCTGAATTTCTATAATTCAACGTGCCGGGCAGTATGTTTAGAAGGGCATATATACAGTGATAAGCAAAACAGACACAATAGCGACCTTCCTGCAGTTATATTTAGTTGTGAAGAGAGAGATTTATCAAGTTAACCAACAAATGCATATTTAGTCATATTATACACTGCAAAAAGGGCACCAAAGAAAGGAACAGTACTATGTGGGGAAAGAACAGCTACTTTAGATTGGGGAGCTGGGGAAGACCTCTCTAAAACTGGAACGTTAAAATTTACCCCCAAAGGATAAGAAGAAACCAGACATGGAAAGTGCAGGGAGAAGAGCCTTCCAAACAGATGAAACAGCATATATTAGGGAGTTTGCTTGCTCAGCAGGGCTGAGAGTTAGAGAGTTACAGAGAAGTGGGCAGTATTTAGATCATATTTTAAAATGTGGATTTTATTCTAAGTGCAGTGGAAGTCACTGCCAATGAAGCAGAAGAGACAAAACTTAATTATGCTAAAAGGGAAGAAAATGGGGGTGTGGAAGAGGGAGAAAGTTGTAAACCAGGTTTTTAATCTGAACAACAGGGTGGGTAATGGCACCATTTACTGAGTTGAGGAGGTCTGAAGGAAGGACATGTCTTCAAGGAAGATCAACAATTTAGCCTAGGACATGCAATTGGTTGCACCTCTTCTGGAAAGTTAGAAAAAAGCATTTTTAAAGAGGCTGGAAGGTTATCTTTTGGCCTACAATTTGTCCCCAATAAATAATTCAAACACTGAAAATGCTATCTGCACACAGACGGTTGTAGTTAAAATGTCAAAGCAATCTGAAAGGCAATCGTGGGGAATCATGGAGTGACATGCATCTACAGCCTTTAAAACCATACTTAGGAAGGCCCATTTCAAGTTGGAAAAAAATTGGGGGTACTTTAATGAAATAAAGATTCATTTACATATTATAATATATTTTATATTTATTAAGTATATATTTTACCTATTTATACTGCTTTATTCCAACTACAAAAATTAGCTGTGTACACGGAGTTAAGAATGGTAGTTGTAGTACCATACACACACAGATATGCAGACATACATACATAAACTAGGATGATGGGACATTAAGGGTGATGTTTTTCATCTTTGCTAAAATCTTTTAATTCTGTGATTGTGCTTATATGTGTGTGTGTGTGTACACATGCACACACACACACATACATATCCTCTTGCAGGGCATTCTCTTTGGAGTGCACACTATCCATTTCAGTACATATTTTGGTCTTCCTCCAGGCTATCATCTTCTAGTGGCAATCCTGTTAAGTCAAAGGGTAATTGTACTTTCAACGGACAGGCAGTTTGAAAAATCAAGAAGTCTTCATTCTTAATTTAATGTCTATTTCTTGGCATGTAGCAAAAGGATGAAGGACTAAACACTACACAACTGGACTGGAAACCTCGTCATCCTCCCACTCTGTTTTCTTACCTACACTCTAGTAAGTTAGGTTAGGATGTTGTTCACTCTTATCTACGCCACTGAAGTCTGCCAAATTCGAGTTTTATCCTCAGTTAACTCTTGAAACCTTATGCTAGTTTTGACCATGTGTTCTTCATTTCTGTTTCCTCTAACATATGGTAAAATAAATTACCCCCGAATTTAAATCCCAAGTAGAATGAACTGAGACAAAGAGTAAAAAATAAGGAAAGTTGTTGTAATAATTACAAATCTCCCCCAAAGCAATAAAGTCTAGGTCTCAAGAATTACGTCTTAAGAACTTCAAACTCTCTTTTAAAATCTGTGCCAATAAGAATATATACGAAATATCTAAGAGAAGAATTAAACCTAAGTTATAAATAACTGTGGCTTAAAGAAACATTTATTCTATAGTATATCAGATGTTTTATACTGTTTCTGCCCAAAATTTGATGATAAAGTCAGGGTATGAAAAATCTTAATGAACACTTTTTATTCAAACCAATTCATTTTCACTCAAAATTTACTGATTATTCAGTACAGAAACAGTAGAAATCATTTTTTAAATGAGCTCAGAAAGTATGGTATCATTTGGGAAAACGAAACTTCAAATAGAATTCACTACTAGAAGGTGGATATGAGATCTGCTTTTTGTTAGAAATAGAAAAGGCTTACACCATAAGCCCTTTGAAGAGCTGCCAAATTAGGGTCATAGAAGTCTGAGCCTAGAGCTGACAGCAAAGGAAATCCAATTTGAGTCTGACAAAGAGAAGCTGAGGTCTGATATGTGTAAACTTATGGGATGGAGGATGGGGAGAAGCAAATTATTTTATATTTACCATCAGTATATTGCAAATGGTGTTATGACACCAAGTAACTCCTGTGTTTGCATTCCTGCATTTATTAAGCCTCATGGAAGAACTTTAAGATGGCATCGGTACCATGACCAGCATAGTTTACTAAAATAGACCATTTGCAAACCTGACATCTACTTATGCTATATCTTATAAAAGGAAGGAAACCCAAAGAGCACCTCTGGAATTATGCCCACATGTGTTTATTATCTCTTCTTAAAATAGCCCATAAATGCTAATAGCTTCTCTGTGGGGGAATGTTATTACAATTAGTGTACTTGATTGGAAACAGGGTACATAGATGTAGGAACAACTTAATTTTTAAAAAGAAATAACTTTGGCTTTGTTTTATTTGATTACTTAAGTCAAGTAAAGCTTATAGTGATGCCTAATTAGTAAAAAATCAAATATCAGGGGGTCAGAGTGGACCCCAGCCTATGTTGAGTTTACTGAACAATGTTCTGGAAAATGAATTAAAACTTCAAGGGCATTATTGGGATTTAAAACTAAAGCACCACACAGGGGAACATGAAGGCAATGCGATCTTAATTCTTTTTTTTTTTTTTTGCGATACGCGGGCCTCTCACCGCTGCGGAGCACAGGCTCCGGACGCGCAGGCTCAGCGGCCATGGCTCACGGGCCCAGCCGCTCCGCGGCATGTGGGATCTTCCCGGACCGGGGCACAAACCTGTGTCCCCTGCATCGGCAGGTGGACTCGCAACCACTGCGCCACCAGGGAAGCCCCTCGATCTTAATTCTTGGGGTAAAGTTTTAACCTTCTTTTCTTTTTGACTTCAAAATTAGTTCAAGCTGTCTTTCTTTACCTAACAGCATTCATTTTTGAATAAAAATGTTTTTTTAAAATAAAAATGTCACACAAGAAAAATTCTTAAGGCAGTTACATGCAGTTTTTCTGTCACTTGCCGTAAGTCACGTGTACTTAATATTACTAAAAGAGAATTTTTCCCCTAAATTTGCTCTTCTGCATAAAGTGCTCTCATTGACAAGTGACATAGGACACAAGAACTATTCCAAAATTGACCCTCAAATGATCTGGGAAGACCCCAGTTCAAGGACTGAATTTAAATGCTGAGTATAATAAAGGCTTTCACAAGTGCTGTCAAAGGAATTTCTGTTCTATTAAAACAACTGAAGAATACATTGCTTTCTGGAAATATTTCTATCTTTTTCCGTCACCATTAAGCATACTGCCCTCAAAATAAATTCCCCCAGGACTAATTTTCCTTATAAAAATTACAGCTGGAGAAGTTATAACAACATGTTATAAAATAAACCATGAAGCTCTCTGCAAAGGAATAGTAAGTCAGCGTTCTAGCAGTGAAAACTTGGCAGCAAAAAACGCAACCCCCGAGGAATCATGTGAGAAATTTTGATGGGATTAAAACATGCTGCATGACATATGGTATGTATTTTTAACACATATAATAGGAGAAATAAATTGGAAGAAGCATCTAAGCATTAATCCCCTAACTCCCATATCTCGTCCCATCCATTAGGGATTTATCTCTTTCATTTTGTCATGGTAATGTAAGCATGGAAGGATCTTTCCTACCTTCTGGAATTGAACTTTAGAAAGGGAGATAAAATGTCACTATTATTTATCTGCATCATTTAAGATGCTGTTTTTGTACAGAACAGAGAGATGTAAATAGATGCAGCAACCTCAATGTACAGGTTAATGAACTCAGTTTTACTAATATTTCTTATCAGTGCTAATATCTTTCTGTGCACTCAATTGATGTAGTGCACTGGGGCAGACTTTGCTAAAAAAAAAAGTAACTTCTGAATACACTGATACTAACAATATAACTAGATAAATGGCCAAAACTTTCCGAAACATACTATGCTTGTTCTCCTAAAAGGAGGGAAATTTTTTAAAAAGGTGTTTTGCTTTCTATTTTGTTCAAAATATTTCTGTAAGCAGTTCAGATTTCATATGTTGCAAACATGTAACTTTGTATCTTCTGAATTTACTATTCTCACATTTCATTCAATTAATAACTTATACTAGTGGGAGGAGGTAAGGAAACAGGGCAATTCCCCCATACCTATCATTATGAGGACAACATACCCCATATATAAACATAGAGCAGATTCATTTTACATGTGTGGACATGAAGTCATTCAACCTCTCTAAGGTCTCAAAAAGGGAATTGAAAAAGTACCCATCTCACAGGGTTGTTTTCAGGATTAAAGGCATTAAACTAGGCGGATACTCAGCATAATATCTAGCATATTATAAAAGTTGCCAATAAATGTTAACTATTATCACCATTAACACATCACCACCACCACCACCATCATCATCTATAAAAACAAGGCCTTATGGAACTGAGTACCATTGAAGAGAGGTTACCGCTGCATAAATGGCTGAGTGTTCAGCATGCAGAAGTGTTGGAGACCAAACTATCAGATTACTTATCATAGTGCTACAATGTCAGCATTATCTCCATTGTACAGATGGAAAAACTAAGGCTTTAGAATGAAAGGGTTGGGTGGAATTTAGTGAAATCAGCAACTGACATACCTTCCTCTCTGATGCTGAGTCTTACATAGGAGGCTGTGTATTGCCCTTTATATTCACTACTAGAAACCTTAAAATAATATTTAGAAAAGCACTCACAACAAAATGGTCGTCCCTTTTAGTTGATTTATTTGTACCATTTTGCCCTTGATATTATTGTTGTTTACTATTTAATCACATGCGGTTTTAATTTAAGCAGCCAGAAATCATTTGTGAAAAGGGGGAAAGAATAAATTAATTCATTAATCAAATAATATATATTTTTTAAATAAATTTATTTATTTTTGGCTGCATTGGGTCTTCATTGCTGCGCACGGGCTTTCTCTGGTTACGGTGAGCGGGGGCTACTCTTTGTTACAGTGCGCGGGCTTCTCATTGCGGTGGCTTCTCTTGTTGTCGAGCACGGGGTCTAGGTGCACGGGCTCAGTAATTGTGGCTCTCGGGCTCTAGAGCGCAGGCTCAGTAGTTGTGGCGCATGGGCTTAGTTGTTCTGCGGCATGTGGGATCTTCCCGGACCGGGGATCGAACCTGTGTCCCCTGCAATGGCAGGCAGATTCTTAACCACTGCACCACCAGGGAAGCCCCAATCAAATAATACATTTTTAAAGGAAGATTATGCTGGCCTATAAAGTAAAATGTAGGAAGCATTTAAAGGAGAAGAGACCATGAAAATAATTAAAAGATTATTTGAGAAATTTTAGCAGGTTGATATGAAAGTAGGTAGGCTGGGAGTCGTGTGAGACCCTTCAAAGGTGATGAATTTGTTTTTTGAACATTGTGGGAGCTTAATAAAAGTTTGGTGAAGAAAGGAGGGGAAGGAGGGATGATTCAGTTAGGTGATCAAATGGGTCAGGAAGAAGAAGGAGAAAAAATATTCAAAATAATTGTATTTCTCCTCCTAAACAACAAGGGAAATATAGAATTCTGCTCCCAACTAAGAAAACTGGAACTGAAGAAAACAGCCTTAGAAGAGCAAACATTATGAGTGTTCCTTAATACACAAACACACACACAAATATCTTAGTTATTGAAAACTCAAAAGGTTAAATTCACTTCTTAAGAAAAGCAGTGTTCTAACAAAAGCACCTCCGATAATTTTTTATCTAATGACATAATCTCAGAGGGCATTAGGGTCTTGCTTTTAAAAAGCTGACATCCATTTTAAGAAATAAAATTAAAGATAGATTGAACTAGGAAATTATAATACCTTTATTATTATTCTCAGTATGAGGGTAAAAACTGAAAAGCAGCCAAGTCGGACATATATCAACAGATACACTTTAATTTTTAAGAACAACTCCTAGTTTCAGGCTTTTCCCTCAGACATGATATTTTCAATTAAAATATCAGTTGCGTCTTTTGTGGTTTCACAGCAGCATAAGCTCTTGACTCCTGTCACTGTCGAACTACCAACATCAATCTTATATTTATTTCAAGGTGACTCTGGAATATTTCATCTGTCTTACATATGATTTTCTGTCTTCCATTCAAGTGTTTTGACTTGTCCCCGGCCTCATCATACTAATCCGTATAAATGCATACACCTAGAACTGAAACATTTCCTTTTTCCATTAATATCTCATAACTCTCCTATAGTTCTAAAACACTTAAAACGTGTGCTCTCGCTTTCTTTCTCTCTCCCTCTCTCTCTCTCTCTCTCTCTCTCTTTCTCTCACACACGCGCGCACGCGCACGCACACACATATACACAGGCACCAAAACACCCGTACATGTATATTCCATTTTGCAATGTACGTGATAATTGTTTCATATAAGATGTCTCTTAGTAGAATATCACATCCACAAACATAAATTGTAAACTTGAAATTGTTGCTTGAAAAGATTAAATTTTGAAAGATGGTGGTGGCATTTGTTCTATTTACTGGTTTAAGAGAGGCTTAAGAGAGGACTCCTGTATCTTTTCCCAGGAAATATATCCAACGTAAGCAGCTATTCTTTATTCAGATTCATTTAAGTTTTTGGTTCTTTAGTTATTGAATTTCCTTTCCTACAGTGTCTCTGGGCTCATGGTAAACTCTAGAGAAATACTCATAGGTCTGTCTCCCTGTTTCTACCCTTTTATATCCAGCCTAAGCGCAATGATACAGTTGACCCTTGAATAACATAGGTCTGAACTGTGCAGGTACATTTACATGCAGAATTTTTTAAATAGTAAATACTACAGTACTATGCAATCCATGTTGGTTGAATCCCGGGATGTGGAACCTCGGATATGGAAGGCCAACTATAACTTATATGCAATTTTTGACTGTGCTCAGAGGGCTGGTGCCCCTAACCCCCTACCTCCCACTGTTCAAGGGTCAACTGCATTTTCCCACTAGGTGAGATTTTTATCATCCTACCTTTTAAACTGTTCACTAAATACAAGCCCAACTGCCTTATATCAAAACATTACTATGATTTTCATTGATCTCATAGAATCAATAGGTTCTTTTCACCCATTTACCTTCCATTTTTCAGGTTTCCTAAATAATTTACCTCCCACCCCAAATCCATAGTTTCACTTTTAATCCCTGATAAAGGTCCTAGTTGTACTCATCTGGATTTTTTAATCATCCCTTTCCTGATCTCCTGACTGAACCCAACTACTGTCTAAGTGATATGAAATGATGTGCCCAAATGATGTGTGATGATCTCCAATTTTACCAAACACTTTAATTATGTAACACCATAGATTCTGTTGTCTTTGAGTATTAAGATCCAATCAATCAATAAAAATAAAAATAAAAAATAAAAAAGATCCAGTCAATCCTCTTGTTGCTCTCAGTTTCCTCATGTGTAAAATGAAAATAATAATACCAATCTCATGGGGTTGTGGTCCTGATTGAATGAGGAGTTTGCATAAAATGCTTGTACTGGTTCCTGCTACACAGTAAACACCATATGTATTAACTGCTATTATTATTATCTTCTTACCATTAGTTATTCTGGGCTTCCTTAACAAGTTTCCATAGACAACTAGCTTTCACTGTCATGCTTGTACCTTCTTTTGCTTTAATCTGTCTCCTGTCTTTTGTCACCCATATCTTAACTCTTTCCACGCAGTATGTTTCTGTTACTACTGCATTACTTTAGACTATTTACAATCTGCTTGCTTAGATCACTATCCATTTTAGAATACCCAGAAAATTTTTGAAATCTCACTACCTCACTAGCTAACATGACTGTTTTTAATCATAAGGGCAATATTTTCCTCTTATCTATCTCTTCATATAATTCACACGTTTCTATATTTCTATAATTGGGTTTATCCACTTTTATAAACATTAGATAATTCATAACCGTCTTAGACATGTTAGTTCACTTTCTTGTTGCTTTTCAGAGAAGTAAGCTCTCTTGGATGATGGATAATGATGGTCATTGTTTTTTAATTACTTAAATTATGATTTTGGACTATAAAATATAGTACATTTCTGTTGATTACAGGGCATTTTAACCTGAAATGTTACAGAACATAAGAAAGTATTTACTAGATCCGTAAAAAACTGCATTCATCCCAAAGTAAGGGTCTCCAAAATGACTTACAAAAGAGGTAGTGAATATAAGGAGATAATCAATACACACAATGAAATATGTTTCTTCTTGGCACATGAATAATTGAATATTATTTCTATTTTAAAAACTCACTGGTTTGTAACAAAGTGAATCAGCTATACATATACATATATCCCCCAAATCCACTTTGTTATAAAGCAGAAACTAGCACACAATTATAAAGCGATTATACTCCAATAAAGATGTGTCATGAATTGGGAGTCTGGGATTGACATGTATACACTGATGTGTATAAAATGGATGACTAATAAGAACCTGCTGTATAAAAAATACATAAAATTAAATTTAAAAAAAAGACCCAACACAGCCATAAATAAATAAGTAAATAAAAATTAAAAGAAAAAATAAACTCACTGGATTTTCCAACTTGAATATTGGGATTGAAATAAAATCATATCAAAATCATGAAAGCTTCAGTATGGCACTGGATAATTTTTAAATGATGTAAGATTTTATCATCTAAAACCTTGTCTAATATTGGATAGAAATACACATCAAGTGCATCAAGTATGGAAATTCATTTAAAAAAAAGTTTTATTTCCCTTTATGACCTGGCTACTAAGAAACTCAAAGAGAAATCTGGTGCTCAACTACAGAAAACACATTAACATTCTTGTACACTATTTATGCTTCTTTATGTATACCTGTTTAAAAGAATCCACTCTCAAATCATTCCAGAGTCACCAAAGACCTACTTGACCTGTTCCACCCCCACCCCATCTCTTTCATCTTCTAGCATTTCCTCTCAACCCATATCACTCTCTGCTGTTCCTTAGACACAAAACATGCCTTCACCACAGGACATTGCATTTACTGTGTCCTGCCTATAATTCTCTTCTCTCCATAAGGCTACATGACTCGCCTCTTCACATTTTAAAATTTTCTTATAAGTCATCCTATCTCATACAGATGGCTAACAGGCACGTGAAAATATGCTTAAAATCGCTAATTATTAGAGAAATGAAAATCAAAACTACAATGAGGTACCACCTCAAACAAGTCAGAATGGCCATCATTAAAGTCTACAAAATAACAAATAATAAATGCTGGAGAGGGTGTGGGAATGTAAGTTGGTACAGCCACTATGGAAAACAGTATGGAGGTTCCTCAAAAAAACTAAAAACAGAGCTACCATATGATCCAGCAATCCCACCCCTGGGCATATATCCAGATAAAAACTATAATTGAAAAAGATACATGCACCGCTATGTTCATAGCAGCACTATTCACAATAGCCAAGACATGGAAACAACCTAAATGTCCATCAACAGATGAATGGGTAAAGGAGATGTGGTACATATACACAATGGAATACTCCTCAGCCATAAAAAAGAATGAAATAATGCCATTTGCAGCAACGTGGATGGAACTAGAGATTATCATACTAAGTAAGTCAGACAGAGAAAGACAAATACCATATGAAACCACATATATGTGGAATCTAAAATATGACACAAATGAACCTATCTACAAAACAGAAACAGACTCACAGACATATAGAACAGACTTGTGGTTGCCAAGGGGGAGGGTAGGTGGGGGAGGGATGCATTGGGAGTTTGGGATTAGCAGATGCAAACTATTATATATAGAATGGATAAATAAGAAGTTCCTACAGGAAACTATGTTCAATATCCTGTGATGGACCATGGTGGAGAGGAATATGAAAAAGAATGTATGTATACGTATAGGTGGGTCACTTTGCTGTGCAGCAGAAATTAACACAACACTGTAAATAAACTATACTTCAATAAAAAAAAAGTGGGCATGTTAAAAAAAAGTCATCCTATCACAGGTGTCATCTGTGACTTCCTCTAATACAACATACAATCTATATCCATGTAGATATATACGGATATGGATATAGGTACGTTATATGGAATATAAATTTATCTGCCCCATCTCCATATGTACACTGTACTGTTATCTTGTATACATTATTTTTCTTCATACAATTATCACTACCTAAACGATAAGCTCCATTAGAGTTAGGATTTTCTTTTGTATTTGTTGGTTTCTTTGCTCTACTCTATTAGCAGTGCCTTAAACTTAGAAGACACTCACTAAATATTTGTGGAATGTAAGAATAACTAAATGGATGAATAAAAGGTACAGAATCTAGACACATGAATTATATACACTGATTTATTAGTGTAGAAGAAAACACTGTAAATTAAAAAATAGCAAATGTTCAAGCGCTTTGTCTTTCAAGATACAAATTAACATCAACCTAGTTGCAAAACAGAGGTTATAAAATCCAATTTAATTTTGTCTCCTTGCTATTTCAGCCTAATTTAACTTCCTTTCCAATTTTACTTTCCTGAACTTTGAATCATTCCAGAAAAGAAATGATCCAAAATAAATGTCTCCTGGTTTAGAATTAGCATGGTTGTTAGAAAAAGTAATGCATTTCTCACAAGTGAGAAGGGATTTAGGTGGCGCAAACCAAGCCAAAAGCTAGGTAAATGAGGGATTTTCATTAAAAGGCTTGTTCTGCCTAATGGGGGATTTTGGAGTCCTGAGATTCCGTAATAAGTTTATCTGGTATAGGAGATTGGGCAAACGAGGGCCAATTAAACTCCTGGACAGCAGCCAAGGTACCACTGCCGACATAAACAGGAGTTTACTTAAAAGAATCAAAGGAAGCCCCTGGTCTCAGCTGAACACCTTTTTTTTCCTTGTGGAAAGATTCTTATTTTTAATGATACAATGCAGAGAAATAAATCTTAATATTTTAGATATCATGCAGCAGAAGAAATGAGAGAACAATACTTCAGAAGAGACTGAAATGATGATGAAATGGCCTCTGGTGTTGAGGAGAAATCATTCTCTACTTTGGATTCCAAATGTTAAAAGGTAATGAGAGGCCTCAAAAGAATAGCATCCTCAGCACTCAGTAAACTGGCTCTCTGAAATCTTATCCACAAGCCACAGCCTAATAGTTTAATGGTTTAATGCTTTCTTCGTATTTCCAAAAGGTGAGAAACCCTGAATGATGCCCATCCTACTCTGAAACAAGTTTATTAACTTGGACATCACCAGGATGCTTGCCAAATATCTTTCATTATTTAGCTAAATTTTTGTTGTTGTTTTGATTTCTCAGTTGTGGTTTTCTTTTTTCCTCCCTTTAGGACATCTGTCCCTTAAGCAGCATGGTGAATGAAAGTGGCAAGTGTGGTAACGAAACGAAGTCCAATGGAAGAGGAAAATGTCATATTCTCATTAATAAGTTATAGGTTGAGGTACATTGAGGAGAAAATTGAATCAGCAATTCTTATGGACAACTTGAGTCTACATATCTAAGTTATGTCACTTGTGCAAGATTTTCTAAATTATTACAAGAAAATAATCACTTCAACACCTTAAGGAAAGAGATGTCATATAAAACGATGTGTAAAATTTCCGATACAGCATTTAACGCTACCAATTAAAGTAACATTTTCATGTAAATTGGGTAATAAATGGGGATTCCTTTATTTCTTATGTCTTTTCCTTACTTCACTGTTTTGCATTTGGTACCTTAACTTATACATACTTTTCAAAAGTATCATTCAGCAGTAACGAGGAAAATTAGGCCATCAGGGCATTCTAATTATAACAAAAAGTTCTCTCCCATTCATATTAGATTTTGACTTGTTCTCCACCCTTCATACTCTGAAATCCATTTTTCACTGTTGTAATCTATAACTGCTATAAGAAATACATATTTTGATCCTTGTTATGAATACAGAATGTGAGTCTGATTCATATATTGCTTAATAAATGGAGAACAGTTAAATAACTGAGACTCTGATGCAAAAAAAAATTTAAAGGTAACAGAGTGCTGTCAGTGGTAATGGGATGTAAGCGAGATACTGTAATGAATGATTGCATTTCTGGGTCACAGCATCCTCTCCATAATCATTTAAGATATATTAACAAGGGAGAAACTATCAAATGATCTCAGTATGATGTCAAAATATCTGTGAAAATTTTTTTCTCCTGATTTGTGTTCACTATTACCAGATTCCTAATATAGCAAAAGTAGTTCAAGCTAAATGCGCACTTTTTTTCTCAGATAGAATGTGTCTTAGAACCCATACTTTCCTCTAATCCCTTTGGTTTTTAATTATTTTTAGTACAAAGCCAAACAATAAGATATAAAATGTAAAAGGCATGAAAGTGTCTAAGTTGAAAAGTTAGTCTTCCTCCCACTCCAGTCTCCCCAACCAACCAGTCTTGCTCTCCGGAGGCAACTTCCTTAACCAATTTCAAGTACAAACAGGCCAGAGATATCCTATGGTCATTATAGTGCGTGCGTGCGTGCGTGCATGCGTGCGTGCGTGCGTGTGTGTGCCTGAGCATATTCTTTCCCCAACTGGTAGCATATTATATCCATTTTTTTTGCACCCTCTATTCTTTCATTTAACATTTTCGAGATCTTTCCATATGAGCACATATAAAATTGTCTCTTTCTTCTTCACACCTGAATGGTGTCCACTGTGTGGATGAACTACAATTTTCTTGACCAGTCCTCTGTTGATGCACATTTAAGTAATTTCAAATCTTATGCAATGCAAAAGATAATGAATGTACACACACATACACACACACACACACGTATGGCATGGATGAGTGTAACTGCAAGAAAAATTTGAGAACTGCTGAGTCAAAGAGTATGTGCCATTTTCGTCTTGATAGGTACTGCTAAATTGCTGTGCATATAGGCTGCATCAATTAAACTCCCATCAGCAATGTATGAGCATCTGATTCTCTACACTCTTGCCATTTTTTAACTCTGTTAACCTGATGGGTGAAATTGTTGTTTCTTTAGATTTCTTTTATTATGAAGGAGGTCGAATATTTTCATGTATTTCAAAATCAGTTGACTTCCTTTCCTATGAGCTGCTTATTCATATAATATGTCCATTTTTGTGTTGAGTTGTTGGTCTTATTGATTTGTAAGAGCCTTTTATATGACTTATATTGTGAGATATGAGTTGCATGCAACTTTCTTTGTTTGCTTTTTGCTTTCGTTAATTTATAGCAAATTTGAAGCATCCAGAACTATGTCACCTCTTCAGATCCCACCCTTATTCCTCTACCTCTCCACAATATTACCTACAATATGAAAGTACCTTCCCCAACTAGAGATAGTGTCACGAATCCTAGCCGTTCCACTAACTGCTCAAAATGCCACACCAAAACACACATGGCCTTACATGTCCTGTTTTTAATCTCTTCATGTCATTACTGCCACCAAATGACCCCTCCTTACCATGATGTCTAAATTAGACTCCAAAGAGGACATTCTAAATTGTACATCTTTACTATACAAAGGACATTCACTTTATGTTTTCCCAAAGCTTCTGATTTTTTTTAATGTGTTTACGTTTCACCACTGTTGGCGCAGTTTTGTATTTCTCTCTTCGTTCTTTATTTCTGTGTATTATTAGAATATGGTACTGTAGTGTCTTTAATAACTGTGTGACGTGTCCCTGGGGCCAGGTGAGTGCAGTTTCATTTGTGTAATAGTCTTTGAAATTCATGGGATCCTACTGATTTTTTTTCTTTTTTCAGCATCTAATCAGACTAAAATAAGTAAATTAATGAATATGTGTGTTTTGTTTTATAAGCCCCTTTCCCCAATATCTAATATATGTTGTGGTATACAGTTTTGATGAATTTAAAAGTCATATATGATTTTAGAAAATTATAGATTATAGTAAATATCTAGGCATAGCTGACAAACTTACAAAGCTAATTTGTGTGCTCCAGGTAAAACAAAATATATGAACCTAATTTAGGTATGATTACATCATTGGTTGTTGATTTGCTCTTTCACGTTTGATCTAAACATTTTTTTTAACATCTTTGAGGCAGTGGTTCATTTTTGTGCTTCACCTTATGTTAAAAATAAACAGCATATCAAATTAATTTAAGCATATGCCTACTACTGGCCAAGACCGTAAGTGCATATGTACACACATATGCATACACATTACTCTCTTCCCTGCCTAGGGCCAAACTTTCAGAACTCTCAAACTTGGAGAACAGCTCTAGACTTCAGAACAATTGTGGTTAGAGAAGGAGGAGGTGCAAACCTTTCCTCCTTGGGAAGAATGAAGCATTCTCTGTGGATCCAAGCAATAGACCAATAACATAGAAAACTATAAAAAGAGCGCCCACCATGCTGTGATTATTTGATTTTCCACTTGAAAGGATATACATTCTGAGGGCTTGGTAATCTATACATAAGTTAGTTTTTACGGAAAATTTGGAGTAGCAACAAAAGGCACAAGAAAGAAAAAGGGGATGGTGAGAACTTAGGGAAAAGGAAAGAGTTCCATGGTAATCATTCAGAGCAGCCCCACTGGCTGTTATGAGAATCCTCTCAGAGGCTAGGCAGCATGGTGGTGATGAGAGGTAGGTCAGCTATCGGGAGTAGGGTGGGGAAAGAGTCACTTGTACCTCATCAATGTGGCACCTGGAGGCATAAGACATTTCTGCTGTATATGGGAATAGAGTTTTGGTGTTGCTAAGTGCGGGGTCTAAGGTGGGGCTTAATTAACCACTTGCATTTGGCTCAGTTGTCCTTCAGGCATTGATTGCTAAAGGCATCTTGCGGAGTCACATTAGTAAAAAAGGGAAGAGGTTTTAACAATTCTTATTCTGTACTTGTACCTACACTAAAGCACCAGCAGATCACAATAACTAAGACACACAGATATCATAAAGAATCACCAAGAGAGTAAAGGAAATTTATATTTGAGATATTCTGTATCTTAAGACAGGAAGTACACCTTTGAAGAATTCTATGGGGGCTAAAATATATGTGAAGGTGTTCTTTTATAGTATCTGAAGAATGCCAAGTTTGGTTCATGTATTAAAGACAGAAGTTAGAATGGTTAGAGGAACCTCAGTAATTGGAATATGCAGGTAACTCACCACATTTATTGCTTGCATACATGTAGTGAATGAAAGAACATATTCCTCGATACAGCAAATGTGAATGCAATTGCATATTAAATGCAAAAAAATCATCATTTAACAGTTTTACAAATGTTTATTTGCTGACTATTAAACCTTGACCTCTGAAATTTTATGCCACTTTTGATTTAGGGATGGAAGATGAGAAGCTTAATTTTTAAAAGGCACAAAATGAAATCCTTAAATCACTTCTCAGGTGAGCTGCATGCTCTGGATAGAGTAATTCTCCCATCAAATGCTATTAACAACTAAAGAAAGTCTTTTTAATGAATTTAAGAATGCCAATGACCAATGTCTTTTCTTTTTCTAAATAGTTACTTTGTTCAAGTGCTTTGAGACTCAGGTTTTGAGGATCTAAAATGGTCTATATAAAATAGCTTTCTGGGCTTCCCTGGTGGTGCAGTGGTTGAGAGTCCACCTGCCGATGCAGGGGACACGGGTTCGTGCCCCAGTCTGAGAAGATCCCACATGCCGTGGAGAGGTTGGGCCCGTGAGCCATGGCCGCTGAGCCTGTGAGTCCGGAGCCTGTGCTCCGCAACGGGAGAGGCCACAACAGTGAGAGGCCCGCGTACCGCAAAAAAAATAAATAAATAAAAGGCTTTCTGATTTATTTCACTTTGTGCATCAAAGATTCACCAGACACATCCCTGAGATGTCATATTTCAGTACAAAGTCACTCTTGCATTGGTTTCTATGGCAGCCAATTGCAAAAATTTTAATGCAGCTCTAAACTTCCTATTCCAGTGTTGACTATAAGCATCAGTGTCAGGGAGGCTGTATTTGTCTTAACAAGTCTCCATCTGAATATAATATATATGCAGTTACACCCCTAAGCTGTGATTCACCATAATACCGAAAAACAAATAAATAACAGGGATACACATGGAATTACACAATGTTGACGTGCATGTGTGAAGAAGAAAGAGGAGAAAGGGAGGAAGAGAGAGAAAAACTGTTTCATAATTCAAGACTCTCTAAATGGTAGAGATGCAATCCTCTTTTCAAGAGTGTCACTCAATAGGCATAAAAGGCTGAAACCACATCATTATTTGGAGAAAGGAGAAAGACTCTTTGCATTTCCTATGTGAGAGCCTGCATCAGAGGAGGCTCCAGATCATAGGAAGAGTAGATCTTTAGAGGTAGACAAGACAAACAACACGGAAGTAATGTGAAAAAAGTAATAGAGCAGCAGGAAAGGGGCAAAAGTCATCATTATTTTTTAAGTTAAGATCCCCATTTAGAAAGTTAGTTGCATATCTCTGTTTCTATTCATTCCATCACTCAGACTCCTAAATACTTCGCAACACTCTGATCTTAAATTTAATTGGTGAGCAGAGCCTAAATAGAAAACCTGGAGATGAATGCTATGATTTCTCCTCACTACCATGTGTGAGGAGATGCTGAAAACCCCCAGGAGCCTCTAATATCTGGGCAAAAATGACCCGAAGGATTCTAGCCAAGCATTCAGAAGTAACATCTTCCCAGCTGGGCCTGGACAGCAGTACTGCACACTCCTTCCTTAGATTTGGAGCAGAGTAGTAGAAATAAAATGGGATCATCACTCACACAGATCTAGATTTGGATGCTAATTCTGCTGCTTTGAGATCATGGCTAAGTTGCTTACCTATTCAGGTCTCAGTTTCGTCATTGATAAAAACTGAGAAAATGACTTGTTTTAAGGGGCTGATGGGAAAATTACACTAGAAAATATATACAAGGCACTAGGGACAAAGCGTGGCCTATATTTAATATGTAATATGTGAGAACTGTTGTAATGCTATTTATTAGACTTTGAGTGATACTATTTTACCATGCATGCTATCATTTTGAACTACATTATCCTTGTAGCCCCTAGAACACTCGGTAAAGTCCTGTACATACGGCAGATACTTAATCATTACATGTGAATGAATGACAGCCTCAATTAGAAAAATCATATACATAAAGATCCAAGTAACAGGGGCTTCCCTGGTGGCGCAGTGGTTGAGACTCTGCCTGCCAATGCAGGGGACACGGGTTCGAGCCCTGGTCTGGGAAGATCCCACATACCGTGGAGCGACTGGGCCCGTGAGCCACAACTACTGAGCCTGCGCATCTGGAGCCTGTGCTCCGCAACAAGAGGCCGCGACAGTGAGAGGCCCGCGCACCACGATGAAGAGTGGCCCCTGCTCACCGCAACTAGAGAAAGCCCTCGCACAGAAACGAAGACCCAACACAGACAAAAAATAAATTAATTAAAAAAAAAGATCCAAGTAATAAATTGTTTTGCCTTATTTGATTGCAGTCATAAAAGAATCCATGTCCAACCAAGTAGTTTAATTTTTCTTAAAGATATATTTTTTTAAATTAATTAATTCATTCATTTTTCGCTGCGTTGGGTCTTCATTGCTGCATGCAGGCTTTCTCTAGTTGCTGTGAGCGGGGGCTACTCTTCCTCGCTGTGCACGGGCTTCTCATTGTGGTGGCTTCTCTTGTTGTGGAGCACGGGCTCTAGGCACGCGGGCTTCAGTAGTTGTGGCACGTGGGCTCTAGAGCACAGGCTCAGTAGTTGTGGCGCACGGGCTTAGTTGCTCCGAGGCATGTGGGATCTTCCCGGACCAGGGCTTGAACCCGTGTCCCCTGCATTGGCAGGTGGATTCTTAACCAGTGCGCCACCAGGGAAGCCCTTAAAGCATTTAAGTTCTGAGGTATTAAAGAATAATTGAGAACACAGAATTTTGAGCCAAACTGACTGGGTTCAAATCCCATCTTTACCATGTATTCAAAGTGTGAACTGGGGCATAGCTCCCCTTCCTGTAAAACATGAGTAGAACGAGAACTGTCTCATAGGGTTGTTGGGATGATGAAATGAGTTAATAAAACCAAAAGAGTCAAGCATCTAGAACAGTGCTTGGCAGTTACAAAGCACCACTGAAGTATTAACTCATTCAAATTAGCGACTGATGTTGAGTATTATCAACATTTAACCCCCCAAACCCCATTTAATAGTATATATTATCATATGCAATTTAAGTATGAAAGGTTGAACATAGCTAATGTGGGAAAGAGTAGATCCAGTCTCAATCCTGACTCTGTAACTAACTCGCTTCATGACCTTGAGTGAATCATGGAGCCTCTCTGCATGTCTGATCAGTTAAATGTGGGCATCGAATAGATTGTGTTTGTGGCCCATTCCTATCTCTACTATGATAACATTCTCTATTTTCACTGCATCTTGTAGGGTCATTTGTCTTCCCCTAGGAGGGCAACTTAAATTCTTTAAAAGAAGTCAGTTGGGATAAAAATCTTCTACAGAGAATTTCACTTTGCTATCAACCTTCTAGCATCAAGTCTATTCCATACACAATAAGGCAAAGCTATAGTAAAAAATCCTTATGCTATTTCTTTTTAAGACCCCTTCACATTTACCAATGCCATTGGAACTGAACTCAGGAAACAGTAAAGTACCAGAGATGTGCAAAAAGAGCCCTTTTTAGCTCTCAGCATTTCAGTGAGTTCTTTGTTTCCAATACTCGTAGTTGCAATATCTTTGTGATATCACATCTAAGTGCTGTATTACTTTTTTTGAGCCCAACCCCCTTTATTCCGTGAGCCACCACAGATAATATGAAGCATATGGTGGTCATGTAAAACCGGGATTATAACACAACATCACAGAAGCTTTGAATGACAGAGGACTTCAGCGATAATTCCACCTCAACTCATTTTTAAAATGAGAGAAATGACGCCAAAAGATATCTTTTAACTTGTTCAAAAGGATATGGATAATTAGAGATAGAGCCAGGACCAGAAACTAAGTCTCCTGTATCCTAATCCACTATTTTTACCACGGTATCATGGTGCCTTTGTGTTAAGAACTACTTAGCTCAGCCCAAAAGGGAGTTCCCTAAATCAATTTCTTACCTCAATTGATGTCACCGGACAGTATGCTTACCTTAAGAATATGGCCATGTACCTTATGACTCTACTAGTCCCTATTTCCATAGGAATCATCCAAATTATCACAACTCCCAAACCCCAAACACAAAACATTCCTGCACTGCACACAAAGTTTCATGGGTACTCACTCTAAGCAGCAATGCCAAATGAATTCTGGATGACAGTGACTGGGAGCTTGCTCTTAATCCCTCAATTTAGGAATTTAGAATTGGGTCTGAAAATGGTTCCACTTGACAGAGTAACAAAGAAAATGTTTTCTTCATTTGTTGAATACAGTATCACAGAGGCATCAGCAATTGTTAACGGCTTACAGGGAAAAGTCTGGAAATGTTGGCAATTTTCCGACTTCAGTCTCTTGAGTCAAAGCACACACTGTATCATTGGGTTTATTTTGTTTCATCCTATAAGTACAAATCTAGTGCCAAAATAACAAACTAAAAAATATTTAATCTATTCTACTGATGTTTAACAAGCAGACTTTGGAAAAATATATATTTACATAACACACATATATGTTTACATAACATATACAGGTATATTTACATACGTACCACTATGTGGTAGGCAGAATAAAGCCCCTCCCTCGCCCCCCAAGCGGTCCAACATCCTAATCCCAGGAACCTGTGAATTGGTAGGATAACATGACAAAGGGGCATTAAGGTATCAGATGGAATTAATATTGCTAATCAGCTGACCTTAAAATAGGAAGAGTACCCTGTATTATCCAGGTAGTCCAATGTAATCATAAGGGCCCTTAAAGTGGAGGAGGGAGGAAGAAGAACAGAATCAGAGAGGGAGATATGCCCACTGAGGAATGGTCAGAAAAATGAGACATTGCTGGCCTTTAAGATGGTGAAAGAGAAGCATGGGCCATGGAATGTGTACCACCTCTAGAAGTTGGAAAAGGCAAGCAAATGGATTCTTTCCTATAGCTCTGCTGACAACTTGACCAGTAAGACCTGTGTCAAAATTCTAACTCCAGAAGTGGAAGGCAATAAAATTGTGTTGTTGTAAGCCGTTAAGCTTTTGAAAATTTGTTTCAGTTGTAAAGGAGATCTAATGCACACTACTCACTTTTTTAAAAATTACCATTTAAAACTGGAATTTGAATGTGGTGTGATATTCAAGGTCTTTATGTAAAAAAAACTGAGTTTTAAAAAGTAATGTAATTTAGTTATAATAATTCTCTACCACATAAGAAAGCAGGACTAATGAGAAGGAAAATAACTATCCCACCTTCTGCAACAGAAATTAACTATAAAAGATAAATTCTAAATAGATTACTATAAATGAGTAAGACTATACAATTTTAACACAGACCACGAAAAGAGTTTTCCTATCAATACTTCCATTTTCCTAGATTACTAGGCATATAAATTTTAATTTTAAAGGCTGTTATCTTTTTGAATGATAAAATTCAAAATTTTATCTCTTTGTAAAATATAGAGAAATATGAAAAAGTGTTTAAATTCAGATTTTTAAAAATCCTCTTTAAATCATAACTTGCAGTACTAATTCAGTAGATATTAAGAGGTCACTGATAAGGAAAAAGGGGATTACACACATTTTTGTTTCAAAAATGAAGTTCTAGGCCATGTTCTAATAAAACTCTACTACTGAAGACAGCCACATCTGCCTCTGACCTCAGTGACATTCTGGTCTTCAAATTCCACATACCCACATCCATCCTCTACAGTTGATGACTGTACGTGACTGTAGGTTCTTGGTGAGCAAATGTGAGTCACTGAAGATATCGATAAAATGATGCTTCTACCCTCCCAAACCCAATGGATGACCAAACTGAGTCTTGGTGATCTCTAACGGCTAGAAAGAAATGGAGACAATTAGGAGATAAGGAGAGGCTGTTGTCATGTAAGACAAGAAGGTAACTCCCAAATTCACAAGTGATTGAGTAAACAGTAAAGCAAAGATGGCCTTAAGAAATGGTATATGAACAGAAATTACACAAATTGTGTAGTTTGTGAAATTGTAAGGAGGACGGCAAACAATGGCAAGCAATGACAACAATGTGTCAAAATGACTCCAGCTAATAGGCCTCTAAGGCCACAGTGATCGTTTTTAATAGATGGTGAGGGAAGAACAGATAGAAACTGTGAAGAATATGATTAAAGATGTTGAAAATATCGTATTATCTAAAACTTTGAACCAAAATCATCTGCTCCAGTTTCTTTTGGTTTTTATAAGTATTTTAAAAATTTTATTTATTTATGTATGTATGTATCTATGTATGGCTGCATTGGATCTTTGTTCCTGCGCACGGGCTTTCTCTAGTTGCGGTGAGCGGCGGCTACTCTTCGTTGCGGTGCACGGGCTTCTCATTGCAGTGGCTTCTCTTGTTGCGGAGCACAGGCTCTAGGTGCTCGGGCTTCAGTAGTTGTGGCATGCGGGCTCAGTAGTTGTGGCCCACTGGCTCAAGAGTGCAGCCTCAGTAGTTATGGCACACGGGCTTAGATGCTCCGCAGCATGTGGGATCTTCCCAGACTAGGGACTGAACCCGTGTCCCCTGCATTGGCAGGCAGATTCTTAACCACTGCACCACCAGGATAGTCCTGCTCCATTTTCTTGAACACATGCTGCATGGTATAACAATTCCAGGTGATATTTAGATAGCCAGATAATCTACCTTCTCCGACATATAAGGAAACATTAGCAGACAGGAAGGAAAGGCTATTTATAAACTGTGTAATCATCATTCAGCTTGAGAATAACAGAAGCAGGTGTGTAGATCTTTCTCTAATACTCATGAGCAATAGGGATCTCCTGTACTGAGAAAACACAGCTTGCTGCCAAATCTGTTGCACTGTGCTTCTGCATTCTTTTCCATTCTCAACAATAAGGAAGTCTCCACATCATAGCTACTGAGTTCATTCAGCTGTTCTCCTATCATTTCCTCCAGTCTCCCCATAAATTTCTATTGTACCAACATGCAGAGAATTGATTACATTCTTTTTCAGTCTGTCTTTGAAACCTGCAATCAAATTATTTTATGCAATCACAAAGTGCATGAATATTTTCTTCTTTACTAATACCTCAACACACACCCCTCCTACCTCCGCACTCTTGTCATCTCCTGCTCCACCCTCTTCAGAGTTTCTCTACTACTGGTTTAGAATCCACTGAATGTGTATACGCTACTGCAGCAGTGTTACCCACTGCCAGTCTAACATTTTTTTCACGATAACTAACAGCCACAAATCATGAAGTCAGAGATGATGTTGGTAAAGGCGTGGTGATTATGCAAAGTAGTAGTATTCGAGTCCCTTAGATGCAAACATGAAGATATCCAAATAATTACCTGTCAGTGCTTCTACAAGTTACATACTGAAAATGTTTGCAACTCAAACTCACACAGTAAACATTACGTTAATAAAATGACTTATCAATTTGTATTTTTTTCAGGATGTGCCATATGCAAAACATGGAGCACGGCACACTTTTATAACTGCATACAAATCTGGCTCCCACTCTGACATACCCAAGCATACCCACATCAAGGATTCTGGCATTTCATAGCTAAGAGCACTATAACTATGCTTGCTGCTGTTTAATGATTGGGTGCCGTATCTAATTAGTTCATGCTCTTTTCCCATTAGCAGAGCCTAGGGTGTCTATAAACCTAACTTAGGTGCAAGAGAAATGAGTACTTTTTCTGCAAGACTGACAGGACTCTATCTGGTAGGGCTACTGGTAGTTTATTAGCTAAGCAGCAATTCTAAATTAGGTTATGCTGGTTTTGACAGTTTCTGCAAACTGACATTTTCATTTGCTCAGTTCCTTGGAACAACCCATCACGCAGATATATTACTTGTTGAAATCTCATAAAATCTCTGTTTTTCTCTGGGCTGTGAGCATGAATTTCTAATGAACTTGGCTCTGGGTGAAAGGCAAGTTCTCACCCATTACTGCAAGGGATGGTTTTATTTTACTGAATACCAATTTAACAATATCAATGCAATACAGATGTCCTATTTCTAATGTTGGATATATGAGGTGTTACCGTTGTGACCTCAAAATGGGAAAAAAATTTTAAGAAACAGAAGGAATAGGATAAGAATCATAAGAGGCCTTGAGATTTGCTGCTTGTACCTATAGTTTATCTTTTTGGTGCAAGTCAGTGATGGCTAGCACAAATTACAGCCATTCTAAGCTAACCAGAAGAGAGCTCAATCCTCTTGTTAACAATCTCAGAGCATGGTCAATCTCCCCAATCCAACGTACAGCGTGACTACCGCATCTCTGCTCAATAAAGTCACAGGAAAGTTATTTCCTTTTAAGCCTGCAAACTGAAGTAGTATTTAAATACCTTGAAAGAGAGACTGCATCCACAAATGTAGTTTTATTTCAGTCAAACCTTCCAATTATTTTTCCATGATGAAGCATTAGTCTATCTCCATAGAGAAGCATGTTTATTAGAATATGGTGACGCAAACAACTGAAAAACCAGGAAGTTCTCAGTCAACTGTTTTTGCTGGAGAACGATAGATGATCTGACCAGCATTTCCATTGATGTGTCTGGTTGTTTAGTGCTGCTTGAACACATCAATAGAGCACAGAAATCTTGCTGCTCAACATTATGTTCAATGAGGCAACCGGGATGATTCACAAATTGACTTTCAGACAGAATCTGGTGGAAAAGTGGCTGGCTAACCCATAGATTCAGCCATACCTCTGTGAGAGGAGAGAGTACCAGTTTCAATATCAACATCAGTTCATTAATCATAGGCTGCCTAGCACATGTACTTCCTTATGCTACAGCTCAAGATCTTTTAACCAAAGGAGTGATATAATAATTACTGTATTTGCATTTTTATGAATTTCATCCATGATCTATTCAATGGCAAGAAATGGGACTCATTTGACAGGATTTCTGAAGTTGCTTTCTTATCTGTTTCCCTATATCAGGTTTTCTGATATTATCTATTAATTCTCACCAGTAAAACACTTATGCCTACACTTCTAAAAATGGCACTTGAATAGTGCTTGTTACATATATAACAACCCTGGAAGATATTTATATATTTATTTTTACTTTTTCGAGAATGAATTTAAGGTAAATTACCTAAATATAGCAAGAAAACATAAATTAGAGATTGATAAGGGGAAGAAAAAGGGAAATAGAAGGATACAGAGCAAGGTTTACACTAAAGTGAGTACAGATTTTTTTCAGTTAGCAGCCAACTGAAAGATGAAAGCCTGGTCAGATGAAAACAACAACAACACGTGGACTCAAAGGAACACAACTACTTCCAATAAAATGAGAAAATGTTTTCTGTGGTTCTTCAACATGTTGAGAAAAAACATCCATCGTATCATCCTTATAGTAGACGGTCTCATTGGCCAGTTTTAGCTGTTGTTCAATGTGACTGCTTTGTGTAGAGACAGAGTTAAGACAAATTCTTGAGCTATATGTTGCAATTAGCTCCATTCCACAGAGACACAAACTAAGGGCTGTGAAGAATCGTGCTCAAGGTCATACAGCCAGTTCAGAGCCTGAAACTGAACCAGTATCGATGCATTTTACTCTCCATCATGCTGCAAATGCAAGAGACACAGGGGTGCCTACTCCATATGGCTGGACGACAGGAGAAATACAGATAGTAGAGGGACTTAGCTGTTATAACCAACATTTATTGATCTATTGCATAGGCCAGGCACTGTGAAAATATGTTAAATGCACTGTCTTATTTAATCTTCAAAACCATCGTGAGTGGTAATAATTATTTATCATGTTTTACAAATGAGATAACTGAGGTTTAGTGTGGTCATGCAATTTCCAAAAAGTCACAAAGCTAGGAAGTATTAGAGCTGGAGAGTATTAGAGTATTAATCTGAACGCAAGGTCTTTAACTCTAGAATCCACATACTTAAGCACTTTATTATGCAGCCTTCTTATATCAGAAGGATGTCTCTCTGTACATAATGGGGGACCAGCGATGGTTTCGGTGTGTGTAAAGGTGGATAGATGATATTTATTCATTCACTCCATCACTCAATATTTGTAACCTGCATACAATGTCTTAGCATTATTCTAAGATCAAGTATTCTTCTAAGATACATACAATATTCTAGTTTTCTTCTAGAGATACAGCTTTGAACAAGACAAACCCCCCCTACCTCATTGAGCTTACATTTTTAAGGAAGATGACTCTGGCTGTAGTGTGTAGGATTTCATGGAGATAGATAAGAGAGATTAGTTTGAAGGTTACTGCAAAGATCCAAAGCACAAGATAATATATTAGTCACCTATTGCTGCAGAGTGAAGAACCAAACATTTCCTGGCCTAAAACAACATACAATTTATTATCTCACAGTTTCTGTGGTTCAGAAGTCCAGGCATGGTTTAACTGGGCCCCTTGCTCTGGGTCCAACAAGGCCACATCAAGGTATTGGCTGGACTGCATTCTTTTATGGAGCTTGGGTCCTCACCCAAACTTATGTGGTGATGGGCAACAATAAAGCTATAGTAATATTTAGAAGGTTTTAATGACATAGGAGTAGACAAATGGGTTAAAGGAACACATTTGGTTCCCTGTGGTTGTAGGTCTCTACTCTTCTCGGGAGCACTCTCAGCTCCTAGAGGCCACTTTAAGTTCTTTACCACCGGCCTGGCTGCTTAGTTCATCAAGAAGTACTTCTTTCCAGCAGAGAATCTTTCTCTTGGGGAAGGGCTCAATACCCATTTTAAGGCTATTCTACTGATTAAGTCAGGCGCACTCAGAATAATCTCCATTTTGATTAGCTCAAAATTAACTGACTCGCCACCTTAACTACATATGCAAAATCCCCTTCACTTTTGCCTGTAGACTGTAACTGAGTCAGGGGAGTGGCATCCATCATACTCACAGTCTCTCTGATGCTACAGAGGAGGGGATTATACAGGGCAGGTACACCAGGGGGGAGTGGGAACCTGGGGGGTCCTCTCAGAGGCTACATGCCTTCCACAGGATCAGACTTCATAATCCCCATTTTGCAGTGTATCCCAAATGAATGATGCCAGATATATTTTCGAATGTAACAGGAGAAAAGTGGGAAGAGCATGAGAAAGAAAGAAAGACTAAAGAGGACTGGAATCTTTTCTTCTTGTGGACTTTAGAAACTTTTAATTGAAATGCACAATTAAAGAGCTGTAGTCCCAAGTTTACTAATTTGATGTGGGGATGTTGAGGTGCTGGAAGAATATCAGGAAGTGATGTCCAGGAGGCATTTGGAAGCCTGCATCCTGAAGAGGGGAGGGGAAAAAAGCAGCACAGGGGGAGGAAACCTGGACATTACCTGAAGAGCAAAGTCAGCTATAAATGCATGAGCTCCCAGGAGTTTGACTACCAGAGAGGGAGATATGACCCAGCATAAGAACTCGATACAATGTAAGCTGTGATAGAATATTTTCAATTTAATTTAAAATGGTAAACTTTTAAAAATGCTTCCTGTGAAAATACCCTGAAATTAAAATGTGGGCTTAGAAAAATGAATGCCTTGGGCATCTTGTTCTTCTATAAACTTGTTTTTCTCTTTATGTGTAAAAGACAAACACTGTCACTCAAATGTCGAACTCATCGTGACTGCATTATAAAAGTAACATTCACAAAACCAGGAGGATATTTGTTTGATGAATGAATACCTGGTGCCTGTAAATGAGTTGGTAAGTAGCACGATGTCTATTTTTTTGGCAAGGCCCTAATCAGCCCAATGTGTGTGTTACGGACTGTTAAAAACTTCAGAGTATAAAAACATGGTAATGTATCTTAGACTGTGAATCCTTCACACTATGTCTGCATTCTCTAATTGCATAAACTATTTTTAAGTCCTAAAATCCCTCTTACATTCAAATCCAAGCAACATTTAGTGGGAATTATAAAACTACGCTTTAGTTACTTGCATATTTTTATGTCCTTACAAATAGAATGTGTTTTATTTCATGAAAAAAATCACTTCTTATTCATCTCTATATCCATGCTTCATAAAAGGAGTAGAACTACATAAAATATAGAATGTTATTTATAAAATGATGAGAAATTATTTTTTGAAACAAAAAAGTAAAAATATAAAATTAAAAATCCATTACAATTTATACTTAACGGCATACATATTTAAATCTATATTCTGATAAAACCCATATGGCAAAGATCTTAGGACAAGATGCCACAGGTCTATACGCTTAACCACTAGATGGCTCCCCTACAATTCTAACTTTTAATCTTGTTCAAAGGAAAACTCAAAATTCACTCAGAATATACTATGCCCAATCTTAACAACTGCTTCCAGCGCCATCCATACGAGCACTATTGCACCAAATAGAAACTTGAACCAGCTGACAGTAACCAGAGGGGGCATGTCTTGTACACCTTCATTATTTAGCAGAGTTAGAAAATGACTATAGTGTGTAAGACAGTATTTCTAAACATGAGATCAATAGGTTCACGTGGGGGAGACACTCGGGGTGCTTACTGACAATGTGAAGTTTGGGTATCTGTATCATATCTACTGGATCAGAATCACCTGGGGTGAGGAAGAACCAGTATTCTGTACTGTTAGCAAATTTATGTACAAAGTTCCAGAATGACAGTGTAAAAAATATACTTTTTAAGACGCGTTTGGCTTTGCTTATTCCTGTGTGGACTATATGTACTGATTTAATATGCTTGTCTAATTCAATTAATACTTTTAACTCTCAAGATATAAAAAACAATAACGAAGAGATTAGAATCATACAATCTTAGAACTGTAAAGGACTTTAGAAATCACGTAATACATTGGCTCGTAACCCTGGCTGCACATTATAATAACTTGGGGAGCTTTAAAAATCTGCCAGTGCCCAAGTCTCACCTCCAGAGTTTCCTTTTTTAATTGATCTATGATGGGGGCTGGTTATTGGTATATTTCAAAAAGCTCCCCCAGAGATTTTAATGTACAACCAGGGTTGAGAACCACTGAGCCAGGAAAAGCTCCTCATTTTATATATAAAGAACTGTGGTCACAAATAAGTTAAGCATATTGCTGTAAAATATACAAGTTATTGGCAAAGTTGGGACTAGACTCCAAATTCTCTGACATGCAGGCCATTCCTCTTCCCATAATTCCTGTTTATTCGGAAGTGAGGGTACTCTTTTGTGTCCCTAAAAGGTGCTCCAAGTATGATAATAGTACTTTCAGAAAGAAAATGTATTCAAATATTTTAAAGGTATCACATATATTGGCTATCACACTATAAAAACCGTGTTGCTATATCATCCTTTCTTTGCAATGTTAGAGGATGAAATTTAAACAGAAGACTTAACAGTTCAGAGCAGGTAACAGACATGTAATCTGTTCATCACAAAGAAGTTGTCAGTGGCTCTTGATATTGAATGAGAGAGATGGAAGAAAGGCATCCACTGGATCTACATGAAACGAAGACTACAAAGGAGGCAGACCATGCGCAATATCGATTAAAAGGACACCCAGGGGAAATATTATCCTTTAACTGAAACAGATGCAGATTCATTATAAAGTTAGATAAACCACCTACAGAAACCACCTCAAACACTGAAGGAAAAGAGATATGAAAGCAACTGACAGACACCACAAGGCTTTGTTGTAAATAAAATCAATTTTATGGTTTCACTCAGTCCTTAATTTGCCAAAATGTTCAAACTAAAACCAATATACAAGCTTCAGCAAACTCAGCGGGGTGGGTACTTTTTGTCGGAACTGGTTGCTAACTGCCGAGCAACAGGGGATAAAAAGCATTTGCACGGCTATACTCTCACCCACAGAGATCTTGTTCCTCATTTTGAAGGTCAGGCCATACATCACTGGCCCAATGTCAGGAAACATGCATCGCCTCCGCCTACACTGTGCCAGGTCAGTTAGAAAATAAACAAAAGCAACTGCACAGAGCAGCTACCCCTTCAACTGCTCCATCCTCCTTCTCAACCATTCCATCTGCAAAGTAGAAGCCAAAGGGAAGAAGCCAGGCAGCAAAATTCAAGTCTTTTGCTTAAGATGCCAGTATTTCTAATACCTTGCAGCAGCAGATTCTATTTTTTTCTGATAAACACAGGACAGAGTGAACTGGTAATACTAGATTATTTACAGCAGATCTCTTAAAAATGTCACTGGGACTTTACAAGGCTTTGCCTATGTCTATTTCAGACTGCCGTGAGTTAGAGGCTTTCAAATTCCTTCTGCTACCAAAGGTCTCATGTATCAGTCATCAGCCTCCTCGGGGCCCATCAGCCACCAGGCTGTCATCCCAGAAAATTTTAAATTCCAGTCACCAGCATTGCCTATGGAGGATGACTGCTAAATTACAATTAGAGCCTGAGTGGTTGAAGAATGGCCTTGCCTACTGGTCAGTCACTTCTCATTAACAGTTTAGTAAGAATCTATTCATCAGATTAGCTCGTGGTCGTTTGACAGACTAGGAAAGAAATTTTGGCAGGCCTGGAGATCCAGAAGAGAATGGGATGTAGTTTTTCAAGTTTCCAGTGGTGGAAAGGATTGTAGGAAGGTGTAGAGGTGAAGTAGGCTGACAAAAATCCCTGCTTGTCTAAAAGATAACTAGACATAGATATACATATACATATACATATACATATATTTTAAAAGGAACATAATGATAGAGTACCTAAAGGGACCACAGTAAAGGGAATGGGCTTGAAAGAAGGTTTGATATTATGGGGAGCAGACGGCCTGGGAATGCTGAAGTCATATTATCTAATCAAGAGTGTTAATTTTTCCACAGGATTCAAAGGAAACTTTCAAATAATATTAACCTTCCATATGCTCTGAAGCTCCTAATTTAGTACCTCTATAGAACACAGTTCTAAGCCCTTTCACACATATTTTCTCATTTTTAACAGTTGGCTTCATCTCATTTCCTTAAAACAGACTTACTGTATACAGACATGCTTTGAAATCCCTGGATGAGGCTGTCTCGCTTTGAAATGAAGGCCTACCCTCTCAAAGACATTACAGCAAGTAACTTCATAACAAATCAATCTCATAAGGACTAAATAGGTGAATTGTACGGCCATTATAAATTTCTTCTGATGGGTTGAGTCATTTAGCACGAGGGCAAAAAGACCTGGAGCAACAATGCCACATTATATTCAATGCCATGTCAGCCAGTGGCCATGGACACTCAATAAATAGCAGTATGCTGTGACTGATTGTGTACCACACAGTTTGCAAGTACTGAAGATGTAATAAACTAAGTCAGGAAAGAAAGGGAGTTTGGATTGCCTTTCTTCCACAAATATAAAATATCCCAGATCACTCTAATATGTTTGCTGAGAGCACAGGCAGAAGTGGCTAATTTTTAAAATAATTTCTGTAATTCAGAACATCTTCCTCAACAAGCAAAGCTATTTCTGTGCTAAGAATTGATGCTGGCATTGCAGGCAAGGCATGGACTTTCAAGACAGCAGGCAGTGTGAATGGAAGCAATTTGACTGAGGAACAGATCCAGAAATGTCCATAGGAGAATTACCTAGCCACCTTTCCCTCCATGAGATAAACTTTTAAGTTTCCTGTATAAAAAACGGAATGGTGCTTTTTTTCTTTTCCATAAAGGGTACAGCAGTTTAAGTGGTGAACTACATTTGAGATTGAATTTGAGTTTTATTCAAAAGCTTAGACAAATCACAGGTAGCTTTTTTCAAGACTGACTTTAGAGAGAATTTTTTTCAACTTATTATCAAACAGCATTGGTTCAGAGCAATCATTTCTTTTATGAAAATTAAAACCATAATTTTTGGCCGGACAGTTAGGCTAAAGTAGTATTTCCAAAATTTTCGAATTTTGTAAACAGCATAATAAAAAAGAACGAAGACAGACACTGTGTTTTTATTTCATCAAAATAAAAATATAAAGAAACAACAACAAAGGGAAAAGGATAACAATAAAACAGGACAATTGAAATTTCACAATAAAGGATACTTTTTTTTTAAAGAATAAATTAAACTTGAAGAAAAAAGTGCTTCTTATTTTTCTCATTCTACCCTGAACTCATATATCTGTCATCCCTGGAACTTGACCTTGGATGGCCATTTAGGAATCAATGCCCAGAGCCAAATACATGTGGGCTCATAGCTCCTACTGGAGAGCGAGTGATCGCAGCTGAACCCTGTTAGCTGTCACCAACCTCTAGAGTGAACCAGAGTGCCACGGGAGCCGGGCAGGTAAGAAGAGCCTGAAATTGAGTGTAGACAGGAAATACAGAGGACAGTGGAACAAATTAAACTATATCACAAAAGCACAGGCAGCAAAAGCCAGACCATGGATAACTTTATAGAACAAACAATACAGCATCTTCAACAAATCAACCCCTTAAAAATGATAGAGAGGTATGATGATTAATTTTGTGTGTCAACTTGACTAGACTAAGGGATGCCCAGATAGCTAGTAAAACATTATTTCTGGGTATGTTTGGGAGGGTGTTTCTGGAAGAGATTAACATTTCAATCAGTAGACTGACTAAAGAATATCTACCTTCACTAATGGGGGTGAGAAGGGCATCATCCAATCCACTAAGGACCCAAATTTCACAAAAAGGCAGAAGAAGGGCCAATTCCCAGTCTCTTCTTGAACTGGGTGATCCATCTTTTCCTGCCCTTGGACACTGGAGCTCCTGGCTCTCAGGCCTTCAGACTCCAAGTGAATATACCACCGGCTTTCCTGGTTCTCCAGCTTGAGGACAGCAGATTGTCAGACTTCTTGGCCTCCATTACCTCGTGAGCCTATTGCTATAGTAAATCTCCTATTATATATCTATATCTGTCTCTCTCTATATACAGCCTATTGGTTCTCTTTCTCTGGAGAACTCTAATACAAGGGGGAAACCTATAGATTGAAAGAGACTTAAAATATTTTAAAAATTAGACAAGACAACTACAGTGTTCAGGGATGTATATTTGGGTGATAAAACTAAGAAGAAAAGCAAGGATGCAATTCTGGAAAAGTCATTATTGTGTTTACACTTGTACATTTGTGTGTGGGGGCACTGGTTAGGAGGAGGCACATGGAAGGCTTCAAGAGTGGTTGGCAAGAGTCTACCTCCTGACCTTGAGGATAGTAATAAGGGTGTTTGCTTTAATTAGTAACTAATTAGACATTCATTAACTATAAATTTGTTTTACAAATATTTTCAGTATTTGTGTTAACTATAAAAACACAAGACATATACATTTTTTAAAATGAAGGTTCTGGAGTCAGACTACCTGGTTTAAGCCCAAATTCTGATACTACTTATGTGTCCTTGGCCATAGTTTGGCCTCAGTTTTCTAATGTGGATGTTGATGATCCCAATGGTACCCATTTAACAGGGTAATTCTGAAGATGAATAGATGTAAAGGTTCTAGAACACTATGGGGCAGACAGAAAACACTTTGTGGGTGTTAGCTATTATTATAGGAAATGGTTCTGTCCAGGAAGCAAGCAGAGATAGAAAACTAAGAGATTAGGGGGCAGTGATGCAAATTGCTGCAAATGTATGACAGTCTTAGAGATGTTCTGCATCATAATTCTTTTTCAATTTTCAACTTAGTTTATTCCAGAGAGTGATGTTTGCTGTATGGAAAAGAAAATCTACAATTTTACAATGAAAATCAATGGAAAATAGAATTCACTTGATCGATTATTACCTTGCATCCCAAATCATTGAAATTCATCCATTTCATTAACCGAGGCAAACTAAAGAGGTACCTCTATCTGTTAAAAAGGAGGCTGTCAAATTAAATGTCTTAGTCTGACTGAACCTCTCATGAGTGCAAATTAATATGTTAGGGACTTTTTGTTTGAATCCTAATACTTGGATTAGGCTTTCAATGAATTAAAAACTCCATTCATGTAAAGCTAGTCTTTTAAAAATCACACTTTTGGCTTTTTAGCTTTTTATGAAAAGAAGGCAAAGCGTTCTTAATCCTATTAATTCACTGATTTATTTTCTTCAATTTTAATTGTTTTTTTTTCTGACCTTTGGATTGGGTTATCACTATACACTTTTAGTATTAGCAATTTAAATCTTGTTTTTTGAGTGCATTTCGGACTTCACTATTTTCTATATAAAACATGTTAATGAACTGCATTTTAGAATGTTGATAATTCTAATAGGAACACTTTAAATTACCACATCAAATTTAGTAGAATTAAAGCCAGTGTCCACACAGGTTACTCAAATGTCGTAAAAGTCTTTTGACTCACATTTTTCAAAAAACCCTCCATTCTTACGCAATTAGGAAAATTCGTTTATAATAATGTCCTTGGGAGAATTCAATGTTTTAAAAAGTCCCCACGGTATTTTATTATTCTGTCTTTAATGATTTTCTACAGTTTTGGCGTATCTACTCTAGTTTAGCTGATTACTTAAGCGGTTGACTTTATCAGGTAATAACTATTTGCAGAATTGAATTGTACTTTTTGCACTTTCACTGACCAAAAATGACTACAGTTTTTTTTTTCATCTGTTAAAAATGGATGATGTGACCTATTTTCTAAGGGCTTAGAGAAAGTAATTAAAATATACCACTGGAACTTCACTGTAACACTCTTTTACTCTCACTGAAATGAGGTCAATGTCAAATGTGTTCTGGACCCTGGAACCTGCCTTATTCCGACTTTCATCTTGTGAGGAGAGACTCTCAGGCATTTTTAATAGGCCACCTAGAAGGACAATGGTATTGACCATTTCAAATTCACACTTCTATACATACTCTTGAAGCTAAAAAAAAAATATGTTAACATGGTTCACCAGAATTGAATATCTCCTACGTTATCAATGCAAGAGTGCACTCATGTGCTACTCAGTGCGGTTTGCAGACCAGCAGCATTGACACGACCTGGGAGCTTATTAGAAAGGCAGACTGAACAAGACTGCCTTAGTGGTCCCCTCAACTTGACTAAACTTGAGACAGGTTTCTTCCTGACTGTAGGATACTAACCTCTCTTTTCTTAGGGTATTTACTTTAGAAAACTTGCAACTGTAAATCGGTTCTCTGTCTCTTTGAGATGTAAATCTACAACCCAGAAATGACTTTCTCAAGGACCTGGGAGCCAACCCTTGGAAATGTAATTATCAAACAGATAGGGCTCCTGTCTCCAGCTTCCCTCCCTCAGTGTCCTCCAGTACGTTTCCATTAGTTTACCCCAGCCGATAAGAATTCTCTCACCTTTTGTTTCAGTGGAGTTGAGTTCAACTTCTCTCCCCTATTGGAATAGTCTTGAATAAAGTCTTCCTTGACTATTAAACTGGTCAGGTGCATTTAAAAAATAAGATTCTTGGCCTTGTCCCCTAACCAGACAACCCATTTTAACAAGATCCCCAAGTATTCCCAGTGTCCAATAATGGTTGAGAAGTGCTGCTCTAGACTGTAACATTGATCACTCCTTACTGGTACTTACTGGGGCACAGGCACAAATAAAAAACAACATGCAAATGTTAGATAAGCACCAGCTAGTTCAACAACATTATAGTAAAAACCATTTCTATTTCAATTACCTGATCATCTTGTTCTGTCTTTACCTGAGTGTTCTTTTTGAGTATATTCTGAAATAGTCTGGGTTTTATTTACATTGCTTATTTTCAGTTAAAAAAAAAAGTGAATGTTTTCAAGAAGACACGTGTGAACCAATCCTTCACACCATTATGGAAGACCACAACACTAACGGTGCACAACCCTGTATCTGCTAGATGCCAGGCAGGCAACTGTGTGTACTCATATTTCCTTCATTCATGGAACAAATACTAAGTGCCTGTTAGGCACCAAGCATTGTTCTAGAGGCTTGGGATCAGGGAACAAAACAGTCATAACTCCTACCTTCATTGTTCTTACCATCTTGAATCCTCCCAAGAATTCATTGAGGCATTTAACAGTATCACAATTTTATCAATGAAATTGTTAAGGCTTACAAAATGTAGGCAGACATACGATTTGAACTAAGTCTTGTGACCTCAAAATGAGTACTATTTTTGTGGGTGTGTGTTTGGGTGACACATTCTTTCATGCATCCTTAACAGTGGCAAAAACGAACCCTTGCAGGTGAATTCTCTATTGGAAATAGGTCTAGTTTTCTTGTACCAAGTGAAAATGGTAAGTAATAGAGCTATATGAAAATGGTAGGAGACTATTTAAGACAAGTGTTGTTTTGCTTATACATATATTTGGTGAATATATATATATACATGTGCAGTTTCTGTTAATATTTTATAGTTCAGATAGCTTAAGAAGCATGGCATATGTGTATGTGTGTATTGTATCTATTACTCTTTTGGCATAATGGCTATAATATATGTAATATATAATCCCTTGATTTAGGGATTTTAGGGTTTTCAAGATAAATGTTCCTCTGATATAATTTCAGCCATGTCTTAATTATGAGACCTTCACAAGGTGTGTAAAAATGCACTGTCAGGATGATTCATTCTACTGAGCATTACTAGTCCTAGTTAAGCAAATGTGAAATCACAAAAGACAGAGTGACATACACTTCTGTCTGTTTTGGGCTTCATTTCATTTATCTTTGGAAGATTTGTTTGGCCAGTTTAATCATGAAACTGCAGGTAGCCAACTAAATTTTTGTCAACTATTAACACATCACTGCATGATGGTTGTAGAAAAAAAATTGTGATGAGACAGGATAAATTTGCTACCTTAATTTTTATAACTGAAATATGTGAAACTTCATGTTCATCTATGTCAACCAGTGATTCTCAATCCGAGTAGAATTAGATGCAGCAGAACTAGATGCAGACCTTATTCTAAAACCAGTATTAATGCCGAAGCATCATCCCAGACCAACTGATGCAGAATATCTGCCAGTGGGGCCCAATGTGTGTTGATTATAAAAGCTCCCTAAGTGATTCTAATGTGCAGCAGGGTTGAGAAACCCTGATATATACACTGCATTTTAACCTTTATTTTTCCTACAGAGGATTTTAATTCATGCTTTTTTTAAAAGGCAAGAATCTCAGAACATCTAAGTATTACTTCTATTATGTTAGATTTTCTGCTCTGCCAATATTTGCACAGCTGTTTAATACTCAGAATGAGCTACCACATATTTCCACCACAATTAAACTGAGATCTGACATTTACAATTTCCACATAGCCACAATCAGTTCCCAGATTCCCTGGTGCAACCAAGAGTAGCACACTCATTACTGTAATGAAGCCACGTTTGAAAAGTTCTGTATCAGAAATGATTCAGCATTATTCAAAATTATATTCTGATTATTCAATTTCTATCCTGTATTCAATTTGAACTGCACCTGTCACCTTTTAGAAGATAAGGTAAAGAGTCTCCAAAAATTTACTAACATTTTACGCAATTTTTAAGCTATGTGGATATGTCGGACATGTAAATATCTTGTACTTCATGCAGATTTTTAATTGTAGAGAATTACTGTATCAAATTCCAGTGGAATAACGTGAATAGTAAGATACATCAAATGACAAAAATAACTGTCTTTAAGATCTAATAGTGCTTACTTTTCAACCATGTGAGCAGTTTGTGAGGTGAGTTTCAAACATACTTTTCAATTAACTCAGTTGTCAACTTATAAAAGATTAAAGCCATCATCAAATAAACTATAGTGTCTTTTAAAAGTATGTTGTTTCAAACTCCCTTCACACATAACTAAAGAAGAAAAAGAAACTACCAGGAATCAAAATAGTCCTTTCTTTTCAATTTTCCATTGAACTACCTCAGTTTTCCTTTTATGCTGTTAATACTGAACTGGTCAAAATGAGTTTTTAATAATATGAAGACCCTTTTTTTTTTTTACACCCAATTTAATCATTTAATTTCTAGAAACCTAGTAGCAGATACTAGTAAGCAATTTATTATATTAAAACACCTTCAAGTTTTCAAGCAAAAACAGATTTGCCCCTAAAGGATAAGAGAAATGAAAGAATCCTTAACCCTAACTATATCTTATTCCTGATTGACCAGCAGTCCAGAAGGTCCCATCTCCCTATCATCTCAGTCACTATTGTCAACTTTCACTTTTCCCATAGGCCTCCTACACTGCCACATTCCCTCTTATTTTCTAAAGATTACTTTGCTTCAACTATCAAAGGTTCTTATGTAGGCAAGTGTTCTGATCAGATTTCAGAAATTCCACCCAAGCAGCAATGTGGAGGACAGATCTGGAGGAAGGTCAAACTGAAAGTGTAAAGATCATTTAAGAGACAACAGTCAAGAAAGGTTGCAATTCAAGTGAGACCTGCACCCTGTCCACCAGTCAAAGGTACTAGGCAAAATCCCAGTACCCTTTGATGACTTGTAGCACAACCATTATTACCACATTCTACCACAGTAATGCTGTCTTCTTCTTCCTCCTATTATTAGCTCTTTCCCTTGCTAAACCACAATCTAAGAAGCAGACCACTGTCTTTTCTATTTTTATCCTAGCACAGGGCGTGGCACAATGTAGGTATTTGAAAATATTTGTAGAATATTCATATGAATGAATAAACATAACAATGATTTAAAGGATGTTTCTTTGTATAGTGGAATACATGCTTTATCTACATTTAAGTCTTTGCTTTCTCAACAGCTAGTTGGAACACTTCAGCCATTTCATTTATTTCCCACTTTTTAAAAAAAATTTTAATTTTGGCTGCACTGTACGGCAGGCGGGATCTCAGCATGCGGGATCTTATTAATAGTTCCCCGACCAGGGATTGAACCCATGCCCCCTGCATTGGGAGCACAGCGTCTTAATCACTGGACTACCAGGGACGTCCCTATTTCCCAGTTTTATAAATCTGTTAATCAAGGGGTATGGATTAAATTATTTCTAATATAGGTTTTGACCGTAATATGCTATAGGACTTAGTTTCTATTAAAAATGTGTCACACACAGGCAATTATAAATTGTCACAGGTTGACTCAAAGACTGCATTTCATATAATCAACTGTTTGTCACCTGTGTCCATTTTAATAGGTTCAAAATGATTTCACGTCTACTCAGAAATATTAGAAGTATGTGAGGTGACATACAGATGGAGTATCAAATCAATATTTCTTCCATATGAAATCCCAGATTGCTAAAATATGTACTTTTGTCATTAAATGATTTTATTTTTAAGTGACTAAAGTGCAGGAATATTAAAATTTTATAGTTTGACGCCATTGACATGACTACTAATGCTGAATCATATTTTTCCTTAATATTCTTCAATATTCTTTGCCTTGTTTGACATCAGCACTGCTTCCTGAATAAAGATGAATAACCCAAGTGAATATACAGTTGTACAGTGTTTTTCACTTGTTTATTTTTTGGCTGCTTTGGGTCTTCATTGCTGTGCACAGGCTTTCTCTAGTTGCGGCGAGCGGGGTCTACTCTTTGTTGTGGTGCACGGGCTTCTCATGGTGGTGGCTTCTCGTTGCCAGGCATGGGCTCTAGGCATGCAGGCTTCAGTAGTTGTGGCACGTGGGCTCAGTAGTTCTGGCTCGCGGGCTTTAGAGTGCAGGCTCAGTAGTTGTGGCACAAGGGCTTAGTTGCTCTGCGGCATGTGGGATCTTCCTGGACCAGGGCTCGAACCCGTGTCCCCTGCACTGGCAGGCGGATTCTTAACCACTGCACCACCAGTGCAGTGGTTAAGTGGTTATTGCTTTCTTTTAATAATGAAAACTTTTTGCCTCCACTATTTTCATAATGATCTTCATTTTATCTTTAGGAAGGGGTCAATATATTAGGTTTATGTTTCTGGGTTTTTTAAAAGTTAAGACCACAGACAAATTGAATAGAGCAACAGGACTTAATTGCTCATCTCCAGTTGCACAGTAACCCCCAAATAGTGTAAACACAGGATGCTTTAAGTATTTCTCAACAAGATTTAATATAAAGAAGGGTTTTAGCTTATAATGCTTTGGATATGCCTTACCTAGGAGATATGAGAAAATAGCTATTTTTTATATATTAGGCTTCCATATTTTTCCAAAGGCTACAGAAACAAGCTAGCATAAACATTTAAAAGTGATAACAAAGATAGTGTATTAGTTAAGCCAAACATTATAAAGTAAAAATTTTAGCCAGATGTGTTATAGCCAGATTGATATTCACATGAAAATGTACCACACCAAAGAACTTTTACTGGACAGTAGTTTCATGTACCATCCAGCATGACCCTACACTATAAAATAAACTATATTTATTTCAAATTGTCATGGTGCTCAAATGGTAGGGTAGACAAATGAGATTCACTTCTGTACAAAGAAAAGCAAGTATGCTATTTGATTGTCTTTAAAGATTTTTAGTGGAAAATTAGTGAAAAGTAAGTACTATTAATAACACAAATTTACTTATTTTTAAATCTCTGAGCTTTGGTTTCCTTTGTTTTGTGCTTCAAGTCTATTTTACATTCCATTAACTGGCTAGTGCATAGTACAAGTGTGTGTGTGTGTGTGTGTGTGTGTGTGTGTGTGTGTGAAAAAATAAGTAAATTCTGGGTACACTTGATTTGTGTTTTCCAAGTTCAAGAGTTCAGTCAATAATTTCAATTTTCATGCAATTTCTTAGAGTAGCTTTTCAATATTTCCTTCTTTAACTCACGTATAATTTTTCACTGCAAACAAATTCACAGAAGTCAGATCATTTAAGACTAATGCCTGGCACCTACCAGGCATTTTACAAGGCGCTTTACCTAGAATATCATGTTTTAGCTTCACAAAAATAAGGCAATAAAAAAAAATGAAGTACTAAACAATGGCTAAATATGTAGCAAAATGGGAACTTACACTACTATTAAACTATTGATCGAAAGCCTATAATCCCACTGCTATAACACATCGTATATTGAGCATGGAACACACCATCTGGCAAATATTTGGCATTTAATAACGGTTTGTTTAATCAGAATTGCAAGGCATTTACTAGGTACATAAGGCAGTGATTTTCAAACTGTGAGTAGGTCATGCAATCAGTTTATTTGGCCTTAACCAGAACGTTATCAAAATGGGATGAATTAATCAATACCATTCCACATTTCAAGTTTTCTGGGAAGACCAGACTGCCATGGGCAACACCCATGCACGCACATCCTTTTTCCTGAGTGTGCCAAAATGCAAGCCATAACATCCCCTGTGTGGCAATTAATTAGGTGAAAGTTACCAAAGCATGACTACCATGAGACTGCTTGACCCTCAGGGCTTGGGGTGGGGTGAAGGCTGGGGGTACTATCTTGTTAGTTGTTTGCAACAAAGGTGCTGAGCCCTTGGCCCTGGTTTCTTCAGCGATGGTGCAATCTGCTGTGTGCGTAGTCGCCATCTCAGCATACTGTGTCACTTCATGGTACTTGGGGTAGAGAAACTCGTACTACCATGCTGATGCTCCTGCTGTTTGCTATACTGTGAATATGAAACAGTCATGCTCTAACACATGGAATCTTACTGTCTACTTTCAGCACCTATGGGACTGTGACAAGGCAGCCTCGTACTTGCTTAGTCATCTCCTATGGAGCCTTGTTACTCCTTGCCATCCTCTAGGAGGTTAGGGTTCTTCCCTGAGAAGGGAGTAAAAATAAGTGCAGGCTCCGGGAACTTGTGTTTGAGTTGTGTACGGATGTGCAGGTTAAGCACTGCACAAGTCCAGGGGGCAGCACGTACATAGGCAGCAGGCCAGTTAAGGTGTCAAGGTATCAAAAAAAAGTTTGAAAACCACGGATTTAGAAAATGCAAAGAAACAAGCAGAAAGTACTGGTTGAGAGAATTTGTGTTTAAGGCAGAAGTGATCATTTCTAGTTGAGCTCAGGTGAGAATGTGGGATTTAATCCATCTTTGAGATGAAAGGAGGGACCAGAAGATTGCATTTAGTGTGGCCCAGGGCGTAGGGGTGGGGGTGATGAACAAGACCAAGCTTCAAAAACTTCAGGAGATTATTTAGAAAAATCAAAGTTTATAAAATATAAGTAAAAACACAGCAACCACAAAAAAGCTTGAGACCATGAAACAAAAGTGACAATATAAAACTCAAGAAGGTGTTCACCATCTCTGATTTTTTCTGAACTAATTTTGCTGCTCCATATCAGGATATTTTCGCATATCAAAAGGAAGCAGCTTCATGGAATCATGGTTAAATTAGTCAATTAACTGTGTCTTTTCCTTATCATTTTCCCTAGATTTTCAAAGATTAAAAATCCAAATATTTGTGCCAAATCCCAAATATTTTTTCTTCACCTGGCTTATTTACAACGTTCTGCTTCTCAATGTTGTATGGCATGAGACCATTGTCAAAAAAGTTATATCCGTGATCTCAACTCTTTCTCCTCTGTTTTATCAACACAATGGCTCATGATTCAGAACTTATTCATCTAATGGTGCTTCATTGCTTGAATACACGATTATGTATCTATACATTATTTATTACAGTTTATATCTAGACCTATACATGCATACAGAAGATAAACAATAATCCTCCTTTTAAAAAATCTTGACAGTCTTCAGTATTTATATTTGCAATGATACACATAATACACAGTTTAAAAGTTAGTTTATTGCTCAAATTATATAATTATTGCTATAAATAGACTAAGTATTTAGAAAAAAAATGTATGCTCCATTCTGCTAATGGAATTGCAGGATACTCATTTGTACAATTACTAAATGTGCAGACATAACTTACTCATTTACTTGCATTAATTATTCACAATAAATGGAAATTGGGTTAAAATTCTGTAGATAGAATCACATTTTGAATATTTTTTATAGTTGAAAGTTTGGTTTACAAATGAGGTTATATTGTATTTTCTGTCTTTATGTCTTGTTTATTTTTATAAATTTATTTATTTACTTATTTATTTTTGGCTGAGTTGGGTCTGTGTTGCTGCACATGGGCTTTCTCTAGTTGCGGCGAGTGGGGGCTACTCTTCGATGAGCTGCGCAGGTTTCTCACTGCGGTGGCCCCTCCTGTTGCGGAGCACAGGCTCCAGGCGTGTGGGCTTCAGTAGCTGTGGCTCGCGGGCTCCAGAGCGCAGGCTCAGTAGCTGTGGCACAGGGGCTCAGGTGTTCCGCGGCATGTGGGATCTTCCCGGACCGGGGCTCAAACCCGTGTCCCCCGCATTGGCAGGTGGATTCCTAACCACTAGGCCACCAGGGAAGCCCTCCTTTATATTTTAGTTATATTGAGGAATGATCTTTATTTGTCTTGGGGACACCAGTGAGCCTCTTAATATTGGTGAATCAAATGATCTACTTATAATATTCTGGCTCCAATGAAAGATATTTTGAGTAGGGAAGGATTTCAGAAACCACACACTTAAAATTTTTATGAGAGAGAGTAGTATAATAAGCCCCATGTGCCTATCATTTCACATCAATAATTTTCAGTAATTTGCCAATTTTTCTGATGTATTCCTTTTACTTATTTTTTTTTGCTGGAGTATTTTAAGGAAAATCTTGTATCTCCTATCAGGTCATTTATAAATACTTCATTTTGCATCCCAGACAGGTAAGCCCTTAAAATTTTACCAAAATAAAATTATTACACATATTGATATTAATAATTTTTTTTTTTGGCCATGCCCACAACTTGTGGGATCTTAGTTCCCTGACCAGGGATTGAACCCCAGGCCCCTGCAGTGGAAGCGACAAGTCCTAACCACAGGACCACCAGGAAATTCCCTAGTGATAATTTTTTAAGACAATGAATATCAAACTACAGTCAAATGTATTCTGTCTCATGTTTTTTTTTTCTTATTTTTTCATTTCTGCATCTTGATCCACACAAGATGCAAACATTTGCACTGGGTTGACTTGTAGAGACCATTTTACTTAATCTGTTCAGTGTGTGTAACTTGAGGTGTGGAGAAGGCAATTCATTTACTCAAACGTCACTAGGCTTTTCACTTTATCTGTTCATTCCACAAATATTCATTCGGCATCTAGTAGATACTGTTTCAGGTACTTCGGAATTATCTATAAGCAAAAATGACAAAGATCTCTGTCCTTATGGAGTTTCTATTCCTGTTGGAGGAATGTAATATAAATATTAAAAGAAATCGGGCTTCCTTGGTGGCACAGTGGTTGAGAGTCCGCCTGCCAATGCAGGGGACACGGGTTCGTGCCCCGGTCCGGGAAGATCCCACATGCCGCGGAGAGGCTAGGCTGGTGAGCCACGGCCGCTGAGCCTGCGTGTCCGGAGCCTGTGCTCCACAACGGGAGAGGCCACAACAGTGAGAGGCCCGCGTAACGCAAAAATAAAAATAAAAAAAATAAAAGAAATCATGTGCAGAGTATATTTGAGGACGATAAATGACAGGGACCAAAGAAAATTATAGCAGGTCTGGGTAAGTGCTTTGCTGACAGTAGGGAGAAGGGCTGCTTGAGTTTTAAATGGGCCCCCACTGAGAAGGAGACATTCAAGCAAAGACTTAAGGTGAAGGAGTTAACTTTGGGCTATTTGGGAGAAGAGTTTCCAGAGAAGAGAGAATAAGCAATGTCGATGTCTCAATAAATTTTCCTCTGAGTGAAATAGGAGCCAACAATGACACATTTTGGGTTCTGCTTTAAGAACATTCTAGCTAATATATGGAGACTAGACAGTTTAAGGCATGGATAGGGAGCACAGATTTTCAGACAACTTGGGAGGCCAGTACATCAGCTGAAACAGAGATAATGGTAACAATGAAGATTAGTAATGGAGATCAGAAGTGGTCTAATTCTGGGTATATTTTAATGTTGGGGCTGACTGACTAGAGGTGGGGTATAAAAAGAGGCGAAAAGTCAAGATCACACCAATTGGCCTGAGCAAGCTTAGGATGAAGTTGCTATCTATTACGAATTACAAGTCACTGATTTGGGGCTGGAGGAGAGCAGGAGTTCAGGCTTGGACATGTGGAGATGTCCACTGACTTCCACTTAGAGGTGCTGAGTAGGAAGTTAGATATCCAAGTCTGGAATTGAGTAGAAGGGTTTGGGCTATAGATGTAAATTTTGGGGTCATCGGCATATAGCTATTTTATTTAAAGTCACAGAAATTTTCTAAGAATACAAGGATGTCAGCATAAAGAAGAGCAGAGAGACCAAAGGCATGAAAGATGAAGCCCAAAGCTGCCAATATATAGAGGTCAGAGAAACCAGGAAGGTAACAACAATGCCCATCACTACTGTAATGATTTATTTCTTCTCAAATTTCATATCAAAATTCTCAATTTTTGCATGTTGAGATCAAGTCTCAGCTAGATTAGGAATTCCATCTCTACTGCGCATTCTCCCTACCTTTGAATCATTTTACTACCAGGTTCAGCATCATATAGGCTTTACTCCTTCTGGTTAACTGGTTTTCCTCACCACCTTGGCCACTTTTCAGATGCTTTCCAATGTTTCTGCATCAAGTATAGAGGCTTTCTGATCCCTTAAGTCATCATGGTGGTAGGGAATTTAAAAGCCATTCTTTTTTTTTACACTGGAACTTTATATTTTATTTTTTTAACATCTTTTATTAGAGTGTAATTGCTTTACAATGGTGTATTAGTTTCCGCTTTATAACAGAGTGAATCAGATATATATATATATATCTCCCCATATCTCCTCCCTCTTGCGTCTCCCTCTGACCCTCCCTATCCCACCCCTCTAGGTGGTCACAAAGCACCAAGCTGATCTCCCTGTGCTATGCGGCTGCTTCTCACTAGCTATCTATTTTACATTTGGTAGTGTATATAAGTCCATGCCACTCTCTCACTTCGTCCCAGCTCACCCTTGCCCCTCCCTGTGTCCTCAAGCCCGTTCTCTACGTCTGCATCTTTATTCCTGTCCTGCCCCTAGGTTCTTCAGACCTTTTTTTCTTTTTTTTTAGATTCCATATATGTGTGTTAGCATACGGTATTTATTTTTCTCTTCCTGACTTACTTCACTCTGTATGACAGTCTCTAGGTCCATCCACCTCACTACAAATAACTCAATTTCATTTCTTTTTATGGCTGAGCAATATTCCATTGTATATATGTGCCACATCTTCTTTATCCATTCATCTGTTGATGGACACTTAGGTTGCCTCCATGTCCTGAAAAGCCATTCTTATTGATGCTTCCTGAGGACAGGGCCAGCATATGTCTTGCTTTACCCCTGTTGTCAACAAAATCATTGATAGGGGAAAAAATGCCCCAGAATGCCTAATAAATTTCATGGTCATCTCTTTAAGAACACTCATGGCCAAGTATAAGCAACAGCACAGAAAACAGGATGCCAGTGATTCTTTAGAACACAGGAAGGTTTACATCAATAGCATTGAACGAACAATTTGGGAAAAGATGCTCACTCTGAACAAATGATTTATCGCTGTTTTGCTCTTTACCTCAGTCCTGTCCCCATATGCATTCCCAAAACAGCTGAAATCAGTTATATATATATATATATTTAAAAGAGAAGAATGTGACAGAATATTTCACTTAGGACTGGTGTGTCTGTGTGAGCATATCTGGCAAAGCATCAAAAATAAAGAAATCATTATGAGATGGAACACAACTAATCTACCACTCTTAGATTATATTCTTTGTCAATATAAACAGCTAGACAAGGAAAATGAGACAAGAGATGACATAAAGTAGCGTGCATACATACGAGTACAAGGCTGAGATGTAGCAAAACATTCAACGAATATCTGGCTTCCATCAAGAGTTGAAGAAAAACAGTTCAAACAGATTATAAAAGCAGAAACTACCACACCATTGTAAAGAAATTACACTCCAATAAAGATGTTTAAAAAAAAGTCTAAAAACACATTTAAATGACACACATTTGAATCTCTCTTCATTAGGAAATACCTAAAATATTATCAGATCATTGACAGTATCTCTTTACCATAAAAATCAGACCTCTGAGCTCAGAGTGACAACAAATATTTTAAGAAGAGCCTCACTATTTCTATTACAGTAACTTCCCAAATTGCAACAGTAAATCCTCATGCTCCATGGCATTCATACTGGACAGATTTAGAAACATCATATTTATTTTTACCATTTTCACTGTCTTAGTAACAAAAGCAAATAATGGGTAAAATTAAATCATATTTAGTTGGATGGAATAAAGAAATAAACCAGAGATAAAATCAAACCAAACTATAACAAGCTTAATTTGGGTCTGATGCAGAACATCGCTTAACTCTAAAGACATGAGCTAAACACCAAGTGTATCTAACAAGACATCTAATTAATTGGAACCAGTTTGAACGTTGATTGATTTTTACCTGTAGGATTAAAGTATAATCACTGCTAGTTTAAATAATTCCTAGGATTTCTAATTTGGGCCATTTTAAAAGTATGAGACTTGGTCCTTTACTTCAGTATAGCTGGGGAGACAAGGCAAGAATACATGAAATATAAGAGAAATCACATGGATATGGTGATAAAGGAGCCTTGGTGCTCTGCTGGTGGTAGTGCAAATGGTAGCAGCAATCCGCCTAGCCATCTGTTATTACTTAGTCAAATTAAGGATATACATACCCTTTGACACAGCAATTCTACAACTGGCATTTATCCCAGGGAAATTTTCACACAGGTCCATCAGAGATATATACCAGGTTATTCAGTATAATGTTATTTGTAATGGTGGGAGTTGGAAGTAAACAGGATATCCATCAATGAGAAAGAGAAAGGTAAAATGTTCTGGATACAAAATTATGGCCCTTGTTGCACATGTGCACAGATGTATAACTTGTACCTGTACAAGAGCACCTAGCCAAAGGGTTGCCTGGCAAGGACATGGATAGCTGGGAAATTAGCTGTTCCTAATTATCATAAGGGTTCATTATGTATACACCCTAACGCTAGAAGTTGTAGAATAGAAGTATACCCAGTAACATGAAAGATTCTAACAAATAATAGTGCTTAGTGAAAAAAGGATAAACAATGAAATAATAACAGCATGTATTTTATGGAAATGATAATTCACAAACAGAAAACAATTCACATTTTGAAAGGACACCATTCAGATAAAAGGATACACCTTAAACACAATAATTGTACTCAGTAGAAAGGGAGAATGGAATGTGGGTATGGAGATAAAAGGGAATATATATGTGCAGTCACACATAGAGACATTAAAGAGACTAACGTGTCATTAAAGAGATCACGTGTCATGGATAGTATGGTTACCTCAACCCACTGTACCTTGCATCGAACCAATGAAAAAGCACAAAAATAAATAGATTTTAGGCAGTGCTATAACATGGTGTCTGGGAAAGACTCCTAATTAGAAGGTAGGAGAATCAGGCTCTACTTGCAGTTGCATTTATTTCTTACTATATAACCTTCTTAAATTATTTAACACTTCTGGGCCTCAACGTTCTTCACTGTAAAATGAAGGAATGAGGACGACTTCTTTGTCCTAAAGCAGGAAGTAAGCCAGAAAATATCTGGGTATCTAATGTGATATGACTACTCTGAACACTTCACTCCACCTCTCACACCCCACTTGCTTGAAGCTTGTAATGTATTCCTCCTGTACTTGGGAAGTACTAATGGAGAAAGATTAGCCAAGATTTAAAAATCTCCAACTAGCTGAAAATGATCACAAGTCAATAGGTTCTTGCTCTTTATGCTCAGTACTCTTTCCTACGGCTTTGTTCCTTGTTGCCAAATTCATTTTGGGTTTTGAGGTTAAAGGTATTATATTGACCGAGATTGCTGGAAGACTCATCACCAGTTCAGAGAGATGTTATTTCATGAGAGATTTGGGAACCTCTCCATTACCCTGTTTACTGTGTTTATGCCACTGGCAAAGCAGAATCAAGGCAAAAGATTTCTAGCATGAATCTTATTTTCATGATTCTGTTCATATCCTGTGTAATCTTGCATAACATATCCCTATTGCTTATGTTATATATATATTTATTTTGTACCAGATATAAACCAATACAAACCTTAATAGTCCACTGAAAGGCCAGCAAATGTCTCTTACATTTCCAAAGGGAACAAATGTGATTTAAAAATCAGTTGAAAATAGCCAGCTAGATAAATATTTATGAGTGTGTATGTATTTACTACACCCAAGATTCACATTAAGTTGTTTTGTTTTAAAAACATTAGATTGCTCATGTATTAACTGGAAGTTTCGCTTTAATATTAACATGTCCCCTCATTTGTAACATAATATGCTACTATTTCACTATTCTTTTTGACAACGAATTGTTTCCTTCATATATCCATGGTTTTTCAGTCTACATAAGGTATCTAGATTGAAACCAAAGTGGTAAAATAGAGACAAATATGATTAAAGCATACTTCCTTAGACAACTACACATATTCTTCCAAGATATCCCATGTTAGATCAGTATGGGTAGAAAGGTTCTCTTGAGAAACCAGACTAGAAATCACAAGAAAGATATTAGGGTAACAAAATTATCCACTGAAACATTAAGGGGCATTTCTCAACAAAGCATTAGCCAAATGTAGTGGAACACTATACAGTGCAAGAAAATAAAAAATGAGCATTGCTCTTTCTACTTTAATTGAGTTAGAAAGCAGACAAACAGGTCAAAATTTAGATTTTTGACTAACAGCAGAATTTACAAAGAGTTTAGATCCTGAAGGGCACATTTATTCTGCCTTCATGACCCAGGATATGGCAAAATGAAAAGCAAGTCTGTTCTTTTTGCAGATACTTCAAACTCAATCATTTAAATTTAATTTTATCTTATTTTTGGTGACTTGAGAACAATCTCTGTAATTTTAAATTTATTCCAGAAAATGCTTTATGCCATCTCTTATTTCTTGGATTTTAGAAAATGCAGAATACATTAAAATTTCTACTATCAGAACAAAATTTTGAAATTTAGCCATGTAGTACCATTCCCTCTTTCAAACCCGAAACCAAGCAAAACTCCATAAAAATACATTTCCAGCCCACTGGATGAGAGGTGGGGAACACAAGGAATTTTCTCAGTTTAGATGACATCTGAAGTTGGAAAAATGTTTTAGATAAGAAAGTTTCTGATCCTTAGATAAAATTTATGTGTCTATTAGTTTAAACGCATACTGGCCAACTGTAATAAAGTTTACAGGGCTTATGGCTTCTACTTTGTGTATAATTCACCACTACTTTACCTTATTTTTCTAATAATTATTCCTTTCCATTTTCACATATATTTTTTAAAGTTTTTACCACATATATGTATCCTTGAAGGAATAGACCCATTTGTTTGGTAATAAAACAGGGTACAACTACATACATATATATGTACATACTATTGTTTCCTTCAGGGAGAAAATACGTTCTATTTATATAACAAGACTTTTGTCACAATACAAGAAGATAATCCATGCAAAATTATGTCCAAGTATATTTTACTCAGAGGAAATATAATTACTACCATCATTATTCCTCTAAAAAGGGAATAAAATCATTATAGTTGGGTATTAAATGCAAATCTAACAGCACTTGACAAAGAGTTTGGAACTATATGCAACCCAGCTGCTTTGAGCCCAAGATTAACACTGCCAAATGTATTTGCTTTCTTAAACTCTGTTCAATCATCATTTAAAATAAACGTGAGTCCATGTGTAGATTATATATTTTCAAAGGTCTACTCTCTCAGGTGATTTAACTATATTTCTTGGCATTGTGCTTGTTAGCAAAAAACTAAATATAACCCTGGAAGTTGAGCAAGGGCTTGGGAGGATATTAGGTAGAATTTTCACTCACAGCAAACGCCCCTAAACATATGTTTTTTCAAGCCTCTCATGATAGAAATCAGAATGAAGAAGATTTTCACCTGTTGTTGAAAACAACAGAATTCATATTTAACTGATGAATGCTTGCTTGGCTTTTAAATAGGACACATTTTCAAATAATTCTCCTTTACACAGAGGAAATAACAAAGAAAGGAAAATGAGCTAAGAATAGCAAGTATACAGAGCAAATGATAGTGAAAAATGAAAAATAAAAATTTGAAATCTCTTATTGCCACCAATTTTCAAATAAGCTAATGATATGGATCAGGTAATTTCTATCTCCACTTGTACGTATTCAATACTAATGGTATCTAATAAAATTCATAGAAATTCATGTTTATTGAGTCCTTACTTCTTGCCAGGTATAGTGCCAAGCACCTGTATCATTTAATCTTCACAGTAACCTCATGCAATAGCTATTATTTATTATAGTGCCCATCGGACAGATGAGCAAACTAAAGTTTAAACAATTTACTGAACTTGACAAGACATATAGCTGGTAAGAGAGAGAGTCAGTTGTTGAGACCACATAGTATGGATCTAGAATCCATTGCATCTATCATGCAGAAGGAAGTTGAAAATGCTATAAGTAACATCAGTATTTATGACCAGACTTGCATTGCAACTGCACACATTTGGGGAAAATCTCACAGAATAAAACCAAATATTTTGTTCTAAATTCTTATCTCTCTAATTCAGATGTTTGAATTGCAACTGTAAGTTTGGGAAAGTAAAGCATTTACGACATTTATGCTCACAAGTATAACCCAATACTTGTAGACAATTTTCCCAAGATCAGGGGAAGGGTGACAAAGACTCTCCACTTGACCAAACTTCACTCAAGTTCCTCTGAGTAATCCTTTCAATTACACCTTAACTTTAGCCTATAAAAACTGCAAATTTCAGCACAAATGATTTTATCCACCCTCCACTCTAAGAGAATCAAGCGAGCATTAGTATACTTTTTAACAGGTCAAGGCCACATCCCTAAGATGTTCACCACACTCCCCTAAGCTCCTCCCTGAGGAAGCTCAACACTGCCAAAAGAATGTACTGTTCGTTCCAACCAAAACCTGACTGTAGGCCACCAACCTCCCTTTTCTTAGAGCATTTACTTTAGAAAACTTGCAGTTATAAATCCTTTTTCTGTCTCTGAGATGTATCTTCTACAACCCAAGAATGTTTTTCTCAAGGGCCTGTGAGCCATATCCTTGAAATGCAATCATCAAGAACGATAGGGCCCCTGTCTGCCAGTCTCTGTGGGAGGGTAGGAGCCTAAGGGGCCAACTAGCAAAAAGAGGTGGCCTAATCACATGGACTAAGCACCTTGCTCTCCAAAAAGGCTCCATACTTTTGTTTCAGTGGAGGTGAACTCCACTTTAAACTGAAGTGTCTCTCTCCTACTTCAGTAGAAGAAATCTACTGTTTTGCTGTTTTTGGTTTTTTGTTTTTTTTTTTTTTTTTTTTTGCAGTACGCAGGCCTCTCACTGTTGTGGCCTCTCCCATTGCGGAGCACAGGCTCCAGACGCGCAGGCTCAGCGGCCATGGCTCACGGGCCCAGGCACTCCGAGGCATGTTGGATCCTCCCGGAGCGGGGCATGAACCCGTGTCCCCTGCATCGGCAGGCGGACTCTCAACCACTGCGCCACCAGGGAAGCCCTGCTTTGCTGTTTTTAACAAGTGTTCCGTGAAAAATGTTTCTTTTACAGGAGTAGGGGAATTTAAATAATGACATTAAATCCTAGAAACTTAATGAAAAAGAAATTGTAATGACTATAACTAAAGTCAAAATAGTTTGATGCAAATTTAACTGCCTATAAATATGTCCAATAAAGAAAGAAAAATAAAAGTGCTAGCTTGACAATGGTTCTGTGTCACCTGCATATGCACAATTTTTTTCTTAAGTATGTTACTGAAATGGAGGTCTCTCTGGAAGGGATTCTTTATATTATGACTTTTAAGAATACAAATTCTTATAGATGGATAATAAATTGTCTTAAGATAAATTAGATGTTATATTTTTACAAAAGTGTTACAACAATGACTACAGAAATTGTTATAATTCTCCAAAATGTACAGAACTGGCTACAGTGAAAAATATAGTTATCAAAATAAATTTTATTTTAGAAATTAAAAAATTCAATTCCAAAAGAGGCAAATGGAAAATAAAAAACAAAAAAAATTATTGAAAAGCATACTAAGTCAAAAATATGGTTAATTATATTTGTAAAGTAGTAGATAAGATATAAAGTTTGTAAATAACATAATATTCCACATTGTGAAATGAAACAGGATTCAAGACACAATTATAGACTCTAGCAAATGAAAACTATCAGATAGAAAGGGATATTACCTTTATTTTTCCTTGTTTTTATTGCTTTTAATCAAATACCATACATCATAAACTAGGTAAGAGAATGAATGAAAAATCCACATGTAGTATATGATAAAACCAGCATAACTCTCATATTGTATATTAAAATTAATATGAGCTTAATAGTATGAATATATAAGTATTAATATGAGCTTAATGGCTTTTACAGTAGAGAAAATCATTATTACAGCTCTAGAGATTATATCCTGCTCATATACACTATAAAACTGTCACTCTCAACACATACTGAATTTATGGTAAAACATTATTTTATTGGGAAAAAAGTGGTGCTTCACCAGAGTACCCATAAATGTTCAACTGTGGCAGCCTTCTCTCCACTTTTCAATATGATTTTTTTAAATATGATTTTGAATTGAGAAAAATAACCTGTTAAAATTTCAGATGAACCATTTGCAATAGTCATATATTCAAAGATGCCAAATAATGTATTATTAGGAAGAGTGATCATTCCATAGAGTCGAAATTTATTGCTGCATCATTTTTCTGAGTGGAAAGTGCTAAGCCCCTAGTCAGAGGACGAGATACTAAATGCAATCAAGTGGGGGACCCGCCAGAGTAAGAGAACCACCACACCCTCAAGTTGATAGTTTTAGCCAAATACTGCCTCTGAATGGCTCTGCCAAGGAACACAATGGCAATGATAACATCCAGGCAATGTAAAGCACTACAATTTTCAGGGAATGTTTTCTTTATTATAAAACAGAGTTGCTCTTCAATTGTTACAGTCTGGTTTCTTTTAAACAAGCATTTTAATCTCAGTTCTGTAGTCTAAACATACAACTTAAAACTTAGAACATTATTTCTTTAATGCAAAGGCTTTTAAACTTACATTATTACAGCAAGAAGCTGTACGCACATCCTGAGCAAACAGTAGGTGCTTAACGAAAGGAAATGGAATGAAAAAGTGTAAACTGTACTTGCTTCAGCAATGTTTTAAAAGCAAAACTTGGAACATATGATTTAACAATTGAATTTTATGACAGTCTGTTGAGATCCAGAAATAATTTCCCCTAAATCTATTCTGAACTCACTTCCACTTCCTTTCACATATTCATTCCTTGTATCTGCCTATTTTAGGGAAGATCATAATATTGTTTATCATTTGGAGTATACTTTATTCTTTGAGATAATGGGTAATTTCCTGTTTTTTAATTAATGTTGAAAAGTAATTTAACTGAGAGAATATTCAGAAAAAGAGGATAATTTGCAAAAAAAAAAGTGATTATAATAATATTATCCAAACAAAACCACTCAACACTGCGGTGCATTTTCTTCTGGTACTTTTTAAGGTGCATCCTGGCTTTCGACATTCATAATAAAAGTATTTGTATACTTTTATACCGTAATCTTCATATTATATTTTACAAACATTTTCCCATGTTGCTATTTGATCTTCACAACAATTTGTTAACTGCTAATCAATATTTATTGCATATTCATGAATAACAGCCAAATAAATAACTGTAATTTACTTAATTGTTCAATTACATAACAAATCTATGAAGGCCCTCTGAGCCTTCTCTAGTCTAAGTAAAAATGTTCTCTCCATACATTCCTCATGGACATGATTTAGTTCCCCATTTTCCTAATAGTTGCTTTTTTCCTGAATGCAGCCTACATTCCACATCTCTTTTAAAGTATAAGAACAAGAATAGAACACAATTATCCTGGAGTGATAAAACAGTATAAAACAGAATAGTATCATAATTGCCCTTAGTCTATTTCAATGGTTAAAGTTTAATTTACATAAGAACTGCATAGGGATTTTTTTTTTAATGCAGATTTTTGGGCCCCAACCTTAGAGGTTCTGTTTCAGTGAATAACTTGTTGGGTCCTGGCATGTACACTTTAAAAACCTTACAGGTGGCGCTTCCCTGGTGGCGCAGTGGTTGAGAATCTGCCTGCTAATGCAGGGGACACGGGTTCGAGCCCTGGTCTGGGAGGATCCCACATGCCGCGGAGCAACTAGGCCCGTGAGCCACAACTACTGAGCCTGCGCGTCTGGAGCCTGTGCTCCGCAACAAGAGAGGCCGCGATAGTGAGAGGCCTACACACCGCGACGAAGAGTGGCCCCCCCTTGCCACAACTAGAGAAAGCCCTCGCACAGAAATGAATACCCAACACAGCCAATAAATAAAGTAATTAATTAATTAAAAAAACAAAAAAACAAACTGAGTTGCCCAAATTAAAAAAAAAAAACCTTACAAGTGATTCTGATGCCATCGGCCACACTCTGAAAATACTGACCCAGGTAATATATTTATATTAAAGTGGCCAAAAATTGTCACTGCCTTTTTAACAGTCACATCAAACGGTCGACTTACACTGAGCTTACTGGTGCATAAACCTCGTAACATCTTGTTTGCTGAATCCAGCTGTATCTTCCTTATTCTTTACTTGTGCAGCTCATTACTGTGGCCCAAGTAGAGAACTCTTTGTGTACCCTTATTAATTTTCATCTTGTTACACTGGCACTTCCTTTTAGTCTGAGGGTATTTTATAAATCTTTATTCTGTTACTTAACTTTGCACAATCCATAAATTTGATAAACAAGCCTTCTATCTTTATCCAAGTCACAGACCAAAACATTGTACCACAAGAGCCAAAAGGGTAGAAGCATAATCATTACTGTGTTTTACAAATGGAATGTTTTACATGCCAGCTAGATTATTTTTATCTCAGAGAAATATACTGTCATCTTTTGGACATCATTATTTACTTCTAGAGAGACTAAAATAAAAACAGTATTCCTACAATGTATTTTGGTTTAATGTACATAGCAAAATTTTCTTGATATATTACAATAATTTGACCTGTAATGAATATTTATCAAAAAATCTCTTTTTTAACCTTTAAAATTTCTGTTTTATACCCTTTGATACAATAAACCAAACAAATGCACTGTCTGTGATGTCTCAGTTCTAAAATCCTTAAATCCTTTACCATTAAAAAATTAAAATATTAACACTCAAAATATTTGATTACAGATTTCATTCATCTAATCTGCTTTATACAGAAGAAATATGTTAAATACCCATTTCTGTTAGGTTACTCTTACGGTTCAATGGATTTGCATTATTAACATTTCATGAGGAAAAAGCAATAGAACCTCAAGGGCTATCAAATCATCTCCTACCACTGTCCATTCAATAAGTTGTGAAATTCTCTTCCCATGGATTTCATTATGGCACTTTTTTCACTTTCTTCAATCCTACTTTTTTCATTACTCCTTCTCTATCTCTGACTTCACTTACTTGGAACTCTGTTATATTTTACAGACCCCCAGGATTTACTGGCCCTGGGCTTCTGCCCTCAACCCTTTTTATCATATTATGTGTTCTGTATGTTTAAGTTTCAACCAAGTAATACATCTTGATCATTCCCAAATCTATAACTACAATAGACATTTAACTCCTAAACTCCAAATTCCTACATTCAACTTCCTACTGAACTTCTCTACCTGGAGGTACTGCAGGCACCTTAAACTCAGTATGTCCCGAAGTGAATATGTTATTTGTTCCTTCTTTTATTCCCCATTATTATCCTAATTCTCCTACTTCCATTAACCAATGGCACCATAACCCAACTAGTAAACTATTCTAATAGCCTATACATTATTCTAAACTCCTCTCTTTCTCTCTCATTTGTTACATCCAACTCGTTACTGAGTACGTTGGATCTGCCTCCAACTTCTTTGTTGAATTTAATTCATCTTCTCCATTCTTGACCCGCAATATTTAAGGACTTCTTTATCAATCTCTGTTTCCAATTTCAGCTTCTCCTAGCCTTCCTTCATGCCAGAGTAATTACAGTGGGTATAGTCTCAAGTCAGGGAGTCTGATTCCTCCAGCTCCGTTTTTTTCCCTCAAGACTGCTTTGACTATTCGGGGTCTTTTGTGTCTCCCTACAAATTTGAAGATGATTTGTTCTAGTTCCATAAAAAATGCCATTGATAATTTGATAGGGATTACATTGAATCTGTAGATTGTTTTGGGTAGTTAGTATAGTCATTTTCACAATATTGATTCTTCCAATCCAAGAACATGGTATATCTCTCCATCTGTTGGTATCATCTTTAATTTCTTTCATCAGTGTCTTATAGTTTTCTGCATACAGGTCTTTTGTCTCCTTAGGTAGGTTTATTCCTAGGTATTTTATTCTTTTTGTTGTAATAGTGAACGGGATTGTTTCCTTAATTTCTCTTTCTGATCTTTCACTGTTTGATATTACGTGGGGCTGGGAGGTCTCTGGTGGACCAATGTCCTGAACTCGGCTTTCCCACCTCAGCGGCTCAGGCTTGACACCCGGCCAGAGCACCAAGACCCTGTCAGCCACACGGCTTAAACTGCTCATCAAGAGAGCAAACAGGCAAGCCACAGCCTAAGCTGTAACAGGCACAGCAACTGAATGGACACTGAGTAATACCCTCCTGCTTGGGCCTGACTGCTGTCTGAGCTCATCACTTCCTCCAACCTGTACAAAACTGCCAGTGGAGGAGTTCTAGGGATAAAGCATGACTCTCTCGGTACAAACGAAGGACCATGAGGCTGGCAATGGGCACGGATAAGAACATAGGCTCTGAAGTAAGACTACCTGGGTTCAAATCTTCGTGTGAACTTGGTCAAATACTTAACTTCTTTGTGCTGCCCGACCCCCTGTGCTGAGCCCAGCCCAGCGTCGCCAGTCACCAGATTGAGTGGAGCCAAGTCCAAGATGGCAACTCCGGCCCCGCCCACTCCGCACTCCCTACCCCCTCACGTGGCAAGCTGGCACCCTAGGGCCGGCTAAAAATCTATAATAAGATTTAAATTTTAAGTTTCAGTTGAAGAACAAAACATATTCCAACTGCTATGTCTCTTAACTACTCACACATGTGAGGGAGTGAACACATAAAAAGCTGAAGAAAGCTTTTGGAACCAACTGTCTGTATGCCTTGGAGTCATGCCACTGTTGAGGGGCTGAAAATGTTTTCCTCTTCACCCTGAATCAACAGAAAACCTTCACCGTACAGTTTGTGGACAAAAAAAAAAAGAATACTGTTGTCTGATTGACAACTGAGTAGACTGGCCTGCTGGGGACATACATAGCCAAGTTAAAGATAGTTGACTGTTGCACTGCACCGATCCCAAATTTTATTGGAACACGAATGGAAAAGAGGTGGGCTGTGTGTGATAAAGATGTGGTGTAGGTTCATCTTAGGTGCTGACCAAGAGGAATATCTGGGAAGGCTACAGACCTCAACAGGAAGACTTGAGAAGACCTACTGAATGCCTTGAGGCTGGGGGAAGAGACTGGAATAAGCTAAAATGGAGCTATTTTGCCCAGTGATGTAAACCACAGGTGAAAGGTTTCACTAAGGGGCAGGTAAGTGCTATTTCTGAAGGAGTCTGTGGACCATCACCACAATACCAGTGAAGTAAACATCTACTGCTCCCATTTCCTCTTTTCCCTCCCTGAACTCTCTAATCATGAGGATCCAAAACCAAGTTAGCAAGATGTTGAAAATATATATAAAAGTGCATGGCAGAGAAAGAAAGAAGAAAACAAACCACAACTTCCAGCTTGCCACTGGGACACACTAGGAGATAGAGGAGATATGGAGAAGAAAGCCACTACTTTAAAATAAATTTAGAGTTTTAGATTATTATTGGACACATTAATTACTGAAAGGAAGGCCTTTTACCTTCTGAATGTGATCCAAAGGGTCACAAGATATATATTACATTTCATGGAGACCCTGAGGAACAAGAGCTCCATACTCTTAAAACAAAAGTAGGAAGTAAGGTTGATTTATGATCGCATTATATAAGTAGTGCTTGTTTATTTAATCCTTACAACTATTAAATCATTACCTTAACAGTTAATGTACAGAATTAGTTATATAAATAAACAAGGAAGCCAAATACGTTTAACCTTCTTCAATAAAGGCAAACACAAATATATATCATATAGTTAATATAGGCAGAGCTTATCAAATTTAAGTGTGGTTGAGTCCAAAACCCATGCCCTTTACATGACTGCACTGGAAAATGCATATACTCATGGCCTATTTTGCTTTGTCATCATGTCAAAGAAGAAGTTTTGTAAAGAAATTCAAAAGAGGGTGGACTGGTTTCACAAGTTAAAAACACAGGCTATCTAAACTCAATTAATCCTGAAAGGAACGGAAGTAGAAAAAAACCCCACATTTTCTCAATTGCTCCCTTCTGGTGGTTCACAGTTGTATATTAAACCCATTATGAGTAATAATACTTCACAAGCAATATTCTTAAGTTTCAGCACAAAAAAAAGTGCTTTAGGAAACATGATGTGAAATACTGATTCAACTAGTGTATTTTTCAACTCAATTATAGTACTAAACAGCTCTTTCAACTTTTAAGGAAATTTACATTTTGCTGCACCCCTCTTTCTCACACAATCCTATTCATTTCAGTTTTATTCTCCACTAGATTTCTGTTTCAATTCAATAATTTCAGCATTTCTATTTTGAGAAATTATAGATAATTAATTACTCTGTCCTTCCAGATTGATTTAAATTATTACAGAAAATGGGATTCAAAGTTTTTAATGTGCACTAAGGGAAAAAAATCACATTGGCAGTACTTATTAGTAATTAAATGCTTTTAAAATTAGGAAGATAAATACAGTGCTATCCTGCCAGTCACATTCCTCAGAGTCACAAAGGAGGACACTTTAAGAGACTGCTTAAGGGAATGGAAGTTTACTGTAAAGAAACAGAGGTAATTCTACTGAAGGAGAATGATTCCAATCACATGCATGGAGGCTGTAAGCACTGCAGGCTCCTAGGAAAGCTGCTCTAATTTCCACAGGAGCTGGACGACCCATCCGTTATTTTGCACTTACTTCCCATTTACAAAGAGAGGAATGTGTATGGGAACTCACATAATTGGTTTGATTTAGCACTACACTCTAGAGGGCAGGTTAGACCGCCTTTTCAGAAATGGCCACATTCCCTTTGCACAGTACATACAGGGTTTCCTTTCGGTTTCAGGCTGGTGAATGTCAGTATGCCTGTATTGCAGCTAGAGTTTCCCATAAGGAAGCAAACTGGAATCTAAGCCAAAAAGTATGAGGATAGGGAATTAGGGGAGAAGATGGGATGGGTTGAGGCCCTGTTCCTAAGAATGCATTTATGCAAATGAAAGGTGCTGGGAGACATTCTCCACAGGTCTCTCACGTTTCTGTAAATCTTGTGAGCACAGGTACTTTTTCTCAGACTATCTTTTTAAAGATGTCTGTACAGGCAATACCCTTAGAAGATAAAAAATAGTGTCTCCCTCCAGAACAATGGGCAGGCATGCTTACTGTTCAGCATAAAATATTTGGTTTCCATTAATACAGGGTTCCCCTCAATACAGGGTTCCCCTCCTGTAATGGAACTCACTGTGCGAACAGGTATCATCTGGCCTTCTTCATACCACACTGAGGGAACTGCGGTTTGGAGAACTGCTATTGCCATGAGTAAAAAGGCCCTTAGTCTCTGACACCGGAGCCTGTGTCTTCTGTCAGTAACCATAAACAAATGGCAAGTCTATTTGCCATTTGTTAGCTTGCAAATAGGATCAAATCTCAGCCTGGTCAGACTCTGTCACAATTCTTAGGAGAAGGTTGCAAAGATCAGTAAATGTTTTCATAAAATATTCATTCACTCTTCAATATACAAGCCAAGCACCATGGTAGACCCCACAGTGTAGAATAGTGAAATGGCTGAATGTTTTCTTGCCATACACAATAAGACTCAAATTCTGATTCTGTCATTTATTTGTTGTCTCAACTTCCTTACCTACGGAATGGATATTTTTAAAAAATCTACACAGCAGTGTACACCATGTATACAAATATCTAATACAGTATCTGTCATATACTCATCAATCAATAACTATTATTACTGTTATTAGTCATAATACAAACATATATTAAATATATGATATTATACCTTATTAGTATATGTATATACTATATTAGTATATTAGTATTAGTTTGGAGATGAATTTTCTTTTTCAGGTTACCATGGTAACATAATGCAACAAAAATGGGAACAGGGAAGGGGATGACAAATACCACTGTCTTTCCTCCTCCTTCTCTTCCTTATATTCTTTCTTTTTTCCTTTTTTGTTGGGCCACTTCTACAAGAAGGTGTCTTTTTTTTTGGTCCACAGTTTCCCAACCTAAGATGACTCCTTAATATTTTCACCATTGTAGAGTTCCTAGCCTTTGTCACAGACTGGACTAAAGGATTGTCCTCATGCTGTCAACTCATTTTCTGACATGCTAATATTTCATTTCTGCAAAACCAATCATATTGGCCAGGCATTCTGTCCAACTTGGTCATAAAGAAGCTATATAAGGCCAATTACTTCATTTTTCATTCCAGTATCTTTGTTATGTGCTTTCAACTCTGCTGCATGTACCTAGCTTTTTAAACAATAGATATGCTAATCATTCATTTTTATAGCATTATATTTTGTATGTGTCATAATATTTTGTGAATGAAAACAAACATTTCCACATGGAAACCTGAAAATACATTTTAAAAGTTTACTGCAGTCTGTTAAGAAAAAGTCTATTAACGGTGAGTTTAAGAGATGAGGGTGGCAAAAATGCTAAAACTAACAGTAGGGTGACACTTTGGACTAAAACTATAGCTATTTATTTCATTTAAGTACTCCCACTCTCCATTCTCTTAGTCATTTCCTGCTCCTTGCCTGGAATACGTCTTTAACACCTTAGTAAAATTAGACCCATTCTTAAATACTTAAATAGAGCCTTTTCTTGCCACCACCATCACCTTGATAACTGAGCCCAGCTGGTGAATATAATTTCCCCTTTCTTTATACACCCATTTTACATTCTCAAGCAATTAATAATATTCTTCCTTGTAATTAGTTGTAGATGTGTAATATCTCCCTGTTACATTGTAAATCACACTGAGAAGAAGGTTTACAGTTTAATTATGTTTTATGACTTACAGTAGCAAGGAGTCAGCAGTATTCATAGGCTGTGTCCTAAGTAAAGACCATTACCTTAAAAATAATAAAGCAATAGGGAGCCAGAACTAATAATGATACTTACACTAATCTTTATGGAGAATTTACTTTGAGCCAGGCATTGTGCTATGCGCTTTATCTGCATTTTCATTTGATATTCACAACAACCGTTTGAGATTACCAATATTATTATTCCCATTTTAGAGTTAAAGAAAGGGAGGCTTAGCATAGGTAAATAATTTCCCTTCAGGTCAAACAGCAAGTTGGAGATAAAGTGAGGCTAAGAGCCCAGGCCATTAAGTTCTTTTGTCAAAATATAAGAATACAGACACAAGAAGGACCTTTAAGATGGCGGAAGAGTAAGACGCGGAGATCACCTTCCTCCCCACAAATACATCAGAAATACAGCTACATGTGGAACAACTCCTACAGAACACCAACTACTGAACGCTGGCAGAAGACCTCAGACCTCCCAAAAGGCAAGAAACTCCCCACGTACCTGGGTAGAGCAAAAGAAAAAAGAATAAACAGAGACAAAAAATAGGGACGGTACCTGCACCAGTGGGAGGGAGCCGTGAAGGAAGAAAGCTTTCCACACACTAGAAGCCCCTTCGCGGGCGGTGACTGCGGGTGGCGCAGCAGGGGAGCTTCGGAGCCGCGGAGGACAGCACAGCAACAGGGGTGCGGACGGCAAAGCTCTGAGATACCCACACAGAAGATGGGTGCCGACCGGCACTCAACAGCCCGAGAGGCTCGTGTGCTCACCCGCCGGGGCGGGCGGGGCTGGGAGTTGAGGCTCTGGCTTCGGTCGGAGCGCAGGGAGAGGACGGGTTGGCAGCGTGAACACAGCCTGAAGGGGGTTAGTGCGCCACAGCTAGCCAGGAGGGAGCCCGGGAAAAAGTCTGGAGCTGCTGAAGAGACAAGAGACTTTTTCTTGCCTCTTTGTTTCCTGGTGCGCGAGGAGAGGGGATTCGGAGCGCCGCTTAAAGTAGTTCCAGAGATGGGCGCAAGCCGCGGCTATCAGCGCGGACCCCAGAGACGGGCATGAGACGCTAAGGCTGCTGCTGCCGCCACCAAGAAGCCTGTGTGCGACCACAGGTCACTCCCCACACCTCCCCTCCCGGGAGCCTGTGCAGCCCGCCACTGCCAGGGTCCCGTGATCCAGGGACAACTTACCCGGGAAATCACACGGCGCGCCCCAGGCTGGTACAACGTCACACTGGCCTCTTCCGCCGCGGCTCGCCCCGCCCTCCGAGCCCCCCCGCCCCCCCCCCGCCTGAGTGAGCCAGAGCCCCCGAATCAGCTGCTCCTTTAACCCCGCCCTGAGCGAAAAACACACGCCCTCAGGCGACCTACACGCAGAGGCGGGGCTAAATCCAAAGCTGAACCCCAGCAGCTGTGCTGAACAAAGAAGAGAAAGGGAAATCTCTCCCAGCAGCCTCAGAAGCAGCAGATTAAATCTCCACAATCAACTTGATATACGCTGCATCTGTGGAATACCTGAATAGACAAGGAAATCATCCCAAACTGAGGCGGTGGACTTTGGGAGCAACGATATATATTTTTTTTCTCCATTTTCTCTTTTTGTGAATGTGTATGTGTATGCTTCTCTGTGTGATTTTTGTCTGTATAGCTTTGCTTTTACCATCTGTCCTAGGGTTCTGTGTCCATTTTTTGTATTTTGGGGTTTTTTTAAGTATAGATATTAGCACTTGTTATCATTGGTGGATTTGTTTGTTGTCTTGGTTGCTCTCTTCTTTCTTTCTTACTTTTTTTATTACTTAAAATTTTTTTTAATTTTTAATAATTATTATAATTAATAATTATTATCTTTTCAATAACTTTATTCTATCTTATTTTTTTTATCTTATTCTATCTTATTTTTTTCCTTTGTCCTTTCTTTTTTTCTCCCTTGTATTCTGAGCCGTGTGGATGACAGGGTCTTGGTGCTCCACCCAGGTGTCAGGGTTGTGCCTCTGAGGTGGGAGAGCCAACTTCAGGACACTGGTCCACAAGACGCCTCCCAGCTCCACATAATATCAAATGGTGAAAATCTCCCAGAGATCTCCATCTCAATGCCAAGACCCAGCTCTACTCAACGACCAGCAAGCTACAGTGCTGGACACCCTATGCCAGACAACTAGCAAGAAAGGAACACAACCGCACCCATTAGCAGAGAGGCTGCCTATAATCATAATAAGGTCACAGACACCCCCAAAAACACACCACCAGACGTGGACCAGCCCACCAGAAAGACAAGATCCAGCCTCATCCACCAGAACACAGGCACAACCAACCTTAGCCACTGGGGGCAGACACCAAAAATAACAGGAATTAGGAACCTGCAGCCTGCCAAAAGGAGACCCCAAACACAGTAAGTTAAGCAAAATGAAAAGACAGAAAAACACACAGCAGACGAAGGAGCAAGGTAAAACCCACCAGACCGTACAAATGAAGAGGAAATAGGCAGTCTGCCTGAAAAAGAATTCAGAATAATGATAGTAAAGATGATCCAAAATCTTGGAAATAGAATGGAGAAAATACAAGAAACATTTAACAAGGACCTAGAAGAACAAAAGAGCAAACAAACAATGATGAACAACACAATAAATGAAATTAAAAATCCCCTAGAAGGAATCAATAGCAGAATAACAGGCAGAAGAACGGATAAGTGACCTGGAAGATAAAACAGTGGAAATAACTACTGCAGAGAAGAATAAAGAAAAAAGAATGAAAAGAATTGAGGACAGTCTCAGAGCCCTCTGGGACAACATTCAAGGCACCAACATTCAAATTTTAAGGGTCCCAGAAGAAGAAGAGAAACAGGGTCTGAGAAAATATTTGAAGAGATTATAGTTGAAAACTTCCCTAACATGAGAAAGGAAATAGTCAATCAAGTTCAGGAAGCACAGAGAGTCCCATACAGGATAAATCCAAGGAGAATCATGCCAAGACACATATTAATCAAACTGTCAAAAATTAAATACAAAAAAATATTAAAAGCAGCAAGGGAAAAGCAACAAATAACATACAAGGTAATCCCCATAAGGTTAACAGCTGATCTTTCAGCAGAAACTCTGCAAACCAGAAGGGAGTGATAGGACATATTTAAAGAGATGAAAGGGAAAAACCAACAACCAACATTACCCTACCCAGCAAGGATCTCATTCAGATTCTATGCAGACATTAAAACCTTTAGAGACAACCAAAAGTTAAGAGAATTCAGCACCACCAAACCAGCTTCACAACAAATGCTAAAGGAACTTCTCTAGGCAGGGGACACAAGAGAAGGAAAACAACTACAGTAACAAACCCAAAACAATTAAGAAAATGGTAATAGGAACATACATATCAATAATTACCTTAAATGTAAATGGATTAAATGCTTCAACCAAAAGACACAGACTGGCTGAATGGATACAAAAACAAGACCCGTATGTATGCTGTCTACAAGAGCATATGTACTTCAGACCTAGGGACACATACAGATTGAAAGTGAGGGGATGGAAGAAGATATTCCATGCAAATGGAAATCAAAAGAAAGCTGGAGTAGCAATTCTCATATCAGACAAAATAGACTTTAAAATAAAGACGGTTACAAGAGACAAAGAAGGACACTACATAATGATCAAGGGATCAATCCAAAAAGAAGATATAACAATTGTAAATATTTATGCACCCAACATAGGAACATCTCAATACATAAGGCAAGTGCTAACAGCCATAAAAGGGGAAATCGACAGTAACACAATCATACTAGGGGACTTTAACACCCCACTTTCACCACAGGACAGATCATCCAAAATGAAAATAAATACGGAAACACAAGCTTTAAATGATACATTAAACAAGATGGACTTAACTGATATTTATAGGACATTCCATGCAAAAACAACAGAATACACTTTCTTCTCAAGTGCTCATGGAATATTCTCCAGGATAGCTCATATCTTGGGTCACAAATCAAGTCTTGGTAAATTTAAGAATACTGAAATCGTATCAAGTATCTTTTCAGACCACAACGCTATGAGACTAGAAATAAATTACAGGGGAAAAAATGTAAAAAAAAACCACATGGAGGCTAAACAATACAATACTAAATAACCAAGAGGTCACTGAAGAAATCAAAGAGGAAATCAAAAAACACCTAGAAACAAATGACAATGAAAACATGATGACCCAAAACCTATGGGATGCAGCAAAAGCAGTTCTAAGAGGGAATTTTATAGCAATAGAATCCTACCTCAAGAAGCAAGAAGAATCTCAAAGGAACAACCTAACCTTACACCCAAAACAATTAGAGAAACAAGAACAAAAAATCCCCAGAGTTAGCAGAAGGAAAGAAATCATAAAGATCAGATCAGAAATAAATGAAAAAGAAATGAAGGAAACCATAGCAGAGATCAATAAAACTAAAAGCTGGTTCTTTGAGAAGATAAACAAAATTGATAAAGCATTAGACAGACTCAACAAGAAAAACAGGAGGAAGACTCAAATCAATAGAATTAGAAATGAAAAGGGAGAAGTAACAACTGACACTGCAGAAATACAAAGGAACATGAGAGATTACTACAAGCAACTATATGCTAATAAAATGGACAACCTGGAAGAAATGGACAAATTCTTAGAAAAGCTCAACCTTCCAAGACTGAACCAGGATGAAATAGAAAATATGAACAGACCAATCACAAGCACTGAAATTGACACTGTGATTAAAAATCCTCCAACAAACAAAAGCCCAGGACCAGATGGCTTCACAGGCGAATTCTATCAAACATTTAGAGAAGAGGTAACACATATCCTTCTCAAACTCTTCGAAAATATAGCAGAGGGAGGAACAATTCCAAACTCATTCTAGAGGCCACCATCACCCTGATACCAAAACCAAAGATGCCATAAAAAAAGAAAACTACAGGCCAGTATAACTGATGAATATAGATGCAAAAACCCTCAACAAAATACTAGCAAACAGAATCTAACAGCACATTAAAGGGATCATACACCATGATCAAGTGGGGTTTATCCCAGGAATGTAATGACTCTTCAATATACACAAATTAATCAATGTGATAAACCATATTAACAAACTGAAGGATAAAAACCATATGATCATCTCAATAGATGCAGAAAAAGCTTTCGACAAAATTCAACACGCATTTGTGATAAAAACCCTCCAGTAAGTAGGCATAAAGGGAAATTACCGCAACATAATAACGTCCATATATGACAAACCCACAGCCAACATCATTTCAACGGTGAAAATCTGAAACCATTTCCACTAAGATCTGGAACAAGACAAGCTTGCCGACTCTCATCACTGTTATTCAACATAGCTTTGGAAGTTTTAACCACAGCAATCAGAGAAGAAAAAGAAATAAAAGGAATCCAAATCGGAAAAGAAGAAGTAAAACTGTCACTGTTTGCAGATGGCATGATACTATTATACATACAAATCCCAAAGATGCTACCAGAAAACTACTAGAGATAATCAATGAATTTGGTAAAGTAGCAAGAAACAAAATTAATGCACAGAAATCTGTTGCATTCCTATACACTAATGATGAAAAATCTGAAAGAGACATTAAGGAAACAATCCCATTTACCATTGCAACAAAAAGAATAAAATAAAATACCTATGAATAAAGCTACCTAAGGAGACGAAAGACCTGTATGCAGAAAACTATAAGACACTGATGAAAGAAATTAAAGATGATACAAACAGATGGAGAGAAATACCATGTATTTGGATTGGAAGAATCAACACTGTGAAAATGACTACACTACCCCAAGCAATCTACATATTCAATGTAATCCCTATCAAACTACCAACGGCATTTTTCACAGAACTAGAACAAAAAATTTCACAATTTGTATGGAAACACAAAGACCCCAAATAGCCAAAGCAATCTTGAGAAAGAAAAACAGAGCTGGAGGAATCAGGCTCCCTGACTTCAGACTATACTACAAAGGTACAGTAATCAAGACAGTGTGGTGCTGGCTCAAAAACAAATATAGATGAGTGGAACTGGATAGAAAGCACAGAGATGAACCCACACATGTATGGTCACCTTATCTTTGATACGGAGGCAAGAATATACAATGGAGAAAAGACAGTCTCTTCAATAAGTGGTGCTGGGAAAACTGGACAGCTACATGTAAAAGAATGAAATTAGAACACTTCATAACACCATACCCAAAAATAAACTCAAAATGGATTAAAGACCTAAATGTAAAGCCAGACACTATAAAACTCTTAGAGGAAAACAGACGCAGAACACTCTATGACATACATCACAGCAAGATCCTTTTTGACCCACCTCCTAGAGAAATGGAAATAAAAACAAAAATAAACAAATGGGACATAATGAAACTTAAAAGCTTTTGCACAGCAAAGGGGACTATAAAGAGGACGAAAAGACAACCCTCAGAATGGAGAAAATATTTACAAATGAAGCAAGTGACAAAGGATTAATCTCCAAAATATACAAGCAGCTCATGCAGCTCAATATCAAAAAAAAATCAAGCAACCCAATCCAAAAATGGGCAGAAGACCTAAAAAGACATTTCTCCAAAGAAGATATGCAGATTGCCAACAAACACATGAAAGGATACTCAACATCACTAATCATTAGAGAAATGAAAATCAAAACTACAATGAGGTATTACCTCATACTGGTGAGAATGGCCATAATCAAAAAATCTACAAACAGTAAATGCTGGAGAGGGTGTGGAGAAAAGGGAACCCTCTTGCACTGTTGGTGGGAATGTAAACTGATACAGCCACTATGGAGAACAGTATGGAGGTTCCTTAAAAAATTAAAATTAGAACTACCTTATGACCCAGCAAGCCCAAGACTGGGCATATACCCTGAGAAAACCATAATTCAAAGAGTCATGTACCACAGTGTTTATTGCCGCACTATTTTCAATAGCCAGGACATGGAAGCAACCTAAGTGTCCATCGACAGATGAATGTATAAAGAAGATGTGTCACATATACACAATGGAATATTACTCAGCCATAAAAAGAAACAAAACTGCGTTATTTGAAGTGAGGTGGATGGACCTAGAGTCTGTCATACAGAGTGAAGTAAGTCAGAAAGAGAAAGACAAATACCGTATGCTAACACATATATATGGAATTTAAGAAAAAAAAATGTCATGAAGAACCTAGGGGTAAGACAGGAATAAAGACACAGACCTACTAGAGAATGGACTTGAGGATATGGGGAGGGGTAAGGGTAAGCTGTGACAAAGTGAGAGAGTGGCATTGACATATATACACTACCAAATGTAAAATAGCTAGCTAGTGGGAAGCAGCTGCATAGCACAGGGAGATCAGCTCGGGTGCTTTGTGACCACCTAGAGGGGTGGGATAGGGAGGGTGGGAGGGAGACGCAAGAGGGAGGGGATATGGGGATATATGTATACGTATAGCTGATTCACTTTGTTGTACAGCAGAAACTGACACAGCATTGTAAAGCAATTATACTCCAATAAAGATGTTAAAAAAATAAAATAACATATAATAAAATAAATGACAGATCTTAAAAAAAAAGAATACAGACACCATTAGAAATTTACCACCACGCCTATTTATGAAGAGAGCTCTAAAGAATGTTTCCAGTCCATTAAATATTCTCTAATTGTATGAATGACAAATGTAAAGGTTTACATAGTTACTCACTTGACATAAACGTTTTCTCATTGCTTTGACACCTAAAAATATATTTTTTTAATTCACAAATTATGCATGATGATTTAAAAAGTATCATTAAATGTGGTAAAGATGACAGGTTTCCAACAGTGTACAATTAACCCCATGAATACTTTATTAGACCTTTATGGGATAATAAAAATTATCATGGCTTTGGGAACACCATAATACATCTTATATAGACTAACGAAATTTTCTTCTGTGTTAAGTCCAGTGGAGTAATAGAAGGTGATCTATATAATTCATTTTGACACGAGAATATTATTTTTTTTTGCATTTTCACAAAGTACTCATCAAGAAACTTGTTAAAGAATAGGTTCACTGTCCCTATGAAGACGACATAACTTAAATGGCTCAGTTTGATTCTACAAGGGTATGTTAGGTGGTGCTTTGAAGAAAAGAAACCTTAACTTGATAATAATTTAAATATCAGTTCTCAATCAAATGTCATCATATGGGCTCAGATGAGCAGTGATTAATTTAATTCATTCATCAAATCTTTATTAGGCACTACTACCCTCTGAGATAATTTATTAGCTGCTTGGAACACAAAGACTAGTAAAATACCATTCCTGCTGCTTAGGCACTCATGGTCTGGAAATAGGAACAAGAAGTGCAAACAAGTCAGGGTGATGGTGTATATTTTATAACAGAAGTATATACAGGCTGAAATGGGCTCCTAAAAAACATGATCAGTTCTAACTGGAGGAATAACAAAGTTTCATTGAGCTAATATCTTGAAAACAATCTGAGTCTTGAAAACAGGGGGAGAAAATATTTTTTTTTAAGGGAATGGGGTTGAGGAGAAGGGAGGAAGGCATTTTAGACAGTAGGAAAAGCTTAATAAGCAAAGAGACAGAGACTAGAAAATACTCTCCCATGTTCTGGGGATGACAGATTGGGCTACAGGATGTGAGAAGGGTTAAAAGTGTGATAAGGGGGATATCTGGAAAGATAATCAAGAAGCAGATCATGGAGAGCTTTGTCAAAGAAATTATCATGCTTGAACTTTATCCCATAGATATTTCGGAGGCCATGAGAATGCTTAGGCAAAGGAGTAACAGAATCAGATTTAGATTTGAGAGAAAATATACTGTTAATCCAGAGTAGGGAGGCTGGATTACAAGTATGAAGATGTGAAGAAGGGGGAAATGCTAGAAATCTACATTAGCCCAGATGGGAGCTGATCAGGGTGACCTGAGGCAGCAGCAGTAGGGATTTACAAGAGGGCAAAGACCAGAGCAGTGTATCTCCACAGTGCACACTTTAGAAATATTTGATTTCTTTTGTGTTGTCATGTTGACTGGAAGGCTATACTGACATTTAGTGGTTGAAACATGTATTAGTCTCCTACTGCTGTTGTAAAAAATAACCATAAACCTAGTGGCTTAAAAGAGCACAAATGTATTATCTTACTGTCCTGGAGATCAGAAGTCTTGAATAGGTAGGAAGGCCTGCATTCCTTCTGGAGGCTCTACAGAAGAATCCATTTCTATGTCTTTGCCATGTTCTACAGGCTGCCCACATTCCCTGCCTCATGGCCCTGCATCATTCTGACCTCTCCTTCCATCACATCTCCTCTGACTCTAACCCTTCTGCCTCCCTCTTATAAGGACCCTTGTGATTGCACTGGGCTCACTCTGATAATCCAGGATAATTTCCCCAGCTCAAGATCCCTAATTCAATCATATCTGCAAAGTCTCTTCTGTCACATATGGTAACATATTCAGAGGTTCTGAGCATCAGGATGTGGATATCTCTGGAGGACCATTATTGTGCCAAGCACAGGGCATATATGTTAAAATTTTGTAATATGTAGGCCATTCCCAAATGACAAAGCATTGTCCCACAACTTGCACGATTTTGGAATGCTCCCTTGGGCACTTACAAAAGTGAAAAAAACCTGTTTATAATTACATGAACCTAGAGCCTAATGTCATTTAATACGATCATGCAAAATATTTTTTCAAAGTTTAATATATATTTATTTTTCTTGTCATTCAACTATGCACAATTCAAAGAAAGATACTGCTTCATTTTCTTTGCAATTTCACAAAGGCTTTTCCACCATTTTTGAAAAACCACATCACCTTAGCTCTGCCACTTCTGGAATGCAATCACCAGTGCTATACACCTGTCTGCAAATCAACCAACACAAAATTTCCTGCTTTGGGTGTTACATAATGGAAAAGTACAGGGGTGGGTCTAGCTTAAATCAGAGGCATAAAGCAAGGTGCCAGATTCAGTTTCTCTGTCTCTGGGCTTGGCTGAGCTCTGCTTTCCTTCGTGAGTGACTTCATTCTCACATTATATAAACAGCAGCAGCTCTAGTTTCACAGCCCCTCAGTTTCAAATCCAGTTGGAACTCCTATCACTCAAACAAAAGCAGGGAGGTAAACACTGATCCTCACTGGCCAATCTAAGGCACATGCTCCTCTCCAAACTAATCAATGAGCCTTGGGGAATGACTGTATTGAGTAGCTTAGGCCAAAGTCAGGTGGCCCAAGCCCAGTCCCAGGATCTAGCCAGACTCGATGCAAATAAATCAGAAGTGGGGGCCCTGGTGGATTCCAGGAGGAAGATCTGGGCTCTATTAAAGGAAGGTGATGGATACTGAAACAAAAGTGGCTGATGTCCGTTGCACCAACTAAAACTCAAAATCTGTCATTTAATGTGTTTGGGATTTTAGATTTCAAAAATCACTTATAGCTAGCTTATTAAAAATGGTAAAGAGTCTAGATAAATTGTAAAAATGAATGTAATTTTTCTTCAGTTTCACCTGCTTTATGTTATGAGAATTAAAAAAGGAGCATTTTGTCAAAAATCTAAAAAAAGGGATAAAGTTGACTTAGTTATATAAATATAATTGCAATTATTTATTTTATACACTTTTGAGAGCAATCAATCCACTAGAATATTAATGTTGCAGGGGCAGAATTTTCTTCTCTGCTTGGTTCACTGCTGAATCCCCCCCAAAAGAGGATGTGGTACACAGTAGGCACTGTATAATAATTTCTTGATTGAATGAGTCAATAAACTATTCTACCTAATTCTTTCTGAAGTCTGCCACATCAATGAACTTTAGCTGAAATGATCAAGATGTTCAAAGTACAGGTAGAGAAAGTACGTTTCAAAATGAAAAGTTAGAGGCTTAACATCCACATCTATGTTCAACAGTAATAGTATTACCTAAACATATTACCTAACATATAAACATTAAGACGTTAAGATTCTGAAGCAAAATATTCTCAGACTCAAAAGATTCATTTGGAGCTCTATAAAGACACAACGGTGTTATTTTACAAATACAAGTAGTGAGAACATAGCATTAAATAGCTGAGATAGTAATGAGTAATTGTTACGAAAACAAAATGTGCTAAGAGCCTTACAAGTATTATTTCATTTAATCTTCATCAGAACCCTAGGATGGGACTAGTATTGTTTTCACTACAGGTGAGGAAATTGAGACTAAAATATCTTAATTAACCTCCTTCAGTTCACATGTTAGCAAGTGACAAAGCCAGGCTCTGAAAGCAGATGTTTCCAGAGCTCATGTACTTAATCACCATGTAAACTGTTCTACAGAATTTAAATAGCTTGCACAGTAAAATTATAATATGGAAGGTTTGGGTGGTTTTTGTTTTTTAGTTATAATATTTGTCCAAAGAAGGAAACACAATGAAAACATGGATACATTTACCATGAATTAAGCCTCCCTTATTTTGCTTCATACAATTTGATACATACACAGATACACTTGAGTATGTGTGTTGCACACCTACATACACACATATAAAGATACAGGAATCCAAGACTCCACTGTAACATTTAAATTCTAAGCAATATAGCAAAGTACAAGAAAGGAAATATGCTTGTTTTGGGTAAAGTGGATCAACTGGTAGAGCACAAGATTTAGAAACAAGGAAAAACAGCCTAATTGAGGTCCCACTGCTCCCTTAAAAAAATAACTTAATCTCTTCTTCTTGAAAACGAGGGATAAATAATATTTAAATCTTACCTATCTCAAAGAGATGCAAAAAGATTAAAATATTTAAAAATAAACCTTAGATATATCTGCAGATTATCAGAGGTTCTTCATATAAAACGTTACCCTTTGTTGCTCATTTTATTTCCTTTCTTGAAGACAGTAGTTCTTATGGCACTGACAACAATCGTCCTATGTCCCCCATTATAACATGTGTTATTGAATGAGACTTAAAGGGCTTTTGAGAGAGAGAGAGAGAGAGAATATGAATTGTTTTATTGTTGTTAACTTGATCAAAGCCCAAAAGAGACATTTTTTTATATCAGCTTCAAAGATGAAACGCTGCTCTAGACCACTAGTACTCATGAGTTGATTACACAGACCACTAATTCTCAAACTATAGTCCCCAGATCAGAAGCAGCCTCAATCTGGGAATGTGTTAGAAATGCAAATTTGTGGACCCCACCTGGACCTAACTGCAACAGAAACTCTCTAGTTTTAGCAAGCGTTCCATGTGATTCTGGGGCAAAGTAAAATTTGAGAACCACTCTTCTACTCAGCAGTGAGGTAAAACATCATTCTCCTTTTACTCAGTCTAATAGACCCGGTACTGAAAGCTATTAAGAGAATTCCATTCATGGTTTGAAGTTGTTAAAGAAGAGGGGGAAAGTCACAACAGATCCTATTCAAATTCTGCACGCATTCAATAGTAACACTGATTACCAAAGCCTTACTTACATAGGGTTCCTTCTCTGCCTCTGTCTCAGACTCTCCTGCAATCCCTTTTACAAGGACCCTTGGGGTTATATTAGGCCCTCCCAGATAATCCAGGGTAACCTCTCCAACTCAAATCCTTAACTTAATCACATCTGCAAACTCCCTTTGGCCATGTAGGGTAACACAGTTCAGGTTCTGGGGATTTGGACATCTTGGAGGGGTCATTATTGTGACTACTACACTGACTATCCTAGAACATGCAAAAATATAAAACAGACTTCTTAGGGAGAGGGTGTTTTTTCTTAAACTATATTAATTCAGTTAAACAATGCAATACTTTTATTTTAACTGTTGCATTTTGTGCAAATGTGTTTATATGTGTAAACAGTTGGCTACTGTATTATAAGAAAAGTACATATATTACAAATTAAAAATTAAGCACTTCTGCTCCATAAAAGAACAGAATCATTTGGTGAAAATTTTGCAGTTAAAAAAAAAAGGTCTATTCAACTGGAGACAGCACTAGAGTGTGTGGGAAAAGTACAGTGTAGCAAGGAAACATCATTTGTTAAGAATATCTGTTTTAATTCTGAAGGTACTGAAATGACCATATCATTCAATAAATCTTCATAACGAGTCAGTAAAACAAGTAATTTAAGGCAAAACAACTTTGTTCTTTCCGAAGAAAAAGAGAAAGCCTCTCCTAGCCCCATAGCCAGCAATGGGCCATGTATCATGGAACGTTCTCCAATCAGCAGAACTGGCTTCTCCTCTTTTTTTTTTTTTTTCTTCTCCACTGAAGCAGAATTCAGCTCAGTTGACTGTACAGTCATCTCTCTTTTCAGGCAAGGGGAGATGCATATTACTTGACAGAGCCCCAGTTTCTCTGGTGCCAGCCTTCAATTTAATTGTAAAGAGAGTAAACATGCTGAAAAGACTGACGAGTCAGGAACTATCGAGACCATTATACCCAAACCCAAAGAAGAAAATGGTGAATCATTTTGGAGTCCTGAAATGGAATGCTTTCTGGACTTCATCAACATCATTTGAATCACTGTCCAGCCTCCTTCTGCTTGTCAATGACAGAAATCTGAAGGCATACACGGACCAAAAGATTGATGACTTTGATAGAAGGGGAAAATCACAATGCAGCAGAAAGTGTGCACATTTTCCAACTAATGCCCATTCATCATATAGAAAAGACAGAACTGTAGTGCCTGTGCAAGCCCAGATACGATCGTCAGGTTTAAGCATGGATCCTTTACCTAGTTAAATTGCCAGAGACGAAAAAATAATCAAATGAAACAAAAGTTAATCTTTCGATAACTCCCATAAAAGTTCAAGATTTTCCATTAAAAATTAAAGGTAATAATTCATAATAAATACATTTATAACAGTCGAGGAATCCATCCCATTGAAGCTACGTTTTTTTTTTTTGGTTTCACATTTGCTTATTAAAAGACTAGGACAGTGGTTTTCAAAGTGTGGTCCCTGAACCAGCAGCATCACCTGGGGACTGGTTAGAAAAGCAAATTATCTACTCCAGGCCTAACAGAATCAAAAATTCCAGGTCTGGGGCCCAGCAAATTGGGTTTATCTAGCCTTCCAGGGAATTCTGATGCAGGCTAAAGTTTTAGAACTGTGAAGATAAAGAAAAGCATTATATGAGGTGATATACTATTTCAAGAAAAAAAATTAATGTTCCCATTTCTACATGGAACATACACTGGAATCTTATTAAAAGAAGCTGCTCACATGTAGCTCCCAAATTCTAGCAACTATCATTTTTCTATTTCTCCCTCTGTATGGGAAACTCCAGGGGACAATATGTGGCATTTTCAATTATTGAATTGCATTTTGCTTTTACTTGTAGCTACTAAGCTCAAGAAATAATAAACTGATTAAGCTCAGCCCACTTATAACTCATTGTAGGCTTTCCAAAGCACTTGGATATATATTTTACATGACATATTGTGCTTAGCAATAAGGCAGTGAAAAAACAAACAAACCTGAATTCAAAACATAAATAAGTAGTGACTTGTCACTATGACAAAAAGATCACCGTCATTTTTCTTTAAAAATTAATTATCCTAGAACATTTTAAATACAATATGACAACCTGTATTAATTTTGAATATGAGGTCTTTACTTGGTACATAAACTGAGATTCCTGGATTTTTTCATGCCTCCTTACACTCAGTACAGAGCTTCATCTACTGAATTTAGTAAATTCACCACAATTTAAATAAATCAACTCTCATATGCATTTTCAACAGAGAGGTTTTTTTCCTGTACTTTACCCGAATAAAACATCTAATATTCTATACCATTAAGCCACATTTACTATAAATCTATTTCTGAAGTTTCGTGACTTTTAAATGACAGTAAAATACTAAACAAAATCGTCCTCTGTCAACTTCCCATGTAAAGATGATTGTTTCTTACCATAGTTCAGAAGCTTTCATTTGCTATGTACTATAACTTAGCTATGTCTTCATAAATAAGGCAATTTAATCTAAAAGTCACAGGCATTTTAAAATAAAATTTTTTATATATTGCACTTTTCCTCTTGATATATATTTCCCCCTTGGCTCTGAGTCATATCACGAGTTACTGGTTACTGTCAGCCACGCCAAAACCATTTTGTAAACAGAGTATATGTCATTATAGTTCCAAATTTGCAGTATACCTCTCCACCACCCATTTATTCTCATAGCTTAAAAATGATAATTGAAGTAGCCTCAGCTTCCAGGCTGCTTGAGCAAATTTACAAGAAGAGAGTGGCCTTGTAATCACCATTAGCAGTAATAAGGAAAGTGTAATCAGATCAATCAAAAATCAAACAAATCAGTCTAGAAAGACTTCACTTAGCATAGCTAGTGGACCTAAATGGAGGAATTTTGTTTCTTCCATAAAGCAGAACACTAGAAAACCGAGGAGGGAGAGCTATTCGTTCATTGTTGATAACAATTTAAAAAGTCCTTAGGTACTGATTCTGTTTCATTCACTAAGTGGGTGAAACTAGAAAGTGACAAAACGAATTCCCCATATGTGTCGATTCCTAGAATAAAGAGCTTTCTTGAGAATATTTTTACTTGTTTATATTTCTTATTTACTTTTTAAGTAGTTGCATTTCACCACAATGCATAATACTGACTTGCATAGGAAATCTGAATAAAACCCTCTGCCTACCCAAAATCCTTTAACACAGTTTTTGTTTTTCTTCTTTAAGTGTGGTCCTTGGTCTTCTTAGATCACAGTCTCTGAGGAAGTGGCTCAGGCATATGCATTTGAAATAATTACTAAGGGAATTATTAAGTACACTGGAATTTGAGAACCACCACCCTTTTCAGATAAAAGCAACCTCAAGCCAGTTGCCATGGTTGGGTTTACCAGCCAACCCAAGACCTCCTTTCTTTGCAAGGAATATGACATTGAAGGACACACAACAGTTTCCCTTTTCAGTCTGTGGCCAAATAAATGCTCTCATGTCAAATCCACCAGTTCCTCTTTCAGTGCCTCCCTACTTGGTCCTGATTCTCCATCCTTTAAATGAGTTCTTAGAGAAAGTTACCCAATAATTTTCCAATGACACCAATCATTCTTTTTTTTTTTTGAATTTTTGACTTTTATTTTATTTTTTTATACAGAAAGTCCTTATTAGTCATCAATTTTATACACATCAGTGTATACACGTCAATCCCAATCTCCAAATTCATCACACAACCACCACACCCCCAGCACTTTCCCCCCTTGGTGGCCATACGTTGGTTCTCCACATCTGTGTATCAATTCTATCGTGCACACCGGTTCATCTGTACCATTTTCTAGGTTGCATATATATGCGTTTATATACGATATCCGTATTTCTCTTTCTGACTGACTTCACTGTGTATGACAGTCTCTAGATCCATCCATGTCTGTACAAATGAACCAACTTAGTTCCTTTTTATGGCTGAGTAATATTCCATGGTATATATGTACCACATCTTCTTTATCCATTCATCTGTGGATGGGCATTTAGGCTCACACCAAGGAGTACTTCCCAGAACTTCTGCTGCCACTGTCCTTGTCCCTGCAGTGAGCCACAGCCACCCCCCAACTCTGCAGGAGACCCTCCAACACTAGCAGGTAGGTCTGGTTCAGTCTCCCCTGGCTTCACTGCTCCTTCCCCTGGGTCCCGATGCACACACTACTTTGTGTGTGCTCTCCAAGAGTGGAGTCTCTGTTTCCCCCAGTCCTGTCGAAGTCCTACAATCAAATCCCACTAGGCTTCGAAGTCTGATTCTCTAGGAATTCCTCCTCCCGCTGCCAGACCCCCAGGTTGGGAAGCCTGACGTGGGGCTCAGAACCTTCGCAACAGTGGGTGGACTTCTGTGGTGTAAGTGTTCTCTGGTTTGTGAGTCACCCACCCACCAGTTATGGGATTTGATTTTATTGTGATTGCGCCCCTCCTTCCATCTCATTGTGGCTTCTCCTTTGTCTTTGGATGTGGGGTATCCTTTTTGGTGAGTTCCAGTGTCTTCCTGTCAATGACTGTCCAGCAGCTAGTTGTGATTCTGGTGTTCTCGCAAGAGGGAGTGAGAGCACATCCTTCTACTCGGCAATCTTGGTTCCTAATTCGAAGCCAGTCATTTTTAACATGATTCCTCAACTCTTTTGACTTGTTGCCGTTCAATCACACAAGACTCATTGCTCTTCTCAAATAAGATGTTTCACCTCACAAGTTATGCTTCACTGCTGTCAACATTACTTTATAACATTGAAGTGCCAGATATGAACTGGATATATTTTTAGCAGGTATTTTAACCACCTACAGGAGAGAAAGAATTTACATCTCCAACAAGTTCAGAGATAATTCTATTGTTTCTGGTCCAGGAACCACACTTTGAGAACCATTGCTTTAAGTATTGAGCTGAAAACCATGGATATAGTTTAAGATCACACAATTCCCTTTATGAACAAATTGTGTAACTAGACTTTAGCTTTACCTATATAGTATTAAAGAGACTTTAAAGTTGAAAAACTTCAGTCATACAGAAAACAACCTTTTGAAAAGAAAAACGTAGTAATTTTCTTGATGCTAAAAGAAACCACATGTGTGCTATTAAACTGAATTTAGTCAAACTACTTGAATGGTTAAAAAAACGTGAGTTATTAAACACATCTTGAGGTTATTATTGGCAAAATGAATCATTATTTAGAATTTGGTAAGAAACTTAAAACAACTTGCACTATTTGAAAAGCACTGTTTGAACACAAATTCATATTCTCTTAGTTAGGAAGACCCTATTTTACCCAGAAAAAAACACACACAATCAACATTCAAAAGCATGCGGTGCTATGCTGAAAGCAAAATAAAGGTTTTTTTCCTCTCCCTCTATGTGCCATTTGTACTGACATTTAGAAACATAGACATGATATTTAGTTTGCTCTCAGGTAATTATTTTTCTATGTCTACAGTCTTAATTTTGCATGCCTAATAAATTACTGATTGAACACTTTATTTCCCAAATTTTCACTAACTTCACCTCTATGCATTTCATAATTATTGATAGTGCTCACTTACAGCTATAGGCTTCATCTTTACCCTGCTTTCAAAAGTGTCATTTGCCTTATGAAATGTTTCTTTTTTTACTTTTAATCATACTCACATAAAGGCAACTGAATTAATTTTAACTTAGAATTTTGAATTCTCTAGATATTGTGGGTACATGATTTATATTTTTTGACTTTATGACAATCATGACACAATTCCTACCACTTGTTGGGAAAGGAGGAAGTCTAACACCAACATGTTAAAAGAATTAAGAGCCAGAGTAGCTCAGGTCATCCACACAGACCTTCATTTTAATTCTAGGGCCCATGCTCTTTCAGTTTTACACTATGACTTCAATATAATGGATACAACATTAAGGAACAGTAAATAAACCCTGTTCCACAGAAAATTCAAATCATAGTCATACTTTATTAAATATAATTTCTCACCAATGACTTAATAATCACCCATATTTTTGTGTCCTTAAAGCATCTAGTACAATGGATGGAAGAAAGGATTCTTTTTAATAATAGCATTTTCCTGAAGTTATCTGAGTTCAAATAAAATTAAAATATATATTTCTAATACCAAAAGTAATTATATGGTCATATTGACTTTAAAGAAATTTTATCAAGGTGTTGGAATGTTATGCATTTCTTCTTCATAACTTATAGTGACTTTTCAATTTGTTTTCTTAAATTGCTATAAACATTGTGTACCAATCACTTCTACATATACATTTCATATTCACTAATTATATTTCCCATGTTTTCTACTAAAGAACACATCCAAATAATTCATCAAGCAACACTGGAAATATTTGTATAATCCAAAATCATATAGTTATATTGAACTTCTAAACTGAAAAAGTACAGTTGCAAGTCAGCTCAATACGAGCCTTCAACTTCATATCTCGTCTTTGTCAAATTCCCATAGCAAGCCTAGAAAACATATTTACTCCATGTCTTTCTGATGAATAATAAGATGCATAGGTGATGTCTAGATTTTTCTTGTCAGATAAGGAAGGTCCTGTACAGCACTGCATGAGAAAACACCAAGAAATATTTGCTATTTTCAGATAGGCATATATCACTAGGAGAGGTGATTTCTATATGAATTGGACTTTAGAAATATTTTAGAAAAGAGGGATTCTGCAGCAAGTTGACTTGAAAAAGGAAAAACGTCACTGTTGATAACATAAAAATATGAATATCCACACTGTATTGATAAAATGCTTTATTTCCATGTAGGAATCAGTATTATCCAATACTTTATTGAATTGTATGTAATCTGTGCAGAAATTTGTTCTAACTAATATTAGGGTATAAATTTAGCACATTCCTTATAGAATTTCTATTTTATAGTAAGATAGTTGCTTCCGGTTAAATGGTTTAAATAGCAACCTATAGAGCATAAGAAGGACTCCAAGAGTAACTTACATTGTTTCTTTTATAGTTTAACCAGTATAATTATAGGAACAAAGTTTCAAAGTGACATTCGATTTTGCCATGGACCACATGTAGATATTAAATAGAACTATTTTATAACATATTTTCTTCCCGTTTATTGCTTCATTTAAATATGTAAAATTCCATTAGTGAAACTTTGGGACCCCGATAATGTTTTCAAGTTAATGATCCAGTTTATTTACTCAGTTTCTAGGTAACAAAAATTTGGTAATTATTTTCATTGAACTTAAGGGAGGCAACAATGAATACTCTTTTAGAAACCATGGTATGAATAATTAAATCCTACCAGGTAGTTTGAAATTGCTTTTTTAACTAAATGACCATCTATTCTTTCAAGAGAGAGTCATTCAAGATTTATTATTATTTTTTTTTTTTTTTTTTTTTTTTTTTTTTCGGTACGCGGGCCTCTCACTGTTGTGGCCTCTCCCGTTTCGGAGCACAGGCTCCGGACGCGCAGGCTCAGTGGCCATGGCTCACGGGCCCAGCCGCTCCGCGGCATGTGGGATCTTCCCGGACCAGGGCACGAACCCATGTCCCCCTGCATCAGCAGGCCGATTCTCAAGCACTGCGCCACCAGGGAAGCCCAAGATTTATTATTTTTTTCTGATGAATTTTTCTGTCTCCATTTTCACATGTGGTTTTGGCTTTAATTGTATTTAAGGAAGTCCTGAAACTCTAATTTACAGAAGTGAGGCAAATAAATAAAGCTGCTATAATATTATCATTACAAATGACTTGTTGTTGTTGTTGATTAAAACACGTCACCACAAAATGAGAGTAAAATAACCTCTATAGTGAGGCAATGACTGTAGCTTAAGGCAATGCCTACAGAATCCATTAAAAAAAATTAAAAAGAAATAAAACAGCCACAGGAATATAAAAGTAGCCAAAAAACCAGGCTTTGTTGAGGATTTCAATTTAAAAGATCAGAGACAAATGTGATATTTAGGTAAATTTGTACCATTACATCTAATAATCCATTTGGGCATTTGCCAATAATCTAATTTCTTGGTCTATTTCATTTTACTCTACTCTTGATAACGTAGGTGAGGTGGGGAGGTTGACGTTTAATTTTAAATGTATTTTATTCACCCTATATTAAACACTTACACCTGCTGGCATACACAGCACAGATTAGGTAAGACAACAGAGCAAAATAAAGAGTAATATGGTCTCACAACACCATCCATCCACTTATTGTCTTTAGTATGAAACTGTCACGTTTTGTCTACTAGCCTCCATTGGGGAAGTAAAATAAATGTTTTTTAACAAATTACAATGGGGCAATTTTAAATAATAGGGTAGAAATTTAGGCCAAGGAAAATGCAATTTAAAAGACATGCTCATCTCTTCTTATTAAATAGAGGGTAAATATATATTAAGTAAAAAACAAATCAAGCTCTTCTACATCAGTAGTGTCCAGAATTTTTGATCACATAATAGTTAAAAAAAGAAAACAGGAAAAAAAAGATGGTGGAAGGACAGAAAGAAAAAGAGAACAGTGAATACATATTCCCTCTCTCCATTTATCTCTATATAAACTGTATACTTGTAACACTCTATCAATACTTTATGTGAAATATAAAATAGGCACCAAAAATTTTTAATGATAAAATAAAATGAAGAGATGGTCCAATATTTTCTTAGTAATAAATTCTTTTTGGGGTCCCTTGAAATTCAAAACACCATGTTGAAGACCACTCTCCCACAATGTATTATTTATCAACCTCAGGTTCATCAAGCCTAGTAGGAAATTGAGGTCTGATAAGCAATAGCTCAAGAAATATTACTGAGAACCCACCATGTTCAAAATAGTATACCAGGTTCTTGTGATGCAATGGTGACCAAAGATATCTGGCCACATTTAGCATGAAACTAAAAAATTATTACAACACAAATTTATAGTAGATTATAGACAATTAATTAAATGTATCCGTGACCATTGCTACAAAGCAGAACTGCACAGCGTTAGAAATTATATATATAATAAGAAGCTCTAACCTAGTTTCTGAAGTGAGAAAAAGCTTACCTAAGAAAGTGACATTGAATCTGAAAATTCATGCATGAAAAGGAGAGAACTCGCTGAAGCACTGCCAATAAATCGGCAAAGAATATTTTGCAGATAGGATAAAGAGCATATACAAAGGCCAAAGCATGTCAGAGGTGACAAAGCCAAAGCATGTGCTTTCATGGAGGGTAGAAGCTGAGAAAGTGAGAGGGAGAGGAGAGATGGATGGGGTGAAGATGGGAGAAGGAAAACAAATCAGGAAGCCATCTGCTGGACATAGTAAGGATTGGGGAGCAACAGAAAGTTACTGACTGGTTTTACGCCAGAGAATAAATGGATCGGATTTGTATTTTTATAAATAGGCTTGAATGTTGAGTAGACAATGGACTAAACAGGGCAAGAGTGGATGCAGCTGCAGTTGTTCAGGTTATTATGGCTTGAAGTAGCTTGTTGGTAGTGGAAATGGAAAGAAGCATAGATTCGAAGGAGATTTAAGAGCCTCTGGATTCTTCAAGCCATTAATATTACTTTATGACAGTAAGTAGGTAGAATTAAAGTCAATGACATATTGCATGATAGCCTCCTTTGAAAATGGAATGAAATAGGCTGTGTAAAAAGTTGCCACATTCAATCTGTTACTGCCAAGAATGAAAGTATTAAAAGAACCATGTGCACTAGCCTTGCATTATCCGTCATTATCCTGTGAAATACCATAGACTGTGGGCATCAACAGAAGTTGTATTCTACATACCAGCGACTGCCCTCCAGTGCAAAAGCGCATGATAACACAAATCATAAACCAATTTTCAGAATCTGTATTTAGATCAACAAACTCTCATGCTGAACTGAACAGTAAAATCCCCAAGAAGATTCAATGTTATTGTTATATATAGAAAAAGTGCAGTGAAAAAATTTAGAACTGAAGTATCACAGGAGTAAATATTGCTCTTATTGACAAAGCTTAGAACAATGAATCTAGAAGTTTGGTAAGTCTTTTGGGACGCCAATAAACTGGGAGGGTTTCAAAAGATTGCAATCCAAATTTAAGATATATGCTGTCTCATAGCAAGTGTTTCTTCAAGGTGTCTTTTGCTTTTATCATATCTAGGTTTCCAACAGATCCAACGAATGTTAACTATGAATCATACTTGAACATTAAACATAGCTTCTATGTTGCCACAGGGAAACTATAAAATCCTTTAATGATGTAACACAGCATAAGAGAAAATCACTGTGCTGGGGACTTGGGGGATTTTCATTTTTACTCCATTTTTGTCAATAACCAGCTACGTGTCCTTCACAAAGTGACTTAATTTTTTATTATGCCATCCCTACCATGAAAGGATTCAACTGGATGGTCTCCAAGGCTCTGCTCCCATCTGTGATTCCTGAAAATGTAACTATTTAAAGAAATATTGAAAACTAATTTAAAACAATGTGCTAAAATCCTAGAAAGTTTGGAAACAATACAGCAGCCTGAGTAACTAACCTTTTCAGGTTTCATATACAAAAACTAATCTGAATGTAACATGCCTTTCAACAAAAACTATGGGTCAGCTGTTAGTTTAAGAATTTATATCCTGTAGACCTAACCACAGTTACAAGCACAAGTCAGAGGCTGCGCATGCACAGTACGGAAAGAACTGAGAGCTAAAATCCTTTGTCCAACCATGTTTATGCTTACTGATACAGATCCCCAAATTACACTACTGAGGATAGTAACAAAATGGCCACCAAAGAGGTCAGTGTATTTCCTAACACACATACACAACAATAACGGAGTATAAAGAAACTATTTTTAAAAAGGAAAAATGGGAGGCTTGAAAGGATGATGAAAAAGTCGATGTGAGTGAAAAATGGTAAATTGATCTGATGTAAAGAAATGTAACATATTTAAACTAGACTATAATGCAAAGCACATTAATGTTGACCTATACTAAATAATAAATTTAGAGTTAGCCTTCTGATTTCAAAGTCACCATATAAATGAAATCTACCTATAGAATGTGGGCATGGATGAGGGAAATATTGATCGCATACTTTGGGCTGAGTAAGATTGGTACTTATCTAGCAATAAAGAAAACTGAATCTGGAAAATGGCCATTCTAAGGACTAAGTCAACAGTCGTTCTTTCACTCACCCACTTATTCATTCATTCCAAAGGGAATTTTCTCTGTGCTCACATCTGTTGCAAGTTCTGGGATAACTCATTCACTCAAAACAGTTTATGCAGCATCTCTGCTGGGATCTGGGGATACAAAATGAGTAAGCCACAGTCTTGGCTGTCAAGGAACTTATCATCCAGTAGGAGAAGCCAGACACGTGCAAGGAAAATGAATGTAGTGGTCTCTATGACTGATAGTATGTGCAGCATAAAGTCAGGTGACAAAGGAAAAAGTGGCCAAACAGCAGAAAACAGCTATGGAAATTCGGAGCCTACAATGAAAATACATTTCTCCCTGTCACCCTGTTAACACTTCAAAAATTTCAGGGATTTTTATGTGGACATTAATGTTTTTCACCTGGAGGCCGATGAACAGGAAATGTTTGCTCAGTACGAATAAAGCACTATTTACAATCATTGTGATTTACTGAACCTGTTTGGACACGTATTGCCAGGATAAGCATTTCCTTCTGGAAATAAAGATCAGAGACGATAAACACATTCAAAGCCAGTCGTCCATTTCCGGCGCTTTGATTTTATTTTGTGATCTCTTCTACTAGACATTTTCCTGTGGTTAGCTCAACACATAATTTATGCATATGTATTCAAATTTATGAAAATTCATATTTCCAAATCACCAGATGAACAGAAGAGGTCAGATTTCTCATTAGTTTCTCTAGCCCTTGATTTAATTTGTTTTATATATTATACCTGTGTTAGTTTGTTATCTCTCTTCTCAGGTTGATTCTACCTCTATAATGTCCTTCAATGTTATCTTCTCCTTCCTGTTTCCACTGCCAGTGTCCTAGTTCAGAGGCGTTATTACCTCACCTGTACTATTGTAATTGCCTCCAGACTTATCTCTCTTCTTCTAGTCTCAGCCTGCTCCTTTCCAATCTATAAATTATTGCTAAATGAATTTGCCTGGAGTTGAACTGGATCATGTTGTCCCCAGCTGGAACACCTTTAGAAATTGCCAACTGCCTACCATATTAAGTACAAACTTCTCACCTGATATGTGAAAGTCCTCTAAAGCCTCACTCTTCAAAGTCTGGTCTGCAAACCAGCAACACCAACATCATCTTGGAGCTTGTTAGAAATGCAAACTCCCAGGCCTCAGCGTGGATCTCTGATTGATTCCGGCACACTAAATTTTGAGAAGCACTCCGCAAAAGCACCGCCGAGCTTCCTTCCTGTCTTCGTTGCCCATTACCCCCTTTCCTTAGCCCCAGTGCACGACTAAATTAGTCCTGAAAACACCTTTCTGACTTTGAACTATGATGGCTCCAACTTCAAATACCACAGAGCATAGCATTCTGTTGTGGTGAACCTGTCTTACTATCATTTTGCTACCCCCTTGAAGGTAGGCGTTAACAGATTATTCATCTCTGTCTCAATGTGATGGTAAGCAAAACAAGTTCCCACTCCCTGGGTGACACTCAACACTTGCTCAACTGGGCCACGAGAAGAAAATCTGCAATTTCTTTTTCTATTTATTTTTATCCCATTATTTAATTCTCTATGTTATTTAGGTTTTTAATGTGTATTATCTATTAATATAGTAATGTATACCAATTCCTTGTTAATAGACAAATACTGCTTGTTCAAAAATATTTTGACTGATATGATCACATGACCAAAAACGTTTGCAGATCACTGCCTGACACACCAAGTATATGGTGTTCTGCAGGAATTAAAGAGCTATTTGTGAACTGAACTGAAACTCTACAACTGACTCCACTACAGCATGAATAAGACTATTTGATGCAGGTGAGATTTTTTAATTTCTTCAGTCAGATAAAAGTTTCCAAGTTTAGAAGAAAGCTTCTGCAAAGTGTTAAAAATTAGCATTTTCACTGACTTACTGAATAAAAGTTAAGCCTAAGGATGTTTGTGAAACTTCAACTGAGGAAATCATTTTATCCCAGCAATAAGAAACATCTATTCAAAATATATTTGCTTTAATAATCATCAAGCAATGGGAAATGACAATTTAAGACTGTTTCCTGGATTATGATTCTTCTTTTGAACACAGCCTTTCCATAATTAAGTATGCTCTTAGACTACAGGTTAATTTTCTTATGATGGATTAGAGTTCTCTATACAGGACCTCTCCTGCATCACTACTAGCTTATTGCACACTCCATAGCTGCCTTAAGCACTTCCACTGACCTGATAAAGTCTTTCATGAAGAGGCTACCCTTGCCCTCTCTCCTCCCAGGCTAGGGCTCCCTGATGCTCATATAAAAACTTCCACCGGTTATATCAAAATACTTATCACATTTTTTTGTAATGTTTTGGCTAACCGTTAAATTTTCTCAAGGACGAGAAGCGCTCTGAGGGCAGGGGTTATGTCTATCTTGTTAAATGCTCTATTCAAGGTCCTTTGGCACATAGTAGGCACTCCATAAAATTTGTTGAATAGATAAATGAACCAAGGAATACATTCATTACAAAATTTATAATGGAAATTTGGTCTCCTAGCTTAGCCTTAAGATTGGTTATCTGTAAAATGAGATAATACTGACTTTGCAGGATTTTTTATGGTTATGTGAAATTAGGTATGCAAATCATACTTCAGTGCTTAGAAATGGTACACATTAAGAAAATGGTAGCTACTATTATTAGTATTATCATCAGTATATTCTTACTATCAGTTTAGTAAAATTAAGAAATCCATTCACAATGCTTTAAAGAAAATACATCAATGGAACACAAAATTATAAAATAAAATATAAAAACCATCCATCAACATTAAATCAGAATAAAACTGCCATAGCTAATGAATAAATTTACAACAATAATATATTATTCATTAAGAAAAATGAGATGCAGTGTCCATATCATAGTAAAGTTATTTTCACCTCTACCTCACTATAAAGATGACAGTAATTTTGCTATGAACATATCTAAGAAAACTAAAATAGAAAAACGACTCCATCACACTTACCAAATTAATAAGCAATCTTTCAGAAAATGAAATATTCTACCAAATAAGGACATTCAGTCCCAAGAGCAATGCTGTGATAATTTTCTTGAGAAAGACTTATTTAAAGAGAAAAGAATGTTGAGGTACTTAAAACTGGAATCTGGAAATTTGTCCCAGAGTAGATTTATGGAGGGCCTCACTGATGAGCTATGCCATGTAAATCATGTAAGTATGCTTGGCTACCCAGTTGAAGTGCTATCCATTATAAAATGGCAGTTTCATTTCAGAAACGTACGTCACTTCAGAAATTCTGAGACATTTCTGGACTGTCTGACCCTTGGATATTAAATTATGAACACTTTGACCTTTGATCTGGTAAATAATGCATCTTTTATATAAAGCACTTAGCCACCATCTACCCAAAATCATATACACTGTGTCACAAGCTGTAGATTGAATACTTGTAGAGGAGGGCTAGAAAAGAATTTCCACGTAAACTGAATTATAAAATGAAGACATGCCCCATAACTCATCCAGTGAAAACTGGGAATGTTTACATCATTGAAACAATTTTACCAACTCCTAATTATAATTTTAGTGGTTAACTAATACAGTTAAAGTTTTGGAAGGGACTATATTGCCACTTTCTTTGTAGAAGGCCCACTAGAAGCATTTCTAAATGTATTATCTAGGGACTTACCTGGTGGCACAGTGGTAAAGGATCCGCCTGCCAATGCAGGGGACACAGGTTCAATCCCTGGTTCGGAAAGATCCCACATGCTGTGGAGCGACTAAGTGCGTGCGCCATAACTACCGAGCCTGCGCTCTAGAGCCCGAGAGACACAACTACGGAAGCCCACATGCCTAGAACCCGTGCTCCGCAACGAGATAAGCCACCACAATGAGAAGCCCGCGCACCGCAACGAAGAGTAGCCCCCGCTCACTGCAACTAGAGAAAGCCCACGTGCAGCAACAAAGCCCCAAACCAGCAAAAAAAAAGAAAGAAACAAAGAAAGAAAATTATCTAGTTAAAATCCTGAGGATAAATCTGTGAAGTACACATTTTTATTCTCTTGTTACAGATGAGAAAATGAAGTGAGAGATTAAGTGACTTATCCAAGACCCCAAAGATAGTAGAAGATGGTGCTCATTCTCTGGAATACATAATTTTGAGATGAAAGAGCAATGGAAAAACACAGATTTCTAAAAGATGTGTGCCGAGTGTGATGAGGCTCCCTTAAGCATCATTCAAAAGATTTTTTTCCATAAATACTGACACTGCAGATTGCAATACTGGTAAATATCATTACCAAATTAAAAGTGCATACTTTCTAAATACGGATCAATGCTAGCTAACTGATAAACGAGATATCCCTAATGTAGTCGGCAATCAGCATAGTTTTCCAGTGATTCAGAATTGAGTTTGGGACACAAAGTATCTTCTCCTGTGTTTTCCTATAATTAGACAAAGTGCAAGTGCTTGCAAGAGATATACCCAAGAGTCCTTTAAGGTGGGAGTAAGGGGGGCATAAATGCTTTTAAAAAGTGTAGCATTGTTAATGAAATACGGAAAAAATTCCTTGGGATCATGCTAAAGAAAGGCTTCAGGGACAAAGTAAGAAATTAAAGTCAAGGGCACAAATGTTCTGCTTTTAATCCTTTATAGGGACTTGGGTCATTATAATATTACATATCTTTTATTTCAGAAAATAACTGAATGCATTACCCTTTGACTTTCTTTTAACTCTTCATATTAACCTAATAGGGAAACTAATTTTTTCTTAAAAAATGCAATTTAATATAAGTACAATAATAACAATGATAGCTAACCTTTATTAAGTATTTACCACACCAGGCACTCGACTAAACTCTTCATGCGCATTATATCATTTAATTCTGACTACAATCCTGCGAGGTAGGTAATATTGGTATATTAATCTCTTAGAAGATAAATCTGAGGTTTAGTGAAGTAAACTACTATATATGCCCAAGATCACGCAGCTAATAAATGGAAGACTTAGAATTCAGATCCATTTCTGCTATGTTATCAAAAAGGATTTCCCCAATAATAATCCACTGAAAAAACGACACCACGTTATTCCCTATACTAAGGCTTATTAACATCCCCTATATCAATATATTATTCCCTATGTAACGCAAGTATTGTACTTGCTCTTGTTTTATTACAAATCCTAGTTACACTCACCACTGATCTACAGAAATGATATTGGGCCACCTATACAAACATGACATTTAGGAATTCATGTGTTAACTGTATTTTTTGTTTGTTTTCTTACCATTGAATAGATTTGTTCAAATATTTCAGAACACTTCAATGAATTATGAGAATAAATACTAGAAGGTGGAGATAGAGAATGTGTTTTTCTTCCTCCCAATTGTTTCTTCTAAATGAATTGTCCTCTTCTTCCTCCAATAAACTCAGGTGGTTTGAAGTTCATGCCATCAGACTGCATCGCCCACCTTCCATCAAAGCTAGAGTCATGTGTGGACCTCCTTGTCATTTCCCCTTCTTCAGTAAGAGCTGTAGAGCATGAGTCACTGTCCCATTCTCCCATCCACATTTTGGTTATTTCAACATACACAAAGGAACTCCATCTCACATCCTGGCTTCTCAGTTCTTCTATCTCCTCAAACGCAAGGATCTTTACCTTCGCCCAAAGGTCATACCCAAGATTTGGTCATACCCGAATCTTGTCATCTTAATAACGGAACTAATCCCCAAATCTACTTTTCAAGACCCCACTCCTTAATGATTTTAGGTAAAGGGTTACTAGAACATTTTGACCTTCTGCATTAGAATTTGATATTTGATTAACTTTCCAGTTCTTATCCTCCGGAAACAAATAAAGGCAGTATATCAAATACGTTATAATGCCACTTGATTGTGGAAGAAATGAGTCCTGACTGGTAAATCTCACGTGGACTGGAAGAAACTGTAAATGAACAATAAATGTCTGATGTCCATGTCATATCTTTGGACTTCCTTAAGTGTGATGACTTGTAACTGAGCATGTCCCAGAGGCTATGACTACAGATTTGATACAAGAGATACTGACTACTAAGGAATGAAGCTTTTAAGCCTGGGTGCTTCCCACACATGCCCAGTGTGATTCTAGTTCCATGGTATGGGGAGTGGGGGGATGAGATGGTTAAAATGTAGCACTCTCAGATGCCTGTGGGGACTGCTACACAGACTGCTTTAAGTCCAACTCTGAAGGGAGAAGGACACTTGGTGCTACTTCCTGTTTTATATCCTTCTAAGTGAATACAATGCCAACTGTGGCCTATGGTAGGCTTCTGAGTCTAAGTCTTTGGTTCTAAGAAGATACCTCAATAGGTGTTACAATCACCGTCTTCTCTTGCTATCTCATTTATTGTCATACCTCTACTCCAAAATACGCTTCAACTCAAAAAGGTACTCTGTGCTAGGCTTATGGAAAATTACAAGTGGTGTAGCACACTGAAAAGGAATTATATCTACCTTTGGAGTCAGATCATGGTTTGAATTCTGCCTAGCTGACAGCCCTTTGGCTTATTTGCTTACCTTCCCTTAGCTCTGATTCCTCATTGCAGAAATGCTTTAGTAACACATAACTTGCAATATTGTTGAGGGGACTAGATTAGATGCATTAAATAAATTACATAATAACAAATTATAAATATATAATGTTTATAATAGTAAGATATTAGATCTATATTTTAATGTACATATTATAAAGTATTGATTTATAATTAAATTAATGCTTTGGGTGTGTTCATCACATTATGCTAATAAATGTTAGAAAAATAAAAGCAAAAATAAAATAACGACTTAAGAAGAAGCTAGAAATATAATACATGCTCTGAAATAGTAACTACTAATTTCATGTTAGAGTGAAGGTAGAATATAACAAAATCCTTGCTCGCAAGAAACAATCCACTCAAATGCATGCATAGTTGAAATTACTATATTCAATGTGCTATTTCATATTTAAAGGAAACACTCATGAGAAGGATCACTATGCCCAATTTAATAAGAAATCACAATTTTTTTATAATTCAAAAATCAGCATAAGGCAAGTCATCTACTTCTTTTTGGTGGACATACTGTTGTATGAATAGTGTTTCAAACAAAGGCAGTTAATGAAGACAATGTATGTACCTGAGGGCTCCAGTTAAACTGGGCTTTTAGCCAGTCATGGAAGAATGGACTTATATAAAGACAACAGTGGAACTTTTGCTATAGAGGGTCCAACTCTAAAAACAAACAATGCCTCATTCAGTTAACTTCAACTTAACAAAAATTTTGAACTCTTTGTCAATTAAGAATGAATTTTATTTTACATGTATGCTTTTATAGCACACCTCATCTCAGAAAACATTTAAGATTGCTACAAAAGTGGATAGAATTTATGAAATGAAGGAGAACTCTTTCGGCACCAAGTGGGTGAACGATAGGTAGATTTGGCGAAAGCTATAACATTAACGTCAGGGCCACTGGAATAAGAACTTGTCTTCTCAAAATGACTGCTTTGAAAACAAAAACACACTAATATTACTGTTTAAGTTCTAACCTTTTTAGTGTAAAAACTTAGCTTAATCACTTTACAACCACGCTTCTCTGGAAGGCAGCTGTAATATGCATTCTTCATATTGTCATAGAGAGGGAGAATAGGACAAACTATTAATACTTTTCGTGGATGAATTTTCCAGATTAACTAGTAACAATTTTGATGAAAAGAACTAGAAATATCCAAATCATGAGCAATGACCGGAAGATGAAGACCCAGGTGGGCACCATAGAAACCGCATATGTGTAAGGCTTTGTTGGGAGGGGGAGTGCAAGGAAATTATAGAAAGTAAATCTCCTGGAATAGATGTGGATCATGAGCACGCAAGGCCTAACAAGTGCTGTTTCTGATGAAAAAAGCAGAGAGTTATGGGAGATGGTTTTCAAGCTTTCTCTCTAATTGTTCTGTAGTGTATATTTCCTTAGGTTCAGTTTACATGCTTATCCTATGATTCAATTTCTGCATTATTGTGTAAGGTCTCAGTCTGATGATGAGCAGCATATCCTTCTAATTTCCCTTAACCATTACTGAAATCAAGTACAAATGTAATAGCCACACTCTATGATAGATCTCCATAAACTAAATGATTGAATTTGTTCAATGTGCTCAGTGTAATTTACTTTATAATCAGTTATGATAATGACAAAAATGACAAGTTTATTTTGGAAATGCTAAAAGTAGGCCAGTAGCTGAACCTCAGGTAGCAAAACTATCATGCAAATGCTCACAGAAGTTCTAATTTTCTAAATTAACTTTTCCCTTTCAAAATAAAATATCCATATTGTTTTATGATACATGAGATTCCATCTGTCAAAACCATAACTCAATCTCTAGCATCAAACCCCTTTGGATTACATCTTAAATATTTTACCAGATAAATTCAAATGAATAGGATTATTTTATTGAGTTACCAGGAAAAAGTGTGACATACCAAATGTGGCAAGCAGAATAATGGCCTCCCAAAGACATCCACATTCTAATCTCCTGAACTTGTGACTGTTACCTTACATGGCAAAGGGGAATTAAGGTAGCAGATGGAATTAAGGTTGCTAATCAGTCAACTTTATGATGTGAAGATATGCCTAGATGACCCTGGTGGTCCCAATGTAATTCTCCTGGCTGGTATCTTTTCTGTGTACTCTGGCCTGACTTCCAACTGTCAGACCTGAGGGCTTTCCCTGGCTGCCTGAGTGGCTCTTTCCACTTGTGCTATAAGCAGAAAGAACTGAAAACTTAAGGCCCCTAGGGAATAGCCCTAAGCCGATGACTGATGGGAGCTGGTGTATGAATGAAGCTCCTGTGACACTCAGATAAAACAACTCTGAGGCAGATGCTCTACACTGGTTCCTAGGGTCCTCCCCCCATTAGGATCTGCAGCTGTCCCCAGTGGTGACTTTCTTGGTAACACATCCTTTACTGGTTGACTTCGTTTCTTTCAATCATTCCAAACCACTGGTTCTCATGCTTCAAGATGGAGACCTTTGAGAGGGCATCCTAATTATTGAAAGGATTCCAAAAATCTAAACAGACTAGATGAATAACATGTATTAGTATTTTTTGAACATATGTACGTGATGTAGTAATAAAGCATACTAGATCTTTCATTATGCATTTCTTACCAATGGCTGCCACAAGTATCATAATTGTCCTGTGAGGAGTCTACAAAATATTTTGATCACATAAAATTGCCATCATAGTTTGGTATCTTTTAGTCTAACTGGATTCTTTGTTCTGTTCCTAAGTAAAGCAATGATAAAGAAATCACAGAGACAAAAGATTATCAAGCAGGGCAAAATTTTGAGTGCCGGACTGATAGGAACGAGACAGCTGTAGGCATCTGAAATTAAAGTATTACATCAAAACGAATTTGGAATTATCCAGCTACCTGGAACTATACAGCCTGTTCTTTTCATGAGAAAGTTAGGTCTGCACTTAGAATAAATATAACCACTCCAAAGGCTTCAGAAAGGCACTTGCTTGGAATAACCGACATCATAGTTATCCAATGTACAACTGCTATCTCAGGTTGTTGGAAGAGGGTTGATAACTCCAAAGATTTCATCTGACTCAGACTGACAAAAGGGAATATGATTGTTTAAAATGTGTTTTTTGTTGCTAAGTGGAGAAGGTATCCTGTTAAGAAAGTAACAGTGTTTTCATTGATTCTATAAAGAATATTCTTCGAAAACAAAGAACCACTCTTTGAGTCTTTGGATGGACAATTATATGAGAGATCCAATTTTTAAACCATTTAGATATCTAGTAAAACATTTTTGCTTAATGACTGATGTCTGTTTTAACCCCAAATAAGTGATTTGATTGACTGTGTCTTTGCCAAGGCGATTATGTCTTTACCTTGACAACAGATGTGGCAATAGTGAGCTCATCTGAGAATATGCCATGCTTTGCTGACTGTGTATCACTGAAATACTCTCTTATTTGCACGAGAAGAGGAATGATCAGTGATTCAGAAACTCATAATTCTTCTACCAATAAACCTAAACAGTCACCAAAACAAAATAATGTGAAAATCTGGAGAGCCCTATACCTTCCAGAGATTATATAGAATATATAAATACTATATATAGAATATATGTGTATGTGTGTATGTGTTTATATATGAGTATATGCATGTTATACATACATTGTATATACTTTAAAAACATTTAATATATGCATGTATCACAGATTTACATACATGTACGTAAATGCATCACACAGATTTACATACATGTATGTAAATGTGTGTACGTGTACGTAAATGTGTGCATGTGTGTATATGTGTATATACATATTATGTTGGGGGGGATATACACTCTATGCCACACACAAACTCTAAAATGAAGGAAGGAGTAATTGAATAACTGAATAGCATTATAAAAATCTCTTACAAAATTCTAGCATCTGGTAATTCATTAATAGGTACCTTCCATTTGTTGTCGGACTTACCATCACTGAATATAAAAATAGTACTGCATTGCCCCTGGAAAGTTCTGCTCCACTGGCAGTGATCATATACTTCAAGAGATGTCTGCCATGGCTGTAGTATAGATCAATAATACTTAATATCTATTTTTCTATGTTGGTAGGATTAATAAAAATACTAATTGGCCTCTTTGAAAAAAATTCTCTATATGTGGTAGAGCAACGTGAAAGCCTTTTGAGTATGCCTACTATCTACAGTCTTATAATTCTGAAATAATAAAACAGCTTACGATTGATGAAGTGACAGGGCCTAAAGAACTTGTGCAGAATGTAGAAAAGAATAAATTATGGCAAGAAAGCATAGCACTGATGAATCTATCCAGGCATTTTTCCCCTCTGAGGTACGGAGGGTACAACCATTATTCTTATAAATGGGAATTTCATCCTAGTTTTGGTCACTGTGGTAATATCACCCCACCCTTAGCATCAAAACATACTTACACCCACACATTGCAATCTCAATCCTCTAGGAAAAAGTGACCAAGAATCCTAAATCAAAGATTTCTTTATCAATATAGACATAAATTCTAACTGGGTATACAACTTTTGTGTGTGAGCATTTTTGCCCTCCCTTTTATATCTATAGATATTTAAATAAGAATAATCCTGACCTGCAAATAAAACATAAATCTCTACCTTAAAATGCTCAAGAAATTTCAACTGCTTGTGTTGAGGTGGGCATGTGACCACAACCATAACACCCAATTTTGTTACTTCACAGAATCCTTGGGCTGTGGACTGATTCGGAAGAAAATGAAAAGACAGAACAATTGCTGCCAACGTATTCTCCTTCTGTGTCTCCCACACTCTAGGACACTCTGCTTATGGGAACGAACAGCTGAAACTTCAGCCTGACGACATAATTAAGAATTGTGCCAAACTTCCTTGGAATGGCTGCTTGTCAAGGATTGTGACCCGCCTTACAGAAGACCATCTAAATTGGAAAAAGAAAGGTGAGTTTATTTTACAACTAAGATCTCAAGCAGAACTGAAGATTGTAGCCTTGATAGTTTTTTTCTTTTTAGTTATGGGTTACTTCTGCAAAACCAGATAACAAGTTTGCTCCGCTGCTTCTACAGGGTAGTGTTGGCAGAATAAAAGTAAGATTAGAGGCTGAGAGATATTTTCCTGCTAAAACTAGAGAGCAAACCCCCAGATTTTACCTTTCCTCTTATAACACTTTTTTCATGACTGTTCCCGGGAACCTAAGAGAACTTCAAAAGCATTGTATTCTTAGGCCCAAGTCCAAGCACATAAAAGGTGTTCAAAATATTTTCTTCAATGAATAAACAAATAAGAAAAGCAGGGATGGCTCTAGGTAATACTTCCTATTAAATTCATTCAACAAATACTGATTTACAATATGGTGTTTAGTTGATTAAAAAACAAAAATTGTTGCCTTAATGGAGTTCACATTCTAAATGGATAAGTGTGTGAGAAAGAAAAAACAAAATACATAAGCAAAAACTATATAAAGTGTGATGGTGAAAACTGCTCAAGAGAAAATGAGAGAAGGAGAAGGAGACTGGGAGTTGCTTTCAAATTTTACAGTGGTCTGGAAATTCCTTAACTATAGAGTGATTTGAGTCAAGACCCAAAGGAGGCAAAGGAGTGAAATATAAAATATATATATATTTGGAAGAGGAGTTCAGCTAGAGAAAACAGCAAGGGCCAAGTCCCAGAGGCAGGAATGTTCTTGAAGTGTTTGTGGAAGAGCAAGGAGGCCAGTGTTGCTGAAAGAGAGCAAACAAGAGGGGAATGGGAGTGGAGGAGATCAAGCCAGATCAAGACTTTTTAGCACCTTATAGACCCTTGTAATTTGGTATTTTGGCTTTTTCTCATTGTAAGATCAGAGGTCTTTGGAGGTTTTTGAGCAAAGAAATAGCAAGCGCTAATCTCTATTTTAAAAGACTCACTTCACCAGCTTAGTTGAGAATAAAATGATGGGGAGCCAGGCAGAAGTTGGGAGTCAGAGGGCTCTTGCATTCATCCAGGTGAAATATGATGGACCAGGATGCTAGCAGCAGAGCTGGTGAGAAGTGGTCACATTTTGCATATGTTTTGAAGGTAGAGACAATAGGATTTCTTATGGATCAAATGGTGGGTGAGAGAAAGAGGGAAAGAAAGGCATCAAGAATTACTTTCAAGTTTTTCTCTTGAGTAACTAGAAGAATGATGATGCAATTAACTGAGACGGGGGAAAGAATGGTGTGATAGGTGGTTTGGGGGGATGATCAAGAGCTTGATTTTCAACACGTGAGGATGAGGTTGAGATACCTACTGAGAGTCCAGCAGGCAGTCAGGTATATGAATCTGGTGCTTCTGAATTACCACCATTGTCTCCTCTCTGGTTTCCTGGCTACCCATCCTGCCTCCCTCTAATTTTCACTTCATACTGCCATTAACTTTCTGAGGCACAGAACTAATCATGTGGCTTACTCGATCAAAATCCCATGATCAGTTAAGACTGACTATACAATGAAGGGTAAATGCCTTCATAAGGCATTAAAAATTTGCCATAATTGGATTAATTCCAGACTTATTTCCCTATATCCATACCCAAGAACTCTAAGTATGACTTATTAGTCTCCATGATCATATCAATATACCATTGTTCCCCCCAAGCCCCCAAACTAGAATAAGATTCTCCTCAACATGTTGTTTCTGTGGATCTTCTAAATTCTGCAACCATGAGTCTAAGATTCAAAACCTCTCTTTGATCATCATATCAGATAGTGTGACTGCGTCTTTCAACATTTGTGTTCAGATATTGCATAAGTTTAGAGTTTTACAAATGTCATCGATGGTATTTGTTAAAATGTCTTGATAAAAGCATTAAAAATTAAGTTTTCTCTCTCATATAGCACCTTGTAGGATGCCTTATAGAGTAGACACTAAGTTTGTGGACATAAATATGCTTCACAGAGGTATAAACATCTTCAAATAAAAATGTTTCATTTTTTTTCTGATTACACAGGTTGCAGTTTTATGTTGTTTCCCAAGTTAAATATATATCATCAGCCATTTTAAAATTATTTTAGATTTACAGAAAACTTGCAAAAATAGAGAATTCCCGTATACCCTGCACCCAGCTTCCCCTAACGTTCATTTATTATATAACCACAAAAGAATTATTAAAACCAGAAAAACACAGTTCATACAGTTTGATGAACTGATATGCAGATCTTATTCAAATTTCACCAGATTTGCCACTAAGGTTCTTTTCTGATCCAGGGTCCAACTGATCCCACACTGCATTAATTGCCATATCTAGTCTCCTCTAGTCTGTGACAGTTCCCAGAGTCTTTCTTTGCCTTTCCTGACCTTGAAACTTTTAAAAGTCCTGGCCAGTTATTTTGTAGTATATCCCTCAATTTGGATTTGTGTGATGTATTCTCATAACTAGGCTGAAGTTACAGATGGTAGCAAAATTATCACAGAAGTGATGTTGTGTCCTTCTAAGGGCATCGTATGAGAGAATCCAATCTATTCTTCAGTTAATTCTTATCTCAATAAAAATTGCTTTTTAAAGGAGGAGATTAGACAAGATTACTACATAAATTATCCTAAATCATTTAATGATTTTCATATGGTATAAATCAAAATTGACAAAGTAAATACTGTTCATCCATACTCTGTCAGAGGCAATTGAAATAAATAAATAAATCAAAACTTTATTTATTTTAAGGTTTCCTATTCTGGCTGAAACAGGAGTCATAAAAGAGTTTTTAAAAACTTACTAAAATTAATATTTTTGATACAAAACTGAAAAAAATCTGTAAAAACTACTAGAAATAATCTCCCTTCACCATACAGTTTCAGTTTGTGAAATACTAGCATATCCTCTAATGGTTTCGTTAATTTATTAGGTTATGACTGTCTGCTGTCTTTCAATATGCACATTTGGTCCTTTTTAAACAATAGAGATATAACACTTGCAAATTAGAAAAGAGTTTACTGCTTTACAACAATGGAATATTTACAAAAATACCCCTAGGGTAATAAATACATAAATGAATAATGATTACTTGTACCACAGATTTTGCTGAATATTACATTTTTCACATAGAAGATACAATGCCCCAATTTTGCTCATTAACAAAGCATTATGCAGAAATCTTTGTTTCTTATATTTTTTTTCCCTTCAAAATTCTACCCCTCACTCATGTAAAGGATATAGACAAAGACTGAAGGCAGATTCAACAGGAAATAATGATAGAGCTTTGCTTTAATGGTAAGAATAAAAGTAATAGGGTACCAAAATATTTGTTCACACCGTCAATAGTCATAATGTTTTATTTTCCCCCAATATTTCTTATAAAGAAATGTCACATCTTATCAATTGATTCTACCCTTTCTAAGTTTTATTGAGATTGCTTTGCAAATAGCCTTTGATCGCATCTGCTGGAAAGTGTCTTGAGCTTAGGCTATGGGAACATTCACAACGTTGCAAGAAAGCAAGCATAGAAACTTTTCTAAATTTTATACACAAACACGCTAATATTAATCATAAAAGTTTTACATCAATTTAATATAAACACCTTTTCACTCTTGTGCTTCACTTGACCCACCCATACTCAGCAGACCTTATAAATATTGGGTTGGCCAAAAACTTTGTTCGGGTTTTTCCCATAAGATTGTACTGAAAAACCCGAACGAACTTTTTGGCCAATACAATAATAGTCTCAATATGTGTCTGTCTTTATATTCTTATCTGTAAAATGAGAATAATAATTGTACATGTCAAATATTTATTGTGAAACTACATTAAGCTTTTTAAAGTGCTTGGTTATATAGTAAATGCTCAATAAAAGCCACGGGTTACTGTATCATCTTTACTAGTATCATCATCTAACGGATTCTCACACAGAAACTATCCTAAAATTTCCAGAATTCAGTGCTTGAAAATTTATCTAACTCACACTTTTGGTAAAGTAGCACCTCTTTTATTCCTGAAGAAAGCACTTATTAGTGGATACATGTATATCAGTTTTATGTATTTTACTGTATTCCTCATTGAAATGAGAGCATGTTAAACGTAGCCTACAGGTATTTATTAATCTTTGCTTCTTTCTAGTGTCTTCTGTATCAGATGCTCGATAAGAATTTAATGAATTAAAACCATCCTTACCACTGATTATTGTTTCCACCTTAATGGTATCCCTTTATACACATCAGTTTAAAGTTACTGTTACTACGAAATTGAGTTATTTGTAGTGAGGTGGATGGACCTAGAGTCTGTCATACAGAGTGAAGTAAGTCAGAAAGAAAAACAAATACCGTATGCTAACACATATATATAGAATCTTAAAAAAAAAAAATGGTCATGAAGAACCTAGGGGCAAGACGGGAATAAAGACGCAGACCTACTAGAGAATGGACTTGAGGACACGGGGAGGGGGAAGGGTAAGCTGGGACAAAGTAAGAGAGTGGCATGGACATATACACACTACCAAATGTAAAATAGATAGCTAGTGGGAAGCAGCCGCATAGCACAGGGACATCACCTCGGTGCTTTGTGACCACCTAGAGAGGTGGGACAGGGAGGGTGGGAGGGAGGGAGATGCGAGAGGGAAGAGATATGGAGATATATGTATATGTATAACTGATTCACTTTGTTATAAAGCAGAAACTAACACACCACTGTAAAGCAATTATACTCCAATAAAGATGTTAAAAAATAAATAAATACATAAAGTTAATGTTACTATACTACACCTTATTCCAGAAACGATTTTAGTGGTACAGTAGATTATATTGATATTATTTTTTCAAGTCATGCCCAAGCACAGATTTTTTAATCCATTTCTTGTTTCCACCACTGTTCTTTTCCCTATGCCATGAAAATGCCATGTTCTGGATAGTGGTTATTCCTTTATCCTGGATTAAAGAATGAAGAGGACACGTAGAACATCGCCACAGCTGCTACATGGCAAGCAACACGAGAGAGATGTAAACCAATGCCATTAAAAGGCACTGGGGTTTGGGAGTTGTATATTATCATTGTTTAACTATGCAGAAGCTGACTAACACAACTGGCTTACAAAAATCTATTCAACAACATAAGAATAAGAAGAGGAAAATCAAGGTAAGTGGATAGCAAAGATGAAAGCATAAGCTAAAGTCAGGAGAAAAAGAGTATGCAGAGCTGCATATTACTGAGTTCTATTAGAAAATTACAATATTATTTTTCTGTTTAACATGTCTGCTTTTCTGTTTTACCATTTTGTATTATTTTTCTCATTAGTAACTCTTGAAACTATTCCTCTTTCCTTTCCACCGGTCATTCTTCCCTCCTGGCTATTATCATGCTCCATAAAATATTCCCTGAAGGCTAAAAGATAGTTTTAAAAGGACTTCCCCTGTGACACCAGGATTTTTAGATACCTTTGCTTTCCTCTCCTTCATACTGCAAATGGACTCTGGGGAAATGGGTTACCACAGAAATCCACCACTGTTGCCTGCCCTTCTGTAGCTGCCTGCAAGAGACAGGCAACCAGGTTCACTCGGAAAATACTTAACACCCTTTCCAGAGTTCCTCTATACCGTCTTGAGACTGGAGCCAGTGCCAGGCTGGGAAATGATTCTCCTCAATTTTACACTGTGTTTAAAAGGCTCCTACATGATGCCTCTGGAAAAACTCCTATGGTTATTATTCAACATAGCCTTAATAATTTAAACACCAAAGTAAGTTATAATGTTAAAAATATTAAAGATTAAGTGATGACATTTCAACATTTCTTACTTCTCCTATAGTCTTTTTAATGTCTTTTAAATGTTAATCTGGCATTATCCAGTTACTGCAGGAAACTGATACAGTTTTACCCAGCTGTCAACTGTCAATTCTCCTATTAAATACTTGAAGGTGATGCTAAAATGCAATTTAGCAACTGGAGAGTTATTTGTGGACCAGCGAGATTTAACCACTGACATTTTTTTCCTAGTGAAATCACTAGTGTCATTCTGACATCATGCACTGAAGGATGACAAGTTCTCTTCTTACAAAATCAAAGATTACTTTTAAAAGGGCTGAATCAGCTTTGGAAGTAACAATATCTGGCTGAAGCGATGTTTTAATGCATTCTAGTTACCTCAGGGAAAACGTAATAGCTTATGGATTCAGCTTCTTGTGTGTGTGTGCTTGAAAATGTAAAGTAATAAGGTATGGAAGCACATGAAGGAAAATATGTATTTAAACGCTAAGGAAGAGTTACATGTACAAATTAAAATTGCTTCAGTGATTTTTATTGGAAAAGCTAAAAGCTAAAAGAAATAATACTCCACAGTTGCTTTATAGAGTTCTCGTTAAAAGTCAACAAAAACATTAGGCTAAGCTATTCAACATACTATGTTGATTCTGGCCTACTTAATTTCAAAGGGCAAAGTGACTTATAAAAGGTCACAAATTACATCAACATTATCATCACACATTTTAACATTTAGCTTTGGCAAGCCAATAGCAGTTGCTTTTGCTAATCATGCGTATGACATTTAAAAAGTTACAGACAGGAAATTATTTATTTTTCAAACAATTTAGGATTTTAGATATGTTAATTAACAAAAAAAGTAAACAGTCATTAAATAGAACAGACATTTAAAGTTAAAATATCCTCACTTTAAAATAGGGGAAGTATTAAGGGAAGATTCAAGTAGAGGAAGAGTAAAGTATTGTACATGTATCCACTACCTACTCAGGAAAACTTAAGTGAAGAAAGAAGAAAATCTCCAGAAAATTTTAGAACACTTTAAGCTTTATTCTGCTATGTTACCAGCTGATAAGTGTAGTTCAAAGGGGAAAAAAAAACCCTGTATGAAGTGCCTTTGTAATTTTTACCCAAATAGTAGTGGATGTTATTTCCATTACTTAAACTTTACCCCAAAGAATTATGCCTTAAACATAATGTAGGTATCAACATTATAACATTTGTGCAGAGGAGAAAAAAAGAAACTTTATGTGATATGTTTTGTCAAAGAGTTTCTCCCCTCCCTCCATTTGTGTATGCATATATGTGTGTATGCGTGTGTGTGTGTGTGTAACTGTTTTTAAACAAAGCAAACAATTTTAGTCTAGCTGAGGCCAAGGTAAGCAGTAAGCCATCTGGAGCAGCCTAACGGATTTTATGGCTGTGTGCAATTGACACTGTGAGCGTGATCATCAACTTGATATTCAACTCACCACCTGCTCCTTCCACATAGCCTAGACCTAAGCATGTTCCTGCCTCCACAATTTAAGGGATACTTAATGGGGTCAGCTCTGATACAAGCTCTTATGTTAATAACAACTATATTACTTACCAGCTATGTAATATTAGGCCAACCCCTTCACCCTATCTCTGCCTCAGTTTTCTCCTAACAATTCTCCCCTTGCCTATAGTTCCCAACATTATAGAGCATTTACTGTTGTACCCAAGGCATTGTACTAAGCATTTTCAACACATTACTGCATAATCAAAACAACTCCAGATGGTCGTTACTGACAGAAATTCCACCTGACAGGCAGAGAAACTAGGCTCAGTAACTTTTTCCAGATCACACAGGAAGTACCCTAATCAGGATGCCTATTTAGAAGTGAAGAGTCCAAATGCTTTAACTACCAACCTGTATGATTATGTTAGTGATAGTACAATTGAAAAGTTACAAAGAGGCATGCTACTTTTACAAAGCTAACAGGATGCTTAGAGGGAAAGGGGATTTGATTTAAATGTCTGGAGTCCACGGTTCTAGTCCACTATCTCATTAATTAAATGTTCATCACTGTGAAAGTCTTTACATAATTCATCTAAAACTTTATTAAGGATTTCAGGATTAGCACAAATTGATATGCTGGTATGCCCTCTAGAGCTAGGTTATGAGAGAACCCATAATGAACTGGCATTAACACAAAGCAAAAATTAAGTTATAGTAGTCATGTGAAAATAAATCAAACTCGTATAAAGGTTCTATTGATTTACAGGAAATAGAAAGTACAGAGAAACATGTTAAACTGCATCTCATGGATGTAATCAGTAAAAATCAGATTATGGGAAACTTCATTGAACAAATTATTTTGATTCTTCAACAAACAAACTGCAAGGGGGCAAAAAGATGGAGTGGGATCCTATCGATTCAAAGAGACAAAATATAAATCAACCAATCATCATGCATGGACCTTATTGGATCATAACTTAAATTTGAATATTATCTATATATTTGATGATAAAAAGAAATTACTGTTATTACTTTAGGTGTGATAATCACTTTAAGTTTATATTAGAAAGATTTACATTTATATCTATGTGTGAGATAATATGATAGTATCTGGGATTTGCTACAAAATAATACAACAGTGGGAAAACTGAACAAGGGAAAGGACGGGGCAGGACTGGCCATGGGTTTGTGATTATGGTGACCGTTGAAGTGTGTGATAGGTACATGGTGGTTCATTATTATTTACTTATTTTTTTTGTATGTGTGAAATTCTCCATAACAACAAAAAATTGGCAGTAGACCCAGAGAATTAGAAAAGCATTACTAAAGAAGCCTAAGAGAGGAGGCTCATGTAGGAAAATGGAGTTACATTAGGGCTCATTGACATCTTAATGCCACTTTTTGAGTCTTGAGCTGAGGGAAAGGAACATCATCTTGCTAGACACTAGAGAGGCAATCCCAAGAACCGAAAGTGAATGTGGGAGTACAGTGAACTGGCAAGACAAGCATGGCCACCCACAGAGACTTGTTGAGAGAATAGAGAACAGTGAATCTGAAGGGGCCTAAGGTGGGTAGAAAAAGAAGCAGGGCAATGATATCATGTAACCATGATGGTATACATTTGTCAGCAGTGGAAATATATGTTGTAAACACAAAATTGCTATTTGTTAAATGTTAAAAGTGAAGCATGACACACCTGTTAGGATGGCTTAATTCCCAACAGTGATAACACCGAATGCTGGTGAAGATGTAGAGAAACAGGAAATTCATTCATCACTAGTGGGAATGTAAAATGGTACAGCCACTTTGGAAGACCGTTTGGCATTTTCTTACAAAGCTAAACATAACCTTACCATACCATCCAGCAACACACTCTTAAAGCATTTACCCAAACGAGTTGAAAATTTATATCTACACAGAAACCCGCACACAAATATTTATAGCAGCTTTTTTCATAACTGCTAAAAATTGGAAGCAACCAGGATGCCCTTCAATATGTGAATGTATAAATAATCTGTGGTACATCCTTGCAATGTAATATTATTCAGTGATAAAAAGAAATGCGTTATTAAGCCATGAAAATATATAGAGGATTTAACTGCGTAAAGTGAAAGAGCTAGTCTGAAAAGGTTACACACTGTACAATTCCAACTGTATGACATCCTGGAAAAAGAAAAACTATGGAGACAGTAAAAAGATCAATGGTTACCAGCAGTTGGGGTGAGTTGAGTGAGGGATGAACAGGGAAAGCACAGAGAATATTTAGGGCAGTGAAACTGTCCTGTATGATATATTTGACATTATACATTTCTCAAAGCCCACAGAACTGTACAACACAAAAAGTGAACACTAATGTAAACTGTGGATTTTAGGTAATAATAAATCAAAATGGTACAAATGAACTCATTTACAAAACAGAAATAGAGTCACAGATGTAGAAAACAAACTTATGGTTACCAATGGAGGAAAGGAGAGGGATAAACTGGGAGATTGGGATTGACATATACACACTACTACATAAAAAATAGACAACTAATAAGGACCTACTGTGTAGCACAGGGAACTCTTCTGAATACTCTGTAGTGGCCTATATGGGAAAAGAATCTAAAAAAGAGTGGATATATGTATACGTATAACTGATTCACTTTGCTGTACAGCAGAAACTAACACAACATTTTAAATCAACTATATTCCAATAAAATTTTTAAAAATAATAATATATCAATATTGGTTCATTCTGTGATAAATTTACCATATTTATACAAGATGTTAATGGGGAAACTGTGGGGCGGAGGGAGAGGAAGTCTATAAGACCTCTCTGCATTTACTGTCCAATTTTTCTGTAGACCCAAATCTGCTCTAAAAAACATACTAATCTTTTTTTTTTTTTTTAACGAAAGCACAATAATTACTGAAATATGCAATCAGAGCTGTTTGCAATCCAGGCTGATAAGTCAAGACCTGAGGGAGAACTCAGTGATTTGTTACTTGTCTTCCTCCTCATGCTCTGAGCCAGGGATCTGGGGCAGGAAAATAACACCAAGTATGAGTTTTCTCTTTGGGATCCTTGTATTCTCCAGAGGAGCTGGCATTGCTCTTAAGGGTGTGTAACTCTTCATACAACCACTCACTGCAGAAATAAGTGTTAGAATCAGAAGCACAACTTAAAAGTCTGGAATTCTCCAGACTAGAGGAATTTAAGTGTCTTTGGTAGGTGGATGCTCCTGGAGACTTATTCAGGGAAGCAGAGTGTGAGATTGCTAATATCTGGTCTGCCACTTACTAGGAATCTGACCTAGCAGGAAATATATGCTCATTATTTCACCAGGAAACTTACCCTCAGAATTAAAGGTATTTTATTATGGAGATAAAGAGAGATGCAATGAAGGCAGTTATGCCAAATCTTTCCACAGAGAATGCCCCAGGACCCGTAGTTAAGAGTATTTATCTATCTTATCAGTCTATCTATCCAACTAAAGGAAGAACTAATTAATTTATACACATTCAAACTAATCCCAGAAAGTAGGATTACAAAATGCATTCAGCAAAATAATTACAATTGATGATGATGATAATTATAATAATAATAAAATGGATGATGATATCAAGATAAATTTAAAAAGAGAGACTTAACAGTGAATGTAGAATAACATTATAGAGCTGTTGATCAAGGAAGACCAAAGGCTTGGCTTAGAGCTCTCCAGCCCCTGCACTTACGGGAAGCATGGCCAGTGAAGTCATTTGCAGAGTCCATGGGATAAAAAGAAGCCAGTTCTTCAGAAGAAGCACAGTATTATTAAGCACACTGTTCATCATCCTTATCTGAAAGCTTTGGGACCAAGATATGTTTAAAAAGCAGGCTTTCTGGATTTTGGAAATTAATATAGTATATATACCAAATATTTTGAAAAATCCCCAGGACATCCTGGGGAAGCAATCTAGAATTAAACATACTAATATTTCTGCACTTAAACATACAAATACTGAAACCTCAGGTAATAAATTTAGCTCAAGTTATCCTCAAATGAACTATGGCATCAGACTTAGAGAAAGTATTGTTTTGAGAGATTTGTGGATTTGTGGATTGCAGATACTACGAGGGCTGTTTCTCGTACAGTCTTCCTCCAGTAAAGCCAGAAAGCCCGAGGGAGTTCAATAGAGCTCTACCGCTATGCGTGGGGGTCAAGGACAGCGGGCCAAGTGGACAACTCCAGCTCCCTGAGCTTCTATTTTGTCAAATAATAGATCTTTTTTGCTTGAATACCCAGAGCCGTGGTTCTCAAATTCTAGGATGTATCAGAATTCCCCACACTGGAGTAAGATAGTATCTGAGCCTTTGGGATTTTTACCAAGTTTCCCAGATGACTGATGGCCACCAAATTTGAGAGCCACTGATCTAGAGGAATAGAAAGAAAGCATATTCTTAAGGCCATCCCTAACTCTTATTATTAGAGACACCAAATTCTAGGTTATAGGGCCAGAACGGTCCTTGAAGTGCTGATACGCTGCAGAGGTTAAAACAGCCACCAGAAATAATCACATTTCCAAAATATTAGATGAGATTCTTTGATTAGTCTGTCCAGGATGGTCAGCTCATCCATACTGCCAGTGTATACAGGCACAAAAACCAGAGAGTGCGCACAATTTAAAGCCTTCCATGGATTCAAATTCATTTGATAAAATGGAGAACCATATTTTTTTTCTGCTACTATGAAAAATGTCAAGAGCCCCGCAATGAGATTTACTGCACTGAGTTGGCACTGGGCAACTATATGTAATGTGAAATGCGCTAACGTATCATGCAGCAGCTGAATATGCATGCAGAACACTGCCTTCTTCTCAGCAGTGGCTGATATGGCCACAGTCAAACCCTGCTCTTAATCATCATAGACTCCAATGGAAAGGTACATCTGGCTAACAGCCACAATCCCCAATTACCACCAAGATAGGGTCAAACTGACTTTACAAATCTGTGTTATTAATGCTTTGACATTTTCAGAATAAAATGTATTTTGAAATACTGCTAGCCAAGTAAATAATTTTTTTTGAAACTCTAAGTTAGCAAAGGAGGTAAAGGGGGGCAAAGTGGGAGAGGGAAAGGAAATTAACATCCACTGAGCATCTGTGAAGAGTGCACCCCTCTAAATGCTACACACATAATAGGTTTCTTGCTTCTCCCTAGTGAATAGGGGAACGTCCAGTTGATATGGGTCACTTACGATGGTGAACGCCACATTTAACTGGACTCTCTACCTGAGTCCAACAGGTTGAATCATGGTACTGGAACATCCACTGAATGTCACTATCAAGCGGCACAGTTAAAAGGGCAGTGTTTAATTATATGAGGAGTAAAATGGGCTGGAGTTCTGAAATTGCAGAATGTTTGGCTAGGTGAACAGTGACCTCCTCCATGCTAAGCCAAATAAGAAATTTATAATAATTTGGCTATATTCTTAGTTGTTGATAAGCGACAATGCCTTGACTCAGTAACAGTTTTTTGCCACTGGATCTACATAGACAATTAAGGATAAAGGACAAATGTATTAAAGAATAAAAAAAGTCCAACGACAAATCAACTTCAAAATGAAATCATAACTGATGTCTAGAAAGTTTTCAATGCCCTAAAAAAAGAGTCAACACTCCCCCCCCCCGCACTCATGATGTATCAGCATTTACGTACAAAAAATCGAAAGAATGCACTGCGGTGTTTTGGGTAACTAGTATCTCTAAACCCATTGTTTGTTTTCTCTTTAATGCTTGCAAGCACAAGAAGCTATTGGAAGGGCAGCCTCCCTGTATCATCTCTAGTAAAAATAGCAGAGATAAGAGTACTTAGTAAAGTTTTCCTGATGATTTTCTGAATCAGTTCAATTTATAGTCACTTTGCATCTGAATCGGAATTGTGAATCAATTCACTTTACAGATGTAATGATGGGTAGTATGAAAATCTTCCCTTTCAAAGAAAAATAGAAAGCATGGGGTATTTTTAGAAAATCACATTAACATTAAACCTTGGCTATTAAAAAATCCTCAATTATTTCTTCATATAAGTTAATTTACATCAATTATAGAAAAGTTAGAAAAATGAAAGAGAAGATTAATTCCACAACCTAGATATAAAATTTTATTATACATATCCTTTTAGTCATTCTCTATTAATTTTCCCTAAACATACAAACACAAAATCATGAGTGTGTGCATTTACGCCTGTTATTTGAATAAAATCGATTAGGTAATAAATTAGTTATACATATCTAAAACATTCATATAAAAAGATTCTAGGGGCTTCCCTGGTGGCACAGTGGTTGAGAATCTGCCTGCCAATGCAGGGGACACGGGTTTGAGCCCTGGTCTGGGAAGATCCCACATGCCGTGGGGCAACTAGCCCCGTGAGCCACAACTACTGAGCCTGCACATCTGGAGCCTGTGCTCCGCAACAAGAGAGGCCACGACAGTGAGAGGCCCGCGAACTGCAATGAAGAGTGGTCCCCACTCGCTGCAACTAGAGAAAGCCCTCCCACAGAAACGAAGACCCAACACAGCCAAAAATAAATAAATAATTTTTTAAAAAAAAAGATTCTATATGAAAATAAACTATATCCTCCTGAATTTTTGTAAACCACCGTAAATAGTGGAGCAGAAAAGGTCCCCATAAGTAGTGGTTTTGAACTGCAAAAGAGACGAAAGAACATGGGACAGATTCAATTGTCTCTCTCCAGTACTGAGTGCCAAATATAAAACTAAACATTATTGTTCATTTCTTAAATCAATGTTCCACCAAATAAAAATGAAGATTTAACCACTGATGTATGGCATTTAAAATTTCCCCATCCATTCATTTATTCAGTATTCTCATTAAGATGCTATTTCTTAACTAATACTGTCTAGGAACTGAGGAAACAAAGATGAATAAGAGTTCCCACCCTTCAAGAACTCACAGTCAAGCCAAAGATACAGAGAAGTAAGCAGGAAATTATAATACAGTATGATAAATGCTATGAGAGCCCTAAGTGGAACACAGCTGCTAAACCATCCATGAAAGGGGAATCAGCAGGAAAGCCTTCCTAGAAAGGGTAATATTAATTTTAGTCTTGAAGGACTAGTTGGTTTTAACTGGGCAAAGAGACAGAAGGTGCTTAGGGAGAAGGAAGGGTGAGACAAGCAATGGGAGCAACAACAATAAAAAACCTAAAGCAAGAGAGAAACTGGCAGGTTCTTCACTATTCAGGTAAGTTAGTTAAGTGGGAGGTGGGAAGAGGAGAGAAGTGAGGCCAAAAAGTTAGACAGGGGCCTTATGTGGTAGGCCATGGGTTTGAGCCATGGTCAAATGGTAATGAGGTAATATTGTGGGCTCAGACTATCTCACCTGTAAGCGCACAGTGTTCATTTGCCTTCCTTAGTGATGGAATTTTTGATCACCCTATTCAAAGTGTTGTTAAATTTCTCCAATGTATATTTACTATAATGGCTATTATTTTTCCTTTGGAACTATAAATAATTTGTGGGAAGATTATTTAAGACCATATGTTATAGACAGAGTGTTTGTGTCCCTCAAAATTCATATGTTGAAGCCTGAATCTTCAATATGATGGTATTAGGGGGTGAGGTCTTTGGGAGGTAATTAGAAAAGGTCAGGTGGGTGGGGCCCTTATGATGGGATCAGTGCCCAAAAAACAGACCAGAGAGCTTGCTCTCTCCTTTTCTCTCTCATGTGGGGACACAGCAAGAAGGCCATCTTCAAGATAGGAAGTGGGCTCTCACCACATACCAAATCTGCTGGCACCTTGATTTTGGATTTCTCAGCCTCCAGAACTGTGACAAATAGATGCTTGTTTAAGCCACACAGTCTGTGGTATTTTGTTATGGTAACCTGAACTGACTAAGACAGCATGCAAATAAGCTCTTCATGAAAGCTTGATGATTCTAGAGTGAAACAATCTTCGTGTAGGTTGACTTATGAGTTCCAATTTAGGCGGGTTAAATTTAAGGAGACTGTGGGAACTCCAAATGGAGATGCAATGTAGCAATGGCTACATCGTACTGACACTCAAGAGAGAGATCAGGGCTGGTGATTTATTTGGGGAGTCCACAGAGATTTAGACAAGGGGATAGATAAGGAGACAGAGGCATTTACTAGAGCAGTGATTCTCCAAATGTGGTCCCAGCACTAGCAGCACTGGCCTCACCTGAGTACTTCTAAGGCCCCATTTCATATCTACTGAACCAGAAAATCTGGGGGTGATGCCCAGCATTGTGTGCTTTGACAAACCATCCAGGTGATTTTGATGCTACTAGAGGTTGAGGACCACTGAACTGGACAATATATGTAAAAGTATTTTGTCTGTATCTAGTAAGTTTAGATGATGCTAATGATGAAGAAGAAAGAGGAGGAGGAGGAAAACAAAACCACCACCACTTCCACCACCATACTGTAGGATAATAAGCCTAACTTCCAAGTCACTTTAAAAACACTGTTTGTAAAAAAAAGCATCAGCTTATGAAATGAGTCATTTGGATTATCCATGTATTATACTGTATTGTACAACAGGTGTTTGAATTACATATTAGAGATTAAGCTGATCTTCAGGACCCACAGATAGTAATTACATATTGCCATGCGTGACCAAAGGTACAGCTTAACTATTGTTCTCCATCCTTTAAAAAACCATTATCCAGAACTACAACTTGCTAGATGTTTGTAATTTGCCTATTTCATGTGAGAAATGAATTATTTAAAGGCTCACGCTATAGCTGAGGTACTTTAAAAATATAAATTTACTACTCAATAGATACAAGCCATCACTTACTAATTATATTTTCAAAATGTCTCTAATTTAAATTCACCAGTGATTGATGTAGTAAGACAAGCAGTAAGCACAGGAGATAATTTAATCAACAAATGACCCTGTGAAAAGTGATGAAGGTAAAAGTTTCATTTAATTTTATGTCACTTTTTCATTTCTAAATTGTTAACTTAGGTTCTGTTCATAGGTGGGCATTCAATTTGTTACTCGCATTCATTAGAAAGTAACTAACCACATTAAAAGGTCTTTTAAGGACTATGAACAGTGTTTCACTATCTTCTTATCTTTTCATTTTGCCCTGAGTTCTCCACCAGCTACGAAATTTAACTTTTCCTGCATAGCTAAGTATGTGAAAGTGAAACTCCCAAGATACCTTATGAAATTCTAATTATATTTAATGCACACGTTATTGAGAATAAAAATTTTTAATGGGAAAAATTAATCACAGACTTTGTGAAAATGTTTTTAAATTATGAAACCCAAGAGTAGTTATAATCAAACTTTTAATCACCTCTAGAAATTAACTCTCTGCAAAAACATATTTTCAACTAAAATGGGCACTCAACTCACAAAGCCATATGTGAAAAAAAATTATATCTGAAACCCTTCCATTTGTTCTTGACAGTCTGTGTCCGTGTCATTATACTGTAAAATTAGCTATTCCTAGAAGCAGCCACTCTAACAGCAAACTGAGCAGTAAATATATGCAAGGCACTTTGTTAAGTCAATTAAATGTATTACCTTTAATTCTTCAACAAACACAAATACGTAGGTAGGATTATCCATACTGTACAGATGGCATATTTGAGTACTATAAGGTTATGTTGTGACTCCAAAAATCTAAACTCTCAGCCACCTTGCTCTGTGTACGTTAATTAACTAATATCTGACTCCTTTTTAAAAATATTCCAGAAATTTGTTTAAAAGTAAGCCCATATACATTTCTCAAAGGTCATTCTGAGTACCTTTTGCTTGATCTAATCCCTGTCTTCCCTTCCACTCCTTACCAAGTGATACACAGCAAAATGATGGTGGTCAGAACAGAACAAAAGCCCAAGTCTCTGAACTCCTGGTGTTCTACTCTGCAGAGTAAGATGACCATGCATTGCACAGCCCAAACCTGATCCCAGCTAGCAAATGGCGAATAAGGGACTGCAGAGAGACTTCCTGAATCTATTCACATGTATTTCTCAATTAGAGTAAGTTATCCTTCACATGCTCAAAAACGAAACAGCAAAATACATCGTTTATTCCTTGCTACATCTTTTCTATGCAATTTAGTTTTTCATAGGGGAGTCTAATGATTTCCTACGATCTATGAGAGTAGTAGTATTTATTAGCGATACAGACTTTTCTGAGTAGTATAGGCTGGAGGGCAGGCTCTCACACACAGAACTCCAGTATTTCTTATACCTCTCTCACTTTTGATTGGTGGACAGTTTGTAAATATCCTTTGGGTCAGTTCTCTCCCACATCTTGATTGAAGAATTAAATTCAATAAAAATTTTTGAAATGCTACTTTTAGTATTTTAATATGTTACCATATTTTAAAAGTATATTTATTTATATTTCTGTAGTTTAATCATTAACTTGTAAATTAAAATTCCATCCCCCAAAACAATGGATGGGGAGCACAGTAATTAGGAAAGTCTGGAACAACACTATCTATCACAACTACCACGCAAGCCACAAATGGGAGCCACGTATACAGTTTTTAAATGTTCCTGTAGTCACATTCAAATAGGGAAAAGAATAGCTAAAATTAAATTTCAGAATATATGTATTTAATGCAATATATCCAAAAGACTACCATTTCAACATGTAATCAATATTAAAATATAATATATTACTTCTTTTTCATATTAAGTCTTTGAAATTCAGTGTGTTTCACACTTACAGCACATTTCAGTTCAGACTAGCCACATAAAGACAATGGCTACTATACTGGACAGCGCAGCTCCAAAATTAACCTTAAATAATTTTAAAATATATTGGTAATATCAATAAAAAAGCACCACATTTTCTCTTCCTTTCTTGACATAGTTGCTCTTCCTTTGCATATTATAAGTAAAAATAATGCTATAAAGACATAGCCAATAGTAATGAGATATCCCACAAAATCACATCAATACACATTGCCCACAATTTACTATGGAGTATGTCATAATGACATTTATCACAGAGAAGTCTTAACCATGTTCTACAGTTTAATATTTTCATATGTATCATCTGAATATCTTATCAAATTTGGTTTTAATCTGTTTACAAAGGTTCCTTCTAAACTAATAAAATTTTCATTAGTTTCTTTCTTTTCTTATGTTTCCCGAATATAAAACCACTCTAGAAACGTGCTGTTCTATAAGCGATATTATCCCTTTGCATTTATAAACCTGAAATGTGAAACTACACATATACTCCCAATACTGCCTGCTCTTCTATTTTTACACTGCCCTTTAGAAATTTCTAGTGCTTAGCCCAAGGGCATGGCTAGAAAGTAAGAAAAGAAAGCTCTTTCTGAGCACGTCCTTCAGCATAATGTCAGAGCTAGGATCCATTTATTTCAGAAATGTTTCCAAGCATCAAGCCAGAGTAATATCAAAAACGAGGAAGGCACTGCAACCAGTAGTCTCTTGCAGTGATTCTACTCCATGTTCACCTTAATCCTGACATTTAGTCTTTCCACTGTTATTAATTGCTACCTTTTTCTGCCTTTGCTAATCTTAAATTCATAAGTACAACCAAACTTTGGAAAATAAATACTTGAAAATGCTTTCTTAGGAATCTTAGGTAATACAAACATACAATGGTTTCCCGTTAGGCTCACGATGAAGTATGGAAAAGCACCCAATGTACAGCCAATCAAGAGACAGCTTAAAAGCTAAAATATTTGAACCAAAGTAAACTAATTTTTAAGAATATTTATTGTGGAATATTCATAGCAATTAACTTTTACAACTAGAAAATAATATTTAATCTAATCTGTTAATACAGGTTCACATCATAAGTGACACCTATTGCTTTCTAATTAGAAATGTAGATTTTATTATACTGACAAAGACACACATAAAGATGCTAATTAATGCTGACTTATAAGAGTTTAAATAATGATAGTCCACTTCTCAAGGGGTCACATTTCTTTTTTTTTTAACATCTTTACTGGAGTATAATTGCTTTACAATGGTGTGTTATTTTCTGCTTTATAACAAAGTGAATCAGCTATACATATACATATATCCCCATATCTCCTCCCTCTTGCGGCTGCCTCGCATCCTCCTTATTCCACCCCTCTAGGTGGTCACAAAGCACCTAGCTGATCTCCCTGTGCTATGCGGTTGCTTCCCATTAGCTATCTGTTTTACATCTGGTAGTATATATATGTCCATGCCACTCTCACTTCGTCCCAGCTTACTCTTCCCCCTCCCCATGTCCTCAAGTTTATTCTCTATGTCTGCATCTTTATGCCTGTCCTGCCCCTAGGTTCTTCAGAACCATTTCTTTCTTTTTTTTTTAAGATTCCATATATATGTGTTAGCATACGGTATTTGTTTTTCTCTTTCTGACTTACTTCACTCTGTATGACAGACTCTAAGTCCATCCACCTCACTACAAATAACTCAATTTCGTTTCTTTTTATGGCTGAGTAATATTCCATTGTATATACGTGCCACATCTTCTTTATCCATTCATCTGTTGATGGACACTTAGGTTGCTTCCATGTCCTGGCTATTGTAAATAGAGCTGCAATGAACATTGTGGTACATGACTTTTTTTGAATTATGGTTTTCACTGGGTATACACACAGTAGTGGGATTGCTGGGTCATACAGTGATTCTATTTTTAGTTTTTTAAGGAACCTCCATGCTGTTCTCCATAGTGGCTGTATCAATTTACATTCCCAACAACAGTGCAAGAGGGTTCCCTTTTCGCCACACCCTCTCCAGCATTTATTGTTTGTAGATATCTTGATGATGGCCATTCTGATTGGTGTGAGGTGATACCTAATTGTAGTTTTGATTTGCATTTCTCTAATGATTAGTGATGTTGAGCATCCTTTCATGTGTTTGTTGGAAGTCTATATATCTTCTCTGGAGAAATGTCTATTTAGGTCTTCTGCCCATTTTTGGATTGGGTTGTTTGTTTTTTTCATATTGAGCTACATGAGTTGCTTGTAAATTTTGGAGATTAATCCTTTGTTGGTTGCTTCATTTACAAATATTTTCTCCCATTCTGAGGGCTGCCTTTTCATCTTGTTTGTTTTCCTTTGCTGTGCAAAAGCTTTTAAGTTTCATTAGGTCCCATTTGTTTATTTTTGCTTTTATTTCCATTTCTCTAGGAGGTGTGTCAAAAACGATCTTGCTGTGATTTCTGTCATAGAGTGTTCTGCCCACATTTTCCTCTAAGAGTTTTATAGTGTCTGGCCTTACATTTAGGTCTTTAATCCATTTTGAGTTTATTTTTGTGTATAGCATTAGGGAGTGTTCTGATTTCATTCTTTTACATGTAGCTGTCCAGTTTTCCCAGCACCACTTATTGAAGAGGCTGTCTTTACTCCATTGTATAGTCTTGCCTCCTTTATCAAAAATAAGGTGACCATATGTGCGTGGGTTTATCACTGGGCTTTCCATCCTGTTGCATTGATCTATATTTCTGTTTTTGTGCCAGTACCATACTGTCTTCATTACAGTAGTTTTGTAGTATAGTCTGAAGTCAGGGAGCCTGATTCCTCCAGCTCCGTTTTTCTTTCTCAAGATTGCTTTGGCTCTCCGGGGTCTTTTGTGTTTCCATACAAATTGTGACATTTTTTGTTCTAGCTCTGTGAAAAATGCCATTGGTAGTTTGATAGGGATTGCACTGAATCTATAGATTGCTTTGGGTAGTAAAGTCATTTTCACAATGTTGATTCTTCCAATCCAAGAACATGGTATATCTTTCCATCTGTTTGTATCATCTTTAATGTCTTTCATCAGTGTCTTGTAGTTTTCTACATACAGGTCTTTTGTCTCCTTACATAGGTTTATTCCTAGGTATTTTATTCTTTTTGTTGCAATGGTAAATGGGAGTCTTTCCTAAACTTCTCTTTCAGATTTTTCATCATTAGTGTATAGGAACGCAAGAGATTTATGTGCATTAATTTTGTATCCTGCTACTTTACCAAATTCATTGATTAGCTCTAGTAGTTTTCTGGTAGCATCTTTAGGATTCTTTATGTATAGTATCATGTCATCTGCAAACAGTGATGGCTTTACTTCTTCTTTTCTGATTTGAATTCCTTTTATTTCTTTTTCTTCTCTGACTGCTGTGGCTAAAACTTCCAAAACTATGTTGAATAATAGTGGTGAGAGTGGACAACCTTGTCTTGTTCCTGATCTTAGAGGAAATGGTTTCAGTTTTTCACCATTGAGAATGATGCTGGCTGTCGGTTTGTCATATATGGCCTTTATTATGTTGAGGTAAGTTCTCTCTGTGCCTACTTTCTGGAGGGTTTTTTTCATAAATGGGTGTTGAATTTTGTCAAAAGCTTTTTTGGCATCTATTGAAATGATCATATGGTTTTTCTCCTTCAATCTGTTAATATGGTTTATCACATTGATTGATTTGCATATATTGAAGAATCCTTGCAGTCCTGGGATAAACCCCATTCATCATGGCGTATGATCCTTTTAATGTGCTGTTGGATTCTGTTTGCTAGTATTTTGTTAAGGATTTTTGCATCTATATTCATCAGTGATATTGGCCTGTAGTTTTCTTTCTTTGTGACATCCTTGTCTGGTTTTGGTATCAGGGTGATGGTGGCCTCAAAGAATGAGTTTGGGAGTGTTCCTCCCTCTGCTGTATGTTGGAAGAGTTTGAGAAGGATAGGTATTAGCTCTTCTCTAAATGTTTGATAGAATTCAGCTGTGAAGCCACCTGGTCCTGGGCTTTTGTTTGTTGTAAGGTTTTTTGTTTTTTTGTTTTTTTTGCCGAACGCAGGCCTCTCACTGTTGTGGCCTCTCCCGTTGCGGAGCAAAGGCTCCGGACACGCAGGCTCAGCGGCCATGGCTCATGGGCCTAGCCGCTCCACGGCATGTGGGGTCTTCCCAGACCGGGGCACGAACCCGTGTCCCCTGCATCGGCAGGCAGACTCTCAACCGCTGCGCCACCAGGGAATCCCTGTTGGAAGATTTTTAATCACAGTTTCAATTTCAGTGCTTGTGATTGGTCTGTTCATATTTTCTATTTCTTCCTGGTTCAGTCTCAGAAGGTTGTGCTTTTCTAGGAATTTGTCCATTTCCTCCAGGTTGTCCATTTTATTGACATATAGTTGCTTGTAGTAATCTCTCATGACCCTTTGTATTTCTGCAGTGTCAGTTGTTACTTCTCCTTTTTCATTTCTAATTCTATTGATTTGAGTCATTTCCCCTTTTTCTTGACGAGTCTGGCTAATGGTCTATCAATGTTGTTTATCTTCTCAAGGAACAAGCTTTTAGTTTTACTGATCTTTGCTATGGTTTCCTTCATTTCTTTTGCATTTATTTCTGATCTGATCTTTATGATTTCTTTCCTTCTGCTAACTTTGGTTTTTTTTTCCTCTTCTTCCTCTAATTGCTTTAGGTGTAAGGTTAGGTTGTTTATTTGAGATGTTTCTTGTTTCTTGAGGTAGGATTGTATTGCTATAAACTTCTCTCTCAGACCTGCTTTTGCTGCATCCCATAGGTTTTGAGTTGTCATGTTTTCATTGTCATTTGTTTCTAGGTATTTTTTGATTTCCTCTTTGATTTCTTCAGTGATCTCTTGGTTATTAAGTAGTGTATTGTTTAGCCTCCATGTGTTTGTAATTTTTACAGATTTTTTCCTGTAGTTGATATCTAGTCTCATAGCATTGTAGTCGGAAAAGATACTTGACACGATTTCAATTTTCTTAAATTTACCAAGGCTTGATTTGTGACCCAAGATATGATCTATCCTGGAAAATGTTCCATGAACACTTGAGAAGAAAGTGTATTCTGTTGTTTTTGGATGGAATGTCCTATAAATATCAATTAAGTCCATCTTGTTTAATGTGTCATTTAAAGCTTGTGTTTCCTTATTTTCATTTTGGACGATCTGTCCATTGGTGAAAGTGGGGTGTTAAAGTCCCCTACTATGATTGTGTTACTGTCGATTTCCCCTTTTAGGGCTGTTAGCACTTGCCTTATGTATTGAGGTGCTCCTATGTTGGGTGCATAAATATTTACAATTGTTATATCTTCTTCTTGGATTGGTCCCTTGATCATTATGTAGTGTTCTTCTTTGTCTCTTGTAATAGTCTTTATTTTAAAGTCTATTTTGCCTGATATGAGAATTGCTACTCCAGGTTTCTTTTGATCTCCATTTGCATGGAATATCTTTTTCCATCCCCTCATTTTCATTCTGTATGTGTCCCTAGGTCTGAAGTATATATGCTCTTGTAGACAGCATATATACGGGTCTTGTTTTTGTATCCATTCAGCCAGTCTGAGTGTTTTGGTTGAAGTTTGAAAATGATATGACTAGGTGTAATTTTGCTGGCATTTATCCTGTTTGTTGATGATTGAACTTCCTCACCTTGGTTTGGTGTCTGACATCAAGTTGAGGGAGATTCTTAGTCATTATTCCTTCATATATTGCTTCCTTTCCTTTCTCTTTTTCTTCTCCTTTTGGTATTCGCATTACAAGTATGCTACACATTTTATAGTTATACACAGTTCTTGGATATTGCTCTATTTTTTTCCCCAGTCTTTTTTCTCTTCACTTTTCAGTTTTGGAAGTTTCTTCTGTTATATCCTCAAGCCTCAAGCTCAAGGATTCCTTCCTCATCTGTGTTCAGTCTACTAATAAGTCCATCAAAAGCATTTTTAAGTGCTAGCACTGTTTTTGGATTCTTTATTAGAATCTCCATCTCTCTTCTTACATTACCCATCTGTTCTTGCAAGTTGTTTACTTTTCCATTAAAGCCCTTGGCATATTAATCATAGGTTTGTTTTTGTTTTTGTTTTTCTTTAAACTCCTGGCCTGATAATTCCAACGTTCCTGCCATTTCTGTCTCTGGTTCTGATGCTTGTTCAGTCTCCTCAAACTGTGTATTTTGCCTTTTAGTAAGCCTTGTACTTTTTTGGTGAAATGTGAACATGATACAATGAATGAAAGGAACTGTGGTATGTGGGCCTTGAGTAATGTAGTGTTAAGATGTCAGGAAAGAGAACTATTCTATACTTTTATAATTCTCAGTCTTTCAGTGAGCCCCTGCACTGTGAACTTCACCAGTGAATCTTAGTTTTATCTCCCTACTCCACCTAAGGTGGGACTGGATGGACAGAAGGGGCTGGAGTTTGGTATTTCCTTTTCCCCACAAAGACTGAGATAATATCTCAGCAGGTTAGGCTCCTGAGGGCAGGTTTTGTTAAGAATAACAAAATGCCCTGGAATCTTTCAAAATGGTTAGTTTTCCCTTCCCCCTACCAGAAGCACAGGGGGATTTTTCTCTGATATTCACTGTGAGGATCTGGTAGTGCTCCTATAGGTAAAACTCACAAAACCTTGGGAGCCCTCAAGACTGAGCCCCACTGGAGTTTTTAACTCTCAGATTTGTCCACACTGAGTCTCCAGTAATTTGTTAATTGCAGTTTAGGTTTTCCTACCACAGTACTGGTTCCAATGGAGGTTTCTCCTCGTGGGTTTCTACTCTTGTAAACTCCTATTCTCTATATCTTCCTATTTGTCTAACTTTGGAAGCAGCATGTTACCCTGTGACTTACTTCTCTAATGGTTTCTATGAAGAGTTCTGGGTTTTTTCCCAATTTATTAATCTTTTTACTTGTAATGACTGAGTGGCGACTTCTAAGCTCCTTACTTGCAATTCCAGAAACTGGAAATCCACCTAACTGTTGGCTAAGTTTCTTTTCAGTGTGCCTATAAAATGATCTTTTAATTTTGAGGAATTTGGGTCCATAAATGACCTTGACAAAAAGATGGATCCCACCCCCCAGATACGTGTAGAATACAGAAAAAAATAAATGTACACATAATGTCTGCCTGGTGTTCTTTTATTATTTAAATGTGATAAATGTATATTTATTCATCCTTTAGATATATATACATTTATATATATATGTGTACATATTTGTATTTTACTGTACTTAGGATATATTTAATATATTTACCTACATGTATGATTAAATACAACACATTTTTTGAAATGGTCCCAAGGACTCAGATTTAGGTTGTTTCTTATATAAACTATTTTCTTATTTTTGGATTAACGCTTGTACTCTTAATATCTAAACATAATGCTTAATGACTCTTGATCTATATGTTTTAAGTAATCCATTATGAACTAATTATAAAATATCACTTCATACATTCTAGCATATAATATACATGTGCACAATCAAAGCTACCAGTACTTATTATATTTTGTTGCAAGCCTAGGTCAACATATGTAAAAATTTCTTGACAATTTTACAGTTTTTCTCAAAACTAATTCATTTTTTTTAAAAATGGAGAAATTCCACTTAAAAGATAACCTTCCAAATAATGTTAACTACCCACCTGAGCATAGTAAGTGTGTTATTCCAAACTATATACATTAGAGTTTAACTTACTTTTACAACTTATCAGTATAACATGATATATACTCTTGGCTTCAATGACTATTTTCTTACGATATAATCATAGGAGAGGAAATTTATAGATTTACTTTTATTCACAAATATAAATGGGTAGGGACAGGAACTCTTCTCAAAACTTCTGCATTTCTGGATTTCAGCTAATATAAAATCACAATAGAGTCTGTTGATTAGAAGGTATATGGTGGGGTGGGCATGCAGAGCTTAGAACTTCAGCTCCAGAATTTCCTGGTTTTGTTATCATGAGCAAATTATTTGAACTTCTCTGTGCCTCTTTTTTCACCCCCCCACTTTCTGTAAAATAGAAATAATGCTATCTTTCACATAAGATTATCTGAGTGTTTTGTACAATTATACCTATAAAGTATTGTGATCAGAGCTTGGCATGTAGTAAGTAGTCAATAAATGTTTCTACTATTATTATCAATATCTCACTGCTACTGCCTTTATGTAAGCATATAGAAAACACATTTTAGCCATTCAGTACTTATACAGAAAATAAATATGCATGCAGATATGTCATACTGAGTACGACAAATGTTTATGCAGCACACATTTTAGGCTTTAGATTGAAATGTAAAAAAAGAAAAATATTTTGGCATGATAGCACATTTTGCAGTTGTTGATATTTGTTCCATCCCTTGTTGGAGAGAAAGCCATTTACATGTGTCAACAAATTCTTATCTTGCTAGTGAAATCACTTTCAATAACTATTGCAATGCTGAGATACAGAGAGAAATCCACCTGGACAAAAGCACTTTGGGGACTTTAAAATCAGCAGGTATATGAATGTTTAAGTGAACAACAAATAACAGTCATGTGGGATCTGCATGGAGTGTTTGGTATTATGATTGGGGAAGATATGTTTTGAAAGCCAAAGATAAAAAGAGCCTACTAACATTTGAGATGAATTATAAGATGCTATATTAAGAATACCTCTTCTATGTACCTACATACACATGTTTTCAAATAAAAATCTTTTATCCAAATTCTTCTCTCTTTGGCCTTTTAAATATTAAATGCCAATTGTTATTGATAGCAAGTTGCCATTTCTTAATACTTTATCAGCACTTGTTTTATTTTCCTACACTTACTGTACATTTAAAATCATGTACAAAAATCACAAAACATCCAAAGTTTAAGCTTTATCTGTGCAATTTCACGAAGCAGTGTTTCTTATAAATATTGTTGGAAATTTTAAATCACAAAACTTATCAATTCAGTAACTTTCAATTGCTTATCTATCCTTCCATCTGGATCCTATTTTTCAAACTCTGAACACAGTTTTTCATTCAAAAACCATTTGTTGAGTACCGGTTATGTATAGACAGTATGCTCATCATAGAGCTCATCAATTCTAAGTCAAAAGCATCTTCTCTCAGCTTTGCTACCACCCTTCACCAGTCAATTATTAAATCTTGTTTGCATTTCAATGTTCCCTTGCACAGGATTCATTTTCATATTAAGTTCTTTTAGTTTTGCTTCCATCTCTTTTAATTGGAACTGATTCTCTGCAAAATTCATCAATTACTTCCTAATGACACAATCCCTCTTCTTTAATTCTCATTCTCCTCTTATCGCTTCTGCATCATTTGACATTGCTGAACACCTTGTTCTTTTTGAAACCTTCTCCTCCACTGATACTATACCACCACCTTATTAGATAATTACATGAGATAATATAGATATGAAATACCTATCTCAGTACCATATACAGATGATATTCCACAAGACTGAATTCTTCATGACCTGAATTCTATATATCCAATACTGACTCTTCTTGGTTTTCCAAATGTGAACATCGTCTTCGGGGCATATCTATGACCAGTCTGACACGAGGCACTTTCATTTGGCACATTCACCGTCTTCCATAACTGTCTCCATTTATTACATGTATACATTTACCTCTATAATGTCTGCTTCCCCGGTTTTAATGATCTCCCAATTGCTCTGCTGTATGTGGAACTCTGTGAGGAATATATATCATTGGCATACGCTATAGGCATTGCTATTTCTTTCTCCTCAAAGCAGCTATTCCCTCTGTCTTTCCTACTTGCTAATATTTTTGCCAACCTTTTAATAACCTGGATTCAAAAACCTCATCATCATTTTTTTCTTCACCACTTCACATCAAACCAGTTGTTAAATTCTATGTATTCTCCTTAACCATCACACTAGCTCAGACCGTTCTTTCAAACTGCTGAACTGTTGAAATAGCCTTTTATTTGTGTTTCTGTTTCTCATCTCTTCCTCCCTCCATTCTTTTCTTGACTCCATGAGATTAGTTTCCCTAAAGTATCATTCTGATCATGTATTTCCCCAGATCAAATATGTCCATAATTTCCTCTGCCTACTGAATAAAATCTCAATTCTTATTTAAGCATTCTAGAAATGGTACACAACGAGTGTGGTAAATATGTGAGTATACAAAATACAACAAAACACCAGATAATGAGAGCAGGTAAAATGAAAAGAAGGTGGTAGATCATATGTGGCACATATATCCAATGGGATATTACGCAGCCATAAAAAGAAACGAAATTGAGTTATTTGTAGTGAGGTGGATGGACCTAGAGTCTGTCATACAGAGGTAAGTAAGTCAGAAAGAGAAAAACAAATACTGTATGCTAACACACATATATGGAATCTAAAAAAAAAAAAATGGTCATGAAGAACCTAGGGGCAGGACAGGAATAAAGATGCAGACCTACCAGAGAATGGAATTGAGGACACGGGGAGGGGGAAGGGTGACCTGGGACGAAGTGAGAGAGTGGCATGGACATATATACACTACCAAACGTAAAATAGATAGCTAGTGGGAAGCAGCCGCATAGCACAGGGAGATCAGCTCGGTGCTTTGTGACCACCTAGATGGGTGGGAGGGAGATGCAAGAGGGAGGAGATGTGGGGATATATGTATATGTATAACTGATTCACTTTTTTATAAAGCAGAAACTAACACACCATTGTAAAGAATTATACTCCAATAAAGATGTTTTTAAAAAAAGGTTTTTACTTTACTTGGGAGGAAAAATTAGACAACTGATTTTTTTTTAGTTTGTAAAATAATCCATAGTAAAATTTTAAGGGTAACAACTAAAATAATAAAGAGTACATAAATTCCAAAATGGAAGAAGGAAAATTAGAATAAGAACATAAAACTCAAACAATCCAAAAGAATGCAGTAAAGAAGGGGAAATAAAGGAGGAAAGACAAAGCAACTAGATAGCATAAAATACTATACTACATGTAAATTCATGTACAGTTAACCCTTGAATAACATGGGTTTAAGCTGTGCAGGTTCACCTATATTCGGATTTTTTTTTCCATAGTAAATACTACAGTACTACACAACCCACGGTGGGGTTGAATCTGCAGATGTGGAACTGCGGATATGGAGGGCTGACTATAAATTATACTCAGATTTTTGACTATATGAAGGGTAGGCGCCCATAGCCCCCTCGTTTTTCAAGGGTCAACTGTATAAAAGTAATTATGAGAAATATACATAAAAAATATGAGCGAAATAAACTCTCCAGTTAAATGACAAACATGGTCAGAGTGGATATCTATCTAGACAGATACACATAGTTTTTAACCTAGCAATATAGTGTTTATAAGAGACAGAAGGAGACATACCTGAATACATATACAAGGAAAACAAAACTTGAAGATAAAATATAAGGGTATGCCAAACAAATACAAACCAAAAAAACCCTCAGATAACTATATAATAATATATAAGACAGAAGCCATTTTAAACTAAATGCATTACTAGCAAGAAAAAGGGTCACTACATAATAAAAGGACCAATCTCAAGGTGAATAAAATTGTTCTAACCTCTGAGTTTCTTAAAATAGCCTCCATATATATAAAGGGTAAAGGGGTCTGAAAGAATTATAGGATAAATGTTCAAATCCACAAACTTAGTGGGAGATTTCAACACACACACAGAAGTTCCCATCAACCCAATTAACAAGCCTGATTTAATGAACATGTAAAAACCATATTCCCAAATGTGTGTCTAACACATTCTCCTTAAGCTAATATAAAACAGTCACAAAAGGTTGCCATGCACTGTGCAATAAAGAAAATCTCAGCAAATTTGAAAAATCTGACATCATACAATACAATCAAGTTAGAAATAACGAAAAGATAATTAGAAGATATATCTGGACATTTTAAAACATCATTCTACATAATTCATGGGTCAAAGAAGAAATCATAATGGAAATTTATATATACTTAGAAATAAACAAACAAAATACTTGATGCACTTGGAGGAATTTTTTGTTAATATTTTATAGGAGAAATTAACCTAAATATATATAATAAGCAGTTAGAAAAAGAACTAAATAAATTCTAACAAAGTAGGAGTAAAAAAAAGTACAAAAATAGAAACAGAAATTAATCGAGAATACCAAAATAGCCAAGATTTGAAGAGAAGAATAAAATTTTAAAACTACATGGAAAATTAATTAGGACAAAAGGAAAGATGACACAAATAAAGGGAAGAGGCATGCATATATTCACAAAAGAGATTTTGAATGATATTTTTAATGTATGCCCATATATTACCTAACCAAACTTAAAACCTTTTGCACAGTGAAAGAAACCATCAGCAAAACTAAAAAGCAACTTACTGAATGGGAGAAGATATTTGCAAATGTTATGTCCAATAAGGGTTTAATATCCAAAATATATAGAGAATTCATACAACTCACAATACCAAAAAACAAAACAAAAAACCCAACCCAATTAAAAAAACAGGCAGAGGACCTGAATAGGCATTTTACCAAAGAAGGCATACAGATGGCCAACAGGCACATAAAAAGATGCTCAGCAACACTAATCATCAGGGAAATGCAAATCAAAACCACAATGAGATATCACCTCACACCTGTCAAAATGGCTATTGTCAAAAAGACAAGAAGTAACAAGTGCAGAGAAATGGGAACCCTCGTGCACTGTTGGGAGGAATGTAAATTGGTACAGCCACTACGGAGAACAACAGTATGGTGGTTCCTCAAATGATCAAAAATAGAACTACCATACGATCCAGCAATTCCACTCCTGGTACTTATCAGAAAAAAGCACTAATTCAGAAAGATATATGCACCCCAATGTTCATAGCAGCATTACTTACAATAGCCAAGATATGGAAGCAACCTAAGTGTCCATCAACAGATAAATGGATAAAGAAGATGTGAGATGTATATATATGTGTGTGTGTGTGTATATATATATGTGTATACACACACACACACACATATAACGGAATACTACTCAGCCATAAAAAAGAAAGAAAATTTGCCATTTGCAACAACACAGAAGGACCTGAAGGGTATTATGCTTAGTGAAATAAGTCAGGCAGAGAAAGAGAAATATTGTATGTTATCACTTATATGTGGAATCTATAAAATAAAACAAATGAACAAATATGAAAAAAAATTAACAAACTTACAGATATAGAGAACAAACTTGTGGATGCCGGGTGGAGAGGGGTGGTGGGAGGGGCAAAATAGATGAAGGGGATTAAGAGGTATAAACCACTAGGTATAAAATAACTAAGTTACAAGGACGTAACGTACAGCATAGGGAATATAGTCAATATTGTATAATAACTTTGCATGGAGTACAACCTATAAAAATATTGAATTACCATGTTGTACTCCTAAAACTAACATAGTACTGTAAGTCAACCATACTTCAATGAAAAATGTATGTCCCTAAACTTAAAAGCTAAAATATATTAAACAAATTTCTTGAAACTCAGAAGCTATAAAATCTTATCTAAGAAGAAATGAAAAAAAAACAAAGAGTTCTTTAATCATTACAGAAACAAAATCAGTAGTTGAAATATCTCCTTAACAAAACACCAGCCTTATATGGTTTTACAGGTGAGTTCTCCTGAACTTGTGAAGAACAGATGATTCCACACTTATACAAACTCTCTTAGGAAACAGAAGTGGGAAAACATCAACCCCAAAATGAATTCAGTATAATCTTGATACCAAAACTAAGTAGGATAGTATGAGAAGAAAAAAATCGTAGACCAATTTTACTTGTGAACATAGATGGAAAATCCTAAACAAAATATAAGCAAACAGAAACCTACAATATATTACAACAAAGTATCATAAGCAAAAATCTATAGCAAACATTATATTTGATAAAGAAAGGTCAAAATAATTTCCTCTCAAGTCAGGAACAAATCAACGATGCCTGTCACCACTTCTATTCCGTTAGATAACCAAAGAAAAGATAAAAATGAGAAGAAAAATAAATCCTATAGTTATTTATATATAACATGATTTCCACATACAACCCCTTCAAAAAATCTGAACACAAATTATTGGAATTAGTAACAAATCAAGTCAAGGAAAGACTTAAACAAAATTTTGGAAAATGGTTTATAATATTAACAAAAATGATATAATATAAAAAAATAAAATCCCTAAAAATATTTCTAAAAAGGTTGTATATGACTTTTTTGAATAAGATTATAAAAGATACTGAAAGACATTTAAGCCCATGCAAGTAAATAGAGAGATACAATGCTAATGGATAAGTAGACCCATTATGCAAATATATTGATTCTTTCCAGAATATTCTGTAGATCCAATGCTTTCCAATTAAAATAGCCAACTTTTCTTTGTGATACTTGACAAAGGGACAAATACTAGCTAAGACACAATGGAGGATCAACAGGGTAGAGGGACTTGCACTACTAGAGAAGAAGAGACCAATGCATACAAGGAAACCTGACACAGCTGAGATAGCCAGCTGAGCACCACAAAAATCATACTCTTCTTTATAGGAGAAATACCTCTGGGAAGCTGCTGTCCACTAGAGAACCATGTTTCCCTGCAGCTTTTTCATTTATGTATGGCCACGTGACTAGTTTTTGCCAATGGAATATGAGTGTCAATGAGATAGTTTTCTGAGCAAGCTGCTTAAGAAGTTGGCATGCCTTCTCTACCCTTTCTTCCTCCATCTTCCAGCTGGATACAGAATACTATATAATGTCCTAGCAGATGGCGGAGACACAAGAGGGAAGGAGCATGGGTTCCTGAACAATCAAGGGGAGGAAAATATTGACCAGAACTTCTTACACTGTATGAGGCCCCTGACATTTGGGGGACAATTTTTTTCATAGCAACTGGCTTTATTCTAAAACATTTGCCATAGGACAGGGGTTACTACTGCAGTTCACTGGGGATAGGACATATTATTCAAGACAAAGTGCTGGGATGACTGACTACTCATATTGAAAAGAAAAAAGAATTCAAATCACTGTGTCACACCATCAGAAGACTGAGTTCCTTATGGATTATAGATTTAAAGGTGTAAAGAAAAATTTTAATAATTTTTGAAGAAAATACTGGAGAATATTTGTGTGATTTCATGGTAGGGAAGAATTCTTTAAACAAGACTCAAGGACAAACCACAAGGAAAAGATTAATAAACATGACTACATTAAAAGTAAGAGCTTCTAGTTTACAAAACATACCATTAATAAGGTAAAAACACAAGTTACAAACAGAGAAAAGGTATTAACCAACACAAAGCTGACAAAAATCATTATACACAATATGAGGGACAGACAGTTAACTCACACAAAAAAAGACAGGAGTGATCAATGTAAAACGTTATTCAACATCACTATTAATCAGGGAACTCTAAATTAAAAGAGACAGCATTTTATTAAGGTGTTATACAATACTAAAAGTGTGGAAATATGTTAACCTTTACACACTAATGGTTTTGGGGTTATTTGTGAGTCATTTTGGAAAAGAATATTGCATCATCTTGAAGGTTGTGGACATATCATCTTATATCAACTTCACTCCTCGTCACTGGCTCTGAAGATATTCTTGCTCATGTGCACCAGGAGACATAAACAATAATTTTCACAGGAGTATTGTTTGTTAGAGCAACTCTGAGATCAAGCCATTTCCCATCAACAAGAGCATAACTACAAAGTGTCATATGCTCATACCATAGAATACTAAATAGCAGTCTAAAGGATGGAACTACAGCTGTACTTGTTCCTGTGAGGCACCTCAGAGAAACTGTTGAATTAAAAATGAGTCAGAAAAGATTACATGCATTATAACATTTATATATAGTTGAAAAACACACAAAAACTACTCAGTGTACATGTACGTGTGTATATATTTTATATATATGTGTATATATACTGAAACTTTAAGAGGATGATAAATACATCATTAAGAAGGCAGTTATCCTTGCAAGAGACAGAAAGGATTAATATTTCACAGGGATACATGGGACTTCCAACTATCAGTACTATTCTGTAAAGTCAGGTGGTGGTTATTGGGTGTGTTTATTTTATTTTCATATCTTACATATGAATATATATTACTTTCTGTGTATAAAATATTACGTAACAAAAATATTGTTTTAAACTGAGTTATAAAACAACCTGTAAAGCACGATACCATTTTAATTTTCAAAATATGTCTATGTATAGAAAGCATATATGGGAAAGATATACTCCCAAATGTTAAGAGTGGTTATCTCTGGAATGCAGGCTGACTTTTAATTCTGTACAACTCAGAAGAAATTAAACACAATAGAACTCTCCTTACTAAATAAAAACAGTATCAGATGAGGCTGTTAGAATCCTGGCAAGAGATAACAGAAGAAGGTATAACTAGAATAGCAATGAAAGGAACTTAAGATTTTGGCAAAGAACTCGGGTGTCTCACAGCAACTACACAATAATGTCCCATGTGTGCATTGCATTCTGCAGCAGTTAAAAAAAAAAAAAGAAATATTTGTTAAATCACCACTAGAAAAACTCGTTCTGAAGTATGTGAAGCTCCAAGTCAGCTCAGCATTACAATTTTAGCAATATTAAATCAAGGCCAAGTTGATTTGGCACCTTTGGAAGAACAGACACTAGGAAAATGTCTCAAAACCACCTTAAAATACCTAAACCTAATCCAGTCTTTACAGCATTTTATTGCAATGCTCTCTGAGGACCTGCTGCATAAAAACCGGCTTATCAATGTTTAACAGACTTCAGTACAATGTTGAATATAGGATTACAACCAAACAGAACCACATGAGGTAGAATCATTAAGTTCCAGACCAACAAAAGTAAAAATGAAGACTCTTTAAAAATCAGAGCATATATATAAGATTTATGTCACATTATTCTTTAACCTCATTTTAGAAAAGGATTCAAGAAAGTGGTTCACCAACATAAAGGAGAGCGTAAGCGGGGTTGACCATTACATAAAGAAAGGTAGCAATATTAAGTACTTTGTTGTTGTTGGGGCCTAAATTCAAATTTAAAGAATTTTACTGAAGGCTTTTTTAAACAAAGACTTCTGACAATACAGCCCCAGAGTACAAAGCCTAAGACAAATGCCTTGAGGTTTAGAAAGTTGTTTAAAGGAACATCTTAAACAAAACGGAATAGTTTTATAATAGTTCCATGAAACCTTAAAAGGATAAAAGGTAAAGATCTTCCAGTAAAACTCTCGTTTATATTTCTTTTCAGTCTAATTTAATATTGGAAATTACTCTTCCTTCTCATCAAAGCAAACTGAACTACAGTTTTCTTCAAGCCAATGTTTCAAAATACCATTTGACTTTCTCACTTAAAATGACATGGAAGGAGGCTTTTTGACAGTGAGAAATAAACTAAAAGAATACCACTGAACTAAGATTCGTTTTTGAAAGATTTTAGCTAAATCAATTTAAGTACTTAATAATGGTCTTAAAACTTTTAAATACTATGGTATTAGCTATTATTCTAGGAAGGTTTTTAATCAGTAAGTATTGAAAACATTAAGATTTGTCGTATGTATACAAACTAAGGGCCCAGGTAAAAATGAAGATTCAGTTATAAACTTCAAAGTCTGCAGACCATAAATTTTATTACGTTTATGCTTGGATCATATAACAATATGTTTGTGTATTAATAATTATTGTTATAGTTAGTGATTATGGAAAGTTTATAATTTGACAAGCAGCATGCAAAACACTTTATGGAAGTTAGCTTGTTTAGTGCTTACAACAACATTACTAGCTAGCAAAGCTATAATTCTCATTTTCAGATGAGGAGACTGAAGACAAGTTTCGTAGGCTTATCAGTGGCACAGCAGGGGTTTAAAGCCAAGTCCATCTGATGTTAGAACTTACGCTTGTAAGTTTCATTTTATACTGCCTTCCTTAGGGTATAATGTACAGTTCGGTTCATTAGTTGAAGTAGCAATAAAAAAAAACCTTATAGTAACAAATTCTCATCTGGGAGTTTGAGATTGACATGTACACACTGCTATACTGAAAACAGATAACCAACAAGGACCTACTGTATAGGACAGGGAACTCTGCTCCTCTACACACAACACAGAATTAGTTTATACAAAATCTACTAAAAATTACATCAAAACCTTATATCAAGATCAGCTATCCTGAAACAATTGAATATTATTAAAAACTGAAATATAGGAAACTTGAATATAACTACAAATATTTTAAGTTAATAATTTAGAAAAGAAGAAAACAACAGTGTTTAGGTGGCTAGAGTTAACTCCTGTGATCTGCTCCAAGTTTAATTTTCATGTTTTATAGGTGGATTTTATTTTCTACAAAAAAAAAAGAGAACAGGTATGCTTTCTGAAATGACAAGTATTTATTTTCCCCTCAATGACCTATAAGATTCTTTAAAAGGGAGGAAAAAGAAAACTAGGCCACTTTTCAAAAACCTGGCTTTATCCTTTTTAACTCCCTAATACACCCAAGGTATAGTTGCTTGCTTTTTTGAATATGTTCTTTTGTGAAGTAATATAAATATACTCTCCCCCTGCCTAGTTTTCACATCTACGTTTCCAGTTAAATGCAATTCATTGCCCACATGCTTTAGCTTATATTTTCCCCCTGATGATTGGAAAGTATATTTACAAAATTTAAAATATGATCCTCAGAATGAGGAAAAAGATGTCTTGCTCTGGAAAACTGGATGTCAGTATTTACTGAAGCTCAATATACGTATGCCTTATAACTAGGTAATTCCTCCCTTACAGAGATATCAAATAAAATTGTGGTCCTACGTTTACCTAAAGACATATTAAATGCTCATATATTGAATGCGGATATAGTATTATTAATAATATCTATAAACTGGAAACTACTACAACAGTAGAGTTCATATAAATTACAGCGTATTTCCCACTCTGTAACATTACACAGTAATGACTACAATCTTCTGTTACATGAACAACATGGGGTAAATCTCACAAGCATAATGCTGAACAAGAGAAGTCAGACACAAAGGAGTACACTGTATATGATACCATTTATAAAAGGTACAAAATTGAGAAAAATAACCTGTTGTCAGAAGTCTGAACAGTGGTGGCCTTTGAAGGTTAAGGACTATAACAGAGCAAAAAGGGAGTTTCTAGGGTCTTGGTAAGATCAAGTTACATGCTAATTTTCCAGATGTCTTCCATTTGTGAAGAATCATGGAGCCGTCTAACCATGATATGTGTTTCTAACCATGGAAACATCTACCCTCAAGCTCCTTGTAAGTAAATACTCACTCCTTGTAAGTAACCATCCTCATGGTCTAAACCTCTAAGAAATGATTATTATGTGAAGCCAAATGCATCCTGATAGATTCACATTCTCTGTGAAGGATCCAAGCAGTCAACCAATGGCCAACACTGTAGCATTAAAATTAACACTGTGTAATAAATTTAGTCTTATTCTGACTGTAAGTGGATCAGGTAAGATGGAAAGAAAAGTTTCTTGAAGAAGACTACTAGATTTTCAAAGAGACTAGGAAGAACCCTCCTTCTGTGGAACTTTAAAAAAGGAAGAGAGAATTTTGTAATGTTGTGTTGTTTTTAAAAAGTAGGCAAAGGTTCAAGGTTGATGCTGTTGTTCTTTTTAAAGTACCTACTGCTAAATCCTACTGAAACCTCTTTTGGATGGAAATGTTTTCTTTCTTTTCCTACTGATAACTATAAATTGAGTTGAAATGTCCCAATAAGGCAGGGAATGTCTCTCAAATGCAAAGTGTTTTCAATGCAGATATCACAAGGAACATATGCCAAATCAAACAGCATCATAAAAGCTTGAATTCAGTAAGAACATTCCAATTTGAAAAGTTTATTTTTAAAAATGCTTTCAAGCCAAATATAAGTTTGCATACATTAAATGCTTTCAGCAACAAGAGAAAGGGTTTTGTAATTCCAAAGAGTGGGATCTTTGAGCCAAGACAGAACAAACAATAATTTAAGATTCAAACACTCGCTAAGATTCTAACTTCTTGGGAGACATTACAGATCACTGAAAAAGATTACCTGACTATGGAAGAAAAAACGAACTTACTCTTAAATAAGATGGAAAAAATTCATTTAGAGTTTAACTTGAATAATTAGATGTTCATGTAAAAGAATACATCATGAGCATTCAGTTTTCATCCAAGGGTGTAAAAGTGAAACTGAGTCCCCCTAAAATTGAGTTCCCCTGCTGAGTTTATGATTAATCTCTCTATCCAAAATTTATTCCCTTTCTTGTCCTGCTCCTGTTCCCCCTGGGGTTAAGGAGTATCAAAGGATGGATTGGAACCAAGCAGGAACCTGTGGGACCTTCCCAAGTACAAAAGCCCCCCATATCCCCCATTTCTTGTTTGTAGAAAAAAGGATTTAGCCTCCTAGGCCTTCCCTGAGTTCCAGAGAACAGACTCAAGCAGTTAATGATCAGAACAACATAGTCACAGAACTCCTAGTTCCTCCTCAAGGGATATACATAACAATCTGATGCATATCTTTGAGTTGTTCTGCAGGAACTAAGACCCCCACCCAATGGAGGATGGTGACTCCATGCTGACCACAAGCAGTAGACCCTAGACTGGTTGGAACCAGAAGGTTGATGACTGATAGTCCCAAAACATTATCCTGTTACCTCACCATCGACCAATCAGAAGAAGGTCCACAAGCTGATCATGCATCCTAAGACCCTCTCCCCTAACACTGTCTTTAAAAACCCTTGCCTAAAAGTCATTCGGCAGTTCATGTCCTTTGAGCATGAGCTGCCTATTCTCCTTGATTGGTGGCCTGCAAATAAACACTGTACTTTCCTTCACCACAGCTCAGTGTCAGTAGATTGGCTTTGCTCTGCATCAGGCTAGAGAACCCGAGTTTGGTTCGGTAACAAAAGGAGGTATACTTTATGTGTGTTTGACCATGATCTGAGATACTGAGTTATATCTTTCTTATGGTACCTAATACCCTTCAGTGAGCAAAAAAACAATGTAGGCGTAATAACTGGACAGTGCAAATATGAGATTGAAACAAAAATACCAAAGATAAGATGTTGTAAGAGAAACAAGAAAATATAGAATAATAAAATTCTGGACAAATAGAAAAAACTCAATTATTACTTATTTACATTTTTTGAGAGATTTTGAAAAACATGGTATACTGGAAAAACACAGAACTAGGATTAAACATCTTTTCTCTCTAGTTAGATTATGCTCAAATTTCTAGTCTGCTACCAAGTAGCATAACAGTACCATACTACATATATACAAAGAGGGAAAGATTCTTAATGTCCATTATTTTTAATTTCCAAATTTTAATAATATATTTTTTCCATGAATCTTCATTGAATCACATTATATGATATTTTCTTATGTTATCTTCTCACAAGTCCAGAAAATATTTATCCTTACCTCACTCCATCCTAATTTTTTCAGGTATTTCCCAGAATATTTTAGAAAACCTAATTTTTATTAGAATCCTATTGTGTACATGTGGTTGAGGATGTAATTCAAAAAGAAAGAAGTAGAATGAATCCCTCTTTACTTTAAGAAACTCTCATTTCAGTGTGTGTGTGTGTGTGTGTATGTGTATTTGTGGGGGAGATAGAAGGGGAGAGTGAGGGACTTGATCAACTACAGCTCAAGACTTCAAAAAACTAGAGGCTATCCTAATAGTAGTATAAAACAATTCTTCCCCAGTAGATTGTAATCTCCTTGAGAACACAGCCTAAATTCTTTATTTCCATAAATATTGTGTTTAGCAAAAGGTCTGGCACACACTTAATGCTCCAAAAGTATTTGCTAGTTAATCAGTGAATAAATCAACGAATCAAGAAAGACATGTTGACAAGGAGAAAAGAATGAATAGAAAAATTTAAAGTGGAGTCAGTTTAGTTCAGGTCATCCTGCATTAATGAAACAATATAGGTCAAGAGTATCTCTTTAAAAGTAGAATGAGGAAGACTTTTTTGTGGCGATAGAAAGGAGAGGGTCTTCATGAATGTGAGGCTACTAGGGTATGGAAAGGGGAAGAATAGTTAGATAACCCTGCATTGGGTATAGCTTGTGGAGCGCTTTCAAGATTAAAAACACAGCAAAACAGAAATCCATGGAGGATAACTGAGGCTGGGGTGGAAAGCATATGGCAGCGTTATCAATGGATGAGTTCAAGGAGGACTGGTTAAAGACAAAGAGGTTGGGTAACAATTTCCTGAAATCACCCATCCACAATTGACAAAAGTTTGGGTGCTTACAGAGATGGAAACCGTGAAAACTGAGCTGTCACAGAGACTCTACAAAGAAAGAAGCTACAAAACGTGACAACAAGACTATGGAGGTTAAAAAAGAATCAAGATCTCCCCAACATTGCAAAGAAGGGGAAAGATTTGTATTTATCCTTTGCACATTTTAATTTCTGCCAACTCCTATGATTATCTGCAGCAGCAAAAACATCTCTGAGTATTTGCTAACAGCAGTTTTTTTCAGGGACTGCTCTAGGGACAATTTTTTTTTCCTGTCACCATGACAATGCTGCCAAAATAAATTATCTGTGCAAAGTTTCATTCCTTACTTCAAACACTTTAGTGGCAAAATACTGGATAAAGGGAATCACCATATTTAAATATATATATGGATTTCATTTTATATAAAAAGGCTCGATGCATTCTATTTAAAGGGTAACGTTGACTTTTTTCTTTGGTTCATTGAATGACCAATGAGTACTATAGTAGATCTTTTGGATCAGTTACCCTGAAGGCATTCAGGACGCTCTTCTCCATTGTTTTCCTTTATATAGGGGCTAGAAAGCTAAAATATTTACCTTCCTAGACTCTCTTGCAGCTAAATGTAGCTAGATATCTCATTTCTTGCCAAGAAGGTGCAAGCAGAAATCCTGTGATAGGAATATAAGGAAAGATTTTAGCATGGATAGATTCAGCAAGCATTCCTCACCCAGCCTTTCACTTCTTCTTTTGCCCTTTTCCCTCCTATCTTTCTGGAATGTGAACACAGTATCTGGCTTACAGTAGCAATTCTGTGAACATGAGGATAAAACACACAAACTAAAAAATGGTGGTACAGAAAGATGGAAAAAACTTGAATTCTTAGTGGCATATCAGTACTCAAATGCATGCTTCCGGATTTCTTTTTATATGAGAATATATCTTTATCTGTTTAAGATACTGATAGGTTTTCTGATACTTACAGCTGAACCCATCCCCCAAACTACCCATCATATACCAGAACTGGTATATACAAGGATGTATATGATAAAATCTCTATTCTCAAGACATGAATATCTAATAATATTAATAGATATTAGTGCTTAATTTTCGTACAGCAATATGTTAAGCAATTTACATAAATTATCCAAAATAATCCTCAAGCAAAACTGTGAGATAGATGCTCTTTTATACCCCCATTTTAAAGATGAGATCACTGAAGTAGAGAAGACTAATATGCATGAGGTCACATATCTTGTAAACGGTGAAACCCAGATGAGAACCCAGAGAACTGAACTCCAGAAGTAAGTGTCTAACTATCATGTTATGCTAGGAGGGAGAAAAACTAATACATAAATAATTACAAATTTATTTTAAAATATATTAATAAACAGCAATACATGAGTGAAATGTTTTGAGGATTTTAGAAGCTAATTTAGTTTAATGTAAAAAGACTAAAATAAAGGGAAATTACTGATTCCACCATGATATTGAAAGAATACCAACTTTTCACTGTAAAAACTTTACAGATGTCTAATTTTTAAATTTTTATTTTATATGGAATATAGTTGATTAACAATGTTGTGTTAGTTTCAGGTGTACAGCAAAGCGGTTCAGTTATACATATACATGTATCTATTCTTTTTCAGATTCTTTTCCCATTTAGGTTATTAGAGTATTGAGCATAGTTCCCTGTGCTATACAGCAGGTCCTCATTGGTTATCTATTTTCAATATAGCAGTGTGTACATGTCAATTTCAAACTCCCAGATGAGAATTTGCTACTATGATATAAGGGTTTTTTTATTGCTACTTCAACTAATGAACCTAACTGTACATTATACACTAAGGAAGGCAGTATAACATGAAACTTACAAATGTAAGTTCTAACATCAGATGGACTTGGCTTTAAATCCCTGCTGTGCCACTGATAAGCCTATGAAACTTGGTTTCAGTCTCCTCATCTGAAAATGAGAATTATAGCTTTGCTAGCTAGTAATGTTGTAAGCACTAAACAAGCTAACTTCCATAAAGTGTTTTGCACGCTGCTTGTCAAGTTATAAACTTTCCACAATCACTAACTATAATAATAATTATTAATACTCAAACATATTGTTATATGATCCAAACATAAACATAATAAAATTTATGGTCTGCAGATTTTGAAGGATATACCTGAATCTTCATTTTTACCTGGGCCCTTAGTTTATATACATACGACAGATCTTAATGTTTTCAATACTTACTGATTAAAAATCTTCCTAGAATAACAGCTAATACCATAGTATTTTAAAGTTTTAAGAACATTGTTAAATACTTAAGGAGATTAATCTCTGTCCTTACAAGGCTTTCATTGCAAAAGAAAAAAAAAAAGACTATACTCTTTTAGCATTTTTCCCCGTTAATTTACAAATAACTAACACTGTTTTGTAAACCCTTTCTTTAAATGCTACTTTACTATATAGAAAAGTATTCTAACGCAGTGCTTCTCACACTTTCAGGTACATTCGAATGACATGGGGATCTTGTTGAATGGGAGATTCTGATTCAAGGTCTGGGGAGGGGCCTGAGGTTTGGCATTTCTAGCATGTCCAAGCTGCTGGTTCATGGATCATACTTTGAGTAGTAAGTCTCTAATATGAAACTTGGTAATGAAAAGCTTTAAATGATGACACATTACAATAATTTTAAACTGATGAATTCATACCAAAGGTAAATAGGATAACCAGGGAGAATACAGGTTTAAACTACAAGAACACAAAAATGTAGGGGACACTGGCAGTAAGTGGAAGATGCAAGACAAGAAAAAGAGAAGAGCAGGAAAAGACAGAGAGGTTGTGGTGGTGGGGAATGTGGAAGTGTAGCTGGATTCAAAGGGAACAGAGCAGAGGTTTACAAGAAAAAGAAAAGATAACATAGGGGAAACAGAAAGATGAAAGAACTGTAGGCCTGATTTCATCCATAGATGATAAGCTCCTCTTCTCCGCATTAAGGACTAGTTGTACAATCGTGAGGTTTCATTAGATCTTTCAAACTTTTCTAACAGACTATAATTAACTAGAAAATTGGTGTCCTTTCTAGTAAAGTAGATATAGAGGTTTCAACTTTCATTTGACAAACTTGTATAAATCCATACATAGTTATATCCCAGAGCAAGAGCCTATCAACTCTGCCCACGATCAAAAGAAGAATTTAGAGGGCAGCCAGGTCATTTAAATCTAGGCTATTCATCTTCAGCTGGTTTGCTGTGCCTATGATCAGGTTTGAGATGGTTTAAGGACATAATTAAGTCCATCACATCTGATCAGTTCAAAGGCAATTTCATGTAAGAGATGGTACATTATCAGTATAAATTTTAAAAACTAATGAAAATGGTGGAAAAAAACTGCTACATATCTAGTCTTTTGGTAAAACTGCTTCTGCTGACACTTCCACAAGTCATAAGTTCAACACCCATTCAATTTGTACAACACCCATGTGAGAGATGAGCTGAAATGTGTGTGTGTTAAGCTGTACAGTAATTGCTGAAATCAGCTTCTGAGTGTTGTGGGATAGGATGCTTAGCTCCAATCAAATGATTTTCAAGGTAGATGGGAAAGTTCTGGACCTAAATAACCAATAAAACATAGACAAGCAAGGAAGAAATGGAGATGACTAGTCTTAACCACTGAAATCACTAATTCATATATATTGGATAGAAATGCATAAAAAGCTGAAAGCTGAACTCCTTGAACACCTTGGGAGCATGAACAAATGGTCTTAACAATAGATTCTTCCTCTTGTTTCTAAGTGGAAAAACCAGTACTCGCTCTGCACTTTTGGCAAAGAGACTTTGTCTTATGTGTGTATTTAAGACATTTAAGTGTGTCTACATTTACTAGGCTGTAAGAATGAGAACTTTCCTTTTAGTTCTAAGAGCCCATTTAATACTCCTATGGGTTTATGATACCTTATGAAAGAACACTCAAAGTGGATGTGAAAACAACAAAAGCAAGAAAAACACAAACTTTGGCAAGCAAGGCACAATTACCTGGTTGATTATCTATTCCTGCTTCCTAGGACACACTGATGACAATTACTGAAAGAAGAGTCAAAGTGTGGGTGGGTGTTCCAATATTTTCTCAGTCTTAGGGAGAAGTTATAAAGTATATTACTGATACTCCAATTGAATAAATTAACATATCAAAGTTATACTTAAAGATGAGCTTATTGACTAAGTTCATAGCTTAAATTAGTTGTTTCATATTTATGTTGCACTGATCCCTTTTGACATGGAAATCATGGCATGGAACAATATGCCCTATCTGTCCTTTCCTTTCCTTTATTTTTTTGCATAACAAATATTAGAGTTGAATCATTCTCACCATGGTATACTTTTCTGTATGATCTCTGAATAATCTCAAACAATTGTGACATAACCAAAGTGTATGCTTTTGAAGTTAAACAGTGAAATATCTTACCCTTCAGCATGTGTAAAGGCCTAAAACCTAACACCCTAACACTTTGAAAAATCTTAATATATTTCACTGCAATATATATTATACTACTATATATTATATTACATATGTATTTACTTTCTAAATATATGTATATGCACACATTTCTTACATGTTTTTCTTGTTCAAATCATTTACTTCAAGGATGTGTTTACTTTCAGGTAAGGAATATTTTAAATTGAATATTAGCATCTGAATAAATTATTAAGAAACAACTTGATCAAATGTCATTGTGTAAGCACAAGTAATGACCACAGTGGGTGAATACTCTGGGTTTCCATCTAAACAATGATTTTTATAATTGGCAACTGTCCTTACATTATACGTATTTTCCTTCAGGGATTGGCCAGTATTTGAAAAAAAATCATACAAATATTAGATTCTTTATGGGTAGGCATGTCTATAATGAAATAATATTGACATTAATACACATAGACTAATTTTACATCTATCTTGGCTATACCAATATGCCCCTTTAGGCAGAAGACTTATATGAGCAGTTGGATTGTAAGAAAAAAGGCCATATTTGATGGTGTTTCATTAAACTTTTTCTGGTTTTTTTTTTCCAACTTAAAAAAAAAATCCCTTACCTGGGGACAATTAGATAAAACAATCACAGAACTGTGTATTTGTATAGTACTGCACTGAAGAGTATATTAATAAGCACTGTCTGGCATCCTAGTTTCAAACAGACAAATATATTTCAAGTAAATCCTAAAAACGTTCATGGTGATTATCAAGGGGAATTAAACATTCAAAGAGCACTGATACCTCTTTAAATGTAAGAGAATTAAAGTCTGCATTTATTAATCAATCAATCCCATTTCAAAGTGGTACAAATGAAGTGCTTGAGGCATTCACTTGCCAAATAAACCACCAAACTTTTATCATCTATGTCTAGGATTTTGGGATTTAATTTTTATTGCCATTAAAAACAAAATAAAAACTGCTCTCAAGGTACTGGCGAAAATACAAAACACTCCACTTAAGTTCTTATCTCCAGGCAGCCTTCTCCAAAGATACTAAAAGATATGGCAAATGCAGTATTGCCATGACTTTAAATTATACCTAAAAGCTCATAGCATAAAAACAATTGTTTTGCAAGGGGATCATTATTCTTTGAGAAAACTGTGAACATTATATAATTCATTTCTGTACAAAAGATTGGGGTCACCAAATAACAATGCTCTACATGCTTCCTACCCATCCTTTACATGGGTAAATCTTGCCAGAATTCTATTCATTTAAAACATATATATTTATCAAGCCTCCTGTGTGCCAGGTACTGTGATATAAGGTGGGCTGGGGTTGGTTCAATCAGGAAGTTCTCAACCATGAAACATTGGGAATACCTTGTAGACTATGGCTGAGGTGAGGCTTGAACATTTGCTGTCTTTAAAATGGTAACCCTTTTAATGATTCATTTATTCAGCCAGTTTTGAAAACCACTGAATTGTATCAATGCAAAACTACAAAGAGAGGGCCCCTGGATTTGCAAAGACTACCATCAAGTGACTGATATGGTGAGAACAGCCTTCTTTACTGTGACTCTAGCTGTTAACAAGAGCAACCTAGCAAAAAGGGAGAACCAGAATCCTCCTAAAATTTAGGGGGAGAGAAAAGATAAACAAGTCTGTGAGAGCAAAGAAATAAAACATTTACATCATTTGCATGGAAAATAGCATCACATGTTGTTGAAATATACAATTTCCATACCTTCTTGGGGAAGCAAAAATACTGTGTCTCTACTGTAAATTTAAAAAAAAAGAGGGCTTCCCTGGTGGCGTACTGGTTGAGAGTCCGCCTGCCGATGCAGGGGACGCGGGTTCGTGCCCCGGTCCGGGAATATCCCACATGCCGCGGAGCGGCTGGGCCCGTGAGCCATGGCCGCTGAGCCTGTGCGTCCGGAGCCTGTGCTCCGCAACAGGAGAGGCCACAACAGTGAGAGGCCCGCGTACCGGAAAAAAATAAAATAAAAAAAAATAACATGACCCATAAGAAATAAGGATTTTTAAGAGGAATGAATATAAAATTCTCAACTAAGATAAAGAAAATTGCTCCCTTAAGGCAAAAGCCATGAAAAAGAAATGGAGTTCTCATTTAACCAAAATTAAAAATCAATGCAAAGAAAGAAAGATATCTTAGGTTATTTTCTAAAATTTCTCAAAAAACAGGCATTTCTCTTAAGTAGAACAAAAAAAAGATCTAGAAATGTAAAAGAAAACCAAGAAGTTGTTAACTAAGTTACAGCTAAGAAACCACCCAAGTAACCATAATGCCACAGTGAATGGATAGGCGTTCACTGTAATTTTCAGAAATGTATTACATATTTTAACATTTTCAGAGAACGCACTGCTATCATATTTTTAAATGGTCATATATACACAAAAATATATAAAATAGCTATATTTTTAAGGAATTCAAACATTTCCCAGAAGACTTATAAACTTGGAACTGGTTTTATTGGTCAGTGTCCCTGAAATGGGTATGTACACTCACGGTACAAGAAATAATTTTGAAAGTTATCCAGACTAAAGTGTAGGTACTCAGGCTCTGAGGGCTGGGTGAAGGGGAAGACTGCACCAAGTGGAATAGACATCAAGCAAGAATTAGAGAAAGATTGTCATTATTTCTTTCCCTGGCTAATCCTAATCACACACATCCTTGATCAGACTCTGTCACTGGGTATCTAGGGAAGGGCTGGGCAGGAAAGGTTGGGTGGATACTTGGGAATGATCCCTCAGGACTGGGCTAGCCTGCATCCTGGTTCCTGGGGAAAACCCATAGGCCAAGTCTGGAGCCAGAGACCAGGTCCTTTGAGCACAAAGACAGAGCTGTAGCATGCAATACCTTGTAATTGTCCACCAAGGCAGCGAGTTTAGCTAAGAGACTTCAGTCAAATTGTCTGACCCTCAGCTTGTTAGCTACAAAATGGGAATAATAATAGTACCCACATAGGAAGGCTGCAGTGAGGTTAAATGAGATAACTAATGTGATACATTTAGCATAGTACCTGACACATAATAAATCTTCCCTTCTAGAAGGTGTTCATTCTGCATTATCTCAGCCAGCATACTGAGAACATGTCTTCTTAATATTCATATGTTCAATCCACCAACAATTATTGATAGCCAGGATTACCTGATTGACCTCATTATGGAGTTATCCGAACACTCTACTGAAAATATTCTGTACAGTATGAAGAGATGGTTAAACAATTTGATATCAATTTCTGTAAGTATTTTCTAAGCAACATGGCAGCAATCAGTGGTTAATCCAGATTCTTTCTGAGGAAGAGCAGATGCTCTTCAAACGGCTTCTTTTTGTTTGTTTGTTTTGTTTTATTTTTCAAGTACAATTGACCTGCTCTTCAAATGGATTCTTAATGCAAAACACAAGGTTTGTTGAACCAAAGTCACTTACAACATGCTTAGCATTGATCTCAGTGTCCGACAATATCAGAAAAACTAATTAAATGATGTTTACCCTTCCCTAGAACTTACATATGCAAGCTGTGATTCTCACTACTAGTTAACATTAGAACTAAAAGATAGAAACATCCTGTTGATGCCAAGAACCTTACTTTATCATGAATTAAGCGAAATATGCCATTATTGCTGACTGATGAAAAATTGTTCAATTTTTCTCCCTGAAAATGTTATTTCATTTTTGGCAAATCAATTAGATGTAATAACGGTTTACTTATTATATTAACACAGCAATATTATGACTTTTCCCCATTTTTAAAAGTGATAACCTACTGTTTATGGAAATTCTAGTTTTTCATTTATAGAAGTATTATAAACTTTCCTTTAAAAATATTTTTTAGTTAAAAAAAATGAGAGTCAATTTAAGGAAAGATATTAAGTATGTAAAGCACAGATAGTAATCAACATGGCCAACATAGACAAGCTGGGGTTTATAGCACTCAAGTTTGGGAAACAATGTGCTATTTTGTATTTTTACTCAGGCGATGGCAACAGTACAATAGCTTCCTATTTTATAACTCAGTTTTTCTTTGAAATGAGCCACAGTATGCAAATAAATGTTCGTTTGAATAGAGTCTTATTAGTGTAAATGTTTTAAATAAGAAAGACTTAGATAGTCTATACTACCCTACAGTAAACACTTAGGTTACATAGCAATAATTACAATTTCACAATCAATTAGCCAAATTACTCATCAGTAGGAGTCAGATGAAGTGCCAACTAGAACCCCCAAGAGCTAAAGCAAGTGATCAAATTGATGAAAATGAGGGGAAGGCAATTATTTAAATAAAAATGTTACTTTTTTAGTGCAGATTTTTCTATTTACAATTGTTCAAAAACTTTATTATGCATATACAACTATCACCATAAACTTAAATATAACATAAGAATTCCTTGCATCAATTATTTTGTTATATATATTTTCGCCATCATTGAGGAAATCCAGGAAAAATATATCCTAATTTACTGCATGTCAAGATCCTTTTTCTTTTGCACTTTCTTAATATTATTCAAGAACAAAAAATGTTGAGAATTAATTACTTCGTTAACTTCTAGCTCCATTTGAGGTGGACAATTTTGATATCTCCAGTGTTTTTAGGTTATTCCACTTCTGAGCCCCTTAATATTAATATTATTTGAAATAATATGCATACTCCCTGTATATTTCTGAATCATGTAAATATCAGGCATGTGTTTATTTTATAATCGAGATGCTATATTACAAAATGATCACATATTTTTACAAATGATTTTATAGGACATGACTTTTAATGAACTTTAAAGGCAAAGAAACTAAAACAGCCACAATCAAATGTCTTATTCTTTCCTCAAAGCAGCCAAAATTTCTCTTTTACATGCTGGGTTATAATATCTGGATGTAGAACTGATCCATCTCAAGCGAGAGAAGGCCCTGTCCTCTATGCTTTTTCTATACTAAGTCTGCCTACAAATCACAGTAACTACTGGAGTTGGGAGGGGTGGGAGGCTAAGACATAAGTAACATACTGAAAAAAGGAGAGTGCTGTTGGTTAAGATAAAACCGAATCCTCGGTATGACACCTGCTAGTCCATAGGTAGACAAAACCCAACTACTGTAAAAATATAATGATAAGAAAAACTCATCATCTAGCATGAAAGAGAGGGTTGTTGATGATGTGTGAACATATTCATATGCATTATGTTTTTATGTGTGGAGTATACACATCACATATAATTTCTCATTCAAAAGCAAAGCACATGAGAAATGGCACCTGTTCTTTTAATGAGCTTCTATTCACAAGTTCCAAACTACTCAACTCTCCCCTTTTCAGACAGTCAAAACAAGCTATGGTCAGTGCCATTCCTTGGAAGCCAATAGATGGCATTGTTGTATCAGGCAGCTCTGTCCTGCCTTCAAAACATAAGATTTTCCAACATTATCCAGGTCTCTGTGAATTTCCCCAACATGTTTATATAAATCTTTGAAAATCCTTGTAGAGAAAGTTCTCAGCCTCTATGGTTTTGACTTGCTTTTCCACTGAAAGTGGAGAGGAATTGGGTTATTTCCTTCCTGAGTTATGTAAAAGTCACAGGATCAAATCTTTCAACCTTCAACATATTCTAATTTTCCACCTTATTCTTTTCATTTTATTTAAACCCTAAGCACAATCTTTGTACTACATATAAAGGAAAGTTCTGGCTTTCCATAGCCTTGTTTCTGACTGAGAGAATGGCAGCCAATTCTATAATGCTGCAGGTCGTTTAGACTTGGTGAAAAACCAATTTCTGTTGAATTAAATATAGTTATCTTTAATAGCAAATGTATGGTCAACGTTTTGGGTCATTTTTGCTTTAATGAAAGATGTCTTTTTTTCCTCCCTAGAGATGGAATCAGATTTTATAAGTATATAAGTTTCAAAAGTCATCAAACTTTTAAAGGGTTGAATTCTCATTATTTAATGTAAAAGTTTTCCTCTCAGTTTGAGTTTTATAAAAGAGCATTTAAGGGCTTCTCCTACTTGAATTGTTTTCTTCCTATGAGTATAATTTGGGGTGGGCAGTTTTTAATAATCTAGGGTGGTGGGGCATAGGCAAAGAAAATACTAAGAAAATTTATGGATTTCAAATCCCTTATTTCTTCTAAGCTTTCAAACCAGCTTTAAGAAAATCATACTTCAAACCATCTTGTTCCCTGATTAACAGGCACTACTGAACAGTAAAAGAGCTTAAATAGATGTAGAGGAAAAAAGAAAAATAAGGAGCTTGAGATACACACCCCAGTATGTTACAGAATGCAGTAGAGTTGAGATCACCTGCAGGCCACTTAATTACAGTTGTACTTTCATAATGACTAGTCCTGTTGACACCTAGCCTGAAAACCAAAGCCATGCAAAGGTTTCCATCTCCCTAGGATGAAATGAGTAAGAAAAAGGTCTCAGAAAACAAAGCCGCACCATTTGTTTCGAGCATGCTAAACTGAATCATATGGGTTTCCCCTCATTTTCCAGCACAGCAGTTCACTAACAACTTAGGGCAAAACAGGGAATGCAGAAAAGTAGAAAGAAGCTGTCCTTTATATGTATATGTACACTCACATTTATCTACTTTCAAGTAGAAAAACTAATAATGACCGTGAAGAAACTAGAGGAAAAGATTTCGACTTTAAATGAAAATATGCTTTCGAGTGATCCAAGCTATGTCTGCCGGCCCTAAATCCAGCAGTGTTTTGTTTCTACCTTTTCCCACTGCTCTCCTCTTTACTGCTCCCTCCCCAGGCAGAATAACTGGGAAAAATAACCAGTTAAAGCAATATGATCCGAATCAGAACATTAATAAAATGCAGGTGCATTTCTAGGAAAAAGGCATCAATATCAATTTGCTTACAGGTAAGACTGGTCTCATTTTCTCCAGGGTACATACATTTTTCCCTGACAACTGGTGAACAGTGAAGCATGACACGGTGAAATCTGTAGAGAATAATAGTAGCAACTACAATTTTCAGGGCCACAGACAAAGACTACAATGCAGTCTATGTTATTTCTTCGTAAGGATATTCTATAACCCTTTGTTGAATTAAATATAATTGGGGATTTATTTCAATTTCATTTGCAAAGCACTATGTGTTAACTGGTAGTTATTTAAGATCTGCTTCTTCTGAAGACAATTATTAGAATTTTCTACAATAGCCTAGTGTTTTCTGAAAGTAAATATGCAACAAAAACCACTTAAATGTCAACGTTTACTTCCCAGTCACTTGGTAATACACGCCAATCCAGACCTGTACAGTGAAAGCAAAGAAACAACTGAACATTAACCACATAATTTAAAATTTTTAAAAAAACAATTTTTTTTCCTGGAGTAATCTTAAATTTTCTGAGTTTCCTAGAAAACCATTGCCACCTTTTGATAAACATTGGTTAATATAGTGAAGCCAACATATTTTGAACAAAATATTACTACGTACAGAGTGTTGAAAAACAGACATAATGTGCATGTATTCTCATAGCTTTATGGAAGACCCAAGCAAGGAGAAAGTGTTATGAAGAGTTTTTGAACTTAAAAATAAGATCATCTGATGTAACCCTTCAACTTATAATGTGTGAAAATATATGGTAGAGGGGAATAGTTCTGGAAACATTTTGATGTTTTCTTAAATTTTCTCTAGTGTCAGTTTTGTTGCTCAATTATTTGTTGTTCATTAATGTATTGAGAAAATAAGCTCAATATGACAAGAGAATGTAACATTCATTCATACTTTTTATAGCAACAAACTGAGTTTCTATTAATGTCAATTTATGATGTAATCTGTTTTGATGTTTATAGTTAGTTTAGATTAAATGGTATCCTCTGTAATATCATAGAAATCATCTTAACTGATGGCATTACTGTATATTAATAGTTTCTCTCTAGACTTCTTGAGGCAGAGCACACATTTAGAGGTCAATTACTTCTGCCTGGCAATTCAGGAACCTGATACCACTCTTAACTATTTTTTGAGGTGTCCACTACACTAATTAGGTATTTTTACAGATAGATAATTTCATTTATTAAGCTAAAATCAACCTCCCATAGCTTCCACACTTTCCAAGTCAGAATAACCTTTCAAACTAGCTAAACACTAGATTTTCATTGCTAACCTGAATATTTCAAAACTACTATCATATTTACTGTAGATTCTTCTCTTCGCAACTTATTTACGTATTCCTCATAAGGTATGGTGTTGACACTCTTCACCATTTACATTACTCTACCGAGGACATGTTTTATCTTCTCAATATGTTTTTATAATTTCAATCCTTTTTGTTGTAAAGTAGCACCTGGTGCCAAAACAATCAAGTTATGGTTGCATTAGAGGTCAAGGATAATATTAAGAGCCCAGAAAAGACAGAATATGAGCAAACTGGGTGGGAACAAAAGGGAAAAAGGAAGGAAAGGAGTAACAAAGACGAACGCAAGCAAGACAGCAAGCAAGAAAACACCTAGTATATGTGTCAATTCTTTTTTGAAACAGTTCATGGCATTTGATACTGTCAGAAATATGAGCCCAATTCTACTTTGAGATTGCCAGATAAAAGGATTTAATGTTGTCATATGGGTTTCTAACAGGGCTTTATAACTTATTCTTCGGAGATAAGACTTTTCTTTTTTCCAGTGACCTTCATAATCTGGTATAAGAGATGTGGACTGAGACAGCTATAGCTCATGAGAAGTTAATCAGAGGAAACCCAGGGATGCTCCCAACGTTGCAGCATAAATGCTAAGGCACCAAACTAAACATATGTTGCTGAACTCTGATTTTACATGCTCCTATGTTTATTCTTAAAACAAATATTTTAGCACTGGAATCAACTCACTAAGCAATTAGGAATATTAATATTGAGTGAAAGTGCCTTTTAACTACTGTGTATTTTGTTCAGAGTTTAGACTACTAGAAACTTGGGAAAGTCAGTAAATGCTTCTGTATAAGGATGGAATAGTGTACTGATGGCCCCAGGCCATGGGGGCTCAGTGATTGATGTGTTCTCTGGAGCCCACCTAACGTTTTATCTTTAAAAAATCTTTAATTAACTTCCAAATATTTAAGAATTTGAAGGTTTCATTTTCCAAATACTTAATCTGGAGGTTTCCCTTATGAATCCAGATTTGAGACTCTACAAACTTGGATGATTTGATAACACTGGTACAGCATTGCCAGAGGGCCACAGTCGGCTGGGGTTCATTCGCCACATGTACTGATGGATGGGTTTTAAGTTCTCCAGTTTACCATCCATCCTCTCCAGTTTGCCATATCATCTACCCATCCTAGCTATGGACCATATTATCCACATCTCTATTTGGTCACTGTAGATATTGGAGTGAAGTAAACCATCAGCACTTCTCGGCCCTTCTCTGGAACATTCTTATTCACATTCCATAGGCATACCCCAATTTTAAAGGCAACCATACACTTACTGTGTGGCCTGGGGCAGGCTAACGCCCCAGTCCCTGAATTTCCCTAACTGTAAAATTGGACTAATAATAATACATATTTCTTTCTTTCTTTTTAAAGTCATACTGACAGCTTATTAGAGTGACAGGACACAAAGCAAAATGAGCAAAGGGAAAAGTCACATGGGCAAAATCAGGGGGAATCCCGGTGCAAGGCAGCAAGAGTTCTCTCCTGGTGGAGTCACACAGGATGCCCACAATCCCTCAGCAACAAGATGGGACAACACATGTAAAAATCTACAAGGAAACTCATTAGAGACTCAGCACCCATGGTTTCTATTGGGGGCTGGTCACATAGGCACCCATTTATCTAGCATGTACCAAAATCCCAGACTCTCAGAAGGAAAGAATTTTTAGCCTAAACCATATTTCAAAGGATCATTGTCTTTAATCCATTTTGAGTTTATTTTTCTGTATGGCGTTAGGGAGCGTTCTAATTTCATTCTTTTACATGTAGCTGTCCAGTTTTCCCAGAACCACTTATTGAAGAGGCTGTCTTTTCTGCATTGTATATTCTTGCCTCCTTTATCAAAAATAAGGTGACCGTATGTGTGTGGGTTTATCTCTGGGCTTTCTATCCTGTTCCATTGATCTATATTTCTCTTTTTGGGCCAGTGCCATACCGTCTTGATTACTGTAGCTTTGTAGTATAGTCTGAAGTCAGGGAGCCTGATTTCTCCAGCTCTGTTTTTCTTTCTCAAGATGGCTTTCACTATTTGGGGTCTTTTGTGTTTCCATACAAATTGTGAAATTTTTTCTTTTAGTTCTGTGAAAAATGCCATTGGGGCTTCCCTGGTGGCGCAGTGGTTGAGAGTCTGCCTGCCGATGCAGGGGACATGGGTTCATGCCCCGGTCTGGGAAGATCCCACATGCCACGGAGCAGCTGGGCCTGTGAGCCATGGCCGCTGGGCCTGCGTGTCTGGAGCCTGTGCTCTGCAACGGGAGAGGCCACAGCAGTGAGAGGCCCGTGTAGCGCAAAAAAAGAAAAAAAAATGCCATTGGTAGTTTGATAGGGATTGCATTATCTGTACTTCCTTTAGTTATATAAACTTAACTATTCAGACTCCCTAGGTGCTTGTTAAGCTAATAGAAAAGTATAAATTCTCATGTATGAATATTCTAAAATAACATTATATTGATTTAAAAGTCTTAGGCTGAATAAGAACCCAATTCTTTTGCTGTCTTTAATTGCATATTTTCCAAAGCAGATTTCTTTATTTTGGAATGTGGGTCCAGTCATTTTTATAAAATGTGACTCTTTCGTTATACTTAGCCTAACAAGCTCACTGGTTGTTAAACGGTTTAGCAGTTAGATGCGTTTTATTTCATTGATAAAAATCATACCTCTATTCATCCAAGGACTGTTTCATCCTAGATTTTGTTCTATAAATGAATAATCTAATGAGACACGTTCATTATCTATTGTATACGCCTTTTTACTGAATTGACAGGTATAGGTTTGTAAAAAAGTATTATTTTCCCAGGGTTTGGGAGAGCAGAGTCGGTAATGAAATGTGCAGTCATGCCCCAATTTCAGTGCTCCTATGCTGAAGTCAGCACATAATAGCTCAAACAGAAGCGAGGGCTGAGATGCAAGCCTGTCAAAGGCTAAACCACGGATTATCTCACCCATGTGCCCGTCCCTTTGAAGAAGGCTTCCTTTTGTGGCTTTTCAAGCAGTTACTTGCCTACCTGTTTCCCAGCAGTGTAAGTCTGTCTGGTCTCTCTCTTCTGCTCTGAAGACATAAGCACTACCTTGGAAGGTTTTATCTCTGTAACTCTTTGCTTTCATATAGTTTTTGTCAATTATTTCTTGAAAAAAAATTCTTAGGCTGTTTGCTGTATATAAACTTTATCTGAATCACTCACTATACTCTATACACCCACCACAGGACAGGGTTATCATTTTCTTTACTATTATTCTAGTACTAAACTAATCAAATTGTTACACATTAAGAACACTGGAAGTCATTTAGTCCAAGTCTCTCTTCTCATAGATTGTTGTAGTACCAGGAGAGCTTAAGGGGTGTTCCGAAGTTCCCTTAGCTGATTGGTGGCAAGGCAAGTCCTCAAACTTTCAAGCACACCACACTAGCCACCACTGCATACACATGGAATGCTGACTAAAAACATGCCAAGCAGCAAAATTCTGACTCTCCAGGTACATGCTTCTATATTTAACTTGGGCAGCCCCTCACTTTGATGGTGGCCACGAATATGATTAGGGATTTATTACAGCACCATGATCTCTTACGCATTATAATTGCATGCTAAATGGGTTTCCAATTTGTACAACCAGGATGCGAGGGCTGGCTCTTTTATTATCAGAGCTTGCAAATGCAAGCCCTACTTGTTAAGGAGACTGTGCATCTTCTGATCTTTAGAGTTTTATTCCCTGGGATTTTCAGGAGGTTAAATTTGAATATATGCATCACTAGCACATACAGAAATTAACACAAGTTTTTAAAATAATATTTGTATCATTCCCAATGTTTCCACCCCCTAAATACTTTCCAATTTCTTTTAACTGATTTCCATGTAAGTAAGCAAATGCAAACCAAAAACCTTCCCAAAGAAAATTACATACCAGCATCTACAAATACAAGAGCAGTGATTATATGAGAGTCATTTTCATCCATATCTATAGAGGATTTAGCACTGCTAGGTGCATAGAGATAGTTTAATACATAACTCTCAAATATATGTATTCAACAATGTAACGATAAAGAGCATGTTACATTCTCTTTGGGTTTAATTTAGTCCCAGATCAATTGTGCTGAGGCTTTGAGAATTCAGACAGATATTTATTCCCACAGCTACACAGAAACATCATGATGAGAACATCATTAGGGAGACAATCATACAGCTATGTTTACAACTGTGTACTGACTCATGACACCTGCCACAATTTTTACACATGACAGAACAGGATTCCAGGTATAGGTAAAAGTAAACTGACCAAAATTTCATGTTCTTTGGGTATCTGATTTGACCTACACAGACTCTAGAGCCCTTCAGCGTTATGCCATGAAATGGATTACAGAATTTTCAATTTAGGGTATATGGTTGCCCAAAGCCAGACAGTGATTTTGTTTCAGCTGAGTGATAGGTAACAACTGCAATATGGTCAGTTTGCCCCAAAGTAACTTTTTATCAGAGTATACTTTAACCCTTTTCTGTAAAAGTTTATTGGGTACATATTTTACTTGGCTAAACCCAGCAAAAACTACTGCAGCTTCACTGTAAATGTTCTCATATTTTTAAAAGTAAGAAAAATGTTATTTTGGACTTTCTGCATAATATCTGAACTAGAACAAAAGATTATACAGTCACCCTTTATGTATGGGGACATTATGAATAGCCAAATATTGTACTAAAAGTCAAAGGCTGATGACTGTATCATTATTTCCAAATAAACTTCACTTAGAAACTACTAACAATGGGTTCATAGGAGGACTCATATTCAAAATTATATATATGACTATGACATTGTGAAATCAACATTGTGTTTTCAGAAGATCATGTTAATGGCTGTTTAGTAACATTATATTATGAACACATTGATGATAACATGGTAATCAAGAATTTAAAGTTTGGTGAAACCTACTACAGCAGAGGTCCCCAACCCTTTTGGCACCAGGGATCGGTTTCATGAAAGACAATTTTTCCATGGACCTGGGGGGTGGGGTGACGGTTCAGACAGTAATGTGAACAATGGGGAGCCGCAGATGAAGCTTTGCTCACTCACCGGCCACTCACCTCCTGCTCTGTGGCCCAGTTCCTAACAGGCCATGGACCGGGGGTTGGGGACCCCTGTACTATAGAAATTCCATTTCAGAGCCTCTCCTATAAAAGACCTGTTACGGGTGCTCTTACAAAGAAATGATTTTGAAAGCATTCATTATGAACGGGTAGTCTGCACTTTGGATATCCACAACAGATTTTCTGCCTCCTATTTGGACTCCCCAAGCCAGAGTTAGGACATATCATTGCCAGTAGAAGGCGGAAATGGTGTACTAGATCCACTTCTTACATGGTAAGAATATAGATGGAGGTTTGAAATTTTTCAGAGGCAGATGAAACTTCTAAAATCAGAACTAAACAATTTAAAACCAGAGCAATAATCTTTTCAGTATGTGTCATTCCTAATTGCAGCACTATTGTACATTCTCGGAAACAGCCCAAAGATAATCAATGATTCAAAGAAATTAACAACTTCCTCTTTAAAAAGTGAGCCATATTGATCACAAGAAACTAACATGTTTCTAATGTCCTTTCCCAGGGAGCAAAATCCTGCTGGTGCCTTGGACAATACAGGTTAATTCTTACACTAATTAGGCAGGATATTCAAGCCAGAAAGTATTGCTCTGAAGAGTGATAACTAAGGAAAAACAGTAGTTTTTTTTAGTGTAATAGAAGCACTTTTTTTTTTTTTCCTATACGCGGGCCTCTCACTGTTGTGGCCTCTCCCGTTGCGGAGCACAGGCTCCGGACGCGCAGGCTCAGCGGCCACGGCTCACGGGCCCAGCCGCTCGGCGGCATGTGGGATCTTCCCAGACCGGGGCACGAACCCGCGTCCCCTGCATCTGCAGGCGGACTCTCAACCACTGCGCCACCAGGGAAGCCCAGAAGCACATTTTAATGTTCTTTAGTGACTTTGTTTTAAATGTCTTTGATTGTGATTTGACATGAAAAATAAGGTTAAGGACTCTCTGCAGGCATTGATACTAGAACTCACCCTTCCCTCCATCCTTCCTCCTTCCTGCTTCAGAGAAGGGTGAACTCTTTACCTCATTTATAGATCAAAGCCACTTCTTTGCTCTTAATCTGATTCCTCTTTTTTTTTTCCCCCTGCTGGTTCTACCATATATAAACATCCTTCCCTCTAATGTGTATAAACATGCTTAAATATTTACCACGGGAAACATAAACTAAACCACACAGTAAGAAACCTAAAGCAAGAAAAAAAAGACCCTGAACACCACCCCTCCCTTCCTTTACTATGTGAGTTCTTAGAAGAATTGGTCATAATTGTTTTACTGGCCTAGCCACCTTCTCCTCAAGGTGGCTTTCATCTGTTTGCAAATCTTTACTAAACATGCTCTCAGCTAAGATGCTCATGACTTAATTTTCAAATCCAATGGACATTTTCACTTTCATCTTACTTGACTTCTGTGGAACACTTGGCCTTTTCAACAATTGCCTTCTTGAATCTCACCTTCTTTACATTTAGATAAAACATGCTTTTCCTTTTCTCCTTTTCTGCCAAAACTATTCCTTCTCATTGTCCTCTTATGGCGCTTTTTCCTCTGCTGATCACCTAAATATTGATATGAATGCCAATGGTTGTTTTTGCTTCATCTCCTTTTCAAATCATATCCTCTGTAGATAATTACACTACTGCCTGTGTGTTGATAACCATTAAATCCATGTGTCCAACCCACATCTTTATTCTAAGCTTCAGATACATGCATCTAACTTCCTCTGAAATATCTTCACTTAATATTCTCAGACAACACATAATCAAATATCCCAACTTAATTTATTATCTTCTCTCCAAATGCACTCCTTTCACCCTATTTTCTCAGTGAATAACCTCACCATACATCTAAGCCAAAAAGCTGGGAACCATCTTATTTCTCCTTTTCCCTTATCCTCATATAAAATGGATAACCACATTAAAGATGCAAACTGGAAACGAATGAAAAGTTCTCATATTTTTCTCAGATTGTTCATTGGCCCTTTGATTTTCCATTTCAAATATTCATCTTATGATACTATAATTATTGATATATGAAAAAATCAATAATAGATTTCAATCTAAGGCCACGTGTTAATACCTACTTCACAGGGTTTTTTTGTAAGCACTAAATTGAACAATACAAGAGAGCATGAACAGAATGTATGACACATAGAACATGTCCAATACATGTTGGTTATTATTAATTTATTATTCATACATTGATGGCATGGTTTCCTTCACATTATTGCTAGAGTAATCTTTCTAGAATAAAAAATTAAGTCACCTTCTAATTTCATGTACTTTTAATACCCCTCTACTTATACAAGCCCAACCAAAATCTGAAAATACAGTACAAAATGTTCCTAATGGTCAGGCATTTGTCTTTTTTCCTGGCCTTATCCTTTGCAGCTCTCTGGACATAAATAATTACTTTTATGCCAAGATTCAAACCTCCCAGCCTTTCTCACAACGTTCTATCTTCCTAGAATGATGAACCCTCCACATGTGTGAACACACATATGCAAGTTCACGTGTGTGTGCACGCACACACCTATCACTGGTTGCCTAATAAACATATTAAAACTTGGGTCATTCCAAGTAACTTTTGCTCCACCACTCATATAAACTTGTGCCCTATATATATTTCTATCATAACACATGTAATACTTGTAAAACATTCCACATTTTACAACAATGCCAATGGCTCCCCAGGAACGGTGCAATACAATGACCCTCAGGACTTAACTTCACACACTTATTTATTTGTCTACCTCTGCCTGACAGGTGGAATGTAATGGTAGAACGTGTGCTTCATTCACCTTTGTGGACCCGAAAATTTAGCCCCATGGATAGCACATTTTTCGTCCTGAGAAAATACTCATTGAATGAATGGACAGATGATGATTTCCTTCTTCCTGAAATTTTAGATCTCTGATTATAACATTCATATACCTCCTAAGATGGGCCCTTGAACAACAAGGAAAAAACAACTATGACTCAGAAAAGCTTATGAGAACGCCACCAATTCATTCTGACCATTCATCCACAACAGTCTTCATGTATGCCGTATCTGATCTTGGGTAATATACTATAGCAGTACTTTTCTTGCATGAAAGTAAAAATACTGTGAAAATATCTTTAAACTCTTAAGTCTGTCTTATAAAAATACATTTTAAATTCACTTGAAATAGTCATCCTCATTCTTTTGGCAAGTATTGCTATACCCCTCCTGAGTTCTGAAAGTGACTGTTTTGTGAAGGACCTGTTAAACTACTGAGTAAATAACACGGCTTTTGAAATTATCGTAATTACACATATTTACATAACAGACCACGAGATCTTCAAGGAATCGTTACCTTAATTACATAAAATCTCACATATAGGGTTTCTATCTTCTTTTTTCATGAGCTATTTTTAATCTTCATAGTCTATATTCAGTATAAAATAAATAATGATCTATTATCTCTCCATGGAATTCTGAAAGGAGGTAAATTATTATCGTGAATAAAACAACACTTTGAATCTTCCTAGAACAAAATGTGCTTCCAACTAGCTAACCTATGGGATATTGATTTTATAACTTTTCTTATCCTTCAATTCTATGTCATGGCCTTATTTTTCTCTGGGTAATCACACTGATCTGATTGTAACCATACGAGATTAAGATTTTATTTGCAAGTGTATAAAGAGATGGGGCCACTTTCAACTCGCTGAAATATGAGTTATGCATCCTCAGTCACCTTAACTTTTTAAAACCATGATTGACAAACCTCTCTCTTTGTTCGCTGTTCATTATGTTGAAGTTCTGCAGGGTCTTATGTTGGGGTGACTTTTCTTTATCTACATGCTTACTCTCCTACTCCCAGCTCAGACCAACCCAAGCATAAGTCTAGACCTCAGTGACTCTCAGATTTATGACTGCTAGCCTCTCTTCCTAAATGTTCAACACTCCTCTACTTAGGCACTTCAAATGCAGCATGCCTCAAACTAAGCAGGACTGATTCCTCCCTAGATTTGTCCTCTCTTGTAATTGCTCCAATATTGTCTGTTTTCTCCATCAGCCATCAAACTGGCTACCTGAGCCTCTCAATATATCCTGGTTTGCTCAGTACTCTTTTGTTTCTTCTCCAGTCACTTGGTAGGCTTTCTTATCATTTCTCACTGGACTATTACAACAGCTTTCAAATTGGCCTTTTTCTCCATTCGTTTTTTTTTTTTCACCCAGACAACTCTGCACACTTCCACTAGAATAACCTAGTTGTGCAGCTGCTCAAAATCCTCCAATAGCTCTCCATCATCTGTTAGGATACAGTCCAAATTCCTTCATGTGGCCTTCAAGGCTATTCATGGTCATCTCTATATTTACTGTTTTATTCACTTATCTCAACACTTCTTTTTGGAGTCAAGATGGCTTAGAAAGTCTCAGAACATGTTACATTTTTGCAAATTCTTTTCACATTATCTGAGCTATTCTTGCCCCGCTCTGCCCCGCCACCATTAGCTACATGGACTACCCATAGATCCTTCAGGATCACCTCATCCATGAAGTCTTTCCAAATCCACAACACAGCTACAAGTGGTCTCTCTCATTTTCTGCTTTTCATTTCCCTTTCATATGCTTAAACGATCTAACTTATTGCACTGTAATTTACATATATACTTCCATCCTCTCCCATGGAAACATGCTTCAAGGGACACAGAATGCTAAGGATTTTTATATTTCCCATAACTAATAAAGTTTATGACCTGCTGTAGGTGAGTAGTAATGTTTGTGAATGAATGAATGAAGCCCATCAGAAAAACATAATCAGAGTTAGAGCTCCAAATATAAAGATGAGATTTCACAAGGAACAGGAAGGAAAGTTTTCCTTTCCCAGTTGAAAATCATACCCAGTGATTAGAAATAAAGGGAAGTTGCTTAGCTTAAGTTATAAAAATATAGTACAATGCACCTTAGGAGAAATACTGAATTTCTGATAGAAATCACATGGCTTCATGCCTTGATGATGGTAATAACTGTTTGGAGTTAGGTATACATTGAAATTCTCTTTTATCTTTGTGATCTTTTCTCCTGTTGTACCTTGGCAGATATTTTTTTGAATAAAGGAGAGTTGTATAGAAGAGTAAAAAAAGACAAATTAAACAAGACTATCAGCAATATACTGTGTTCATGTCAAATATTAAAATGGAGTTAGAAGGAGTTGGAAACAATGAATATGAAAGAAGATAAAGTATTTTCTTTTCAAAATCAGGACAGGAAGAGTAACACTTTTAAACACTTCAGTATGATTTTAAATTAATCATTCTAACTGATTTAATCTCTTTAGTCTTATTAGGCACTTTTGAGAAGGAACCATTTCATATACAAGCAGTAGCCACATGTTTTAATGGATTAAATTATTGAGTAACTGTATATTTAGGTATGTTTGTTAAAATACTTGACATGTACAGTTTCAAGTACACTCCGGTGAAAATAATTTTTAAAAAGGTATTAGGAACCATGAACTTTTTATTATAGGTGCACCAAGTGACAAAGGGCCCTAAAATATATACATCTCAGATTCTCCCTCTATGTATCAGTCCTGGGTATTGCCCAACTCAAGGATAAGTGCACTTATTTTTTTCTTCTTTTTTTTTTTTTTTTTTGCGGTACGCGGGCCTCTCACTGCTGCGGCCTCCCCCGTCGCGGAGCACAGGCTCCGGACGCGCAGGCTCAGTGGCCATGGCTCACGGGCCCAGCCGCTCCGCGGCATGTGGGATCTTCCCGGACCGGGGCACGAACCCGTGTCCCCTGCATCGGCAGGTGGACTCTCAACCACTGCGCCACCAGGGAAGCCCTTTTCTTCTTTTTAACAATAGTAAAACACATTTCAAAGATGACCCTGTGTGCCCAAATATTAAGATAACAGGCTCACTTATACCCTTTTTCTATATAGAAATTGAACAAGAACATTTCATCGTTGAGAAAATATTACCCTTACAATACTCTCAAGGTTGGTTTAAATTTGATGAAAAAATGGCAAGCCTATGCCATAATTTCAACATTTAGTGAAGTGTTTTTTTCTGGCATTTTCTTCAAAATCTTCAGTTTAGTTTAGAGCTAAAGAACATCTTATTCCAAGGGTGGACAATTAAGTATTCCTTCTTAGGGAATGTATCATTGCTCTTTTTCAACCAAAGTAATTTCTGAGTACAGTGGTAATACCCCCTTCAACCAAATAGATATATTTCTCTTGCTTTCTTCATCCTAGTTTGTGAGGTATTTCTATTTAACAGTCTACAGAACTTCTGAAATACGAAAAGAGATTACTCATTACTTTCATTATTCAAGAGGCTAAGTGTTTTCCATGTCTAAATATGTCTGGGTGCTACAGAGAAACCTAAATTTTGTTAAGTCGTTACTAACTCTAGTACACAAATTTCCCTAAGGAATCTGGCAGACTGATCATATAGCCACAGACTATAACAACTAGAAAGAAACAAGACGTCACCCAAACCAATCCTCTCAACATATACACACAAACTCTAAAGGTAGCGTTAAGTCTAAATCCTTAAAATTTTGTAAGAGAAGTATAACATGGCTATTAATTGAAATAAAAAACCTTGATTATTTACAGAATCCACCATGTTTGCCTGGGTTGAAATCTCTGATGAACCATCTGTTCTAAACAACTCTAATTTTATTAGATTTATATCATAGTTCAAAACTGAATAATGAGAAACTGAGAGCCTCTCTTCAATGATGAAATATAAATATGAGTGAATAATCATGGTCACAGTTGAGAAGCAGCATGTGGCAAATATTCTAAGTTAATGTAGATAAAATGTTTGGAAATCAACACTAGAAATACTGCTTTATGATTAACTGCAGACTTCCTGGTGTTTCTTAAATAAAACTTTGCACAGTCTAATTGTTTGGATCACAATGTAATTAAAGTACAGTACTGGTGAGCTCAGTTTTAAATTATAAGAATAGTACACGTTTATTAATGAGGACATAAAAAATAAATCCAAAGAACAGCATAAAAAAGCAATATTTCTATGATACAAACCCATGGGTTTTTTTGTATGTGCTTTTATTTTTAAATTCCTACTCAAGTTTGTTTTAAAGAGTAAATACTTAGGGCTCAATACTGCCTATTAGACATTGTGAAAGTTGAAGAAAAACATGATTCTTTGTTTAAGATGCTTACATTTGAGTTATGAGGAAAGATACGTACAAAGAGCGGTCACCAAAACTTACAATGTCACTTCAAGATATGTTCTACAGACTAAATTCTTTAGCAAACCTATGGAAGGAAGTGCAGTTACGCAGGGAGTAGGTTTCACTCCGGTGGGTCTAAGGCTAGGCTCTGAAGAAACAGACAGTGTATGGACGTCTTATTAGTAAGAGGTAATATGATAAACAAAGGCAGCATGAGGAAGAAATAAATCTAGAGATATGTCCTAAGGAAATTACAATAAGAAGAAAAGGGTCTTCGGACTCAGCAGGAATAGGACTGAAAGAAAACAGTGGGGTTGGGCTTCCCTGGTGGCGCAGTGGTTGAGAGTCCGCCTGCCGATGCAGGGGACACGGGTTCGTGCCCCGGTCCGGGAAGATCCCACATGCAGCGGAGCGACTGGGCCCGTGAGCCATGGCCGCTGAGCCTGCGCGTCTGGAGCCTGTGCTCCACAACGGGAGAGGCCACAACAGTGAGAGGTCCGCGTACCGAAAAAAAAAGAAAAAAAAAAAAAAAAAAAGAAACCAGTGGGTAAATGAAGATATATAATTCTAGAGTATCTTAAAGAAAAAAATGGTATAATCAAAGTAGAGTGATCAGAAGAACAGTCTGGCAACGGAATGCAAAATAACTTAGAGTGGGAAGAGAAAAAGAGGCAAGAGACATGTTAAAAAAGTATTGCAATAAATCAAACATAACAGAATGAAGCCTTAGTGAAGGTGAATAAAAGATAAAGATGATAGGTACCACAAAGAAAAAACTTAATAAAATTTCTATAATTTTTATTATCTACTGATAATGTAATATGATTAAGATTTTTCAAAACTAAGAATGCAAGTTTTTTTTTTTTCTTTTTACTGGAAGCTTGTAGAAAGAGGACAGGAAATAGACATAGGTGAGGGAGATGCATATCTGTATTTCCCCTTCCTTATGCTTCGGTCAAGAGGAAAACATATGTTCCATAAATTGTGAGAATCAGTGACGACCTTTCTGTCTCCATTTTGAACACTAAGAGGAAGTTGTTGTGCAGGGTAACTGTGGAAACACAAGAGCATATAACTCAGCTCATGAAGCAGGCTGACATAATTAGGCACAGAGATGACTCAGTTTGCCCTCCCATGCCTTCCTCAGTTTTTGTACGCCAGCCACTGAGCCCATTATAAAGAAGGTCTGGAATTCTTACAGTGGAGAAATAGCCTGTACCTGGAGAAAGACGGAAGACAAGGCAGACGATTTTAGGGATGAGTTTACAGTCTCTAAATAAGCCAATGATCTTAAAAAGACCTTAACCAAGTTGAGAGAACTTGGACTATGAATTTCACCAACTGTCAATTTCAATCATCACATACTAGCAGAGCACCCACTAAGTGGATTCTGCCATTAATCCCCCAAGAACCAGCATGAGGAGAAGAGTTCCGTTTCCTCTCACCTACACAGTGTCATGAGAGCCATTTCTCCATACTTCAGACGCTATTTTAGGGATAAATACAGGAATGTCAAATAGAAAGTCTATCTTCAAATGAGACTGAGTTAAAGCTAAAGAGACTGATTGAATTACATAGATTAGAATAAGTTTAAATCAAATAATATCAAAATTAGTTTACCTCAGACCCAGCAGGAATCGAGATCAGAACAGTTGCTGAGAAGAAAGGACTCTACATTACCCTACTCACTTATCAGTGAACCGTCAGTAATTTGAGACTCTATTGCAAAACTGTGTTTTCCTTTCATGGTTAAGGCATGCTGATATCATGAACGAATGATAATAAGAGTCTATAGAACAATTTTCTTCCTTTAATGAAGAGTCAGAGAATCCATGTAAGGTGGGCCCTTTGAGCCAAGTAAAGTTCTACAGTTTTTGTCCATAATACTTACATTAGTTAACTATCCTGTAGCAGGTCATTGAATGGGAGCCGTACTTTTAAAAAGAAGTTGGGTGGGAGCAGAGAAGAAACTTTAATAAATAGACTCTCAGGTTGGTGAGACCCAGCATCTGTATCTTGTTAAACTACACTGAACATAATGGAAAGAAAACAGGAGCACCACCTAAGGACAGAACTACAAAAACTGGTGAAAGTACTTCAAGCAAAGAAAACAACAAAAAGACGTAGTTTCCCTTCTTCAGTGTTGGAGTGACCGCAGAATGTGCCTACAGTGCTAGGGTATCTATAGCATCTTTCCAGCTCTTACAACGAAAATATTACACTTATCCATGTCATTCTTTCCCTTTCTAGTATCACTGTCCTATCTACGTCTTCATCTCCGCTCACCTAGAATACTATGGGAACTTCCTAACTCGGATTCCAAGCTGCAGTCTTTCCAACCAGATAATAATTATTTCCATAAGAGATGGACCACATTACATTTGTCAACTTAGCCCCTACAGTGTCTAGAACAGAAAATGAAAGTGTGTGGGAGCTATACCCATACTCCCTTTCTTCAGTCATGATAGATGCTGTTAATTGGTCCTAGTGCTCTTTCCCTTGTTTCCTTTCTCACAAGGGAAAAAACACTATAAGCCTCTACTGAATCAGGAGTTGGCACATACGATAAAAAAGCCTACGATTTCTGGACTGACACATAGTAGGCCTAAATAAATGTTTATTGATTGACGTACTGCACAGACCCAGAACTGGAATTTGAGGGTGCATGAAAAGGAACTCTTAAAGATAGTTAGGAATCAGATTGAGAAACAGAACAAATATCCAATCATTTCCAACCTTGATACCAACCCAAATATACCTCTAGCTAAATTATTTAGATTAATCTCATCGAAATAAAAGTAGATTCCTAGGACACAACCTAACAATTCCAATAGGATTCACAAAGCAAACAAAGAGAGGAACTGAGAGATGACAAAGAATATTAGCATCATTTGCTTGTTTTGGGGATGATCTTTTGCTTCAGTGTATAAATTCCTGAAAATACAAAATGACAAAGTGTTCATTTCAGCAGGGAAGAATTTCTGTATCCTGCTCCGTTTGAGGACATGGAGAAAAGGACTCAGCAGTTGGAAAAGCAAATAAGCAAACAAGGACAAGCAGTGCCTTTTCCCAATGAATGGGATCCTGGTGGTAGTGTCAACCCCCGTGTCCGCCTCCCCACATAAGTCCAGGGGTGTGAGTAAGACCCAAGCTTAACCAATGAGGCACTCCTCCGGGAATTTGGAAGGAAAATTGTTAGAACAGGCTTATCTTGATTAGAAGGGTCTACAGAGACTGTTTATAAAACTCTCATACTGCGCTGCTTAGAAATGTCCTTCTTCTGTCCATCCTTGGGGCCTATGACGGGTAGCAAACAACTTTGTGACTGACGCAATGTCCTTCTGTTATATTCTCTCTCCTTTATTAAGATAGACGGAGTCAAGTTCTCTTTCTTACAACCCAAATACAAACACTAACAATACAAAGGAGGACTCACTGATGATGGAGACTTCACTAGGATTCCCTTGCAGGAGTTCTCAAGACTTGAAAAGTTTTAGCAGTTCTTTTTCAATCTTCATGTATCTCAAATCTTTACCACATGGTGATTTGATTTTTAATATTGTCAGTTGTTTAAGTAACAAAAAGTATATTTTATGGACTGATACTGATTTCTAATCATATCTGACATATATGATAATCTTCTTTATAAAATTCTAGGACCCTGAGTTTTTGGGAAACATAGTCAGAAAAGCAAAGAAAGGCACAAGTAAAAGTCTGATTAACATTAAGCTATTATTACCTTCATGAGTCAACAGTTTAAAACTTTTTTCTACATTAAAATCATTTACAGCCTATTTTCCACTATCTTTAGAAATTATCAACTCCTTATTTTCCAGAGTGTACCAAGTGTATAGCAAAAGTATTCATAACCCTGAAGTGTTTGCATAACTTTTCATACTTCTATCAATTACATTCTCATCCCACATTCAATATATCAGGAGGGCCAGACTTACATGACCACTTGCTAATTTTGGCTCATAATGTCTCAGGCTTGAGCAAGGAACATAGGAAAACATGGCATTGGAAGATGGGAAGCAGGATCCGGGGGAATTATTGCACAAAACAAATCTGGAATTACCCAAGGTCATACAAGACAACTGATGTCCATCTGTGTCAGGTCCATGTTTAGTGTCCCAGCCTCTGTTTCATTTGTAGTGCTGCCAACTTCTCAAGTACCAGGAGAGGAACGGAGGAAGGTGTTAGTTAGGGTGCTGATATCTGCTGCTTTGAAGAAAATTATGAACACTCTAAGGCTCACATAATAAAGATAAAATTATGGCTCTTGAAGCACAATGTAAGCCAGATAACAGTGTACTCTGTCTGGAAAGAATCTACATCATTTTAGTGCTTTTGACAATTAAAAGTAGGAAGGTCAAAATGAAAAACATGTTTTTTAAAAAATTCTAACCATCTTTAGGAAACATGAGGATATAAAGAATATAAATGTGTTTTGTACTACTGGGCATTCAAAAGTATTTTTCCAAGAGAACCCCATATACAGCAAAGCTTCTAGGCATAGTTCACATCCCATGCATTCCAAAAACACTAATTCCTGAATTATAAGAGAAATGAACTGATATGCGACCAGATGGTCATGGGGTGATCTGTTTTTGAGCAAAGTAAGAGCTATTATCTCTGATAAAATTTCATTCCTACTTGTAAATCTACACACCCCACGTGTTAACTTGATAGCAACACCAGCAACGGCTGGTGGGGCTGTTACTGTTAATGTTCAGGAAGAAAGAACAATTTCAAAATCACCTTCTAGCATGGGAACAGAGGTTAGAAAGAAAAATTAGTTGCTGCAAAAAATATATGTCTTGATAGAATTACATGACAGAGGATCATGGGTTTCTCTGAAAAATAAAAATAATGGCAAGGAGGTAGGTGTGTGTGTGTGTGTGTATGTGTGTGTGTGTGTTTTCTGTATGAAAAACCTAAAGAAGGGCATGGTGGGTGAACATGTTCAGTGTGCCATTTAGTGACCTTTGCAACAATCTGTAGCTGAAGACAGCAAAAGAATGAATTAGGAATAGCCACTGGAAATCATTTATAAAAGTCATATATAAATCTCAACTACCAACCAAACAAGTGATTACCATATGTATACATCAATATATTTTTCTCATTTAATTTCCTCGTTTGGAAGAAAAGAGCTCACTTTAAAACAACCTACACATCAGATTAAGTTCCCAAATACTTAACATTTTTCTCTCATCATTAGGGCAGAAGAAACATAAAATTAACTTTATTTCTGCTAAATGTACATTACATTATGTAGGTAGTAGATAATATCATTAGTAACAACATTTCGAAACATTTCACTATGTACTTCAATTTCTTCATTGCACTAAAATGCACAATTTCAAAGGCATCTGATATATATTTCCCAAATTAGAGTATGCTTCCCTTACAACATGGACATCATCAAAGTGATTCACCTGAGCTGGCTAAGCAAAGAAAACTGGGTGGTTGTATCTTAACACTTTTAACAGTTTTATAAAACAAGACTAAATGCATTTTCTGGGGAAGAGGAGGGGGTTAGGAAGGAAACACTCTATTGCACAGAACAGAAAAGCTGTCTTGGATCTAGCTATTTTTATCCAGCTCTGACCTGCCCTGACCTAGACCATTACAATAGAAATGTAAGCACTATGCCCTTCAATCATTCACAATGCAGGCAGAGTTAGTGTTCTAAAGACCTAACTGACCATGTCATTCCTTCTGGTTAAAATTCTCCCTGGCTTCCCTTTGCCTATAGGATGAAGCCCAAACTCTTTGAAACAGCATGAAAGTTCTTTACAACCTGGCTTTGACTTGCCCCTGCTGTCCCATCTTATTATCCTTCCTATCCCATTCACTGGATTCTCCAAATACCTGAACTTTTCAGCATCTTTTGAACACAACACTTCAATTATTTCATGCTTTCATATCTGTTGTTCCCTGTGCCAGAAATGACTTTCTTGCATCTCACCATACCAGGAAGATTCTTCATTGGCTTCTATAAACAACCTCAGATGAATGACCTTTCCTGTCCTCTTTGAAGCTTTTCTAGGGAGTCTTTGTTTTTTGTGTTTCTACAACACTTTGGAGGTATGGCTCCAATAGTATCTATCAAAATTTATCCTAGTGGTTTGCTTTCATGGCCACCTCCCTCTTTCAGCTGAAGAAATCATTTCTGCTTTCCAAATGCCTAGCAGAGTACCTGGCACAATAGAAGGAGATTGGGTAAAAACTACTAAATGAACAGCAGGTGGAAGAAAGCCTCGCATAAAGATTCGTCTCATTTCAGGTACTACATGGTGAGTGTACACAAAACAATTTGAGTTCTTAAAAAATTATGTGACTGAAAGGAGTGAAGGATATAAAAACATCTGTCACCAATAGTTTCATTGTTTAGTTTATCAACATTGATAAAACAATTTTATGGGGACTAGGATAATATTTAATAAAAAGTATTATGTATTCTCACAGAGAAGGTATTAACAAATATATAATGTTTAAGAAAATCCAGTAAAATGAAACCAGAGATTATAAGAACAAGTTAGAAGATTCTTCTCTATTACTCAAATCTATACTTCATTAAATAATAAGGTTTGTAGGCTTCAATTTTTATTGATTATGTCAAGTTGCTAAGAGGATATTTCACTAATGAACTTACGATTTCTTACTTGTATTACCATGTTAAGCTTATTATTTATACATTAGGGATTATTAATACATATATGTATTATTATTAAACATTAGGGATTGCTTACTACTTTATATGAATGATCAATGCCTATAATCCTCATAACAACCCTAAAGTATGTTCTATTATCACTTCAATTCTTTAAATGGGAAACTAAAGTTTGGGGTAACTATTTCAAAGTCTACAGCACATAGTGGTGAAACCAGGATTCAAACCTAAGCAGTCTGCTTCCAACACTGTGCTATGCTCTAAGAGTGAGAGTTGATGAGGGCGAGAAAATTATATAAATTGTTGTCCCTCCCACCCTACAATCTGCATTATAAACATTGTTATTTGCATTCATCTTAAATTCTAGCTAGGCTCTTAAATGGTATGAAATAAGCTGTATGGTGGAACATTCAATAATGAAAAAGTTCTAGGTTAACAATGAGAAATATTTTCTTTCACTTAAACAACAAAGCCCACATCCAATTGTGATTGAGAAGCTAACATCTGCCTCATTTCACCAAGACATTAATACTTTGTTTCGAGTGTGTACTATTTCTTAATCTGAGTCACGAATGTTTGGGAAATCTTGCTTTACTTTTCTTACTAGTAGCATCAAACATACAAAGAAATATTTAACACTTAAGTGTTTTAAATATTTAAGCAACAAGGAGCCTAGAAGGCCTTTAAAATACACCATGGAAGACTTCTACTTCTGGAATGGCAGTATGAGGAGTTGCATAGTCTCACTCCCCAGGAAACAACCAGAACTAGTAAAAAATTATTAAAATGCACACAAAAACCAACTATTTAAATTTTCCTAAGGGCATACAGCAAATTATCCTAAGGGAATATAATACAGCAAATAAAAGAACACTTATTCAAGAAACTCTACTAAATCTCAATAAGGACAGGGACAGTGTGTGGCACTTGAGTTATCACCTGCTCCCTCCTTCCCTCCACCTTCCACATCTCAGCAAGATGATGGAAGCTCAAATCTGGGCAGGTGTTGCCAAAAAAGTAGGGCTCCCTCTCTCCACAGATCCGAGCCAAGGGCTACGGTATCTTCCCAAGATGGGCAGGACACCAGCATTTCTCATCCGCTGCAGTTCCATGTTGCAGTGGCTAAATTCCTGATGAATGCAACTGAAAAAACGGGGTGCTCTTCCTCTACTCAGCCCCCACTCACAGGCAGAGGCCCTACTCCAGGTGTGATATGCTAAGAATACTGGAGTTGAGGCCTGATCATCCTCACCACATCTCATTCACAGGGCAGAGGTAAGCTAAGACGGCAGAGGCTCTAGATCCTATCCAGCACCTACTCATAAAGCAAGTGTGCCAGTCCAAGAGAATCCTGTCCTACTTCCCCTGTCCCCAGCTTGGAAGCAAAGACTCAGAGATTTTGCACAAGGAAAGATTCAATCAATAAGAGAGACCCAGCATTCTCCACAGAAACAGACTTTATCTGAGAGTATGGGGGAGTTCAAGCCTAAGGGTACTCTTCAAAACAATGGAGAGTTTGGTGGTAAGCAAGTAGGAGCAACAAGATAAACCATAGGATAGCTAGTTTACCAGAGAGAATCAAGGAAAGAGACAGCTAAAAGCCCTTCTGAGGTCAGGAATAATTCAAAGATGTGCCTCAAAAACTGCCTTGCAAAGGAGAATGAGTTTAATGGAATCAGACTGTGGAGTGATTTATACCCCCAGGTATCCTCCAAAACAATAGAGTAATCAGCAGACAATTAATGAAGCCAAAACAACTGGGCCTAACACCAGCAAAGGCAAACAGTCTAATGGAAAGAGCAGAGAGAGAGAAAGTCAGAGAGCCTTCCTAAAACTTCTATCAACCCAGTGTGGCTATGTGCATGACTAAAGCTGCACCCCTGAGAAGTGGCATCAGAGGCTTCATACTGTGGGGGAAATACACTTCATTAAAACAGTTCAGCCAATCACAAAACAAATAAACAATGAAACAACAACAAGGATCCCCAGAGTGTGTATGTGTGTGTGTGGGGGGTGGGGTGGAATGTCACTATTCAGAGTTGCTATATTATGAAAAATGTCCAATTTTCAATGAGAAAATTATGAGACATGCAGAAAAACAGAAAAGTGTGTTCCATATAAAGGAAACAAAGCAGGCAACGGAAAGTGCCTGTATAAAGGAATAGATGACAAATTTAACAAAGTACTACAAGCAGCCATTATAAATATGTTCAAAACAATAAAGGAAAATATGTTTAAAAAAGTAGAGGAAGCTATGAGGACAATGTTGCATCAATTAAAGATATCAATAAGGACAAAGAAATTAGTATAAACAACCAAATGAAAATTCTGGAGTTAAAAATTACAATAAATGAAATTAAAAATTTGCTAGCGTGAATCAATAGTAGGTTTGAACTGGCAGAAGAAAGAATCAATAAACTTTAAGTAGATCAACAGAGAATATGCAATCAGAAGAACAGAGAGAAAAACAAATGAAGAAAAATTAACAAAGCCTCAGAGAAAGTTGGGACACCATTAAGCACACAACATACATGTAGTGGAAGTATCAGAAGTAAAGGAAAGAGAGAAATAAAGGAGAAGAAAAAATATTTGAGGAAACAGTAGCTGAAACTGCCCAAATTTGATTTCAAAAATCAATGTACACATCCAAGAAGCTCAACAAACTCCAAGCATGAAAAATACAGAGATCCACACCCAAACACATTATAGTAAAAATGCTAAAAGACAAAGAGAAAATTTGAAACTAGCAAGAGGAAGATGACTCATCACTTACGAAGGAACTCCAATACATCAAAAGTTCACAGCTCAACAGAAACCACATAGGCCAGAAGGCATTGGGAAAACATTTAAAGTGCTGAAAAAAGAAAGCATCAACCAAGAATCTTATATCCAGTAAAAATATCTTTCAAAAATGATTAAATATGCCTTTTTATTTTCTGCCCTATTCCTCGGTGTGGGGTAATGATTCTCCATGGAGCTGGCTGAGTATATGTCTTCCCCATTCACTCATCTTTCTATGAGTGGATCTCAAGGATCAGCAGGGCAGGCTGTAGGAAGCCAGACTGTGGCAGTAGTTCCAACATTACAGGGAAATAGGCCTATATAGTAACTTTGGCGTTTACATAGTAAAAAATTACCAATGCCTGAAATCCTACCCCCAACAATCTACTTAAATATACATTTTTAAAAAGCATTGCATTTTTAAAAATCCAATAGGGACAAATGCCAAATTTGGGGGGAAATTTCATCGTCTAAGGTCTTTACTAGGTTAAATTGAACGCATACAATTCTGGACTATGCATAGTTTATGCTGTCTGGACAGGAACTACCAGGATATCGTCAAGAATGTAAGCTCTATTACTCTGTTATACAGCACTACAATAACTACAAATCCAGCATTTACAGTAGGTCCCTGCTTATCCAAGGAGGATATGTTCCAAGACTGCCAGTGGATGCCTGAAACCATGGACAGTACTGAACCTTATACATACTATTTTTTCCTATACATACTTACAATAAAGCTTAATTTATAAATTAGACACAGTAAGAGATTATCAACAATAACTAATAGTAAAATAGAATAATTATAACAATATAATCAAAGTTATATGAATGTGGTCTCCCTTGCTCTCTCAAGATATCTCATTGTACAAATTTAATGCCTTTTCCATCTTAACTAAGCAGTTATTATGCACTGTGGCCATAACTTTTGCAGTATGAGGATGACAGCAAAACTAGAATGAATTTCTTTTTCCTTCTTCACAATTTCACAGATAGAAGATTCATTCCATCTGTGGATCTTAGCAACCTCAGCATATGATTTTTTTTATTTGCCTTATTAAGTCCAGAACTTTCACTTTATGACTTCTCTTTGGCATATCCGATTTGCCCGCATCACTGTTCTTCCTCTTTGGGCCTATTATTAAGTAAAAGAAGGGATACTTGAACACAAGCACTGTGATACTATGACAGTCCATGTGATAACCCAGACAGTGCCTTTAAGTGACTACTGGGCAGGATACACTGGACAAAGGCAAGACTGATGTCCTTGGCAGGATGGAGAGGGACAGCATGAGATTTCATCACCCTACTGAGAATAGCACACAATTTTAAAATTATGAATTATTTATTACTGGAACTTTCCATTTAATATTTTCAGGCCACAGTTGACCGTGAGTAACTGAAACCGTGAAAGGTGAAACCACAGGTAAGAGGGGGATTGCTGTACTTCCCTGGTTCACTAGAACTACCAAAGTCTGTCTTAGCTTTTTTTTTTCCCTTTTCTTCCTTTGGCCTTTCCATATTACCTTGTGTCTTCCTACATTGATTCTAATATTCTAACTCACAGATCAAAATATAGTTGGGGGAAAAACAAGTGGACGGTTGATCATATTGCATGCTCAGATAGGTAGGTATTTCCAGAAAAGCAGTGTAAGTGGGTGTAGAGAGGAGAATCTAGAACAGGGCATACTGGGGATCAATACTTCCATGTATAAAGCCTGTACAGAAAGTACAAAGATTGGGAAAATGCTTATACTTACTGAGATTTGCTTATGGGTATATGAGCCTTCATTGATTATTCTCTATTTTGTATATATTTCAAAATTTCCGTAATAAAAGGTTAAGGTAAAATGTCTAAGTACAGAATGCTTCTGACTTTCTACTACAGTTAGATGATATGGTAGTTTTATTTGGAGAAAACTTCACATGCATCCAAAAAGCAGCACTGGGTAAAGGCTGACTAGGCACTAGAAACGGGTTTAGATTGTGTACATGAAGCTCCACTCATGAAGACAAAGAAGAGAAGAAGGTCCAACCACACGAGCTGTTACCAAACGCTGGGCCTAAATGCTGGGTCTTCGTATTTAAGGTTCAGGGAGCAGTATAAGAAGTTGCCTATAGAAATTTTCCTAATCAATATCAACACACTAATCCTGAAGCTTAGAAAGCGAACAGGTCTTTGGAATTCTTTCCACAGAAACCAGGGAGAATTTTAGAAAACATCCTGATGCCATTCATGAAATACTAAAATGCATGGACATGACAAAAGAATCTGGGGTCAAAGGAATCATAGTTAAGAGGATAAAAATGAAGGTAAAAGTTAAGGGGAAGCTCATACAAATAAAACAAAAATATGGTAAAAATCCTAAATGTAATTGATAAAAGGAAAAACATAATAGGGTTGTAAAGAGAATTTATGCAACATACTATCAAATCAGTATGAATTTTTATTGTTTGAAATTTTATTGCTTTTACTATTTCTTCACATTAAGCACACCTCGGAGTACTGCTAATTATTACTTTCAGAAAATGTCCCTACATATTTTGTTTTTGATTTCCTTTGCAATATCTATCCTCTAGAATCTCACCATCTCATAACTGGATCATTGAGGCAACCATTTACCTGGTCTGAGACATCACTGTTTAATTATATACTACCTTGTAGTATTCTTTAACTGATTTATGTTTATCATTGCACATAATTTTTCCAGAAGAAATTTCATTATGACACTCTTCAGTGTTAAGAAAAATTATCCAACTTGGAAACAAGGCCTTTGCAGGAAAACAGAATGCAGGCATAGCTATTCCGTGTCACTTCATAACGCCATTCAAGAAGTATTTAATTTTCTAGGAGAATATACCTGTGCTTGACTTTGCACTTTTACTGTTACAGTAAAAAATATTCGAATTACCTATAACCAATCAGGTAAATTGAAGTTTCCTTCTACAATTGAAATGCAGTTCCATATCACTGCCTTCAACTAACTCTAGTACAATAACATTCTCATGTCTGAAAACATATTAATTCAATATGAATTACATACAAAAAACATACACAACACAGACTACGGAATGGAAATAATTTTTCCTTATATCACATATCCCTCATATTCAGAATTTCTGCTATTAAATATCTAAACTTCAAAAGGGCTCAATTTTTGAAACTGAAAAAGTTCTAGTACTTGGCTATATGTGAATCCATAATGCTAAAGCTTTGTGCACAGATAAATTTGATTAACTTTCTTTTTATTTTTCTGATATAGAGTTTAGCTTCAATTTTGAAATGACAACTGAAAAACAACCACACAATACTACCAACAAAAGGCACTATGGTGTCATATCCATTTTCTGAAGGCTAGTTTATAAATGATATTTAAAATACATGAAATTATACAGTTCCTTCACTGGCAGAAGTAGATATAGCTTAACTACCTTCACTACGTGACGTGTAATTGCAAGGAAATCCATTCACTCATAACTTTAATGTGGTATACCATCACACCCTGCATCTGTTCAGTTTAAAACAAGCATGCTCATTAGACCAGGTGCTATGATTTCCAAATTGATTAGTAAAAGCACTTTATAGTTTGGCACAGTGTTTTATAGCTGGTAAAGCACTTTCAGAATTATTGCTCAATAGTTCAGTCAGTAGTAAATAAACGTTTACCTATTGTGTTTGTTAAGTATTATATTCTAGTAACAAAAATATTGTATTAACGAATAAAATTAAAAGCATGGACTACCTTTCTCCAGAGACTAAATTAAACCTGTACGTATTAAAAAGGAGCTGCCCTAGTAAAACATTTCAAGTATACAATATAAGGACTTGACATATTTAACTCCATTATAAAAATATGGAACACACTCTGAAATAAGCCACTCTTTTACATTTCATCCTAAGTGAAAATAACCTCATATAATACTTGTCTATTACAAATAGTTAATTTTTATATATAACCACTATCAAACTCATTTTAACAGTAATAGTTAATATACACTATATATTTAATTGAGAAATACCAATAATAGCAGGAGAATGCCAAGGAAACCTACAGTGGCTGACTGTATGGAGGACACAGATGAAGGTGGTGACTACAATTTACAGGGACATTACACTTCACGGTTGTATGGTTTTTCTGTGTCATTATTCTGCTTCCAGGGTGTAGGCCTGGACAAGTAAATAAATCCATTTGACTTGGGTTTACACAGACAGGTGCAAGTCCTTGTGATGGGAAAACACGGGCAACATTTTAGAAAATTTGTTTTGAAGTAGTTGCCCAAATGACAAAGATAACATAGAAAAAAGAACTTGAGACAGTGTCAAAAGCTTTGAGGAATGAAGGCTACCACCAGGAGGTTAGTACACCACAGCAACAAGGAAGAGAAGAGATGTGAAGAAATTCAAAGTAGAATGGGCTACTGCATGCTGGTGGGAAAGAAACCGAAAGGGCAGTGAATAAACCACAGCTCCCAGGCCATTTGAGGACAAGAAAGAATAATAGATGTACACATTATCAAACAGCCTCAGAAGGCGAGGACCATAAACAACCACCGTTTCATCAGCTGAATATTTTGAAGTATTCCCTACTTATAAAGAATCGACTTTACCTTTCCACACATCACCTTATTTTTACCCTTCCATACATCACCTTATTTTTACCCATGCTGGCAGGTCCAAAGATTTAATCATGTGTTATTTCTTTTAGCAAGTTTGGCAAAGTAATTTTACTTCATATTAAGGAACAAAAGCTCGTACAGAATTTCATAAGTTTAGACTTGAAAAAAGTCTTTTATTTTTTCCTTACTATAAAATTCTACATTTAATTATATTTTAGCTTGTCCAAACTGTTTCTATAGTTTGTCTCCAAATTTTAAGTGTCTAGCATTTCCCTGAGTTCTAAAAAGTCTTTTAATTGTTTTTCGTATATTTACAATATCAGTAAATTTGATTAAATTTGGAAATTTTACATGATGTCTAGGAGTTGGTATTTTATTTATTTTATTTATTTTTTTTAGGAGTTGGTATTTTAAAAAAGATATCTGAACATGATGAATAAAGACAGTTTCCATAGTGATTAATCAAGATATTAAAAATATATTTATATCATTTTAATCTTCCCTTGCCTAAGTATTGTACAGTAATAATACAGGTGCTAGAATTCCTATAGTAGGTTAACAAAAATAAAGTATTTTAAAACTGGTTTATTTTTAGATAAAACTCTCAAGTGTTTGTATTATATTTTATTTTGAAAAACTAATTTTTAATTTTGTCCATAATCTTAGATTCAAAACTTCAAACAAATTTAGTAAATATTTTCAAAATATGTTTAATTTCAACAATTGTGTTGTTTGTCTTGGCACTGTACATGACATTAAAAAATTTAGAATGATGTAACATCAGTCATGCAGACATATTTATCATGTATACTCAAAAGTAAGCAATTTATAACCACATTTATAAAGAAAATGTACACTCTGGGTAAAGCTGATCAAATTAAAGACACGGTTTTATAATGTTGGTCCAACTACTTCCAACAAAATTATAAATATGAAGAGAAAATTATTTTGGCCAAATACACTGATCATAATTTTGTATGCCTCATGCCATCCATATGATTAGATTTCATACTGAAATCAGTGATAAATGCTTTTAAGTGATTAATGATGCATACACTTTCTCTACATAGTTTCTACTGATAGGCTAAAGTATAACTGCCTGTGAATTTATTTAAACCTACCTCTGAAATATAGTCCGTCAAATGAAATCAATTTGACAAACACATATAGGAATCTCTCCTTTGTAAGAGGAACTTTACTTAGTACTGGGGATAACAACATGAATAAGACCACTGTCCAAGTCATCACATATTTCACAGTCTAGGAGAGGAAACAGCCAAGATATAATTGTTCAAGGCAAACAGTGCACCAGAAGAACAGGCAAAAAGCTGAGACAGCATAGAGAAGGGTATAGACAATTCTGACTTAAGGAGCTGGGGCATCTAAACTGAAAGAACATTGTATTTTGAATGAGGAGAAGGAAAAGAAAAAAAAAAGGAAAGGGGGGCTCTTTCTCAGTAGCATATGCTGAATAACTGCGATATAAAGTAGACTTGTAATGAGGACAAAAGTTATTTAAAATTGAGTATTTCAAACTTTCTCCCATTTCTGACTTTGATAGAGAAGAGCTTTGCTTGTAGCATCAGCTTATGAGTTTTCCTTTACTGTAAAAAACAAACCAAACAAAAAACTGAGTAATGAGTGAAGTAGATAAAATACAAAAGAAAACAGGCTAAATTTATTTACAACTAAAATGTTGAGGCAGGTAGAGTAGAAAAATAAAGCAATTACTGCAGAGTTTCAGAGAGTGGGAAGAGTTGCTGTGGAAAAGAGAATAAGAGACTGTCCTTCCAATCAAGATAGCACCCTGAGGAGACACGAATGGTGGGCAAGAATATTTAAGATGTTAGCTGTGAACTAATAATAGTTCCCCCTACCACCTTGGTGTTTCATTGTGAGATAGATGAAATTATTTTGAAACACTTTTATTTACTCTTTGAATGTCAAATGTTTCCATGAACTTGATACCATTCAAAAATTGGGCTTCATGAAGCCTGGTGATTATAATGGGTTACATAGATTGGAGAGGCTACAAAGAGGAGTGACAGAGAAAAGGATGAACACGTATGTGTGGAACAGGTTGTACAATTTTGAATGCCTTTTCAAGAAGATTATATTCTGTATGCAATGGGAAATCATGAAAATTGAGCATCAGTAATCATATGACCAGATATGGGTTTTAAAAAGAGAAATCAAGGAGCAGTGTGTAAGGTACTACAGAAATAAGAAAGATAATGGAGGTAAATATTAGAAATAAAAGCTGATAGAGATTCTAGATACATTTTAGAGATATAAACAACTGGTTATAGTGACAAGTAAGACTTAGTTGATGAGGGAGAGAGGGAAATAAGAAATGACTATTTCAGCCTCTCCAGGAGTGGAATCTTGCTTTTAAAAATAATAATTAAATAGAAACCTTAATTTCCATTAATAATAGCTCTTGGGTGTAGAAAATTATAGATTGAAACTTTAAATGTGGACATATTTCAACATATTCATTTCAGCCATTTCAAAGAAATAACTTCATCATGTAAGTTATCTATATGCCCCAACCTTCATGTTCAGAATTTCTAATTCTCAAGAGGTTAAATACCTAGTTCTTATGAATCACAAAGGTTTCTTTGGTACCACCGGTTAGATTTTCTTCCCCTACTCTATATTAATAAATGTTTACTTTGCATTCTTCCATGCATTCATTTGCTCATTAATTCAGCAGACAATTAACTGCTAATATTTGACACCACCGTGGAGTGTTAGTCATCAAGAAGTCGTATAGTAATGGAAAGACATGTGAATAAATAAGTAAATACAATTAATTATGTGAACGAATTAAGAGATGGGATCATTAGATTTGGTTTCCAATTGAAGAGGTCAATGGTGAGGAAAATAAGAGAGACTGAAGTTAAAGAGATTATTAAAATATGCCCAAGATTACTGAGACTGAGAACGTCTTAAATTTTTTTTAATTGGGATGAATTATAACATTACCAATTTTCCTGTGATTTTAGGAGATAAATTAGGATTGAAGTTTCCCAAAAGATATTAAAATAATTAATTTTAATTCTTTGGTGAACTTTCACTGCAGAGTAAAACTGATGTAACCAAAATCAGTTTCAAGTTTTTGGAGCATTTCTAGAGAAAATTTCTTTTTGAAGTTTATTCCTAAAAATGAAGTAGAATATGATATAACACAATGAAAAATGAATATTTAAATATGAGAATTTTTAACATTTTTTAAAAAATTTATTTATTTTTGGCTGGTTGGGTCTTCATTGCTGTGCACAGGCTTTCTCTAGTTGCGGCGAGTGGGGGCTGCTCTTCCTTTTGGTGCACGGGCTTCTCATTGTGGAGCATGGTCTCTAGGTGTGCAGGTTCAGTACTTGTGGTTTGCGGGCTCTAGAGCACAGGCTCAGAAGTTGTGGTGCACAGGCTTAGTTGCTCCATGGCACGTGGGATCTTCCCCAACCAGGGATCGAACCCATGTCCCCTGCATTGGCAGGCAGATTCTTAACCACTGCACCACCAGGGAAGACCAAGACTGAGAACTTTTTAAGTGTGTGGGCCATTTGTTAATATATTCATGTTGCTGTAAATGGCACTGTTTAGTTCTTTTTTATGGCTGAGTAATACTCCATTGTATATATGTACCACATCTTTATCCCAGAATGACTTACTTTTGATTGTTATATTTATTAAAACTGAGTGCGTATATTCCTACTTGAATATGGTTTCATGAACTCAAAAAATTATAGCTATAATGAAATGTGCAATGGTTCTTAACTAGTCAAATGGTCAATTACTTATTCATTCGCACTTCCTATCAAGTCTGTAACTACTTTACTTCATCTGCCTCTTCCTTCTTCCATTTCAACAACTAGACATTAGTTTGAAGGTACAATTCTGTATGGGAAGTTGAAACATTCTAGTGCTTTTGCCTTTGAGATAAAACATCATCAAGTAACATATAGATGACTCCTAGGTTTCCACGAACAAGGTAAGCTGCTACCAACAGAGCCATATGAAACTCAAGGGTATAACATACTAAAACCAGGAGTCAAACACCTTTGTTTTTCATGTTAGTTTCTTTTAAAAACCATTCATGCTGTTGGTGGTAGGACATGTTTATATAGCCCTCCCAAATCCATGAGCAGGTACATTGAGGTTTCATTTAGACCATTCATGGAGTGGTAACTAGTGTCTTTTGATTTTGGTAGCTATTCTAATTAAAGGCAGAAGCTCAATACTAAAATCTTACAAAATTATGTAAAGGCATCCCAACATCATTCTTTCAACTGGATAATCAAGTCTTTAGATGCTTGATCTTTCCATTGAAATCCTAGAAGTTCAAGTTCAAAAGCTTTATTATCTTTCCCCAAAAATGTTTACTCAGCAAGCTTCTTCAAAGATGTTTTGCTTTATCTTTTTACATTAAGATCCACAAAAAACTCTATATTTTTAGGTATGAATGAATCAGGTTGCCATTTATAGAAACGACAGTTTCTTGTATTCTGAACCTGTTTTCTCCCATTTTATTTATTCTACATGTTTTCATTACAGTGAAGCTACTGCAGCTAACATTTTGGGTACTGAGGAGGTTCTAAAATACACAGAAAAATTCTGTTGGCTCTGGAGTTAATGTATAATAGCTGTTCTGGCTTTCCATCATATAATATAATAATACAAGTACATTAACCTGCAAAAATATTTTCCAATATAAAATCTGCAGACTGTAAACCAACCATAGAGAAGAAGAAAAGGCAACCTAACCCTCATTAACATAAAACAAAAAAGACAGCAGCCTTTCATCACTGGGTTGCACAATGAAAATTTCCCTGGAGAAATTTTTTCATAAGTAAAGTTTCTGCCCTATCCCTGCTCTTCAAACAGTTCCTTAGCATCATTATTGATGTAAATACTTCACCCATCAAAACATTCATGGACACAATTTCTCTCATTCTAAAGTTTCCAGATTCAGGACTGGCCACTAGTAATATACCAAGCCCTAAGGGTCTTGGGCAAATCAAAATATTAAAGGAGCTATTGACTGTCTTTTTGACAGGGACACAAACTATGAGTCAAAGGGAGTCACGTTCTGCCTAGAAAGTAGAACAACTGTAGGAGACATATGGAGGTGCTGTGGAAGAGAAGCTGCCTGGTTCGTGGAGTGAGACCCTAATCAAAGTGATTGATGCTGGATAAGAATCTGCAGAAATTTAGCAGATTCTCTTCTGAGGAGAGTGGCTCTGCAGATAAGTACAAAATGTCCTAACGAATGGGACAGGCTATAGTACCTAGAATGTCCCGGGATAAATGTTAATTTTACTTAAATGTTAAATTAGCCACAAATCACTTTCTTCTAGTACTGAACATGAAGCACAAAGAAAAAATGATTTTTTAACTTTGCCATATTCATAAATGTATACACAGAACTGCAATTCATAATGCTTTCATACCAATAGGCATTTCAATTACAGGTGTGACACTGTACCTAGCAATGGTGTAAGTCTACTTTTTTTCATATTTTTACCATTAATATATTGGTAATTTTCATGGACAGAACATGCTTAATAGCCAGCCACATTCAGGAAGATAATAAATATAACTTAGAAGTACTGGTCATATATATACAATGACCCTGATTAACTAATACGCAATTGTATCAAAGCTAAATAGAGGGGACTTCGCTGGTGGCACAGTGGTTAAGAATCCGCCTGCCTGGTGTGAGATGATATCTCATTGTAGTTTTGATTTGCATTTCTCTAATGATTAGTGATGTTGAGCATCCTTTCATGTGTTTGTTGGCAATCTGTATATCTTCTTTGGAGAAATGTCTATCTAGGTCTTCTGCCCATTTTTGGATTGGGTTGTTTGTTTTTTTGTTATTGAGCTGCATGAGCTGCTTGTAAATTTTGGAGATTAATCCTTTGTCAGTTGCTTCATTTGCAAATAGTTTCTCCCATTCTGAGGGTTGTCTTTTGGTCTTGTTTATGGTTTCCTTTGCTGTGCAAAAGCTTTGAAGTTTCATTAGGTCCCATTTGTTTATTTTTGTTTTTATTTCCATTTCTCTAGGAGGTGGGTCAAAAAGGATCTTGCTGTGATGTATGTCATAGAGTGTTCTGCCTATGTTTTCCTGTAAGAGTTTGATAGTCTCGGCCTTACATTTAGGTCTTTAATCCATTTTGAGCTTATTTTTGTGTATGGTGTTAGGGAGTGATCTAATCTCATATTTTTATATGTACCTGCCAGTCAGAATGGCCATCATCAAAAAATTGAGAAACAATAAATTCTGGAGAGGGTGTGGAGAAAAGGGAACCCTCTTGCACTGCTGGTGGGAATGTGAATTGGTACAGCCACTATGGAGAACAGTATGGAGGTTCCTTAAAAAACTACAAATAGAACTACCATATGACCCAGCAATCCCACTACTGGGCATATACGCTGAGAAAACCATAATTCAACAAGAGTCATGTACCACAATGTTCATCGCAGCTCTATTTACAATAGCCCAGAGATGGAAACAACCTAAGTGTCCATCATCGGATGAATGGATAAAGAAGATGTGGCACATATATACAATGGAATACTGCTCAGCCATAAAAAGAAACGAAATTGAGCTATTTGTAATGAGGTGGATAGACCTAGAGTCCGTCATACACAGTGAAGTAAGTCAGAAAGAGAAAGACAAATACTGTATGCTAACACATATATATGGAATTTAAGGGGAAAAAATGTCATGACGAACCTAGGGGTAAGACAGGAATAAAGACACAGACCTACTAGAGAATGGACTTGAGGATATGGGGAGGGGGAAGGGTAAGCTGTGACAAAGCGAGAGAGAGGCATGGACATATATACACTACCAAATGTAAGGTAGATAGCTAGTGGGAAGCAGCTGCATAGCACAGGGAGATCAGCTCGGTGCTCTGTGACTGCCTGGAGGGGTGGGATAGGGAGGGTGGGAGGGAGGGAGACGCAGGAGGGAAGAGATATGGGAACATATGTATATGTATAACTGATTCACTTTGTTATAAAGCAGAAACTAACACACTATTGTAAAGCAATTCTACTCTAATAAAGATGTAAAAAAAAAAAAAAAGAATCCACCTGCCAATGCAGGGGACATGGGTTCGAGCCCTGGTCCAGGAAGATCTCACATGCTGCGGAGGAACTAAGCCCGTGCGCCACAACTACTGAGCCCACGTGCTACAACTACTGAAGCCCGCGCACCTAGAGCCCGTGCTCCGCAACAAGAGGAACCACTGCAATGAGAAGCCCACGCGCCGCAACAAAGACCCAATGCAGCTAAAAATAAAAATAAGTAAATTTATTGAAAAAGCCTTAAATAGAGAATAGAGCTTTGAGAATTATCAGGTAACACCAAATGTTGATTCACAGTGTTTATTTTAAATATCTGTCGGGCTTCTACTCCTATTCCTAGAAGCTGCCTCTGCTGATATTCTCCAACTCTCTATTCAAATCTAAGCCATTCTGAACTACCCATCCAGCAAGGACCTGCTTAATAAATGTGAATCAGTCATAAAATTAGGCTAAGCAAACACGATCTGCTTCACACCATCATGATCCATTCCCAAGACTCTGGGTTTAGCCACTTCATTAGATTATATTGCAACCCTTGCAGTCCATTAGTATAGATTATCAAAAACTAAAAAGTATATAAGCCCAGGAGATTTGACTAAACTGCATTAGGCAAAAATAAGTTATGAATCAAAAGAGAAATGGATAACTGTGCTATGTGAATAACATGATGAGATCATCATTTTTATTTTAATCATTGGATCCTGAACAGATCTCAATAATGTGCCATGAATATCCTTAGACATAATAACCAAGAAATAAAATGAGAATCCTTTGGCACTTTAATTGTCCTAATATGCACACAGCTGTCAGGATAGAAATTACCCCCTGGGTGTAATTTTTGGAACTTCAATTACCGTTTTCAGATCAGTAGGGTAACACTTCTTATACTAACATGATCATTTAGGTAAATGAATCCTACCTTCCTGAAAGAGTTAATGTGATAATTTCATCTAATTTATTTTTAAAATGCAAAATAGAACTTGCTACTCATGTGTTTGGCATTTTGGAAATACTTTCATAGCCTAAAAAGTAATGAGCTATTTTTAAGCTTCGAAGTGGTTAAACCGCCATGACTACTAATGTTTCCCCGTGTCTGATAATGAAGAACAGATCACAAAGAGAAGAAAAATTATTTAGTGGAAGTAATGTGCATTCTATTAAGAGGTGATATAAACAGTTACTTTTCTGTTAATAGAAGTGCCCAGCATTACTCAAAGAAACTTAGTATAAACGCCTATATTAGAAATTTAAACCAAATCAGAACTAGTATTTTATTGAACTGAAAGGTTCCAGTAACTACAAGCTATAGAAGAATGCACATGACAATGCACAAATCTCTCTTGTTAATATTATATACGACTATATAGATAACTATAGTCATACATAGCACACATATTAGTGACAAGATATTTCTGTCAGTCTGTGATTCAAGATCAACTATAAATTGACCCAAATTTTCAAAAATATTAATTATTCTCAGCTATGAGCCTGAAAAATATAGATAAAAGCAATTATTCTAAGTAGAGACTGATCAAAATTTCATTTCTAATGAACTCATGCCATAGACTTTAATACAGTACTCAGTATACTAAAGACCTCGATTAACAACAAAGAATGACACATAGCTTATCAACAGATTTTCTTCTGGATGGAAAGAAAAAAAGATCTAGGTAAACTGACAATACAGAGTAGTAAAGGATTCCTTGAGACAAAGTTCTTATTTATGTGACCTAAATTCACTCCTTAAAACACCTAATTTAATTACTCAAGTGAGTTTACTCTAATTTGCCCAACATAAATCATTTTATGATTAAATCTATCCTAAAACAGACATGGGGGTCATACACACGCATCTAAATTAGAACACCAATATCCAGTAAGTTAAAAAGTCAATCTAATAGCACAATGATTTTTAAGCTACATATTGTGTGTATACAAAAATATGAGTCTTGAGCTTAAAGTATGTGTCATGTCAGTTTTATTATTTTTTTAATCTTCATCATGTACACAACTTTAAAAAATCATCCTCTTACAAATTTTACTTGCTTTGAGAAAAGTGAAGAAAAACATGGAAAATATATATTTTCTACTCAAAACAGACTAGGGCATATCTTCGTTTTCTCACTTGTCTAGCCCATGTTTTTTTTATTTTCCTATTGAATGAAATGACTATTTTTAGCATAGCATAGTCAATACTACATTGTGAAAGAATGTTACTATCAATCTAATACCATTAAGTGTTTTTGCAAGTTCTACTCATATGCATTTGACAATTATGACAGAAGCAAGTAACAGGAACATAGCTACACTTTCAGTTCCAAATGTGCATGACATCCATGATAATGTGAACCATAGTCTTTGACAGAGAAAACACACTCTGGAAGATACTGAATTATATAGATAGTATTATAGGCGCTGATCTATACTATAGTTAGGCTTTATAAATTAAAAACAAACAAACAAGATTTCAAAACTGTGGTAAAATAGTTTTTAAAACTGCACTGAAGAGAATGTTCAATAAGAAAAAGAGATATTAGATCTAGAGGAAAAAACGCAATTGATGAATAGTAAAAGTTCCACGTAGTTTCTCAAATGCCAAAGGAGTTAAAATAATTGACATCATTCCCTCTCATAGCACTAAATATTTGTAGTTAGGGAATATGAAAATACATTTGAAGACCAGATTTGAATATGTGTAAATATAAGCCATGCTATATATTCTACTGAAAGTTGATCTATACATGTGTTTGGCCTAGTCCAATTTAACGACGGTCTGTCTTTAAACTATATTCATTCAGTAAGTACTTATTGATCTCGTATATGTGCCATGTACAATTCTACACTTGGTGATAAGGCAACAAAATGAACAGATGCATCTCTGCTTTCATGGAGCTTATATCCTAATGGGGAGAGACAGAAAGTAAAATGAGTATGTTAGGTGGTGGCAGGTGACATGGCGACAATGTACAGGAATGACAGAGTGAGGAGTGGGTTGGAGGTGGTGGCCTTTGGTTTGAGGTAGTCAAGAAGGGCCTCTCTGATGAGTGAAATAGGGAACAGAGGCCATGAAGAAAGTAAGGGAGCAAACCTTGAGGATGGGTATCTTGGAGAGGAGCATTTTGGAAAAGGAAAACAGTGATTTCAAAAGTTCCGAGTGGGAGAGTTATGGTGTGCTCAAATATAGCAAAGCGGGTGGTGTGGCTGGTGTGGAGAGAAGAAAGAGAAGAAATGATGCTGTCGGGTAGATAAAGGAAGAGAGATTTTCTATATTTGGCGTGGAATTTGGATTTTGATCTGAGTGAGATGAAGAGAGACATGATTTGACTTACATTTTAACAGAATCACCGTGGCTACTTACGGAGAACAGAACACAGTTTGGCAAAGCTGGACTCAGGCTAGGTAGAAAGTTCTTAAAATAATCCAAGAAAGAGAACATGCTGGCTTGGACCAGAATGCTAGTAACAGAGATGTGAGATGTGATAGGATTCTGGACATATTTTGGAGATAAAGCTAACGGGATTTGCTGATTTGGACGTGGTGTAGGAGAGAAAGAGACGAGTCAAGAATAACCCTGAGGCTTTTGCTCTGACTAACTGAGGAAATGGAATAACTTCTTTGACACAGAGCAGACTGTAGGAGATGCAGGTTTAGCAGTGAGAAACAAGGAGTTTCAGTTGATTTTGACAGAGCAGAAAAATAAATATGCTTGATTTGATATAATCCATCAAAAACATAGAATGAAAGCCTTGTGAAAAATTAATAAAGGGACTAGAATCCCATTTAAATTTGGACATATATTTCCTTCCCCTTGATATGAAGGGAACACAGGGCAGCTATAGAGTCTCATTCCTTTACAGACATAAAGATATCATTTTGTACACATGCAATGAGAAATCCAGGCAAAGAAATAATGCTTTCCACTGCTTGGCATCACTGAGAGAAACCTAAAAATACGAACTGCTGGACAAGTGTCAGCTAATCACAACCACATGCATTACAGCCACAGATGCAACATCACATGACACCAAGAAGGTGGCAGTTTTGAAAAATCCGAATCAAGACTACTTACTGATCCTTCCAAAGTATTTTTTAACACTTCCAGCAGGAAGTCTGACTTCCAAATCTTTGAATGATGACAGAGGTTTGTAATTACAATCAGGTAGCTTAACATTAGAAAAACTCAGGATTTTAGAGTTGGAACGCACAAAAGAACTCAGCAAGTCAATATCCCACCCAATGAGGACATCTGCTGTGTGATCCCTGGCCAAACTGCTTTCTATCTCCAATTTGGGCATTTTCTTGTGATTTATGAAGTTTACCTTACAATACTTTAGCTCAAGAGTATCAATAGTCTCCTAAGAGAAAATATTCCCTTTGTACATGTGAAAAATACTTTTCCAAGCATTATAGTATTTTAACAGAAAATTCTGTATTAATTGTAATATGTGATCTAGGACATAGCACCAAGGAAAGTGCCCTGCCCATAGCAGGAACTCAATCTATGTGAGATTAGAAATAAGCATAACACTATTTACCATAGCCAGGACATGGAAGCAACCTAAGTGTCCATCGACAGATGAGTGGATAAAGAAGATGTGGCACATATATACAATGGAATATTACTCAGCCATAAAAGGAAATGAAATTGAGTTATTTGTAGTGAGGTGGATGGACCTAGAGATTGTCATACAGAGTGAAGTAAGTCAGAGAGAGAAAAACAAATACCGTATGCTAACACATATATATGGAATCTAAAAAAAGAAAAAAGTTTCTGAGGAACCTAGGGGCAGGACGGGAATAAAGACGCAGACCTTCTAGAGAATGGACTTGAGGATGTGGGGAGGGGGAAGGGTAAGCTGGGATGAAGTGAGAGAGTGGCATGGACATATATACACTACCAAACGTAAAATAGATAGCTAGTGGGAAGCAGCCACATAGCACAGGGAGATCAGCTCGGTGCTCTGTGACCCCCTAGAGGGGTGGGATAGGGAAGGTGGGAGGGAGGGAGATGCAAGAGGGAGGAGATATGGGGATATATGTATATGTATAGCTGATTCATTTTGTTATACAGCAGAAACTAACACACCATTGTAAAGCAATTATACTCCAATAAAGATGTTAAAAAATAAAAAATAAAATGTGAAAAGAATTTTTTAAATAAAATAAAATAAAGGACTTAGCAGCAAAAATGGAAGCAGTTTATGCATATGAAGTACCAGTATCTCCATTATTGAAAGGTAGATGGTACTTCTCAGTTTACATTTTACAAAAATAAAAGTGCACAGAATGTTAAAAAAAAAAAAGAAAAGAAAGAAGCATATCTAATTTTAAGTTGATAACACCATTCTGGAGTAATTTTTTTTTCATGTTTTCCTCAATAAATGAACACGCCCCATAGCTATTTTATTTTCCCTCAATTTAGAGAAAGGCATCTGCATTTTTATACACATGCTAACCTACAAGACATTTTCCAGTCTGAGAGGGAGGGATTTCCATTTAACATTACTGGCATAGAAATTCTGGTACTGCTAAATGCTAGAGTATGAGCTTCCAAAGAACATGCATAAGCATATGTACAGACAGAGTCTGCTAAAGTAACATTTTTGGAATTTTCTCTAATGTTATTTTTTTTCTATAGCCTAACTCTGAGAGCCGTCTATTCCTAGAAATTTTAAAAGTTCATTTGGAAAGTGGCCTTAACTTTTTCATCATTTCCCAAACTTGCAGGGCCTATTAGAGTATCCACGTTTTCCTCCTCTGTACATGGATTGCTTTGCAGAATTCACAGAGTACTTTCTGCCTACAAATAAGGCACACAGACAGAGCGCCAGCACACTTCCTTTGAGAAGTGAGATAAAGGGTGGAATCAACAAAACCTATGATTTCAAATCTCCTTCAGGTTCACAGAATTGTAATTATGCAACTAAAAAATTAGACAGAGCCCCCCTTCATAAAAAAAATTATTGCAATACTAACAGCGAACATGGTCCAGAAACTTAGTAAATGCAAATACTGTGGTGAGCAACAGCATATTAAGTACAATTATTATTATTGTTTCACAGATAATCTGTGACTCACGGTAATCTGAAGCCAAAAAATACTAGAGAGATGCTAAGGAAGTAACGATTCCAATTTATAAATCCTGACTCAATATAACATAGTGTTCACGAGTTCAGGGTTTATAACAAGACTTTCTGGGTTCAAACCCAGACCCTCAAATTACTCAACTATTCTCTGCCCCAGTCACCTCATCTCTAAAATAGAATCATAACAGTATCATCTTATAGGTTGAGAAAAGTGAATTAGTTACCCATAATCCCAGTCTAATCATGGGAAGAACAGCAGGCCAACCCAAACTGAGGGACATTCTACAAAATACCCAATGAGTACTCTTCAAAATAGTCACAGTCATCATGCAAAACAAGGAAAGACTGAGAAACTATCACTGATCAGAGGAGGTTAAGGAGACATGACAACTAAATGCAACTTGGTATCTCGGAATGGATCCTGGAACAGATAAAGGACATGAGTGAATAAACTTGTGAAATCCAAATGAAGTCTAGAACTTAATTAGTAGTAATGTATCAATGTTAATTTCTTAACTTCTACAAATGTACCACAGTTGTGTAAGGTGTTAACATTTGGGGGAAATGGATGAAGGGTATATGAGAATTCTCTGTACTGCATTTTCAACTCTGCTGTAAAACTATAATTAATTGAAAAGATAAAGGCTATTTTTAAAGTAAATCAGTTAAATTGATTAATATATGTGAACTATATTCAATATCTTATAATAACCTATAATTGAAAAGAATCTGAAAAAGGATATATATGTATAACTGAACCACTTTGTTGTACAGCAGAAACATTGTAAATCAACTATACATACATATATATATACACATATATATATGAACGACAGAATACTGCCAGGCACATGACGATTGCTAAATATATATGAGTTAGTCATAGTAGTAGTGATGGTAGTGGTTGTAGTGGTGGTGGTAGTCGTAGTAGTAGTGGCAGTATGTGCTAATCCGCTGCACCCATAGCAGAGATGAAGATAAATACGGGAGATAAAGGAGACAAGAAAGTAATGACAAAGGATCACAGGAGTAGGCTCGAGCACTTTGCTGTCCTTCAATTGAAGGATTGAAGGTCAAATATGTGTAGAATAGACAATAGCAAGGCCAAGGCCCCCCATCTTCACTGTCCTATTCCAACACACCCTTCTTACTTCACCCATCTTATGCTAATTACTGAGATTTGTACTCATACTCTCTTTGACTGCCATTAAAACGTAGGGGGAATGTAAGAATATGCTTGTTTTGTTGCTAATTGAAAGTCATTATACTAATGTTGGTGAAAGTTTTTAATGTTTAAGAATATTTAACTTTCTGTGTACAACAAACTGCTTTGAGCAAGCCTGCCATAGTATAGGCCAAACAATGCCACGAAAAGGGCCTAATAAAAGATTTGAAAGCTTCGTGGGATAGATGTTACCTTCTGGAAAGCTGTGGCAACACACGCTTTAAGTTTGTATGTAAGACTCTGAGAGAGTGAACAGACCTTCACACATCCAGAAATTAGAGTTGCAGTGACAGGTCTTGCAAAGCACACTAGGCTTTAGACAGTTTCCTAGAAGAGTAAGTGTCGTGAACACCCTGTGTATCTCCACCCTTCAAAAAAGAAGGTTATCAATGTTGAAAGTATAGAGCATTGAATACACACTATATAACTACTTACTGAAAAAAATACCATATTTCACCTATTCTAAGAACCAGACATTTAATCTATTTTAATATCTCTGAAATCAAGATACAGCTTAAAATAACCCACACTGTTTAATTTGGCACCATTTTTTTCTTCCTCCATGGTTCATAAAATAGTGATGCATTTTTAAATTGATGGCATCTTACATTTGAAAAAAACTGGTGACCAATTCTTTGTGTTTTTCATATGCAAGTTGGTACTATTATATTTAGCACTAATACAGAATCACTTGGGAGAAAACAACTGATGCAAATTATACTGTGAATGACTTCGACTTTTGTCCTACACATGGGATTGGCATCCTTCCGTAATTTTCCCCTCTACCTGAATGTTAATAGAGCAGCAAAGTAGGAACTGGTAAGATATTATGTAGAATATATTCAAGAAATGCTATGAACACTCTATTCCCTTAACCAATAGGCTAAGTGACTTGACAGTAAGTAAAAGATCTGTATGCTAAAATTGGAATCACATTGAGAAGCATATGTAAAAGCCTGGGAAAGGCTCCCCTAGCACCAGGACACTAATATTCAACATCTGATACTTACACTTGGAGATTTTGGGTAATTATCATTGAAATAAATCATTGACGAGTGGAAGTTTTGGCATGAGATGCTAACAAAATATTTGGCCAGTAATTCTACCACCTTCATGCAAGAAAAAGAAAAAACCCATATTATTAGTAGGATGGTGGTTTTGATTCAAACTAAAAAACTTAGGGTGGATGGCCTACTTTACTTGGTTCCATGTAGTGAGCTAAACTACATCACCCATTTAATTCACTCCTCATTAATTCATTTCTTCATTCATATAATGAGACACTAATATGAGACAGGCCCATTAATATATAACAGTAATATGTGCTAGGGGCTGATGACACACACATATACACATAAAAATTGCATGAGCCCTTCCCTCATGGAAAATACAGTTTTCTTAAGGAATGGGGTAGAGAAGGGACAGAGGAGTAAATGGGAAAGTATGATACATAAATAGTTCCAGTACAAGGGAAGAATATGACAGATATGTAAAAAGATACAGGGCACATTATGTAACAGACAAGAGGAGGAAAAATAAAAGAGGATGTCCAATTAAGTGAAGGGAAGAAGCTTTAGGAAAAAGGTTGGATTTATATTGAAAAAGGTTAAAATTAAAAGAGGGTGCCTTCATTAAACATGATTCAGGCTCGATGGTCACAAGTAGTGTCAGGTGTTCACTACTCACACCCTGTCTAGTTCAAGAAGTGTTAGCTAACTTTAGCCTTAATCCCAAATTCCTCCTTCCCATCAGAGGCTGTTAGCAACAAATGTCCCTGCCATTTGGAAAATGCCAGTAATAAATGCATCTGTAACTCTCAAGTGGTTCATGCTAACAGATCGAGAGCAAATGAGAGGTTTTCATCCATAGCAGCATCTGTGTTGTAACACTGCTATAGATTGTTAGTGCACTTTTTAGTCATAAGTACAAGACACACCAGTGACTATCTAAACACCTGTAAAGTCAATTAATTAGGAGTAGTGGCAGTTGTGTGATATCGTATTGTCATTCTTCAACCAGCTGTAGTTTAGCTTGAAAAAAACTTCCCTAAAAGGGTTTTTGTTTTGTTTTGTTTTTCCCTGCCATTCTTCATTAACACATCATGTAGAAACAAGCCTTTATTTAGAATGTCCCTTTTGATGGATTAAGAATGTATCTGAAATGAAAGATATTCTGAAAAATATCCAACCAGTTTTTATTTTCTATTCAAAGGTATTATCAGCCAAGCAACAACTACAAGAGGCTCAGGCCATCTGGATGGGCGGGGATTACACTGCAGTTACCATCAGAGCATGTGGATTAAATTCCAGACTGTGCCACACAAAAGTTGTGTGTGCTTGAGTACACCCCTTGATATCCCTTAACTTCAGTGTGTTTTATAAACTGTGAAGGGATAGGTACTTCTCACCCCCAACCCCTTATTTCTAAATAGCAGCAACTAGCACGACAGGATGTTGGCTTGCGACCATTTTACCCATTCGAGCCTGTGAATGAATGTGAGTCTTCCGTCCACCACCAGCAAGCGTTCCTCCATTTTAGGACAACCAAAATCAAGGATGCTATAATTGCCTTGCTCCAAAGGTGGCGGTGAGACAGAGAATCTGGTGACACCAGCTTCCTATCTGACAGTACTTAGCAAAGCTGAGGACAGTCACTAGTTCTGGAACTGGAGGTGGAGGACAGGGTTGTGAGGTGACCTGACTCTGTCATCATAACGTACAAATTCAAATCTCATTTCTGTGGTTATGTGATCCTGGTAAGTTACTTGGCTTCTTAAAGACTTGGTCTTGTCATCTATAAAATGGCGTGATTCGTTGGATTCTTGTTGTGAGAATTAAGTTACTAAGTGCTTGATCTGGCATATAATGAGTACTTAGTAAATAAGTACCTGCTGCTGCTCTTTACGCCTGTTCACACCTCTTTCCATCAATACATTACTTCAAAGATAAATCAGCAAATCAAATGGCATGCCACTTGGGAACAAATTTTTAAAATGACCAGAGGAGTAATTGTATTTTAGGAACATGACACACCAGTATGTAATAAATAGCAAGTTGAAAGCTAACCTTAAAAAAAGAAAAGGAAAAAAATCAGCTGGCCTATGGTTTTTCAATGTTTTTGCATATGAATATGCGCATGTAAAAGGAACATAATAAAGAAAAATATTTTTACTTGGCACTCACACACTCTTCCAACAAAAGAACTCGTATTTGTTGGTAATACTATATTTTCATTTATCCATTCAGTTACCATATTGTGAGACCCTACAGTGAACTAAAAAGTACAGTGAATTTTGAACTAGGTGGCAGGCCCAGAGACCCTAGCAGTTAAAGTATCCAAGTTAAAACAAAACCTGAGCTTCTGTTGCTACCGATGTCCACTGTATGTGGCTATAGCAAAGGCTTTGAGCTCTACCTGCCCCACTGTGATCGGGTCCACTGTGAGACAAGTTCCCCTGCCAAAGTTTTACCTACCATCTTTCAATCCTTAACATTGAATGACAGTTTCTGCCTCTTCCCTTGAACTGCCTCTAGAGGGCAAAAGAGTCCCAATCTATCAAATACCTAAGTATTTTATTCTTGACATAGTCACATCCGTACACACAGTCTGATGCAAATTGGAAAACCACCATGTGTCAAATACAGTATAGGCAATCTTGTCATTCATGAGAGAAAATGTTCTAGCTAATCATTATGAAAAGTAACAGAAAGTAAGCGCTTCTCTGGTAACATTAGTCCATTTCCACTGCTAAACTTCCACTTTGAGTGTTAAATTTCTAGACTTACTTTATTTTCACTGGCCCATTTTTTTACAACTCTATTACATGTGGATATTGCCAAATACGGCCTACCTAGCCCCTTAGCATTCGTTATGAAGATTAATAAGACAATGCCAGGTAGCATTTTCTATTACTCTGAAGAAATAAGATCTGCAAATACAGAAGGACATTACTAATTTGCATATACCATGGTTTGGCTGAAAGAGTCTCTGTTATTGGCCACATATTAAAATTGGTTAAAAAAGAGCAACAAGATCTTTCTGGGTTTTTTACTTGAAATAGGAAAAGTCATCATTAATATCTTTTAAATGACTTCTGTAACAAAGCCTAACTTCTAAGTCTTTAGGAAAAAAAAAAAGAAAGGAAGTTCTTTCCAAGTTCCATCCATTTGTTATTTTAATAAAATACTTTGTCTAATTCAGCTTATTCAATCGTCTGAACAGCACTGCATTGCTAAAACCCAGCGGAGCTGTCTGTCAGCAGACACATTCCAAGTTCCAGAAGGATAATACTTAAAACATGATACCCTCTGAGCTCCCCTGAGACGAGCATCCAGCTTGAGAGTTTACAAGACGTTTGGGCTTGTTTCCTCCGCTAACCCTGTCACAAAAACCAAGGGAAGCCTGAAATTAAATAAATAAAAGCCCTATTAAGGCCAAAGCACATCACTCTGAAAGACTAGGTTTTAAGATCCCACTGGGTGTCTTTACATTCATTTTCAATTAGCTATTTTTCATTTAATGAATTTCAGGAGGGTTCAGATTCATAGATCAGCCAGGCTAATGAAGGCCATTGGCACTCTGGCACAGTCATGTTTTCATGAGGTAGAGAACACTTGGGGTGAATTTGCAATTCATGCCCAAATGGAGAGATGCCACATAGAGGGAAAGATTTTAAAATAGTGGTGAGCTTTGGCATCTCTGGGGATGGATTCTGGACAGGTAAGCTTTAGATGCATATTAAACAGGTGAAAAGTTCCAAGAGACTAGGTGGACTCAGAAAAAATAATAAGTGGCAACATGATGTGTTGGACATTCAAGACAGTATTTGCAGGGTTTTAGGACCTGAAAGAAAAGAAGAGCGTATCTGGCCACACCCTTGGTAAGAGACATAGATTACGCTGAACAGATAAAAGAATGGATGGAGTTTGAAAACGAAATCCAGGAAATGGATTTTCAGAAGGGGGCAAAGGAAACTGATTTTACAGAGAAAGAGATCACAAGGTTAAAAAGACCCAAAGTCAATATAAAGCACCATGTCAGCCAGTGAGAAGCATAAGTATTTTATGCATCATCACCAACAGTGCTGGTTCCCTGGAACAAGGGTTTTGTTAGTACTTGGTAACCACCTCTGCTTCCTCTTAATATCATGCCCCTGACTGAACTGCTTTAGGGACAAGGACAGGTGTGTGACAGCCATAAGAATATTTATATCAATTTGCCTACTTCTACCAGGTAGGAAGTGTATCCTAAGGCAATTTTTTGTTTTAAATTATTCCTAAGAGGTTTTCTTCTTTTTTGCTTTTGCTTGGAATCAAAACACCAATTAAGGTATATTATTTCTGTAAGTTTTCACAGAAAGCTCAAGTAGTTAGTTATGAATCTTCTCCCTAATTTATTAAATTTTATACCTAACAGTAAGATAATCTGTGGAGAAATACCCATTTTTATGTGTCTACTATAACATATACAAATCTAGAAAGGAAAAGGATAAAAGTCTTATGTCTCTTCTGTTGTTCTCGAGGTCAGTAAAATCTTTCCTGTAATAAAAACAATAATGCGATAATTACAAATATAATGAGGGCTGAAAATGTCCTGGTCACTTTACTAGGCACTATGTGTACATGAGCTCATTAAGTCCTGAAACAGTTCTATGCACATGTTATAAATGAGAATCTGAGAAAAGAAAGTTTAGGAATCTTGCCTAAAGTTACAGAGTCACTGAACACATTTATGTTTGGCCTCAGAGTCAATATGACAAGAGTCATTCTTACAATGGAAGTTCCAATGGGAATTAGAGAACGGAGCCTAGTCACAGTCAAAAACCTTATGTGCATCATTGGTAGTTGTCTTCCTGCAGGATCAAGTGGAGAGGCAATGGTGTGACACCAAGTTCTATATGGCCTTAGACCCCAAACCCACTGGGTTTTTATGGAGTGAGAACAGGCTGAAACATCTAAATATAGTTTTTTTGCTCATGGCAGAAATGGCCATGTGGGTCTATGTTCTTAGTTCCAGCTATTACTGGTTAACCGGTAAAAGGAAAATTGATACCTGCTTGGGGGGTGGGTGCGAGGGGGGGAATTGGACATTCAATGAGAGACACTGCAGGTCGGGTTTACTTTTGAGACTATCCCAGAAAGTCACTTTAAGCTCCAGCTCATAGTTTTTCCCATCTCCCTTCTCTCTACTTCTTAGAGATTATTTCATAGACAGAAAACCAGAAATCACTTTTCTGCTCATTGCCTTTGGACAGGGTGGATATTATTATCTATTCTTATAAATGAGGGAACAGAATCTCAGTGTTTACGTAAACTGCTCACGGAGACAACATTTTGATACCGTACCTGGAACATACTGTTGTCATAAAACTATGATCTTTTTGGCTGAACCTCGTAGGTGCTCAGTAAATGTTTGAAGAAGGAGGGAAGTACTGATACAGTGTGTGGTTTATTAGAATTCCCAGCACCTCTATCCCAGTGTAGTTAATCTTCTCCTTCAGCACAATCTCTCTTATTTATTGCCTAACCTATACTGTTTCTTTCTTCTCTTTTGTTCCCAGAAATGTGCGTGAAGACAAAAGTGACAATGAATCTTCAAAGTATTTTAAAATATACACATATTATCAACTTTTAACTGGATAATTTTCTGCTCAGCTTCTTGTGTAAATTGAGACCAAATGGACTGCAAGCCCCTTAGGGGCAGGGTGAGAAAGCTCAGGCCTTTAAGGCTGTATTCACGGACACAGCATACTGCCTAGCGTGAGTAGAGCCTAGCAAATGTTGAGAAATGAAGGCTGTCATCTACATGCAAATGAAGAATAGCAGACAGAAGTAATGAAGACGAGAGTAAATTCTCCCCAGTGGATTAGGATTTGAAAAAGGTTTACAATTTTTGCTGCATTATAGGCCTTTTTATAAGTGAAAAAAGAAAGAGAGTTTTTCCTCAATACTCAAGGGTGCAGACATTCACTGGGCTGCATGAAGACAAACACAGTGACAACACTCACTAAAATATTTTTGCTTTTTGAGGAAACATGGGAACACAGTTATCTCTAAGAAGGATTCATACACTCTGCATTAGAATTCAGTCCAAAATTCATACTTCACTATAAAAGAAAAAATTCCTATCACACTAGAAATGCTGCACCAATGATAATACACTGAAAGAAAGGCAAAACACCCCCATGATGTCCACCATGTTTGTATAGTCATACTAATCAATCATCTACAACATCTGCAATTAACAAATAACCCTGAAAAAAATAAGTCACGGGCATTTAGTGACTTGGGCCTGAAGGGGAGATGGATGGCGGGTGGCTAGCTCTATTAGGAATGTAGCTGATCTGATCTCCTGGATTACAGAGAGCTGACCCAGTTCCCGGTATTCACATGCAAAGAGCTGACACCATTAATGGTCTAGCGTGAATACATCCCACCTCCATTTAAGGTGATTAAAGGGTTTACATTTCTTTTCTTCTTCTTTCTTTTATTTCTTAGAGAAATAATCCGTGGACGGTAGCAAATAACTTTTAGCAGTTGTAAACGGAAAACAAATATCAGAGAACACAGACCTAAGTTTTGAATGCCAAGAAGATGCAGCTGTTGAAAACTGGTGGATTAATGTTGCTGAAACTCTGGCTACGCAGAGCGATCCCTGAACCAGCAGCAGCAGCAGCATCACCAAGGAGCTCATTGGAAATGCACACTCTCGGGCCCCACCTCAGATCTGCTGAGTCAGCATCTACATTTAACAACCTCTCCCACCCATCCCAGGGGATCCTTATGCACATTAATGTTTTGAGAAGCAGCTGCTTCAAGCAAGAGCCCTCCTTTGGATTCAGAGGGAACAGCAAAGAACATTGGAGGACAGGCTGCCTGCCTGGCACCCATTCACTGAGCCAACCCCTTTTTTTCCCAAACAGATTTACATCAGAAGGTGTGTTTTTCAGTTTCTGCAATGACTTCATTTGCTGTTGTAGAAGAAATTCCAAACTAAAAGGCACATCCATATGTAAGAAGGAAAACATTTATCATTTAGAAACTCACTTTTCCAAAAATACAACTATGTTTCATATATTTATTCCAGCGACTTTTCAAACTTGGCTGAAAATTGTAATCGCCCGTAATGTTTTAAAAACTAATTCCTTCATCTGGGCTCCTGCTCTGGAATATTCCGATTTGGTGATTGTCAGAGATGACCCAGGTTACTGTATTTTCAAAACTCAACAGTTAATTTTGATGTACAATTAGGATGGGGATTTATGGCTTGATTCTTTGGCTGTTAATATGCAGGGTGTTGCAGAAGGGTGCCTCCTGAGGAACGCTTGCCCTGGCAACTTCCATCTCTTGATTTGGTCTGGAAGCAGTGTCCATTAGACTGCCCCCAAGAATTTTTTTCTATAAGGTTTATATGAATTCTGGAGCCCCCGCTAAAGTTGATGCTCACAGCTCATCCTGCTTAAGTTGAGCGGCAGGCTCTGAAAACACTCTGTGATAGATTGGGCAATTTACACCATTGAAAAACTAGGCAAGAAAAGAGGTAAAGCAGAGAAACAAGACTGAAGTGAGTTTCTTCCCTGGTCTTGTCAGGCTCATAAGTTCCTGGGCAGTCGAGAAGTGACCCTCCTCCTTAATAAATAAGACATGTCAGAGGGCTAAAAATATCCATAGATTCCATTTTTTACAGGAAGAAGAAATCAATTCATTCAGGAAGATGGCAATACAGTTGACCATTGAACAATGCAGGAGTTAGAGGCACCGACCCTCTGCACAGATGAAAATCCGAATATAGCTTATAGTCTGCCCTCCATATCCGTGGCTCCCCCTTATCCACAAATTCAATCAACTGTGGATCATGTAATACTGTAATTTTTAATACTGAAAAACTCTGCATGTAAGCGGACCTACACAATTCAAATCTGTGTTGTTCAAGGGTCAACTGTATTCAACACGTGGTACTGACTGATTTTAAAACTGTATTTAACAGATGGTATTGACCTCAATCAAGGAAGCAGGTGAATAGAAAAGTAGAGCAAAGGCCAAGGAACTAGGAAGGACTTATCATGAACTCTTGGAAGGAGATTTTGAGATCAGGAATTTTTTTTTATAATAGACTTTTTGGATTAAAGGACGTTTCTGTTCCCTCAACACAGTGTATGCTTCCTTATTAAGTCTACTTAATAAGTCTACTGTGTTTGTTCTAGAACCTATGTTTGCTAGTTTACTATATAATGTAATTATGAAATTACAAATTATGCAAAGGGATCAAATGTGAGTGCAAAATAAAAAGGTTGTTTCTATAAAAACTAAGTTGAAAATTTTGAAAGGCTGGAGTCTCTACATATGAGTGAAATCATACAGCAGTTGTCATTCTGCATCTGGCTTATTTCACTTAGCATAATGTACTACAGGTCCATCCATGTTGTTGCAAATAACAGGATTTCCTTCTTTCTTAATGCTGTATAACAATCCACGGTATGTATATACTACATTTTCTTTATCCATTCATCTGTCGATGGACATTTACATTTTTTCCACGTCTTGGCTATTGTGAATACTTCTGCAAGGAACATGAGAATGCAGGTATCTCTTCAAAACTCTGATTTAAATTTTGCATAAATACCCCCAAGTGGGATTGCTGGATCACATTACTAAGAGGATAGATCTCATGTTAAGTATTTTTACCACACACCAAAAAAATAATGATATGGGCAGGAGGAAACTTCAGGAGGCCATAGATTTATTTATGGTCTTGACAGTTGTGAAGGTTTTACAAGTGTGTATTTATCCCCAAACTCGTCAAACTGTATATACGTTAAATATTTACAACTTTTTACATATCAACCATGCCTCAATAAAGGGTTGTTAAAGAATTAAAAATGTCCCTCATCATCTGACCACAAAAAACCCAAAGGTCACTAAAACAAAGTCCTGTTAAATTAGGTGTGGATGAATCAACTCTTAAAGATGGGGGCAAATAAAAAATACAGGAGGATTCTGTAGTCATACTGCTTCACAATTACATTTATGTTTTACTCCCTTTTAAAGAAACTGAAACTGGAAATGGTAGATGATGCATTAAGAACAGAGTTATTGCCAAAAAGACTTAGATTTCAAATAAGGAAACCGATATTTAAGGAAAAGGTCTGGCACTACTTGAAAAGATTAATAAATGAATGTACTTGTATTTTTATTTTTAAAAATGTTTATTTCTTTTACATGTAACTGTGCAGTTTCCCCAGCACCACCTATTGAAGAGGCTGTCTTTTCTCCATTGTATATTCTTGCCTCCTTTATCAAAAACAAGGTGACCATATGTGCGTGGGTTTCTCTCTGGGCTTTCTATCCTGTTCCATTGACCTATATTTCTGTTGCTGTGCCAGTACCATACTGTCTTGATTACTGTAGCTTTGTAGTATAGTCTGAAGTCAGGGAGCCTGATTCCTCCAGCTCCGTTTTTCTTTCTCAAGATTGCTTTGGCTACTGGGGGTCTTTTGTGTTTAAGACCTAAATAGACATTTCTCCAAAGAAGACATACAGATTGCCAACAAACACATGAAAGAATGCTCAACATCACTAATCATTAGAGAAATGCAAATCAAAACTAAAATGAGATATCATCTCACACCAGTCAGAATGGCCATCATCAAAAAATCTACAAACAAAAACGCTGGAGAGGTTGTGGAGAAAAGGGAGCCCTCTTGCACTGTTGGTGGGAATGTAAATTGATACAGCCACTATGGAGAACAGTATGGAGGTTCCTTAAAAAACTACAAATAGAACTACCATATGACCCAGCAATCCCACTCCTAGGCATATACCCTGAGAAAACCATAATTCAAAAAGAGTCATGTACCACAATGTTCATAGCAGCTCTATTTACAACAGCCAGGACATGGAAGCAACCTAAGTGTCCATTGACAGATGAATGGATAAAGAAGATGTGGTGCATATATACAATGGAATATTACTCAGCCATAAAAAGAAATGAAACTGAGTTATTTGTAGTGAGGTGGATGGACCTAGAGTCTGTCATACAGAGTGAAGTAAGTCAGAGAGAGAAAAACAAATACCGTA
>NW_021703779.1:25415051-25465347 GCF_005190385.1 Monodon monoceros | reverse complement strand
AGTGAGAGAGTGGCATGGACATATATACACTACCAAACGTAAAATAGCTAGCTAGTGGGAAGCATCCACATAGCACAGGGAGATCAGCTCAGTGCTTTGGCACCACCTAGAGGGGTGGGATAGGGAGGGTGGGAGGGAGGGAGACGCAAGAGGGAGGGGATATGGGGATATATGTATATGTATAACTGATTCACTTTCTTATAAAGCAGAAACTGACACACCATTGTAAAGCAATTATACTCCAATAAAGACGTTAAAAAATGTTTATATCAAGTGTATAATCTATTTTTATGGTACCTGCTTTAGCCTAATAACATTTGCCTTGATTATGCCAGATAAGTCAACTCCACTTGGAAAAATCTTCAACAGCATGTTTTCAAACTCCATCTCCCCCCCACCCCCCACAAAGATTGGTGCCAATGGCCCTCATTCCAGAAGCACAGTTTGTAGAGGGAGTATTACTGATAGGAATGTGCTGGGTCATGGGTATTGTGTTGAGGAATAAAATAGTGTTGAGAACCATTAATTTAAAGACAAATACATGCTTATTTCATACATGCATTTTATAAAGTTCTATTACTATCTGTACCAACTTTAAATACCAATATATGTTATAAAGCAGAAACTAACCCACCATTGTAAAGCAATTATACTCCAATAAAGATGTTTAAAAATAAATAAATAAATACCAATATATGTAGTTTACCATTTAATTGTGACACTCATCCAGAACATGTTTTCTAATTGCAGCTATTTAACTACATTTATGAGGACACACTCAGCACATTACAAAATCTACAAAGAGTATATATATAAAAGTGAACAGGTTTTCATCTAGACTTGTCTCATGCTGCCCACAAACATAGAGCTCTAGATTAAAATGTTACTTTCCATAAATTGTCACAAGAACCTCTCACCTGTATTACTTCAAATTTGTGTACCTGACATGCCGTGAAGTCTCCAAGTATTTAAAACATTGCCCCTCTAAGAAAAAAAAGGCACCATGTGAACATCTTTTTTACAGAGCAGCTCTGCCTGGATCTTGTGGAATGTGAACAGAGAGAAACCATCCTAGGGGCTGTCCTCCACTAACTGGGCCTGGGATGAATTTGTGCACAAGCCAAAGGGAAGTCAGGGCACTAGGAGGCCGACTGCCTTTCTGAGATACCTTGATCTGAAACCTTGTTTATCAGAGATGTTTCATATTGGATCACGGAAAAGCTACCCAATCGTGTCTTCTTAATGGGAAGTGTCAGAGACAGATGAACAAGGAGAGCAGGGGTCACTTGAGCTCGTGTTATGTCCCAATAAGGCAGAGCTATAATTTCTAGTTCACACCTCTGATGTACATTCTTGTATTAGAAAGACTATGCCTTTCTATCCCACAACCCTCAAGGCATACCATCTTCAAGCTAGTTTGTACACTACTCTTCCTTGTACACAATGTACCAAACTATTATAACATGAATATTATCCTTCATTTTGAACACATGTAAAACATACTTTAAAAAACATAGTGATTTCTATGAAGTAGTTACTATCTCATTCAGAGGTAAATTGATTCCCAAAATATAGAAGGGGATTATATGTTATAAATTTGTATATGATTGTATTTTTAGCACAGGAAAATGCATAAAAGAAACTCGTAAGAAATTAGAAACAAGTTAAGCAATAGAAAACTCCTGTGTTAATCCCTGTCTAGGGACTAGCCTTTCCCACAAAAAATTTTAAAAGTGGTGATAAAACATATTAATATGAAAAACATTGAAAGGAATTCATACTTCACTTATTAACCACATGCACAATGGTTAAAAGGAGGTAAGACCAGTGAGCTGCCTTTTAAATTAAATAATCAAACCTGAAATACCCTCTCTTAGATGGCATGGAATTACTTGACCTGGTCATATTTATTTGTGTTCATACATGAAGCACTGGATCTAAGCCACAGTATAAAGCTGAAGTAGAACAGATTTCTAGTTACAAAGCCATCCAGCATGGCTTCTTCAAGGGAATGTCCTCAATAAATAGCATTTAGATGAATTAATAGCAACAGCTACTACAACATGATGTACAGCTTTTCATACTGGATATTCTATATGGCTTTGCAGTAGCAGTTTCCAAATTATATTCAACATAGTGCAACTTTCTCAAAAGATATCAATATATACTGTGTGCAAAATGCTTGCAGGACATGCTGGATGCTATGAACATCCCTTAGAGCATCAAAATACATTTTAGCAAATTAAAAGGTCTGAGAAATCCTGCAGGCATTTATTAAATTTACCTACAATGATTCCAGTTTTTCCCCAAGCTGTTCAACCATAGAACTATTTACCAAGGAATACTTATTAACATCTCATAGAAAAATGACATACTATGATATAGTTTGGTCCACTGTCATATGTATGTCTTTAATCAAACTCTGGTGGAGTAGGTAAGAGAGTTCACATTTTTTTGCAGGTAAGAAAACTAGGGGAATCATTAATTCCCAATGCTTACTCAAAGATTAAAAAATAAATAAATAAATGATTGTTACCTACATGGACTCCAAAATTTAATATGCTGAAGTTTGCATACAATTTGACAATACTTTCTAGCAGTAATTAAGAGATTTAAGAAACTCTAGAGTTAAAACAAATTGTTTTAAATAACTATTGTCTTTAAACACAAGAGAATTATAAGATTTTGCTTTCTATTTGTGTACTGATGGCTAGAAATGGCTTCAATTGCTCTGCTTTTGGGAATAAAATTATTATTGGCTGCAGATCCTTAAATATTTTATTTCAGAAAATCAGTGTCTTTGCTCTCTTTCTCAATTTCTGCAGAATTTCTTCTTTAATTTACAAGTGGAAACAGTATAAGAAGTTAACAATCTTTCCTGTGTTTGTGAACACTGTGTAAAAAAAGGAAAGGAAAAGAGTATGCATTCTTTAAATATGATTTTCTTCAAATATAACCAGACAAGATTATCTCTTTTGACTAAATTGTGATATGTTTCACAGCCACCTAGATGCCAAAGATGAAGGGTTGACGGCTTCTCTCTCAAGTCTTCTTGAAGCTAATAAGAGAGGTGATGCCAACTTCGCGGCATCAATGCCCTGTTGGATAGGCGACTCGAGTTCCAGAGTCTGGGTGAGAAATTTGGCCTGGCATCTGGGGGAATTTCTACAGAAAGCAATCAAAGGCAGAAAAAGGAGCCACATTTTGAATTGTTAAAACAAACAAACAAAAACAACTACCATCTAAATATGACAGGTATATTACAGTTAAGATTAGAATTTCCACCATGGACTGTTGGCATTCTTGGATTTAATATTAGTAATTCAAATATTTAATGACAACCTTTAATGCTTATGATATAGTTAAATCCATTGGTCTTTTTCCAGTATGGCTTTCTTCCTTTATGGTTATATTTTTAAAAGCATTTTCCACCCCAATGTCACATAAATATTCATCTAAAGTTTTCTCTAGTAAAATTTCAATTTTATATTTATATCTTTAATCTGCCTAATGTTAATTTTGGTGTATGCTACACAGTAAGGATCCAACTTCTTTCTTTTCAAATGATAAAACTTTCCCAAATGTAATTCGAAAAATAAACCTTTTTGGGGGCCACTATTTGAAATAAATATTTTAAATTGCTACATTTGTATTTAAACTTGTGTACTCATTATTCTGCTCCATAGTTGTATCTGATGTGTCTGTCCATCCCTACAAAAATAATACCTTTACAAAAATTACTGGAGCTTTAATATGTATTTTAATATTGGAATGTAAAATTGATCACTGACTAGAATGATGGTTATCAGGGGCTGGGGGTGGGCAGATGTTGGTCAAACTGTACAAACCTCCAATTATAGGATGAATAAGTTCTGGATGTACAGCATGGTGACTATAGTTAATGATACTGTATTTTGTTCTGGAAAGTTGCTAAGAGAGGAGTAGGCTTTAAATGTTACCACCACCAAAAAAAATATTGGTAATTATGTGACATGAGACAGGTGTTAGCTAAGGCTATGGTGGTAAACATTTTGCAATACATAAGTTTATCAAATCAACTTTTTGCACACCTTAAACTTACACAATGTTATATGTCAATTATGCCTCAAAAAATCCTATTTAATAGTAAAAGACTAAGTTAAAAATAAGTAACCAGATCTTATGGCTATTATTTAATATTACTTTAAAAGTTCTAGCTAATGACATGTCAAGAAAAATAAGAAGTATATAAGTCTTGGAAAGAGGACTGCCTGAAAAAATATGAAAAACAATTAGGACTAATTAGAGAACTCAGTATAAAAATAAAAATATTAAAATAAATCAATAAATTTCCCTCATATCAACATTAGTAAGCAAAACCCATAAATACCTAAAAGTCTATACACAAATAAAACAAAATACTTTGAGACACAAAAGACGACATGCATAAATAGAAAAACAGGTTAAATTTTCAAGTGAAAACAGTCAATATTTTGATGTGTGTGTTCATTTTTGTCGTAAAGTGTTTTAGGGAACAATATAAAGGGTTGCTGCAGTTTCCAAAATAGCCTTGCTTGATTTATTCAGAATAAATTTACATTATTTTTGCAGGTATTTTCATTTCTTTTTATGTTATATATCCATTAGTTAATCCAGTTATCTCTTGAGTATGTGTGTATCCCCCTCTCCCCACCTTTCTTTCCTTTTCTTTCTATTCTCACTGGCACTGCCCTAGTTCAGCACCTAACTTTTCCACAAGACTTCACCAGTAGCGGCTTTGAAACAGCTTCTATGTCCTGAGTTTGGAAGGATAGTTTTGCACCTCCTTTGCCCAACTGCTATTTCACAATCTTGCTAATATCCTGAATACCCACATAAATGGAGTTTCTATTTCCTAACTCTTATACCATGAATATATTCTACATACGGCTAAAGTAACTTTTCCAAGATACAGATCAGCTGATGTCACTGCCTTCCTCAAAAATCTTTACTAGTTCTCAACTGCCTACAACATGTCATCTGAAGGCTTTGTGGGTTGTCATTTGATACCTCTAAGATCAAGATCCAATCCCCCTTTCAGCCACATCCCCCTAAACTCTCCATTCTGTATCTGTTCTCCAGCAAAACTAGGCTTCCCTTTCTCCATAACCATATTTTCACCATCCTTGAAGTCCCAGACTAAACACTACCTACCTCCTTCATGAAAGCTGACCTCACCCCTGTCTGAAATTAAAATTCTTTCTCCTCTGTGTTCTGATAACAATTTGTTTGCAAATCTACACCAGCATTTATTCTATCATTCCATTATGAAATATTTATTATATGTGGTTATTTGTGTACTGTATAAATGGTAAGGTCCTTCAGGGCAGAGCTCATGAAATATTTATATTTATGTTCCCTACCGCACCATAGGCACAGTATCTTGCATTTAGTAAGTAATCAATACATGTTTGATGAATTTATTAAAATTAGTAACTTTATGGAATATAAGGGGGTGCATATTACTCTCTTCAATTTAATTATAGCTATCATTTTCAGATGTTCAGCATGTTCCACATAATATGCTAAGCAACTTCCATTTTATTCTCACAGCTTGATGAAATAGGTATTATTAGCCTCATTTGTCACACAATATACTAAGCACCTTACATTTCATTCCATTTTATTCTCATACAACCCTATGAACTCATTTTTCAGTTAACCAAGAGAGTGTATCTTGCCTAAAAGTGGTAGACCCACAGTTCAAACCTAATTTGACTCTAAGCCTGAGTGTGTGTGTGTGCATCTCTGTGTGCACGCATGCATGCGCACATGCAAACTAGTAGAAGTAAAGATAGATATCAAGCCCTAAGAATGAAGGACTGTGATGAAAGTTCCAGAAGAAACATGTACAAGACAATGTGTACAAACATTTGCTACTTTGGAGCCACGAAGAATCACAAAGAAAGAAAAGGGTGGGGGCATTTCTTTTTTTGTTTTCCTCTGGCAAAGAGCACTAAACTAGGGAACCAAGAGAGCAATGGTTCAGTATAATTAAGAAAGACTTGGGCAGCGTTGCTGCGCAGCGGCACCATACTGGTCACCCTGAAGACCCTCCAGCAGCAGATCTTCAAGATCGACATCGACCCAAACGAGATGGTAAGAGCACTGAATGAGAAGACTGAATCTGAAAAGGGTAAAGATGCCTTTCCTGTAGCAGGTCAAAAATTAATTTAGCAGGCAAAATTCTCAATAATGATACTGCTCTAAAAGAATATAAAATTGATGAGAAAAACTTCGTGGTAGTTATGGTGACAAGACCCAAAGCAGCGACACCACCAGCACCAGCTACAACTCAGCAATCTAATTCTGCCACCACTACCACAGTTAGTTCCTCCACAGCACCAGCTGTGGCTCAGGCCCCAACCCCTGCCCTCACTTTGGCCCCCACTCCCACACCTGCATCTGTCACTCCAGCATCAACGACAGCATCTTCTGAACCTGCACCTGCTAGTGCAATGAAACAAGAAAAACCTGCAGAAAAGCCAGCAGAAACACCAGTGGCTGCTAGCCCAACAACAACCGACAGTATATCAGGTGATTCTTCTTGGTCAAACCTTTTTGAAGATGCAACAAGTGCACTTGTGACAAGTCAGTCTTAGGAGAATATGGTAACTGAGATCATGTCAATGGGCTATGAACGACAGCAAGTAATCGCAGCCCTGAGAGCCAGTTTCAACAACCCTGACAGAGCAGTGGAGTATCTTTTAATGGGAATTCCCGGAGACAGAGAAAGTCAGGCCGTGGTTGACCCCCCTCCAGCAGCGAGTAGTGGGGCTCCTCAGTCTTCAGTGGCTGCAGTTGCAGCAACTACGACAGCAACGACGACAACAAGTTCTGGAGCATACCCTCTTGCATTTTTACGGAATCAGCCTCAGTTTGAACAGAGGAGACAAATTATTCAACAGAATCCTTCCCTGCTTCCAGCATCGCTACAACAGATAGGTCGAGAAAATCCTCAGTTACTGCAGCAAATTAGCCACCATCAGGAGCATTTTATTCAGATGTTATATTGAACCAGTTCAAGAAGTGGGGGGGTCAAGGAGGAGGGGGTGGAAGTGGCAGTGGAGGAATTGCAGAAGCTGGAAGTGGTCATATGAACTACATTCAAATAACGCCTCAGGAAGAAGAAGCTATAGAAAGGTTAAAGGCATTAGGATTTCCTGAAGGACTTGTGATACAAGCATATTTTGCTCGTGAGAGGAATGAGAACTTGGCTGCCAATTTTCTTCTACAGGAAAACTTTGATGAAGATCGAAAGGGGCTTTTATTCATCTCACACTTCACACCAGTGCATTACACTAACTTTGTTCACTGGATCGTCTGGGATGACTTGGGCTCATGTCCACGTACTTGGTATAAGGTAGTGGATTGTTGGGGGTGGGAAGAGGGGATCTAGAATGCAGGGCGGGGATGAACACCGTGCATGCCTGCTTCAGTTAGCAGATGCCACAAATCCACACAGCGTGTACAATATTGTACAACCAAAAGTCAGCTTTTGCAGGTCTTTATTTCTTCTATAAAACAGTAGGTAACTTTTCCTGGGTTTCACTCATGTAGTGTACTAGATCCAGAAACTTAGTGTAATGCCCCGCTTTATACTTCTTTGACTTAACATTGGTTTCAGAAAGAGTCTTTGCTACCTAGAATCTATGGTCCCTATTCTATGGCAACACTGGATAATGGCTTTGTGAAATTGAAAAAAAAAAAAATTGGAGCAACTGTAAACAGAAATGCCAAATTACTGATGGTTACTGTTGCTGCTTCAAATAGGTATAAAATTAATGTGTAAGAAAGCCCATTCTTTCATGATAAATACTTGGGGTTGAGGGGGTAGAGGGGGAATCTTTTCTTAAAATGAAAATAATTACTGCTATTTTAAATTTCTTGATCATTGAATGTGAGACCCTTCTAATATGATTTGAGAAGCTGTACAAGTATAGGCAGAGTTATTTTCCTGTTTACATTTTTTTTTGCTTTGTTTTGGGGGGAAAATTGGTAGGTGTCTAATTACTGTTTACTTCATTGTTATATTGCAGTAAAAAGCTTTAAAACCACAGTTGCATGTTTGCTTTTGATGTATCCCTTTGTGGAATTAGCACTTTGGGGCCAATGGAGAAATGCAGCATTCACCATCCCTGTCTTCCCCTTCCCTCAGCAGAAATGTGTTTGTCAGCAAGTCCTGAATTCGAACTGCTGCCTTTTTTAAAACCCACAAAATGCTGATTCAGTTCACACTTAATGCAAGTGTCTCAAAACTGAGTTTCTGATATTTGTAAATGTTTTTCCTTATTAGATAAGAATGTATGACCATTAAAGTCATTTAGGATTATTTGCTTTCGAAAAGAGAAGGTGGACAGAACTATAATCAAGCATCTTTTATTGCACTGGACAGACTGGAGAAATCTTTTGGAAGGGTTGGGAGATGCGGCTGGAAAAGTGCTTCGGAAAATGTACAATCAAGACATCTCATGGAATATTAAAAGAAAAATCTTAATAGCAAAAAAAAGAAAAGAAAAGAAAAGAAAAGAAAGACTTGGGCGAAATAGGTAAATTGTTTGGTATGTGAATTATATCACAATACAGCTATTAAAATAATTATTTGAGGAGCTGTTTAAAATACAGATCTATGTGTTCTACTTCAAGGAATTCTGCTTATGCAGATCTGGAGGGACACAGGAATCTGCATTTTTAGAAATCACTTCTAGTTAATTCTGATGCAAGAGTTTTTAACTGCTCACATTTTCAGAATCACTGGCACAGAGTGTTAAAAATGCAGTCATTATTTAGTTTTTCAGGTCACATATCTTCAGTGGTGCCATCCATATTATATGCTACATGAATGTCACCCTATGAAGTTGTCCAGTGTGCAACATGTACGGATGTGAGCAACATCACTTTAAAAGTACAAGGTACGATGGGAGAAGAGAGGACTAACATTTCCTTGGTACCTATGATCTGCCAATTACTGTGCTATGCAAGATAGAAAGACTGATATATAACTTATATAAGCTATATCTATCTATCTTACTAACATCTTTAAAGTTAGGTAGTATCACCTCTGTTGTACATATGAAGAAACTTACATTCAGAGAACTTTAACATTCCCCATGTGACACAGCTAGCAATTATTCCTTCATCCATTCGATTTATAAACAGCAATTAATGTTAACTGTAAGCCTGGCACCAAGAGAACTAAAACCAAAAAATTAAAGAAAAGTCATTAGAAGAACAGTACCACTGAAAGAATTCCAGCCTTGTACTCTATAGGGCAATGAGAACTCTATATGGAAAACAGACTGAAGTAGTCACCTGTGATGAGGTGGTACTTTGTATTGATACTAGAACTAGGAACATCATAAAAGGATCCATATGAATATATCACAGTATGCTCTCACCGTAAATGTCATCTTCTTGCAGCAATGACCAAGAAAGCCATCAAATAGCATTTCAGTTTTTTTAAACTCACAAACATTCACTGAGTAAACACTCTGTCAAACCCTTGATAAGGATAACAAGAAAGTGCCCTGCGCTTTTGATGCAACCTCAAAGGAACCCACTCGTGAGTTAGGACGGCCTTCCAAATGGTTTGATGAAAATCACAAGGCCATTAAAATGTTCATTTTTCCTAAAAATCTAACTGATCCAAGTGGCCACTCTTCTTCTCCATCTTCCTGGGCGAAGTTATTACATCCTCCTCCACTCAGTCTTCATGTCATTAAGTAAATATAATACCTGAAAAAGAAAACTATCCCCTAAAGACACACAATGCCAAGGGCTTATTATGGTAGCTTTTAAGGATATTTAAAAGATTTCTTGATTTGGAGTAGAACTGGCAATGATTGTGCTGAACCAACTTCTCTGAAATGGTTAGTAAAATTAGAAAGGGAAAATAACTAACTGAATTCTTATATCCAAGGGGCATTACCAGAAAAAAGCAAGAAAGTACAGTTCTGCTTTAGCTTCACAGTGTTTTCCTGTTTTCATAAAGAAAATGCTATTACCTTCATTAAAGGTAAACCATTAATAATCAGGATTTTTAAAAGTACATGCAAATATGTTATGAGCTCAAAACAGAATATCAGGAAGTGTTACTCTTGCAAAACCAAAGTGAATTAATAACCAGCTTAAAACATATCATTTAACAAGCTAACACTAAACAAAAAAAGTTATACAAAATGATAAAAAGGGAAGAAAATATGATGGTACAGTTGAGAAAGAATTTAAGACAGTCTGTCACCCAGAAGGACCCAAGTATCATTTTCAATCTCATCAGTACTTTAATATGATATTCAACTTGTCCTTGGCCTTCTCACAAACTTTACTCTTCTTTGGAACACCCAGTAGGACATTTTTGCTCTTCAAATAGGAGTATTTCAAGATCTCAGTGGAATTATCATTACACTCAGTCTGGTCTCTTCACCAAAGTTCTTTATCACCAAACCACCACATGCAACTTTTACATTTAAAGCTCCTGGTAGGAGCTTTGAAATTGGAAATTCAAAATATCAATATTCTATTTGACCTTCTGCTCCATCCTTGGCAAAAAAATAATATCACAAAGGCAAAAATAGAAAATATTTTAACACATTACTATGTAAAAACTCAAGCATATACAAAAATAGAGAAAGGAGTAAAATGAACACCCATGTATATATTACACAGCCTCAAACAATAAGCTATAGACAATCTTGTTTCCTCTCCATTCCCATTCACCCTCCCCTCATATTATTTTATACAAATTCCATATAAGTATCTTTCATACATAAACTAGTTCAGTTTATATTTCTAAAAATTAAGAAGGTCATTTTGTGCTAGTACCATGCTGTTATGATTACTGTAGCTTTGTACTATAGTCTGAAGTCGAAAAGTGTGATGCCTACAGTTCTGATCTTCTTTCTCAAGATTATTTTGGCTATTCAGGGTCTTTTTTGTTTCCACACAAAATTTGAAATTATTTGCTCCGGTTCTGTGAAAAATGCCATTGGTATTTTGATAGGGATTGCACTGAATCTATAGACTGCCTTGGGTAGTATGGTCATTTTAACAATATCAATTCTTCCAATCCAAGAACACAGTATGTCTTTCCATCTGTTTGTGTTGTCTTCAATTTCTTTCATCAGTGTCTTATAGTTTTCTGGGGTCTTTTACATCCTTAGGTAGTTTTATCCCTAGGTATTTTATGCTTTTTGATGTGATGGTAAGTGGGACTGTTTCCTTAATTTCTCTTTCTGATAGTTTGTTGTTGGTATATAGAAATGCAACAGATTTCTATTCATTAATTTTGTATCCTGCAACTTTACCAAATTCACTGATAAGTTCTAGTAGTTTTCTGGTGGTGTCTTTAGGATTTTCTGTGTATAATATCATGTCATCTGCAAACAGTGACAGTTTTACTTCTTCCTTTCCAATCTGGATTCCTTTTATTTCTTTTTCTTCTCTGACTGCTGTGGCTAGGACTTTAAAAACTGTGTTGAAAAAAAGTGGCAAGAGTGGACATCCTTGTCTTGTTCCTAATCTTAGACAAAATGCTTTCAGCTTTTCACCATTGAGTATGACGTTAGCTGTGGGTTTGTCATATATGGCCTTTATTATGTTAAGGTATGTTCACTCTATGCCCATTTTCTGGAGAGTTCTTATCATAAATGGATGTTGAATTTTATCAAAAGCTTTTTCTGTATCTATTGAGATGATCATATGATTTTTATTCTTCAATTCATCAATGTGGTGTATCAAAATCACACATAGATCAATGTAACAGAATACAGAGCCCGAAAATAAACCCAAGCCCCAAAATAAACCCACACACTTATCAAGGTCAATCAATCTATGACAAAGGAGGTGAGAGTATACAATGGAGAAAAGACAGTCTCTTCAATAAGTGGTGCTGGGAAAACTGGACAGCTACATGTAAAAGAATGAAATTAGAACACTCTCTAACACCATACACAAAAATAAACTCAAAATGGATTAAAGACCTAAATGTAAGAGCGGACACTATAAAACTCCTAGAAGAAAATAGAGGCAGAACAGTCTTTGACATAAATCACAGCAATATTGTTTTGGATCCATCTCCTAGAGTAATGGAAATAAAAACAAAAATAAACAAATGGGACCTAATTAAATTTAAAAGCTTCTGCACAGCAAAGGAAAACACTGATGAAATGAAAAGACAACATACTAAATGGAAGAAGATATTTTCAAATGATATGACTGATAAAGCGTTAGTACCCAACATATATTCATTGATTAGCTCATACACTAATCAATGAATTTGGTAAAGTAGCAGGATACAAAATTAATGCAGAGAAATCTCTTGCATTCCTATACACTAATGATGAAAAATCTTAAAGTGAAATTAAGAAAACACTCCCATTTACCACTGCAACAAAAAGAATAAAATACCTAGGAATAAACGTACCTAAGGAGACAAAAGACCTTTATGTAGAAAATTATAAGAAACTGATGAAAGAAATTAAAGATAATACAAATAGATGGAGAGATATACCATGTTCTTGGACTGGAAGAATCAACATTGTGAAAATGACTATACTACCCAAAGCAATCTACAGATTCAATGCAATCACTATCAAACTACCACTGGCATTTTTCACAGAACTAGAACAAAAAATTTCACAATTTGTATGGAAATGCTCCCTGACTTCAGACTATACTACAAAGCTACAGTAATCAAGACAGTATGGTACTGGCACAAAAACAGAAAGATAGATCAATGGAACAGGATAGAAAGCCCAGAGATAAACCCACGCACATATGGTCACCTTATCTTTGATAAAGGAGGCAAGAATATACAGTGGAGAAAAGACAGCCTCTTCAACACGTGGTGCTGGGAAAACTGGACAGCTACATGTAAAAGAATGAAATTAGAACACTCCTTAACATCATACAGAAAACTAAACACAAAATGGATTAAAGACCTAAATGTAAGGCCAGATACTATAAAACTCTTAGAGGAAAACACAGGCAGAACACTCTATGACATAAATCACAGCAAGATCCTTTTTGACCCACCTCCTAGAGAAATGGAAATAAAAACAAAAATAAACAAATGGGACCTATTGAAACGTCAAAGATTTTGCACAGCAAAGGAAACCATAAACAAGACGAAAAGACAGCCCTCAGAATGGGAGAAAATATTTGCAAATGAAGCAACTGACAAAGGATTAATCTCCAAAATTTACAAGCAGCTCATACAGCTCAATTTCAAAAAACCAAACAACCCAATTCAAAAATGGGCAGAAGACCTAAATAGACATTTCTCCAAAGAAGGTATACAGATTGCCAACAAACACATGAAAGAATGCTTAACATCATTAATCATTAGAGAAATGCAAATCTAAACTACAATGAGATATCATCTCACATCAGTCAGAATGGCCATCATCAAAAATTCTAGAAACAATAAATGCTGGAGAGGGTGTGGAGAAAAGGCAACACTCTTGCACTGTTGATGGGAATGTAAGTTGATACAGCCACTATGGAGAACAGTATGGAGGTTTCTTAAAAAAACTAAAAATAGAACTACCATACGACCCAGCAATCCCACTCCTGGGCACATATGCTGAGAAAACCATAATTCAAAAAGAGTCATGTACCACAATGTTCATAGCAGCTCTATTTACAATAGTCAGGACATGGAAGCAACCTATGTGTCCATCATCGGATGAACGGATAAAGAAGATGTGGCACATATATACAATAGAATATTACTCAGCCATAAAAAGAAACGAAATTGAGTTATTTGTAGTGAGGTGGAGGGACCTAGAGTCTGTCATACAGAGTGAAGTAAATCAGAAAGAGAAAAACAAATACCGTATGCTAACACATATATATGGAATCTAAGAAAAAAGAAAAGGTCATGACGAACCTAGGGGCAAGACAGGAATAAAGACATAGACCTACTAGAGCATGGACTTGAGGATATGGGGAGGGGGAAGTGTAAGCTGTGACAAAGTGAGAGAGTGGCATGGATATATATACACTACCAAACGTAAAATAGATAGCTACTGGGAAGCAGCCACAGAGCACAAGGAGATCAGCTCGGTGTTTTGTGACCACCTAGAGGGGTGGAATAGGGAGGGAGGGAGGGAGGGAGATGCAAGAGAGAAGAGATATGGGGACATAAGTATATGTATAACTGATCCATTTTGTTATAAAGCAGAAACTAACACAGCATTGTAAAGCAATTATACTCCAATAAAGATGTTTAAAAATAAAAAAATAAACAGCTCATACAACTCAACATCAAAAAAAAACCAACAAAAAACCAAGCCAATTAAAAAATGAGTAGAAGAACTGAACAGACATTTTTCCAAAGAGGAAATGCAGATGGCCAACAGGCACATGAAAAGATGCTCAACATCACTAATCATCAGGGAAATGCAAATCAAAATCACAATGAGATATGACCTCACACCAGTTAGAATGGCTATTATGAAAAAGAACACAAATTACAAATGTTGGCGAGGAAAGCTGATAAGAGGGAACCCTAGTACATTGTTGTTGGGAATGTAAATTGGTGGAAAACAGTATGGAGGTTTCTCAAAAAACTGAAAATAAAAATACCATATGACCCAGAAATTCCACTCCTGGGTATGTATCCAAAAAAAATGAAAATGTAATTCAGAAAAATACATGCACCCCAATGTTCAAAGCAGCATTATTCACAATTGCCAAGGTATGAAGGCAACCTAAGTATCCATCAACAGAAGAACTGACAAAGAAGATGCGGTACATAGATAAACAATGGAATACTACTCAGCCATAAAAAAGAATGAAATTTTGCCATTTGCAGCAAGATGCTGGATTTGGAGGACATTATGCTAAGTGAAATAAGTCAGACAGAGAAAGGCAAACACTGTATGATATCACTTATATGTGGAATCTAAAAAATACAACAAACTACTGAATAACACAAAAAAGAAGCAGATTCACAGATGTAGAGAACAAACTAGTGGTTACCAGTGGCGAGGGGGGAGAGGGGAGGGACAATATGGGGTGGGGTAAAAAGGGTTATTATGAGATTACATGAAATCATTCGTGTGAAACTTCTGAAAATTGTAAAACATTATAAAATGTAAAGAATCTTTCATTCAATAAAAAAGAGAAAAATAAATTTTAAAAAGGCCATTTTAAAACATAACCATTATCCTACTTGAAAATAAATCATGAATATAATCAAATATTCATATATGATCAAATTACTGTGATAAAATAAAAACTAACTGATGACATTTGTAAGCTATAATAATAATTACAGTTGTACAAATAAAACTGCAGTACTGTAATTTTCAATAAGCTTTGAAAAACAAGCCCTGCTGGGGATTAATGACTTTTAGAATCTGACACAGAAAAAAATAAGTTTATCATGTCTTCTGATAATCAAATGATTTCAGTAGTCACACTACCTATCATTTGATTCATTTATTTAATTTAAAGTTAAAGTACTAGAGCTATCATCAATAACATTAGAACATTTGGTTTTAACCAAAAAGATGAGAGAGGATGAAAACTTAATCAGGAAACTAGGGCCAAATGTGATCATAGGGTCTTCTAACCTTCTTTTACCCACTTCCTACATTTATTTCCCTTGGTAAAGGTAAAATTTTAAATTAGCTTATTAATTTTCGTGTGATTTTCTGTTAAGTTTGGACTTAAATTCAACAGACATTTAGCACCTTTAGAAGAAGTGTTGTGATTCTGGTTACTTACTGAGCCTCAATGTTTTGACATGTAAGATAGAAATGAGTAATTTGCCATGCCCCTCTCAAAGGGATGTTGGAAAGTTAATATAAAATAAGTATCTCTATAAGGAGAGATGCAAACACGGCACATTACTATTATTCCACGATTCAGAATAACTTGCCAACAATACAACTTAGAAAGTCATGTAGCTGAGAGTCTTTTCATATTTATCTTTACTCCTAGGCACCGTGGTGTAATGAAAAATAGACCAAAGGAGGAATGTATTTTTTATTATCAAAGCACATACAGAATTTATTTTGATTTTAGTAGTAATTTATTTTAATGGGGCCTGATTTCAAGGATGATGCATGGTCGTGCTATTTATAATTGTTCAGTGTTTCTATGTTGAGACACTATTCTTCCAATTCTTTCTTCCAGGAATTATTAACTCCTTGTGCTGGCAACACACACTATAAAGAAAGTTAAGGTTCTTCTGTAGGTTCTCATGGTTTAGTGGAAAAGGCAAACAAATAGTCTATTATAATGGAATATGTTGTAGGCTATGATGTGTGTTTGAAGAACCCTTGCAGCACACTTGGTCCCATCCAAAATGTCCATAAGACATTTGGTCCACACCAAAAGGTCCTTGATATTTTGTCTTATTTAGTCCAAGCCAAAAGGTCCTTGATATTTGGTCCTGTCCAAAACCATTTGGCATGGACCACATATGTTCATGGACGTTTTGGATAGGACCAAGTATCAAGGACTTTTTGGTGCAGACCAAATGTCTTATGGACATTTGGATAGAACCATATGTCTGCTAACCTTGAAGAACATGTTATGAGTCACTTGAGAAGACACATCTAAATCTGAAGGGTATGAGGATTAGGGTAGAGACCTGTGTCTGAGAAGATTTCTCATAGAAGGTAATGCTTCAGTTGAAGGTAATGTTTGAAAAACATGAAGGTGTTAGCACACTGAAGGTAGAAAAAAGGACAAAAGCATATGCTAGAATGAAGAGGGTGAATGACAAAATGGTAAAACGTTAATGCAAAATTAGGACATAAAGATCCATCCGGTAGAATGTGGCCTATACCAAAGCAGAGATCTTTATCTTGGTTGTTCATAGTTGATTTCCCAAACAATAGAAGAGCCACTGAAGGCCATGAATGTGAGATTAACATGATCATATTTAAGATTCAGAAAGATCACCCTGGCAACAGTGTAAAAACATTCATGAATGAGCCAGGCCAGAAGCTGGAAGACCAAGTAGGCCACAGTGGTTCTCATAAGATACAATCAGGCTGTCAACCCAACAATTCCACTCCTAGGTATACATCCAAGAAAAATGAAAACGTGTTTATGCTCGTGCATGAATGTTCATAGCAGCATTACCCATAATGGCCAAAAACTGGAAACAACCCAAACGAATATAACTGATAAACAGATAAATAAAATTTGGTATAGTCACACAATGCAATATTTTTCCGCAAGAAAAGGAATCAAGTATGGATACACACTACCACATGAAAGAACTTTGAAACATTATGCTAGGTAAACTATCCAGGCAAAAAAGACCTCATGTCACATAATTCCATTTATAGGAAATGTCCAGAATAGGCAAATCCATAGAGACAGAAAGTAGATGACTCGTTACCTAGGGCTGGGCAGGGAGAGGAGGGATATGGGTACAGTATCTCTTTTAGGAAGAACCAAATTGTTCCAAGATTAGACTGTGGTGATGTTTGCACAAGCCTGTGAATATATTAAAACCATTGAGTCGTATACTGTAAATAGGTGAACTGGATGCTATTTGAATTCTATCACAATAAAGCTGTTGAGAGAGAGAGAGAAAGAGACAGAGCATGAATGAATGGGAATGAATCAAGGTAGGGATGGGGAGAAAATGTGGAAAGTAGTACTGATATTAAGGACACTCCAGAACTAAGTGGAAGGTATATTCTCATTCATGTTAAGAAATACATGAGCTGGAGACACTGATTCTTAAAATTGTAAGCCATAGCTGCCGTTCACTAAGCAGTTGCAATTTTGCAGGCCTTGTCTCAATTGCTTTACATTTTTACAACGTTTATTATTCATAATAACACAACGTAAGTATGCCTATTATACAGGCCATTAGACTGCGGCATAGAACATTTAAGTAACTTGCCTACAGTCACACATCTACAAGCCGTCACCGCCATAATTTGAACCCAGGCAGCTGGTGTCCAGAATCTGTGCTGTTAATCACTATGCGATTCAACCTATCATGTTCGGTATACAAGAACTGCCAATTACAACTCCAAAAAATACAGGATTTCACGAAAGCAGAGACCTCATGCCTAATTAAGGTGTTTTAATGACTTACGTAAACACACCTGACATCTTTCACAGTAAAATCTAAGATTTTCCGTGGGCAAATGCTCTAAGAGGCAGTGTAACCCACTGCATAATAGCTGAGATTTCTGAGCCAGGCAGACTTGAGTTCAAATCCAAGTTTCATGACTTACTAGCTGTGTGGTCTTAAGAAGGGCATTTAATTTATCAGTATGATAATACATACCTCATAGTGTTCCTCAACAGATTACATGAGACATCATACAATATCTGACACAGATATAAACCCAATAAATAGTGAGTTATTATTATTTATTATTATTTTGGCAATCAGCCTTTGTATCGCCTGGAGTTTAACTATTTTCACGGTTATGCTTCTGATTTGTTAATTCTTTGAGAGTAACTGTTACTGAATTGCTAGATAAACAGGGTACACTGCTAATATATTCGTTTTAACTAGAAATCCTACAAAGGAGAAATCTAATGCCAATAGATTTTGTAGGAAAATCTGATGGACATAAAACATTGTCATATAACACATTAACATTCATTTGAATATTCACCTAATTAATACAGATAACTCATAGATTCTCCATAGAAAGATATCAAGACATAAGTGGCAATTTAAGTCAAATAATAGATGCTATAAATGCAATCTCATTTCACATCCACTATAAGTAATATCCCTCTTTTGCATAACACATCAGCGACAGCATCTAAAATTAAAATAACTATTTAAAGGTTCTAAAGAAAGCTTTTCAAGATCCAAGTTTTTTATTTGTCTAGGAAAAAAACAGTTGGATGTTCTGTTATTTCCTATTTGCAAATGCATAAAGCAATCACTTTAGAAAATGAACTCTTTGTTAAATTTATAGCTGGTGAGTTCTCATTTAGTCTAATCTATGCTGGCTCAGTTTAACTACTGCATTGTCAGTGCCTGTCTTACTAAGCACACCCAGCAAATTTCACAATGGCCAACATCGTAATAATGCATTATATATATTTTCCAAACATTACAATGTAACTGCACATTTTAGGAAAAGGGAACAACAGGAGAAAATTTAAAAGGAAGAAAAATGCAATAAAGATGAATTACCATTAAAAGCCAGGCACCCGAACACTGATGTGGTTACTTATTTTTCCTCACTTGTAGATTAATGACAGTGTTTACCCCTTGATATTGACAAGCACATAATACATCTTGACAAATGACTAAAGAGGCTGCAGTAGAGTTTATTTCTTAGTAGTGTCAAGTGCCCTTCCTTTGGCATGATATGAGAAGCTTACGTCAGCTGTAATTTTTAGTAACACCCTTCTGTGGGGTTTTCTTACAACTTTGTAAAACAAGTGTGATAAATTGATTATGCTAACAAGTGTGGGCTGCAGTGAGTGGTTTACTGGAGATTCCATCCGGTTTTTAAATCAGAAGAATGATGACAATGTTACACATTAAAATCAATAGTTATTTAATACTCCTATAAAGCCTAAAGGTTTGTGATAAAGGGTTAAATATAATCCACTCTACCTTGTAATACTTGTTTAAGCAAGACTATTGCATTAAATTACTGCTCAATCAGGAAACAAGTAATCAAATGAGGTGCAGTTTTGGGTGTTAGGTGAGAAAGAATAATGGCAGCTTTAAGCATAAGCCCTCAAAGAAGAAAGGTGAATTTTTGTTTTTTAATTTCAAGATGGGATTTCTAAGCTAATTTAGGACTCTGATAACTCTGATAAACATTTAACATTATTGTGGCAGATGTGCATTTCAAAACTATATGCGCAATGTTTGGAACTAAAAAAGAGAATTGCAAAAGAAATTTTATTTTCTCAATGTTCACTTTTTATTATGCTTTTCTACATCCTGATCAATTGAATTCTGTATTTGAAATAATATTTTCTTGGTGCACATTAATGACATGTGTTGCCTCTCTATCAAGCAAGAAATCTACTTATCTATCAAATACAGCTTTAAGCATATCAAATTTAAAGTTACAGTAGGAACGATAAGTGAAAGTATTTAGGTGAAAGTGAGAGAGAGCAGACAAGGTCTAGTAGGAGGCAGAGACTAGGGAGGGATATACATTGCAAAACTGGTGACACAGAGGTGGTGAGAAGTGTCTTGAGAAAGGTGGAGGTGAAAAGGGAGAATAGCACAGAGGGTAAAAGCTGTCGCCTTGTGTATACAAACATCAGAAGGGAGGAATGAAGAGAACCACTAAAGGAGCTGGTGGAGGTGCCAGTGGAATGCAGAGAAAGAATCAGGACATCAGGCAGGTAAGAAATTCCAGAAAGAAATCCAAAAAGTGGAAAAAGGGGTAATTAACCATCTCTACTTTTGCCTGAATTTCAGGGAGAATGAAGATTATCAAATGCCACTAGACTGATAATAGAGATCACTGCACTTCAAAAGTACAGTTTAATGAACAGTTGAGGGCAGTGAGTGAAGGAGTCAGTATATATGTATTAAAAAAAAATAATAAAGGGGCTTCCCTGGTGGCGTAGTGGTTGAGAGTCTGCCTGCCAATGCAGGGGACACGGGTTCGAGCCCTGGTCCAGGAAGATCCCACATGCTGTGGAGCAACTAAGCCCGTGCGCCACAGCTACTGAGCCTGTGCTCTAGAGCCCGCGAGCCACAACTACTGAAGGCCACGTGCCTAGAGACCGTGCTCTGCAACAAGAGAAGCCACTGCAGTGAGAAGCCCACACACCGCAACAAAGAGTAGCCCCTGCTCGCGGCAACCAGAGAAAGCCCGCGTGCAGCAACAAAGACCCAACGCAGCCAAAAATAAATAAATTAAACAAATTTAAAAAAATAGGAAGGATAGTTGTAGACCTAACTCTGGAATTCTCCATCCTTAATTAAGGAAGGAAAAGGAAGTTGGAAATATATGAAGGGTTCAAATAAAACTTGTTGCTGTTGTCACACAAAACAGAAAGACAGCCCCCTGCTTTTAGTCACAGGCAAGGAAGACACTGAGTAAAACTGATTAATTTTTGAATGATAGAGAAAAAGGAGGGATCCAGGAAAGAATCAAAGAAAAAGAAAGCACAAAGTAGGAAAGGGAAAAGGGATCTCTCTCAATGACAGAAATGCTGGTAGAAATGTGTGCTTCAACAGTGCATAATGAAATGTTTTTACATGTCAATATGTATAGCTTGTATAACAAATACCTGTGGAACTTTTATTTCTAGGATTTAAGGCAGAGATTTACAAAGAATAGAGAATGGGATGAATAAAACAGACCACTGCAGAATTACTAACTACTTCACTAGTCATCCCTGAAATTCAACTTACTAAGGTCACCTAAGCCCTCCTTATTGCCAAATCCAATGGATAAGTTTGTTTCATCTTACTGAATTTATCTCTTCATTATGAAATGTTTGATCATTCTATCATTCCTGAAATTCTTCCACTGGTTTCCTTGAAATCACATTCATTTCCTTATTTATTCATTTACTAAATAAATAATAATTTTAAAACAGTGATTTGCCAAGAGTCTTTCCTCCAGTTGGTTTTCATTCTTCATTTGAGCATTCTGGTACTGTACTTCCCCCTCTGACCCCTTAAATGTTCTCCTCACTTGACATAAAACTCTAGGTAACTGTACCTAACCTCATGGTTTGAACCATCACCGATATCAATAATTTCTAATGAAGGACATGGCACATTAACATCTCTGATAGGCAGGCCTTTTTAAACTATAATTCTCCACATGGTAGATTCTAATATACCTTATTTCTGGAATGAGAATCACTGGCATGCCAAGAGGGATGCCACTAATGAAATTCTGTTGTACTTCTGGAATACATAGAGGCAGAAAAATTGGGGGAGCTACTGAAACTCTACGATAGGTATTACCAAATTTATATCTATGGAGTAGGCCAACCACCAGTTCAAGTGCAAGTGGATGCTACACAGACCTCAAACTCTCTACATCTGAAATCAATACCACCTACCCCCCAATATCACTACCCCTTCCAGCCAACAATGTCCCCTTCTCTGGGGACATTGTATTTTGTAGCACATTATATTTTGTAGCACAATCATCTACCCAGTCACCAAAGCATGAAACTTGTAAATCTTCTCAGGTATTTCCATCTCTCTCCATTTTTCATTCACCACTAAGGCCTTTTTAAATGACAGCTCTTTTGAGGCATAAATCACACACCACAAAATTCACTCTTGTGAAGTGTACAATTCACTGGACTTTAGTATATTCACAATATTTAGTATATTCACAATTCACCAAATTCCAGAACATTTTCATTATAATTTTGGTAATCATTCCTGGAGTCCAAATCCTCATTTGCATCCTTGCTTCTCTGGACTATTCTGATGATCTCCTAACATATCCCTGTGACATACAGCCAGTAGATTCATCTAAAGTATAAATCTGACCAGATCACTCTCCTGCTTAAAACTCCTCAGTGGTTAATAATCACCCACAGATGAAGTCCAAGTTCTTTAACATGATTTAAAAGCCACTCCATGATCTGACCCCTGCCTAACTGTCCTGAGTCTCTTTTGACATCAAATGCCTCATGCTTTAAGATCTGCCAACACTAAATTTCTAATAGTTCCCTGCAAGCACAATGCTGCTCTTCCCCCCTTTGTGTTTGCTCAAGTCCCTTCATCTCAGAATATTCTCCTTACCTGGTCAACATTCACTTGTCCTTTAAGACCCAGCCTTTGATTACTCATGAAGCTTCTCCTGACACCCTAGGATAAGATGCTCCTCCCAAATGTTTCCAGAATATCCCATGAAGATGCATATTACTGCATTTATCACATTATTTTATAATTATCTGCTTAAGTATCTCTTGCCCTCACTATACTGTGCAGTCTTTGGGATGACAAGACCAAGTAGTCATTTCTATTTCTCAAGTTCTCTGTAGAATTCTAAGAATATGGTAGGCCTTCCAAATGTATTTGCAAATGCATGAATGAATGAGCCCATCAATGGATTAATATATAAACACACTGAGGAATGATTAATTGAATGACCTAAAACATTACTAGACATCCTATAAAACACTGGTCTGGTCCATAAAGCAATAAAACATAAGACATAGATCAACTGCTGGAGGAAAAGTATGACACAATCAGAGCAGAAATTTGGAAATTAGCACAGTGTGAATTTTCTTTAATCAGAAAATTTCGATGTAAGGGTTGATAATCATGAATTGGAGATGGTGAAAGGGGGAAATGAAACTGAGAACTGAGTCAGATTTAATGATTTCCATGACCATGCAAATGAGGATTCTATTATTTTATTATGGGACAATAATAAATGATATGTCCATGTAGATACAGACAATTTTGCATTGAGAAAATGGAATGTAATGAGTGTCAAGGCAAATTACTGACTTGGACAATCAACAAGGCCATAATTAGAAGAAAGGAGATTTAATATATTTTAAAGCATATCAACTGTTTTTAAAAGGAGCTACACACCTACCATCACTGGTGTGATGATAAGTATAGATCTTCCAAATAATATTATGTCAGAGAAAACTGCAACCCTGTATGAATACTACACTTCTTCAGCATAACTGTCCATTATACGCATGTAGTGACGGTCATCTTTAATAAACAGATTGAGATTCTTTTTAAAGTCTGGCTTTTTTTTCTCCTGCATGTACTTAAGGTTCCTTCCCTTCAACAACCACCATGACTATGGTGAAGCTCTAGAAAATCCTAACACAGCCTTCAGGCCTACCTTTGTAAACCTCTGTTGCAATGGAAAATAAAGCAGAGGTATTAAAACCTTATAATAGAAAGTCCCTTTTTGCTATGGTAATGTCTATTTCCTAAAGGCTCAAAGAAAGAACTCTTTGATTCACCTGGGTCCTATTTTTGCATTGGTGATATTTAGATGATTAAAGGTTTTTGAGAAAGAATCATTTGTTGTAAGCAAGGAGAGACTCGACTGTCATTTTTAGTCTATCGAAGCAGATTGTGGGCACACAAATCCACCTTCTATTAATTCATGGAGGCAATATGCAATGTGTGGTAGTGATTCACCACTCATTCAGAATGCTCCTTCCATGTTTTCTTTCCTCTTAAAATGTCCTAGTACAAGTAAACACTATACCTTTTCTCATTATTCAATTTGCTTCTAACATTTTCACACTGAATCATATCATGTGGTCAGAGTTTATAGGGAAGAGTTATATTCAATAACAATGTTCAAAATAAAGAAAAACGTGAAGCACTGATTTACTATTAAATATAATCCACAATCCCAATTTTAAAAAATAATAAAATATAATAGTTTTTTCTTGTTTGCAATTCACCATTGGTTTTTGTTCAATAACATATGACTCTAGGAAATATATAACTTTCAGACACCTATTGGAAATACATATATATCTGTGTATGTGTCTATGTGTATATCTATTATTCTGTTTAAAAACATTTTCCAAATTTCACAATTAAGTCCATAAAAATGGCTTAAAACTTGAAATGCTTTACAGTTGCTATACTGATGCTATACTAAGACACATACACACAATGTTTGAATACCTGGTATGTAAAAACCTCCATAGCAAATGATACATTGGCACAGTGAAAAGACAATCATTATCCAAATGTACTTTCTGCTTCTTTTCTGTATGGATATACCTATAAAGCCTCTTAGGTACCTAGAAATTCAAACTACAAGGATATTTAAAATAAGATGTTTCATTTTTAATTACTTTGAAGAGTGTACAAAGGCTGATCTACAGTAACAAATATTGGTAAAATTCAAGAAGAAATACATTAAATTTACTTACGGTGTTTTTACCCATTTGAGCCCATTGGGTTAAGTATCTATACATGTTTCCTTGAAAGAGGAACAATAATGTAACAAGGCGGCACATTTTGAATTATTCCCTCTATTGTACTACTTGTTTTGCAAACACACCCTATACAACAGTGAAAGCCACTAGAAAGAAGTTCCTCAAGAATACCTGTTCACAAAAAGAACAAGATGCCGATGCTTCTGCCTCTACCCTCCCTGTGAAGCTTCTAGTATAGATTTTATCATTCTATACTGTTTGTGCTTACCTTCCACTTTATACTGTGAGCTCTTTGACACCAGGGATCATACTTTAGGCATTTTGATCTTCCCAGCAATGAAGCCAGGCTATAAATAGTTACTGAATTAATAAATGGTAATAAATGCATAGCACTTATCACAATTTACTGTGTATTATTATCAGTTAGGTACATGTCTAATGACCACTTCCTCTATCCACTGAATAATAAAATGCTTGAGAAATGCAGGTCTGTTCTATACTTATCTGGATACCTTTTCCATGGCACACTACTTAGATGTTTAGTAAATATTAAATTTTAATTAGATGTGCAAAGTTTAGGAGTAATAAAAGTACAAATCACAAAATTTCCTATCATTGTTTCAATGGCTTTTTAAGACAGTAACAATGATTCCCATTTCTGTATTTTCTTCTGAGTTACAGTGGAGAAATTTTGCCCTCCACAGGCATAAGGCTTTTGATATACATGGTTCTAGTTTCCAAGATGAGCTGCTTTGTGAAAATAATATTTCTTGTCCTTTCTTTGGGAGATGGATTTGAGAGGCCTTACAAGTACAATGGATACTGCTCTATCCTGAAACCTCAGGAATATTCCCCAAATAGACTACAAGTCCACTGGTATCAGTAGAGATTTAAGTCTAATATAAGGTCTTTCTTAGTACTCACCTTTAATTATCCTGTTGAGAAATTTTCTTTTAATAATACACCTTACAACTGAACCATCCTGGCTCTACCATCAGTAAAATACTTCTATAATATAGTTCAAATTTTAAACAGAATTTTACACAGTTCACTGTGGTATTAAAAAGTGTTTTAAAATAGAGTAATATGACCAGTACGAAATTTCATAGTCAAAGCTGCAGTGTCATACTGACCTTTGAAACTTAGGAGGCTTATTTATAAAAGAACATTATTACCATCATAAAGTTAAAATAACAGCAACCATTAAATTATTTTAGAATTCATATTGGATTACCAATATGTAATTCCTGAGAATAATAAAGGCTTCAGATACCAAACTGACATTGTTAGCTATGTTTAAAATCAAACAAAGCATTTTATTTCGAGTTCAAAACTCACAAAGCCTTGTGAACAGGTCAAGCAGACTCTAATATACTACATCTGCTCCTGTGGTTGTTCCACTTTTTTAGATAAAATGTCATTCAAACAGTGTTTTTCCTATTCTCACATGAATTCTCAGACTATTCAAAAAACTCATGAGGAGAAAGATTACTTATTCATGAAAGCAGGGTTTCTTTGGTCATTTTAGATTTGACTGGCATTAGCAGCAACTATGTCTGACTCCAAAGATTTAAATATTCATTATAGCATAATCATGGCATTTAAATATCTAAGCATTAGAAGTTTCAAAGTAATTCTCATTTTGGAATAAATGTAGCCTATTTTACACAGATGACCTAACATAATGATAAAGCATCACATTCCTTATAACTTTACTGTTTGGCAGACTAAAATATAGAATATTCAGAATTCTGTTAAAATACTCTACCAAAGGTTGCTTATTATTAACCAATTTTATCCAAAATCTGATAAATAAAAACATAAGAAATGGCTCCTTACAATAACTGTATGCATATGTCTCCCTTTGAATGAAGTCTCCTCATAATATATGCATAAATTAAAATTTTATGACTCAATCGCTGTATGTAAAATCGAGGATGATTCAAATCACTCTAGGAGAACACTTTCATAAACTGCTCGCCTCTTCAAAGAATTGCAGTGTAGATATACATGTGGGATTGAAGATGTACACACACAAAGAAATATTTCTATGTACTGAACTTGCTGAAATCCATACATAACAGATAAAACACACTCAACTGACATACTGCAATATAAAATAGCACTCTCTCTAGTTTCTAATTTATTACTGGGCATTAATAATCTTTTACAGAGTGTAGGACATCTTTTGACAGTGACCCTAAGCTGAAGTTTAAATTTTAGCGATAAAACTCCAATTGAGCTCACTATTTAAAAGAAGCAATAAAACAACCCAAGAAAAGGTTAAATTTTTATATCAATTTAGTTTATGGAAGAAATGTATTTTTATTTTTTTAAGGATTTATTTAATTTATCTTTGGCTGTGTCAGGTCTTAGTTGCAGCACACGGGATCTTCGTTGAGGCATGCAGGATCTCTGTTGCGGCGTGTGGGCTCTTCGTTGTGGCGCATGGGCTTCTCTCTAGTTGTGGTGAGAGGGTTTTCTATTCTCTAGTTGTGGCATGCAGGCTCCAGGGCACGTGTGGGCTCCAGAGTGCGTGGGCTCTGTAGTTTGTGGCACATGGGCTCTAGTTGAGGCGTGCGAGCTCAGTAGTTGTGGCACGTGGGCTTAGCTGCCCTATGGCACATAGGATCTTAGTTCCCTGACCTGGAGTCTAACCAGCGAACCCTGCATTGTAAGGTGGATTCTCTACCACTGGACCACCAGGGAAGTCCCTGTATTTTTAAAAATAGCCTTGTTGACCTTTCATTGTCATACAAGTATAAATGCCATTCATATTTAATGGATAGAATTTGATAAGTTTTAGCATATGTATATACCCAGGAAACCATCACAATAAAAATAATGAACATATATATCACACCCAACATTCTCCTCAAGCCCCTTTATAACTGCTCCCTTTCCACCCCACCTCCACTGTTTTTAAGTAACAATTGGTTTGTTGTCTCTCACTATAAATTAGTTTGCATTTTCTAAAATTTCATAGAAATGGAATCACACAGCGTGTACTCCTTTTCTATATGGCTTCTTTCACTCAGCATGATCATTTTGAGATTCACCCATGTTGTTAAATGTATCAATAGTTCACTCCTTTTTATTACTGAGTTGTAGTCCACATATGGAATAACCACCATTTAAAAAAATCAACTCACCTGTTCCTAACATCTGACCTGTTTCCAGTTTTTAGCTATTACAAAAAAGTTGATGTGTTCATTCATGTACAACTCTGCATGGACATATGTTTTCATTTCTCATGAGTAAACACCCAGGAGTAAAACGGCTGGGTTATATAACAGGTGTATTTTTAACTTTCTAAGAAATGTACACACTGTTTTCTAACTATTTTACATCCCTGCAATTAGTTGGTCCTTATAGGCTCTGTGTTCATTTAGTCAGACATTAGGACAGAAACATCCCTCCTGTAGTCAATGCAGACTATATGTGATGAAGTCCATTTATTGGAACTGAAACAAAAGTAGACTATTCTAAATAATAATAAAAGTGGATTTTTCCTCCCTTCTCACAAGTAAGAGATTGTGATGAAGTACATAAATAAGAACAGCTAACACTTGAGTGCTTACTACGTACCAGTCTCTAAGTGGTTAATATGTATTATACCATATAACCCTACAATAACCCTATGAGGAAAGGTACTAAAATTGAATCCATCTTATAGATGAGGAAACTGAAGGGATAAATAAGTTGCCCCTGGTCACAAAACTAAGTACCAGAGCCAGGCTTTGAGCCTGGCATTCTGAGTTCAGATTTTTGGCTCTTAATCACAATGTGACACTGACTCCCATCATGTACACATTACTAGACAGTTGTAATTTATACTACAAAGCTATGAACTATCCCTCAGATGACTACATGACTTTGGTGAATTTGCAAAGTGCTAATTGATTCTTCTCATTAATTCTGTCCAGCTTTATTATTACTTTTGGGGGGAAACAATGTTCAAACATCTTTCTTGCTGCTACAAGAAGAATGAATTGAATTTTACCCCTCTATAATGAAAACTCTAGAGCTATATAAGTACTTTCTGCAATTGCTTTTATGGATTTCTCAACATGCAAAGTTTACTATTTTTAAAAGAAGAGATAAAACATGACACAAAGACTCATTTTATAAGGCCTTGGAGGAATATATACTCAATTTTGCCAGAATTAGGTGTGCTAAAATTTCAAATGGGGGGAGAAAACCCACCTAATTCTAATCTCATATATACTATACTAATATATACAGTACGCATTTAGCTTCACTTTTTTCCTTTTTTAAAAAACTGAAGTATAGTTGATTTACAATATTCTGTTAGTTTCAGGTATACAGCAAAGTGATTCAGTTATACATATGTATTTCTTTACAGATTCTTTTCCCATATAGGTTATTACAGAATATAGAGATTTCCCTATGCTATATAGTAAGTCCTTGTTGTTTATCTGTTTTATATATAGTAGTGTGCATCTGTTAATCCCAAGCTCCTAATTTATCACTCCCCAAGCCTTTTCCCTTTGGTAACCATAAATTTGTTTTCTATAAAGTCTGTGAATCTGTTTCCTTTTTGTAAATAAGTTCATTTGTATCATTTTCCTAGATTACACATATAACTGATATCATATATTTGTCTCTCTCTGACTTACTTCATTTAGTATGAGAAACTCTACGTCCAACCATGTTGCTGCAAATGGTAAAATTCCATTCTTTTTTATGGTTGAGTAATAGTCCATCATATATACATACCACATCTTCTTTATCCCTCATCTGTCCATGGACACTTAGGTTGCTTCCACGTCTTGGCTATTGTAAATATTGCTTCGAATTAACACTGGGATGCATGTTTCTTTTTGAATTAGAGTTCTCATCTTTACCAGATATATGCCCAGGACTGGGATTGCTGGATCATATGGTAACTCTATTTTTACTTTTTTTAAGGAACCTGCATACCATTCTCCATAGTGGCTGCACCAATTTACATTCCCACCAACAGTGTAGGAGGGTTCCCTTTTCGTAACACCCTCTCCAGCATTTATTACTTATAGACGTTTTAATGACAGCCATTCTGAATGGTGTGAGGTGATACCTCCCTGTAGTTTTAATTTGCATTTCTCTCATAATTAGCAATGATAAACATCCTTTCATGTGCCTGTTGGCCATCTGTATGTCTTCTTTGGAGAAATGTCTATTTAGGTCTTTGCCCATTTTTGATTGGGTTGTGTGTTTTTTCAATATTGAGCTGTATGAGCTGTTTGTATATTTTGGAAATCAATCCCTTGTCAGTTGCATTGTTTGTGTATATCTTCTCCCATTCCACAGGTTGTCTTTTCATTTTGTTTATGGTTTCCTTTGCTGTGCAAAAGCTTATAAGCTGGATTAGGTCCCATTTGTTTATTTATGCTTTTATTTCTTTTGACTTGGGAGACAGATCTAAGAAAGTATTGCTACGATTTATGTCAGAGAATATTTTCCCTATGTTCTCTTCTAGGAATTTTATGGTGTCATGTCTTATATTTAAGTCTTTAAGCCATTTTGAGTTTACTTTTGTGTATGGTGTGAGGGAGTGTTTTAACTTCAGTGATTTACATGCAGCTGTCCAGCTTTCCCAACACCACTTGCTGAACAGACTGTCTTTCCTCCATTCTATTTCTCTATTCATATATCCTTAACTCCTTTGTCGAAGATTAATTGACTATAGGTGTATAGGTTTATTTCTGGGTCTATATTCTGTTCCATTGATCCATATGTTTGTTTTCATACCAATACCACACTGTTTTGAGTACTGTAGCTTTGTAGTACTGTCTAAAGTCTGGGAGGGTTATGCCTCCTGCTTTGCTCTTTTGCCTCAGGATAGCTCTAGCATATTTGACTCTTTTGTGGTTCCATATAATTTTTAGGATTATTTATTCTAGTTCTGTGGAAAACATCATGGGTAATTTCATTGGGATCACATTAAATCTGTAGATTGCTTTGGGTAATATGGCCATATAAATAATATTAACTCTTCCAATCCAAGAGCATGGGATATCTTTCCATTTCTTCGAATCATCTTCAATTTTCTTTATCAGTGTTTTACTAGTTCTCAGCATATAAGTATTTCACCTCCTTGGTCAGGTCTATTCCTGGGTATTTTTTTCACATGATTTTAAAAGCGATTTTCTTAAAACTTTCTCTTTCTGATATTTCATTGTTAGTGTAAAGAAATGGAATATTTTACCTGTGTTAATCTTGTATCCTGCTACCTTGCTGAATTCATTTATCAGTTCTAGTAGTTTTTGTGTAGAGTTTTTAAGGTTTTCTATATAGATTATCATGTCATCTGCATATAATGATAACGTTATCTCTTTCTTGTACCCTTTATTTCTTTTTCTTGTTTGACTGCTATGGCTAGGACTCCCAAAACTGTGTTGAATAGAAAGGTGAGAGTGGGCATCCTTGTCTTGTCCCACAATTCAGTGGGAAGGTTTTCAACTTTTCTCTGTGGATTTTTTTTTTTTTTTTTTGGCTGTGTTGGGTCTTCATTGCTGTGAGCGGGCTTTCTCTAGTTGCGGAGAACAGGGGCTACTCTTCATTGTGGTGCACAGGCTTCTCATTGTGGGGCTTCTCTTGTTGTGGAGCCTTAGTTGCTCCGTGTCATCTTCCTGGACCAGGGCTTCAACCCACGTCCCCGCCATTGGCAGGTGGATTCTTAACTACTGCGCCACCAGGGAAGTCCCTCTCTGTGGACTATTATGTTGGCTGTGGGTTTGTCTTAAGTAGCTTTTATTATGTTGAGATGTGCTCCCTCTATACACACTTCAGTGAGAGTTTTTATCATGAATGATGCTGAATTTTATCAAATGTTTTTTCTGCATCTGTTGAGATGGTCGTGTGGTTTTTGTCTTTTCTTTTGTTGATATGGTGTAGCACATTGATTGATTTGCATATGTTGAACCATCTTTGTGACCCTGGGATGAATCCAACTTGATTATGGAGCATGATCCTTTTTATGTGTTGTTTAATTCAGTTCACTAATATTTTGTTGAGGATTTTTGCATCTATATTCATCAAAGATATTGGTCTGTAATTTTCTTTTTTGGTAGTCTCTTTGTCTGGTTTTGGTATCAGGGTGATTGTGGCTTCATAGAATGACTTTGACAGTGTTGCCTCCTCTTGAATCTTTTGAAAGAGTTTGAGAAGGATGGGTATAAGGTCTTCTTTGTATGTTTGGTAGAATTCCCCAGTGAGGCCATCCAGTCCTGGACATTTGTTTGCAGGGAGTTTTTTAAATTAGAGATTCTATTTCACTTCTAGTGATTGGTCTGTTCAAATTACCTATTTCTTGGGAATTCCCTGCTGGTCCAGTGGTTAGGATTCCACGCTTCCACTGCAGGGGGCACAGGTTCAATCCCTGGTTGGGGAACTAAGATCCCACAAGATGTGCGGCACAGCCAAAAAAAAAATTATCTATTTCTTCTTGACTCAGTTTTGGTGGGATATATGTTTCTAGAAACTTGTCGATTTCTTCTAGGTTGTCAAATTTGTTGGCATATAACTGTTCATAGTTTTATATTGTGATATTTTTTGTATTTCTACAGTATAGGTTGTTAATTCTTCCCTTTCAATTCTTATTTTGTTTACTTGGGTCCCCTCTCTTTTCTTCTAGGTGAGCCCAGTGACAGGTTTGCCGACTTTTTTTATCCTTTCAAAAAACCAGCTCTTGATTTTATTGATCTTTTCTATTGTATTCCTCTCTCATCTTTATTACTTCCTTCTGCTGACTTTAGGTTTTCTTTGTTCTTCTTTTTCTAATCATTTTAGGGGGTAGGTTATGCTATTTATATGCAATTTTTATTGTTTTTTTGAGGAAGGTTTGTATCACTGTGAACTTCCCTCTTAGGAGTGCTTTTCCTGCATCCCATAAGTTTTTTTTTAAGGCTGTGTTTTCATTGTTGTTTGCCTCATGGTATTTCCTGGTTTCCTCTTTGATTTCATCATTGACCCATTGGTTTTATAGTAGCATGTTGTTTAGTCTCCATGTAATGATTTTTTTCTCATTTATCTTTCCATAGTTGATTTCTAGTTTCACGCTGTTGTGGTCAGAAAACGTGCTTGAAATAATTGCTATCCTCTTACATGTGTTGAGGCTTGTTTTGTGTCTTAGTATGTGGTCTATCCTAGAGAATATTCCATGTGCACTTGAAAAGAATGTGCATTCTGGGTTTTTTTGGGTTTTTTGGATGTAGTGCCCTGAAGATATGAATTAAGTGTAACTCTTCTATTGTGTCATTTAGGATCTCTGTTGCCTTATTGACTTTCTGTCTGAAAGATCTGTCCAATGATGTCAGTCACATGTTAAGATCTCTTACCATTACTGTATTCCTCACAATTTTTCCCTTTATGTCTGTTAGTATTTGTTTTATGCATTTAGGTGCTCCTATATTGGATGCATATATGTTAAGGAATGCAACGCCCTCTTCTTTTATCATTATATAGTGTCCTTCTTTATCTTTCTTTATGGCCTTTGTTTGAAAGTCTGTTTTGTCTGATATGAGTATTCCTACCCCTGCTTTCTTGTCATTTCCATTTGCATGAAATATGTTTTTCTATCCCCTCACTTTCAGTCTATGTGTGTCCTTCATTGCAAAGTGGGTCTCTTATAGGCAGCATACTGTAGGCTCTTATTTTATGATCCAATCTGCCTTTTGATTGGAGCATTTACTCCATTGACATTTAAGGTAATTATTGATAGATATATATTTATTGCCATTTTTAACCTTGTTTTCCAGTTGATTTTGTATTTTTCTTTGTTCCTTTCTTTTTGTTTTTCCTTTTGTGGCTTGATGGTTTTCTTTTGTATTATGTTTGTGCTCTCTTCTTTTTCGTTTTTGTAATTGTATGTTTTTGATTTGTGGTTACCCTGGTTTTCAAGTATGTTAACCCATTACTTTATCTACATGCTTTAGACTGGGAATCTAAACCATTCTAAAAGATCTACATTTTCTTACTCCCTCCCCCACATTTTGTGATTCTGATGTCTTCTTTCACATCTTCATATTTATCCTTTTGCTGTTCATTGTAGTTATTATCACTTTCACAATAATTTTTGATTGTATTTTTTAACCTATATACTGTCTTATTTAAGCTATCTACAATCCTTTTATATATTTACCTTTCCTGTTTTGATTTTCCCTTTACTATAGATTCTTGCTTCTTTTCTATTTAAAGAAGACCTTTCAATATTTCTTTTAGGATAGGTTTAATATTGCTGTATTCTTTTAGTTTTTGCTTGTCTGAGAAATTCTTTCTCTCTCTATTCTAAATGATAATCTTGTGGGGTAGACTATCCTACGTTTCAGTTTCTTCTCTTTCAGGACTTTGAATGTATCCTGCTACTCCCTTCTGGCCTGCAATGTTTCTGTAGAGAAATCAACTGATAGCCTTACGGGTGTTCCCTTGTAACTGACTCTGTTTTTCTCTTGCTGCCTTTAGAATCCTCTAACTTTTTGCCATTTTAATTATGAAATGTCTCAGTGTAGGTCTGTTTGGGTTCTTCTTTGGGAACTTCTGTGCTTCCTGTACCTGGATATCTGTTTCCTTCTTTACTTTTGGGAAGTTTTCAGCCATAATTTCTTCAAATACATTTTCAATCCCCTTTTCTCTTTCTTTTCCTTCTTGGATTTCTAATAAGCGTAGATTGGCACACTTTATATTATTCCATAGGTCTCATATGTTGCTTTTGTTTTTCCATTTGTCTTTCTGTCTGCTGTTCTGAGTTGGTGACTTCCATTATTCTATCTTCTAGATCACTTAATTCAACCTTCTTCATTATTTAGTTTGTTATTTATTACCTTTAGCTTAGTATTCAACTCAGCAATTGAGCTGTCTAATTTTGACTGGCTCCTCTTTATAGTTTCTACTTCCTTGTTGTAATGATCTGCATTTCTATTGACAGTCTGCTTTAATTCCTGCAGCATTTTTATTACCTCCTTTTTGAATGTGGGGTCTGTTACACTAGAGAAGTCTTTTTCATTGTTTGTTCTTTCAATTAATTTCTCTTGTTCTTTTAATTGGGAGTGGTTTCTCTGCTTTTTCATTTTACTTATATTTCTCTAACTCTATGAATTTAGGAGAAATAGTTATCTACTGTGGTCTTGAAGGGCTGTTTTTATGTGGGAACATCCCTGTGTAGCCGACACGAGTCCAATATTTTTGGTGCAAGGGCTGTTTCTGGTATGGGTGCCTGTCACATCTCTCCTCAGGGTGTGCTGGCTGTTTCCCCCTTAATAGTGTGATTGGTGTTGTGATAACCAGAGCCAGTGCTGGGTGTTGAGCAGGGCCTTCACTTTGCTCTGTGCTTGTCACACCCCTGTTGAGGGCAGAGTCTGCTCACCAGTTGTTGGAAATAGAAGCCCCCAGATCCGGTTCTAAGCTGCAGTGTGAGATAGGTGGGACTGGAGTGCTCCCGCTGGGAAAGAAGCCGTTGCACGTTCCTCCCCAAGAGCTGTCCATCTGGACATGCGCTCTGTGACATCACCTGCCACTGGGTGTGTGCATCCACAAAGTACAATGTTGGTGGCACTGCCCTTGGCCCCACCTTTGCTGTGGGAATGCCATTAATCAGCTTGGTTGTCCATCAGGTGCTGTGCTCACAAAGCCACCAATGTAAAACTGCAAAAGCCATGCACCCCCACCCACTGTGGCAGCGCCAGGAATCAACTCAGATCTCAGCCCCACTTCTGTGTATGCACACCTGCAAAGCCTGCTTCTGCTGCCACTGGACCTGCCTCAGCTGCGGGAGCACCAGTAATCAGCTCGGATGTCCCCTAGGGTCAGTGCTTACAAAACAGCCAGCATAAACCCATGGAAGCCACGCACCACACCCAAGGTGGAAGCACCGGGAATCAGCTGAGATTTTTAGCCTCCGCATGTGGACAACTTGCCTGTGTGTGTGTGCTCCCATAGTTTGGAGAGGCAGAGCTGCACCCACTGTGAGCATGCTGAGGATGAGGCTGCTATGGCAGGGCCACACCCTCCCCTTTGCACACGTGTTAGCAACAGGGCTCCTATGGCGGACCCAGGCTCTGTCCTGTGTACACGTCCAGTTGTAGTATAGACCACACTCCAGGACCTCTGGGCTATCTCCATGCAGCCAAACCAAGTCCTCTCCCTGGGTCTGTCCATTGAAGCCCGAGTTTCAGCACCCAGCCACCATGAACACCAGCAGGCAGGTGTCTTGGGCTGGGAAGTGTAGCAACGTGGCAACGACCATCTGTGCTGGTTTCTCTCTGTCCTGCCTGCTTCAAGCTGAATGCTGCACTCTCTGAGCTTCTGAAGCTCCCCATCTGTCCCAGCTGAGCTCCCAGCCAGTGAAGGAGGTTCCCAGAGTAAGGGAATCTTTCTTCTTTCACAGCTCCCTCCAAGGGGCACAAGTCCCATCCCAATTCTTTTTCTTTTTTTTTTCCCCTTTCATCCCACCCTGTTACATGGTGATCTTGCTTGCAGGTTTGGTTGTATTAGATATTCAGCCAGTGCTCAGTGGGTATTCTGTGAGAACTGTTCCACATGTAGATGTATTTTTGATGTATCTGTGGGAGGAGGTGAGCTCCATGTCCTTTTATTCTACCACCTTGATCTCCACCTCCCAGCTTCACTTATATAGACAGCTAGTGGGAAGCAGCCGCATAGCACAGGGAGATCAGCTAGGTGGTTTGTGACCACCTAGAGGGGTGGGATAGGGAGGGTGGGAGGGAGGGAGGTGCAAGAGGGAAGAGATATGGGAACTTATGTATATGTGTAACTGATTCACTTTGTTATAAAGCAGAAACTAACACACCATTGTAAAGCAATTATACTCCAATAAAGATGTTAAAAAAAAAAAGAAATGCAGTGTGTGTGTGTGTGTGTGTGTGTATATATACACACACACACACGTATGTATATATATACAATATACATATATGTTTGTATATGCAGATACACACACAACACATTATACCTTTGGTGTTTTATCCCATTTGTTTTACAATATTCCTAATTACTGGCAAACTTGAGGGAAATTTTTACTACAGCGTTTAAAAGAAAAACGCCATATAAAACACCAACAATAACACACTGTTAAACAGATCCTGTGAGTAAATGCTTAATTTTAAATAATTAGTTCTAAGGTAGTTTAGTCTACCAAATTTCTTAAGTGCATGCTATTCATAATCTTTAAGTTGGTTTTCTCCATATTAATAAAGTTCAAAAACTCAATTAATTTCACATGGATCATATTAATTCACAGTACAAAACACTATTAATAGCTCTATTTTCCATGTCTTTAAACAAGTTCAAAATGTCAGATGGAATCCATTAAACAACATGATTTGGCTTATTTCAATGTTTCAAAAGGTCAGAAAGACCCTGTACCTGTCACTACCACAAGAGTAGCCAAAATGGGAGCTGACTAGGAATTTTCTCTTTATGTTCAGTATATACCTGATGAGATTTGTAAAAATCCTCCCAAAGATTTTCACTAAAATTGAAGCTGTGTTTGTTAGTAATGCTTTGTGGATTATTTATTTTACCCCTTTATGAAGTCTTCCTGGTGTTTCTACCAAATACTCAAAGATAATTTATTTTCTATTAATCTTCTCTTTGGTAAGACTTTGATCACATTCCTTATGTGCTCACTGCCAAAGAAAATTAGTTTCCTCCAGATAAATTTATTGTAAGATATTGAGTATATTTTATACGTCAAGTCCTTTACCTGCTCTGGCTAATTTTCAGCATTTGCAGAATACCTCAAATCAGTTTTTTTCCTTTCTACTTTGAGTACACACATGAAACTAATACATTTTCTATGAAGACTTTGATTTCAAAGATCTGCTATCATTTTAAAAATCTGTTAAAATATTTAATGAACATATACATCTTTGTTTTCAAAAACGATGATATACATTCATCATATGCGTTTATTAAACCAACTATACCTTATATATATAACATAGGGACTTCTTTCAGAATACAGTTTCCTTTTTCCTCATTTCCCAAATTAATAGGTATTATGAGACCTCTGATCTACAATGCTATCAAATTAGCATATATGTTATCAGCTTATTATCAAGTATACTTTCATTTTCAAGTAACTGAACAAAATAACATGTACTGAGACTGTGGAACTGGATAAAATTGCCATAGTTCCAATCGGTATTGGACCTCACGCAAACTTAGTAAAATTTGAGAAGAACCAGGATCCCTTTAAAAACATTTCCCCATTATGTCTGACATACCATGTACCAATACCTGGAAAATAAAACCTCAGAAATCACCCACAGTGGCTTCCCTGCCACTTTTCATCCACTTCCTGTCCAAACACGAGTTCCACCAATTTTATTCTCTAAATGTCTTTCAGATGTACCCTGATCACTGCAACCATATAACCCTTCCCTTGTTTAAAGCCTTCTTAAAAAGTCTTTCTGCTTTCAGGTACTCATCACTTTGCTATCCCTCCCTTGATTCAAATGTCTCACGATCTCCAAGTCCCTGATTAAATACAGCCCAAACTCTTTAATAAATCAGGCTTGATGATATGACCCCTACCTCTCTATAAATCCACCCTCACATACCCACTTGTATTACAGGGAAGAGTTTATGCTATTTCTCACCTCCAAAGTTTGTCACACAGAGTACTTTACACTGGGAATGCCTTTCCTCAACTTCTTTATTTGCCCTGAAAACTCCTTTTATACACCCAAAATCTTACATAAATAATCTCATAGGAGGGGCCTACTCTTCTCCCTCTAGGTCCCATAACAATATTTAATTCAATATTTTCCTCAGGCACGGTCCATTTTTCCCTTTTTGCCTCCTCTGGCTAAGACATTTCTTTGGACATTGTACACATGCAAACATCATTACAATTAACTTCTTACTTTATGAAATTGTAAGAGTGTGTGTGTGTGTGTGTGTGTGTGTGTGTTCAGACACACAGGATAACTGGTTGAACTTCTTAATTTTCAATTAATTATTTCATGTTGTACAAGGACAGCTTAAGTTGGAAATTTTTTTTAATGGTGCTGTCATCAGAAAAGTAAAAACAAAAAACCTGTCAGTCATCTGATCTTTCTGGTAGTTTTAACCAGTTTTCCAACCTCGCAGTTCACATTTTACCAAGATGATTTTCTTTAGGTATTTCAATTAAAACATATCACCTTATCCTATTTTCTACTAGATTTCACCAACAATATCTCAAGAAAGAAATAGGACTATTTTTTAAACTCTTAAGTTAAAATTATAATACGTAAAAAAGCCAATGTTATTCAACAATTTTCTTATTTTTTCAAAATTTTAATTTTTTTGAAACCGAAACATACGTACAAAATAGTACATACATCACAAGCTTAATGAATTATCACAACATGAACATGCCTGTATAACCACCAACCAGATCAGGGAACAGAATATTACCAGGACCCTTAAGCTCCACTGAACTCCTCCCAATCCTTATGCCCTCCCTCTTACTAGCAATACCTACTCTCTTGATTTCTAATCTGATAGATTTTAAACTTACAACTTTATATAAATAGAATTGTATAATAAGTACTCCTTTGAGTCTAATTTCTTTTGATTATGTTTGTAAGCTCCATCCATGCTATAGCACATAGTTGTACTTCTGTCATTTTCATTTCCAAATACTTCTCCATTGTATTAACTTAGCACAATTTCTTAACCATTCTACTGATGAGGAACATTCAAATTGTTTCAATTTGATAATATGAAGAATAATGCTGATAAATGCATTGTTATAATATCTGATGATCTCAGAAAGAATTTGCATTTAATGTTACTCTGAATAGGTTTGCTCATTTTCCATAAATTCATATAAGTGTTCTGTCTTTTATTTCATTTAATTTTTGGGGGCTGCACTGCGCTGCATGTGGGATCTTAGTTCTCTGACTAGGGATCGAACATGTGTCCCCTACAATGGAAGCACAGAGTCTTAACCACTGGACCACCATGGAAGTCCCAAGTTTACTGTCTTTTAGATTAACTTTTAAAGGTCTTTTAAAATACATGTATTTAAACTTATTTTCCTAAAAAATAAAATTAAAAAAATTCAAATCCACTAAGATCATACTTAAATGTGAAAAATAAATGCACGTACCAGAAAGTATTCACTCATTTAAGCTATGCAAAGGCCACCATATTTTTTTTCTGTGACAATCCACACAATAAAAAAAAAGGTCAATGTGAATAAAGCCATGAGTCACCATGATTGATACATGGTCTTATAATTATGCCAGAAGACTTGGGCTATATACTCACTCTGCCACTGACTACTTGTGTGAACATAAAGTAACTTCCTACTTTCTATATACTTTATTTACATTTAGTCTCCCTAAGGCTCTTTCCAGATCTCATATTCAAAGAATCTATTTCTTCCCTTGCTAAGTGAGGGAATCTTGGGTACCAGGGAGGAATGAAAAATTATTATTTCAAGTAGGATTTTCAAAAAATACTTTTGGATTACAATGAAATTTATGGGACTATTCCCATATATGTTATGCCTTATTTTCCAGAACATGTAATGCATACTGTGTCATATGTGACATTGTTCTTAAGGAGAACGCCTTCTAGGGTAAACAAAGATAATCGCATGTCTCACCTGACAAATGTAGAAAGAAAGGTGGAGGTGATGAAAGTGTGCAGGAGGCTACGAGACTATGACATACAGATCCTATGACAAGCTAAAGACAATCTGAAGAGAGGGCAGAAAAAGCATGAAAAGACCATGCAGAGAACAACCTGTACAAAAATGAACTGAGCAACAACTATTTATCAAACACTATGCTAGGTCCTGGGAATACTGAGAAATTGCCTCCTTTTTGAAAAAAAAAAAATCACAGTCCACTAGGAAGACAAACTTGTAAAAATGGAACTACCACAAAATGGGATAATTCATCTTTATAAGAGAGAGATAATCAATGTCTTTAAGACTAGTTCAAAAGAAAAAATGATGAATACCTGAGCAGCGGTGTTCATCCACATTTTCTGGCCTGATGGGATAGCATGCTGAATTGTGAGTGGTATGACACTGGTAAGGGAAATTAGGACAGAAAAGCTTTTATAGAATAAAAGGAAATCATCAGAGTCCATTATATTGACTAGTTTTCGAAAATGACTCAATTCTGTTCAGCAAATGGTCATCGAACATTTGTTATGTATAAGGCACAGAGATAACTATAGGCACCCAAAGGCGAACAAGATATAGGATCTGTATTCAAGGGCCTCAGAATTGAGTAGAGGAGAATCAGCAAGCAACGGAGAAGAAAGGTGGTGTCATATTATTGCCATTCACCTATGGGACTTCTGGGGTGGGAACGAGAGAGAGAAAGAACTGTAATTTCCAACATTAAAACACGGGACGTGAGTGAAAATCCCTGTTAACTTCATCAGACTGTGCTTTTCTCCCATGGTGATGCCTAATCCTTTCTCTAGTCAAAAGAACACTATAAATTGGGAAAGACGCTAAGCGGCATCCTGTACAAACACAGGCAGGGGATAGAGATTAATTTTCCCCCGTTTCTTGATCGTATCACAGGGAGATTCAGGAACTGTTCTCTTTCTTTGGTCAACACAAGATTTTTAGCATGAGGATAAACCAACAGGTTAATCTCTGAAATCTTCGTGTACCAAGAACAGACAAATTTTTCAATGGCTTATAAGGAACATAATTTCCACGAGTACTCTGGAGGAACTGGGGAATCGGCGGGATTGCTGGAAGTTCACGGTCAGTGTTTCTTCACTTCTTCAACGTTGCAAAGTGACCTGGTTTGAATTACATTTGATAAGGCATTACTACTAACTGTGTAGACAGCAGAGTTAACTACCCCTAGAAAGAATTAAAATGAGCTAGAAGTTGTATTTTCTTTAAGGAGCCTAAGATGTGATTGATATTACAGAGTAAAAACCTTGCCTGCAGCGGAGCAGAATGTATCCTCCTCCCCACAAAAAAAGGGAAGAGTATGATTACTAGGTGAGACTGGTCTGAGGAGGATTATGCTAGAAGATGCTTTTTAAGGTGCATCTTGATAGAAGTAAGTGTTGAGTGTGAGAAGCAAGAGATACCCATATTAGAGAGAACAAAGAGAGAAAATGTGTAAGCCTGGATATGGGGTCAGAAGAGTGACAAGAAAAGAAACTACTGGGGTTAAAACAAAGGATATAAGGGAATAAAGAGGTTGCATGACCTTGAGATGGGGAGAGGGTCTGAAGCATAAAATAACTTAAGGATTAGAATAACATCAACATGAGGTGGCAGGGAGAATATAACAGAGGAAAAGAAAAATCTGTAAGGTATTTTTGTCAAAGGAATCGGTAGGCCTGACTGGCTTTACATGAAGGAAACATAAGAGGCAAGATTAAGTAGAGTTACACTTTGATATGGATTATCAAAAAATAGAGAACAAGCTCTGTGTGTGTATGTGTGTGTGTGTGTGTGTGTGTGTGTGTGCGCGCGCGCGCGCGCGCAGGGGGCAGAGAGTTGGGAGGAGGAGAAGAAAAAAAGGGTGTGGAAAACGTTTTAAGGTATGTCTATGCAATGAGGGGAGATGACATTCTCTCTTTCTCCTTTCTTTCTAACTGCAAAGAGCTCATAATTATGAACTTGTCATAGTGTGGAGCTCTGACAGCCTGTTCTCTTCTACGTGGCTGAAGAGTCAAGTTCATTATGTCTGTAGGGACTTGGAAAGCTCGCAAATAACAGTGGTCATTAATCACGCTGGCTAAATTCCTGACCTAGAGATGGCAAGGTATGGAAAAGTGCGAAATTCGAGGATTTTCCTCACGTTTTTTTAACGTACTTTTTGACAGATAAGTTCAGGCCCGAGTTTACACTCTGTTGTGAAAGAGGGCTTGGAATAGCACCTGCTTTGTCTTCCACACCATAAATCTCAATGGCGGGGAACACTACATGTTTCACACACAACAGAAAAGATACATCATAGCCATTAACCTTCCCCTTAGTTGCTGATAAAGTAAAATAGACCCATTCTTTACAGAAACACTTTTGTATCTGTTCAGATAAATATTCCTCTAGCTGCAATAAAGCCTATTATTTTGCATACAGATTTACTTCAAAATCATTTTTGCAAAAACAATTTAAAATCCATAGGCTGTGAATGCAAAAATAACATTTTAAAGCCAAAAGTAGAACAGTTACTTACATTTAAACTTATCACATAAACAGAGTAAAAGTTCTCGCTCTCTCCTCCCCCCACCCCCTGCCTCCCTCCCTCTCTCCCTCTTTCTCTCTCATCATAAACATCAAAGAACTAAATGCAGGATTCTCATTAGTAAATTGAAAGAGATTTAAGATGACATCTTTGAGAAGGAGAATCGTAGCTGTCAAATGACCAAAGCTGGCAGAAATAATTCTCCTTTGCAATCCTTCTGAATCTAGGAATTGTGTTGAAGTTCACTTTCTCTTTTGGAAGAATGCCAGTTTTTCCCCCTGAATAGTCTCAGTTGTTATTTCTGATGCTAGGCAGAAAAGGCCTGCTAAGAGGTGAAAACTTGGGGGAGAAAAGGCAATTAAGCCATACTGAGCTGAAAAAAATTAACATTGGCTCATTTGTGTTTTTTGCCAACTTGGTTCAACAGAACTGGTTTAACTACTCTAAGTACAACAGACTTGCAAACGCCCAATGTAGACAGAACACTAACCTGGGAAAAGCCTTCCTTGGACAAGCCCAGCTGCACTAAGGGTAAAGGGGATTTTTCTGCCATGAAAACTTTTTCACGCAGAAACCAGAGGCTTTAACCAAAGTAATCATAAACTTTGTAGAATGGTCTGCACACTATGTGGCTCCTTTCACTGTCTTAGAGACTCCCTCAAAACTGCCTTTAAAAGTGAATATTTTCCCTTGAATACCCGGTGTATTTACTATTGCCTGGAATAAATCTGGTTGGGGCGGGAGGGTGGGGGTGGGAAGAGCCTTGGGATCTTGGAAAGGACTAAACTTTTTCAAACACAGACTGAGAAATTGCAAATAGTTAGGATAACCAGGATCTTGGTTTTGTCATCACTTCCTTTTCCGTTTAATAATAATTGTACATATCTGTAGTTACCTACTTGAAAGTAAAATGAGCTCTCACACTCTCTCACTTGTCTCTGCCCTGCCACACAAAAATAAATGATGGACCTAAAAGGGGGCAAAATGTCCATCAGTTATCCCAAGTCTCATCGTGAACCATATTCCATTTCAACTGTGGAAACGGAAGGTTCCATTCAGCTCTCAAAAACTATAGATCAAATGTCCTCAACATATCAACTCTTAGCGGCAACTTGCTTATAAGTACACGTATGTGAAGAAATGTGGAATAAGAAATTTTTATCTAATACTTTCCTCAAGAGTATGATTTAAGAAAAATCCTCTTCAAAGTACTTTCTGGTAGTTTATAACAAAACAAATTCATATCCTATAAATTAATGTTACACCACAAATGCTTATATCTTTCAACGTATTTCTTCATGTGTGTTTTTCAGAGATGGACGTCCTCAGAGACAAGGGTGTGAAAGTGTTTGCTTTTTGGCCAATTTCTTCCACACTATCTTGAACATACAGTCACCCAACCTAAATGTTATGATGTCATATATTCATACTAGGTAAGCCCAGGATCATTGGCAAATATATATATATATATTTTAACATCTTTATTGGAGTATAATTGCTTTACAATGGTGTGTTAGTTTCTGCTTTATAACAAAGTGAATCAGCTATACATATACATATATCGCCATATCTCCTCCCTCTTGCGTCTCCCTTCCACCCTCCCTATCCCACCCCTCTAGGTGGTCACAAAGCACCAAGCTGAGCTCCCTGTGCTATGCGGCTGCTTCCCACTAGCTATTTTATATTTGGTAGTGTATATATGTCCATGCCATTCTCTCACTTTGTCCCAGCTTACACTTCCCCCTCCCTGTGTCCTCAAGTCCTTTCTCTACATCTGCATCTTTATTCCTGTCCTGCCCCTAGGTTCTTCTGAACCATTTTTTAAATAAGATTCAATATATATGTGTTAGCATACAGTATCTGTTTCTCTCTTTCTGACTTACTTCACTCTGTATGACAGTCTCTAGGTCCATCCACCTCACTGCAAATAACTCAATTTCATTTCTTTTTATGGCTGAGTAATGTTCCATTGTATATATGTGCCACATCTTCTTTATCCATTCATCTGTTGATGGACACTTAGTTGCTTCCATGTCCTGGCTATTGTAAATAGTGCTGCAATGAACATTGTGGTACATGACTCTTTTTCAATTATGGTTTTCTCAGGGTATATACCCTGTAGTGGGATTGCTGGGTCATATGGTAATTCTATTTTTAGTTTTTTAAGGAACCTCCATACTGCTCCCCATAGTGGCTGTATCAATTTACATTCCCACCAACAGTGCAAGAGGGTTCCCTTTTCTCCACACCCTCTCCAGCATTTGTTGTTTGTAGACTTTTTGATGACGCCCATTCTGACTGGTGTGAGGTGGCAAATATATTTAAAGTGACAGCATCGGGTGGTTGATTTTTTTCATGTAACACATTCATTGTTAACTTGAGTCTTTTCACTATTACAACTCAATAAATGAAAAGACAAATAATTTAAAATTTTACAACAGGTTTTAATACACATTTCTCCAGGGAAGATGATAAATGGCCAATAATCACATGAAAGGATGCTCAAAATCATTACCAAAGAAATAAAAAGCACAATGAGATACCACCTCACACCCCTTATGACAGCTATAATCAAATAACGAAAAAAGTCTGAGACTAGATAATGTTGATGGTTGCACAATGTTGTAAATGTACTTAATGCCACAGACCCGCATACTTTAAAATGGTTAAAACAGTAAAATTTATGCTATGTGTACTTTGCCACACAAAAAAAGGACAAATACTGTTGGCAAAGATATAGAGAAATCAGAACCATAATAACAGTGCTGTTTGGAATAAATACTGGAGCCAGTTTGGGAACAGTCTGGCAGTTTCTCAAAAGGTTAAACATAGAGTTACCATACAATCCACCAATTCCACTCCTAGTAATATACCCAAGAGAATCGAAAACATATATGTCCACACAAAAACTTGCCCCAAAATGTTCAGAGCAGCATTATTCATAATAGCCCAAAGTGGAAACAACCCAAATGAACATCAAATGATGAATGGGTAAATAAAATGTGGTATATCCATACAATGGACTATTACTTTGCAATAAAAATAAGTGAAGTACTGATGAATCTGCAACATGGATGAATCTTAAAAAACGTATTAAGTGAGGGACTTCCCTGGTGGCGCAGTGGTTAAGAATCCGCCTGCCAATGCAGGGGACACAAGTTCGATCCCTGGTCTGGGAGGATCCCACATGCCGCAAAGCAACCAAGCCCGCGCGCCACAACTACTGAGCCTGCACTCTAGAGCCTGCGAGCCACAACTACTGAGCCCATGAGCCACAGCTACTGAGCCCACGTGCTGCAACTGAGCCCGCGTGCTGCAGCTACTGAAGCCCACGCGCCTAGAGCCCGTGCTCCACAACAAGAGAAGTCACTGCAACGAGAAGCCCACAAACCACAACGAAGAGTAGCCCCCGCTCGCCACAACTAAAGAGAAAGCCCACACACAGGAGCAAAGACCCGATGCAGCCAAAAAGAAAAGGTGAAAGAAGCCAGTCACAAAGGACAGCATATTGTATTCCATTTTTACAGATGTCCAGAATAGGCATACCCATAAAGACAGAAAGTAGACTGATGGTTGCCTAGGGCTAAGACAAGAAGGGGAGCTGTACTAGGGGAAATGGGGAGTGACTATTAATGGCTATGGAGTTTCTTTTGGGGGTAATTAAAATCTTCTAAAATTAATTGTGTTGATGATTGCACAACTCTGTGAATGTCTAAAAACCAATGAACTTTACATCTTCAATGACTGAACTGTGTGGTATATGAATTATATCCCAATAAATATGTTTTTGAAAAAAGAAGAGAATGAGCCTTTTTCTGGCTGGTAGAAGTTGCTAAGTGTGTGGGAGTTTATGTCAACACACAGGAAGCTTTGGGGGATGCATCTGTTATACTGATACTTCTCAAAGTTAGCGTTCTACATCTCTCCCTGGTTGACAGTCTTTCCTTCGGCCGCTACACACTTTCCCTGCTATTGACCTGAGAAGAGAAAAGAAGATTAAGGTAGGAAGACAGGAAATTTCCAGGTATATTAAGAGGACAGATAGTAGTAGAATAATTTGCTTGGCAATGAGATGTTCTAGAAGGAGAGCCTCAAATTCATCACTTGTCAAAGACTGGGTGGAATGCTCTTTCAACAGTTATCCTCATAGCTCCCTCCCTCAGTTCCTAATCAACAAGATCTTTCCTAGCAACTTTATTTTAAATTAAAATCCATTCCAGATCCCAACCCCTTCCTCCCCTCATGTTACCAGTTCTCCTTCTCTGCTTCATTTCTGTCTCTATATCATCTGACTTAAGAATCATTTTACTTGTTGTCTAAAGTATCTATTTTACCCATAGGCCATACATTTAAGTTATTTTTCTTAAATTGTCTGGTTCACCTCTACTAAAACATATTAGAATGTAAACTCCATCAGGGCAGAAATTTTGGTCTGTTTTTTTTCAGTGGTGTATCCCCAGAGATCAGAGCAGCACCTGGTACAAAGCAGCCACTCCACAAATATTTGCTTAGTGAACTGACAAATTACATACAAATGTAAAAATTCATAAGAGCAAATTAAGAATATCTGTTGGTATCGTTATTTTCTTTAATATATTTCACAATTTCATGTTTCAAAAATGCATTCAATTGGGCTTCCCTGGTGGCGCAGTGGTTGAGAGTCCGCCTGCCGATGCAGGGGACACGGGTTCGTGCCCTGGTCCGGGAAGATCCCACATGCCACGGAGCGGCTGGGCCCGTGAGCCATGGCTGCTGAGCCTGCGTGTCCGGAGTCTGTGCTCCGCAACGGGAGAGGCCACAACAGTGAGAGGCCCGCATACCGCAAAAAAAAAAAAAAAAAAAAAAAAATGCATTCAATTAAAAATCTCAGGATAAATATGAGAAAACCCAAGTGAGTTACTTTATTTATAGCCAATATGGCATCCATCAAGCTAAATTTGTCACTAAAGCTACTAATCACAAATACTCATAAAAGTATTGTGAATTGTCTGTTTAGATTTACTTTAATAATTTACTTATAAAATTAATCAAGTGTCATTATTTGTCAATCTCTTACTTCAATCTTTGACTTCTCAGTAAATACCATTGGCACCTATCCAGTGGCTCAGGCCTAAAACTTAAGTCATCCTTGATCTATTTCTGTCGCTCCCTCTCACAGCCAATCCATCAGCAAGCCTTGTCAATTAGAACTTCAAAGCCTGCTACTACGGATTTGCCCACAGCTCTTACACCACCATCATGACAGACCGAGGCACCACCATTTCTCCTCTGGACAATGGTAACAGTCCCTCTGTTGGTCATCGCATGAACATTAGTTCTCTCTTCCAACCCATTTTCCACACCACACAACGAATATTTTTCCTAAAACACAGACTAGATCCCATCACTACAGTGCCTCCACTGCTTAAAACCCTTCACTTTGCTTTTACAGTTGCTCTAGTTACTTTTTTAGATTTTCATTTGCAAATATTTTCAGACTTACAGATAAATTTCAAATATAGAACAAAGAGATCGTGCTGTATACTTTTCACCCAATCTCCCCAAATTGTTAAGGTCTTACTTAATCAAAGTATAATTTTCAAATTAAGGACATTAACGAGAATATGATATTCACGTAATCACATGCAGAGGCTGCTAGTCTGGTAATCACACTGAGAGCTACTGCTCTAGTCCCACGTGACTTCTCTCAGGTCCTTGAAACGTCAAGCTCATTCCAGTCTCAGGGTCTTTGCACTAGTTTTTTTCCTCTGTCTCAAATGTTCCTGGCCACATCTTGGCATCGATGGCTCTTTTAGTCATTCGGGTCCATTTGGGAAAAACTTCTTGATCATCTACTCTAAAGTAGTTTCCCTGATTTATTTTCACCATAGTGCTTATCACTACTTGATATTTTTCCATGTATAACTTTATATTACCTATGTTTCCACACTAGAACTTGAGAAGTGGGACCTTGTTTTTTGTTTCTGACAATATCCCCAAGATTTCAAACTACGCTTGCCAAATAGTAAGCATTTAATAAATATTTGATTATATAACTAAATTTATAAGAAATATTAAATCAAATTGAGTAACAATTATGTTATTTCTATAAAACTTTGCAGTTTTTATTCTCTCCTATACACTTATTATCTAATCTAGAAAAATGGAAAATGTATTAACTTAGGGGTGAGATAAGCTTGACCTCATTTCCCAGCTCCATCATTGACCACCAAGTTTTAAACTCTATTTAAGCCTTAGTTTTCTCTAAAATTATTCAAATTCAAAATCATCCAGTCAGTAAACATTAAAGCCAGAATTCAACCTATGTTTGTTTGAAAGAGCACCAAGTTTTATAGCAAGAAATTCAAACGTAAGCCCATAAGGTCAGTAATTGTGTCCGTCTTATTACTCGCATAATTACTAGTGCCTACTATAGTATCCCACAGAAGAGACATTCGATAAATAATTGTTAAATAAAAGATAAACACTATTAGTGAGTCATATGGTGTGCATCTATATCCTATTTGAGTTTTTATATTCTGCATTTTCATTTATTAAAAAGGTACTCTCCTTGAACCTAAAATTCTATCTGAGTATTTTCATTAATGCTTTGTTCTCAGGTTCTATGCCATGTAAATAGATTCAGGTCTCTATGTCACTCTTGAAAACAGAATTTCAATTCAAGTATCATCTCAGTCCCTGCAAAGACATTAGCTCTGGTCCAAATACTTACATTTTGTTATTTCCATCAAATTTCAGGATTTTTAAAAATCTCAATATATCCTACTTCAGAAAGATCAAGAATGAGATATACATCTGCTATCATGGAATTTCTATATTTTATTTATTATGAAATCAAAGTATGAGGTCAGAAGAACAATAACCCCGTCACACTATGTATCTTTCTTTGATACACTTTTAAACTATCTTAAATGGATCCAGTTACATTTTGTAACACTGTTTCATATTTTATCTGATACGCAGAGAGTTCTCCAACTTTTGAAGCTCTTGATAGTCATGCTTTAGTGCTTATAGTTTTAACATTTTCTGAGGAAGCTAAGTAAAAAGTAAGAGTATTTTGTGCATTCTCTCACAGATAAACACATGCACACACACACAGCAGAATCTATCTGGTTTTTTTTGTTTTTTTGTTTTTTTTTTTTGCGGTACGCGGCCCTCTCACTGTTGTGGCCTCTCCCGTTGCGGAGCACAGGCTCTGGACGCGCAGGCTCAGCAGCCATGGCTCACGGGCCCAGCCGCTCCGCAGCATGTGGGACCTTCCC
>NW_021703779.1:25309580-25414951 GCF_005190385.1 Monodon monoceros | reverse complement strand
TGGCCTCTCCCGTTGCGGAGCACAGGCTCTGGACGCGCAGGCTCAGCAGCCATGGCTCACGGGCCCAGCCGCTCCGCGGCATGTGGGATCTTCCCGGACCGGGGCACGAACCCGTGTCCCCTGCATCGGCAGGCAGACTCTCAACCACTACGCCACCAGGGAAGCCATGGTTTTTATTTTAACTGTGTTTCTGTCTCTTTAAAAGACTCCCATAATGGCATGGGATTTGTACTATGTATAAAATAGATAAGCAACAAGGATATACTGTGTATCACAGAGAAATATAGCCATTATTTCATAATAGCTTTAAATGGAGTGTAATCTATAAAAATACTGAATTGCTATGTTGCATGCCTGAAACTAGTATTGAAAATCAACTATACTTCAATGAAAATAATGAAAAATAAAAGACTCCCATAACAAATTCAAAAAGAGACCTAAGAGTTACACTTAGAATAGAATTAGAGTCAAATGTAGGTTGATTACAACAGCAAACTGTATTTCTGATTTCTAAGAGCAAGCCTCCATTACCAAAGCATCTATATGTGAGGATGTATATGTCCACACACACTTGTTTAGCCATTTCTTTTTACAAATTACAGCTTGTGTCCCAAATTGTATGAGAAGTTAGAGTTCTGAGTTTCTTACCTGAATGTCATTCAGGCGTTTGAAATTATAGAAGAAAAATCCCTATTCCAAAAGCCCCCACAGACTCAATAGAAAAAGAGTCCAAAATAAAACCATCCTACATATACACATCATTACTATTGGGTGAATCACACAAGAGTGCTCAAATCTGGCGTTTCGAGTCTTTGCTTGGAGATGTCCAAAGGTGTGTCCTGGTCTCATATATCTTTGTAGCTGGTGGACTCTGCATATGGAAAGGCCTTAATGGATATCCACTGGCAGAGTGGCTGGCCTCAGATTCCACCTATCTTGTTTCTCCTCTGGCAACTTTATGGCATATATCTTTAGCCTCACTCTTACATATGAGTCAAAAGTGAGCAAGAGAGGGGAAAAAAACTACAAAACTTAAGCTTGAGACAACAGTCAGGAGAGAAAAAGTGAATACTTGTCTGTTTCACAGATACAGAGAACTATTTAGTATGTCAAAGGATTTTAGATTAATTCACATTTGATGCAGATATCTCCTCTCCAGATCTATGAAACTTTACTTACCAATGATATGATTCTTGAGTTAGCTTTAAGAAACTTCTGAGATCTAATACAACAAGGTAAGCTTATTCTAGATATGATCTCAAAGGGAAGCTAGAGGATTTGGCTCAGAAAAGGGACAGACTGAAACAAAGACTAATGAAGTTTGAGTATAATGCCCAAAGCGGATTAAGGTTATGCCCATTCAGGAATGAAACCGATCAGGTGGAGAACGGGGGTATCAACTTGGTGGCTGCTGGTCCATCAGAGTTTTTATTTGTGTTTGACTTTGGAGAGATGACTCTCTGAGATTTTTACCTTTGTTTGGTTGCTCTGATACAGGTTTAACACATTATAATTCAGAACATAAGGAACAATATCAGAGAAGACATCTGCTTGTCAAAATACAAAAATTTACCAAATCATTGAGCGTCTTGAAAATATTGCATACTTGATTTGTTTTACTTGACAGTCATTGTTTTTTGTCATAACTGTTTAACATAACTACCTAGAAATAATTTTTTCTACCATAAACTATATTACAATAAAGTTGAGCAATATATGCATGACATGTTTTAAGAAAATTTCAGTTTTTACAAGCATACATTTGTTCTCCCAAAATATTTACTACACAAAGAAACGATGGAAATTTCAAGAAGGAATAAACGTTGACTATTCTACATTTTCTGTTCACATGGAGATCCTGATTAAATTACCTATTTAATTACCTTATATTACCTATTAAATTAAATAGGTAATTTAATTTATTAAATTTAATTTATTAAATAGGTAATTAAATAGGTTAAATAAATAAATTTAATTTATTAAATAATAAATTTAATTTATTAAAAAAATTTAATAAATTTAATTTATTAAATAGGTAATTAAATAGGTTAAATAGGTTAATTAAATAGGTAATTTAATTTATTAAATAGGTAATTAAATTAAATTACCTATTAAATAGGTAATTACCTTACCTATTAAATTACCTATAAGAAATGATATTAGTTGTGTTTACAACTTTGTCTTAGAGACATTTAGAATCTATATAATTATTTGATACAAAATTGAAATGTCACAGTCAATACTCTACAGCAGAAATTTCACTGACCCTTGTATATGTATTAGTATATCACTACAGGTATAGGTTTTTTACAAAGACTATTAACATATCTTTTTTTAAATTTTATTTATTTTTTATACAGCAGGTTCTTATTAGTTATCTATTAACTTATCTTAATGTGGCATCTTGAATACAAATTAACACCTGATCTGGTTTCTCAAATTTGAAATTAAGATTTTTTTTCAGTGTGTTAAGGTAGCTTGTTCTTGTATTAATAATTAAATAACACTTTCAAATTTACTTTCTGCCATTTGTGATCTTAATAGAACAACAAAAGAATGAAAGCTTTAGGTAATTTAAGAGAACAATGAATAGGTAATGGACAGAATAGAAAGTGAAAAGCACATGGCTTCCATTACAGCTGATAAGAGATGTACTGGGATGGAATCATACAAACAGTTCACAGAATCTAGGCCTTGCAACAGGCAATTCCACTGGCTAGAATTCTGAGAACAGTTGTGATGGCTCTATCCCAGCACATCTCTCTTTCAGCTATAGAAGTCAGTGATAACGCTAAGAAAATGGTGAAACATGCCTTTATTAGAATTATCTCACTGCTTGAATAAAACCCAGAAGCTAAACATCAAACCTAAAACATACAAAGAGAAGAGACTGTATCAAAACACGTCTTGAACAACTGGTGTCCCTGTGTATGCATTTTTAATACCTCGTGAAACCTTCCTTTATATCTGTTACAATGTGAAGTGATATTTACATATGCAGCCCAACTGGACAATAACACTCATTGATAAATTTCAGCCGCTATAATCACTTGTGCTGTAAGAGTAATAATAATCTCTCTTTGAATTTTCAGAAGCATTTTCCTTATGAATTTATATACACTAATGCTCCAAGATGAACATATGAAGTACAGAGATCTGGCTTTTTCAATCTCCATTCTTCAAATGCAGATTAGTTAAAAATACAGCTAACCACAGGTGTTTCGGGGCTTCCTCCCAGGTCTCCAGATCCCCAGCACACAAGCAGCTCTTTCCACTAAACATCTAGCAATGACAGATATGTAGGTGGTAGGTGAGAAATCCATCCTGAAGTGGCTGCAACTTCATGTACACTCCTATGCCCCCAAGCTGTGAAATTCTCCAGCCAGCTTGCAGGAGGTCCTGAAGGAGCTATATGTGGGGGACAGTGAAAATGCCAGATGGCAGTTTGTGAGAAAATCTGGGACCAGGGCAGTCAGCCAAAAACAGTGGACTGAATAAAAAACGATGATCACCAAGAATATAACCCCCCACCAACAATCACGAATGAATGGAAGATGAATTAGGGCTCTCTTCCTCATGCAGGTAAAAACCCTTCACGCAATTTTTGAGCCACGGGTAGAACAAATGAAATAAGAGTTGTACAATTTTAAAAAGGATTTGTACTGTGCTGATTTATCTTACTTTCATTTTCATTTGCTTCATTAGCAGCAAAAAAAAAAAAAGAAAAAAAAAAGCAGCCCATTGACAAGGAGAGTGTAGGCAAACTTAGAAATAAAGTATTTCCAAAATTTTAATTTTATCACCAGAATCAGATGAGATTGCTTCAAGGAACTGCTTTCTACTTGATTTGTAAGTAACAGGGGTATTTCCATTGTATTGACTGTTATTGTGCGCCTTTATCACTTTTATTGTCTGCTGCAGTATAGCCCTTTGAAGGTCTGCCAAACCACTGCGGCTTGCTCAAAAGCAGGGCTGAATTTTAATTAAGCCGAGCCAAATAGACACAGAACAGTTGAACTTGATTAGACCACTTGTCCTGATGCACACACAGAGGGCATTCATCACACTTATTCTAATAAATGACAAAGTCAATTCAGACATTTGGTAAAACTATGAAGATAAAAACCACCATTTGTCAACATATCCCTTCACGTAAGACTTGTGCTTCTCTCTTTTAATCCAACAAGCCACCAAGGAGAGCTGAGAGGGAAGGTAGCCAGTTGAGGATATGTGTGGCATAATATCTTGATAACAATAATACTCTATATTCCCTGGGAAGGAGCAATATATGAGTTTAGTAATTAGGATTCAACATCATTGTCCAAGTAAAGAAATATATGTATGTGTGTCTGCATGTTTGTGTGTACTGATTTTCCTTTCAAATATTTCAACCTCAAGAAAAGTTTACCACAGCATTTAGCCCAGATAAAGGAGCAGGTGGGATGTCAGATTTCATGAGTTTTTATTTTCGATACTTCAGGAAGATCAAAGCATCCAGGTTTCTGGCTTGAGCAGCAAAACTGTGCTAAATAAAATGTGTTCCCACGGTAACTTCTGAAATCAGCCAGTGTAATTTTTCCACCCAACAGTGGAGCACCGAGTCTCTGATAGGGCCACATTTCTGCAAAGAAAACTGCTATATAAATTGACTTTGCTTCTATATTAGACCAAGTAACCTCTGGAATATTATCTAAAACAATTTTCCTGTACAGACTTTCAGACTCTTAGCAAAACCTGCACCTTCCCTAATGGTGGGGAATTGACCATAGGCATTATTTCAAAATTAAACACACAAAGGAGATACTTTCTATATATGTGTATCCAGGATGATGAAAAGATAAATCCTAAAATATGAATAAGTTAATGTTTCTTACGGTATCAGTGAAAATTCAAAGATAAGGTCTAAAAGTTGAAACAGAACTCTGCATACACATCAAGGTACAAATACATTAAAGAACGGCTCTTCGTTTGATAAATTCAAATCGCTAAGTCTTTAATAGAATTTTGCACTTTACTTCCCAACTTCCTAATACCAATTGACTACACTTAATCCTAAAACAATACTCCTCCCTTTGGGATTAGCAAAAACAATTAGTAAATTTCTAAAAAATAAATTGATGCCTTTTCTGTGCAGGAAAGTAAATTAGGTTTTAAAAAGAAAACAGGATCTAAAGTTCTCATCCTTGACAACAGCAGGAAAAAGGAGCATATTTCAACTACTCTTTTGTCTGCTGCAATTTTACTCTTTATTTCTGTCTACATGAGTGGAGGAAGAGAACAGTTTTGTGGTGATTCAACTAAAACCCATGATAGATATACTTTTAAAAATGTCATTCACCACACACACAAAAACCAAACATGAGCTTGGAAGCCAGATCATTCTGAATTTGAATCCTATCTATGCAATTTCCTAGCTACATTATGTTCCTCAAGTTACTTAATATCCATTTTATCAGACATAAGATGGAAAGAAATAACACCTTGGGAATAAATACAATGTATAAGAAATACTCCAATTAATGTCTACATAATGAATTTTTAAATGAAGTTTTCAATGTGCAAAAGTTGAATAGACTCATATGACAGGAATAGACTCATATGACAGGTTCCCATTCCATGAGACTTAGCATATATTTTAAAAATACTCAATTAGGTCTCAACTTTTGGGTTCAACTTTGAGGATGCTGTAGTACTAACATGTCACCTGTACTCTTTGATTTTGTTATTTTTCTTCCCAGTGGAGCCCACGATCTGCCACTTTATGTCTCATGTTAGATGCATCTAAGGCTAATGCGACATGTATAATTTTCATGGGACTATCCTTCTTATCAATGTCTGCACTTCATTTTTTGATTTCCATTCGTTTTCATAAAATAAATGCACAACTTTTTAAAATGCAAACAACTGCATTGCTAGTGCTCATTAGGCAAAACGGGAAATGTCACTCAAACTCAACTTTTGACTGGCATTCAGCACCTTCATGGAATGACCTAAAGTTTTCATTTCACATCTGCTATTCAAAAGGTCAGACTATGTTTTACCAAAGGCCATTTATGGATAACAATGTATAATATATAAAAGGACAGATACCAAAGTCAAATCTAAAAATCATGAAAGAAAACCTCTGTATATATCGTACTCTGTATTTTATGGAGGACTTAGTTTCTAACAGCCACGCATTTGTATAGCATCCCTATCCTGCTATATTTTATCATTCAACTGCATTCATTCCTCCATTACAGCGATCTCAAATGGTAATTTTATATTTATGTTATGGGTTTTGTTGTTTTCTGTCTGCATCCCTTATAGTTTGTAGGTTCTAGATGGGCAAGGACCACAATCTTTTTTTTTTATTAGCAATACATATAAATCACCTTAAAAACAGTGCCTAACACACAGTAAAGACTCAACAAATATTTGTTGAATGAATCCCAAATGAATAAAACCTAAAGTCTAAAGGATAAGCTCCCAATTCAGGGAAGATGGAGGGCAACTGGTTTTTTGTTTTTCCCTGTAATTACTTTCACTTACAAACTCATTTGCTCATTGGTTTGCATCATATCTAGTGTGTATATTTATTATTCATTTTTTCATAAGATGAAAGAGGTAGAAGAGACCTTGAGATGTTATTCTTGCCTTGGGGTGCTGCTACTACTCAAGGCATTCAGTAAACATTAGCTTTTTCTGAAACTCTAGAGGCTTCATGAAATTCAGATTAGAAATAATCTTGCCTAGAGGGTAGAAAAAGGGTAACATCTATAAATGATTCTACTATATAACCCAAAGTTAGACCTTGCAAATATTTATTCTTATGGAAGAATCACAGCCTGTCCCATCCGCTCTCTGGGGATGAGGGTTTTGTGTTTCCTGTTCTTAGTCAGGGGCCTGTTGATGTGTTGGATGGCATAATGGGTACAGAGGCAGAACTGAAAAGGTCTAGAGAAGGGATGAGATGAGGGGGCCAGTGAGGGAGTGGAGGGACATATGATATGAAAAGATAAGTTGGGGACAGTGTTTGGAGGGGAAGTGAGAACGGAGTACTGAACCGTGGTGAGAGGTCTTCAAGAAGAGCAATGAGTGAAGAAAACATTTAAATATTTTTGTCACTTTTCCAAAAAATTAGTAAATATCAAATTTGCTTTTTAAATGTTGTTTTACGTTTGGTTTGGGTTGGTGGGTTGTTTTGCTTTGTTTTGTTGGTTGTTGTTAGATATGATATAGGACTTGTGTTTCTTTATAGGGTGGCATGGCCTGAGAATGGCCACACAGTGACCTAGAAAGCTTGTGTGGGTGACAATCTTAAGGGTAATTTGGAAGTCTCTTAAGTCTCTTAAGACAGTGCAGATATAGGAAATTTCTATCAGAACAGAAAATTCTATTGGACAGCACTGTTCTAAACTTTGGGCTTTTGTCACACACAGGCTATTCAAATGTTCTTGGTCCTATTAGTGGCATAAAATATTCCAAGAAAAATATTTTATCATTATTCCACCTCAAGCAGTGAATATAAAATAGTGACGGTGATAATGCATTTTTATGTCTTCTGTGTTCTAATTTCCAGAGATGCTCAGACTTGTTTCTACTTCTGTTGTTGAAATTTTTATCACACAGATTTTTGTGACATATTCTCATTCCCTCCTTATATTACTCGGCTACTTTATTCATTCAGGATTATATATGTTTTTTTAATTATAATTTTTATTTAAAAAATTTTATTACAATCAAAGCTACCCAGTGGATAAGATAAATATCAAGAAAATAAAAACTATATTTTGTATCATTTTTTGTTCACATCAGAATAATATGACATGGAAATAAAATGCACTGCTGATTAACACATAAAACAAACAGTTGAACAAAAATGCCCTCAAAAAATGAACCTCAAGGTCAGTGTGAATTGGAAACGTCTAAGTATGGCTGAGAGAGGACTGGAAGTACACTGCTCCTAGGCTAATGCTAATCCTTAGTAAATCATAAGCTGTCAGGGAAGAGAACTCAGGAAGACATGCCTTAGATTAAAGCTGTTGCTAAAGGAATATAGAATGTAGAAAGAGGCAGTGATGAACACTTGGTTAACTTTAATACTGCTTTACACAAATGACAGGGAGTTGCCAAGAGGGCTGGGAAAGGGTAAAGACTGAGAATCCCAGGGCCTTCTTGGAGTAGAGCACTCTGCTGCCCACGTACAGAAGGGAGAAAGTTCCCATGTGAGCAAGTAGCAGTGGAGGGACAACTGGAGATATTTAATCTGACATCCACCCTGGCTGTCCAAGTAATTTAAATAACTCTAAGGTAGGCGGGCAGATGGAAGCTTCAGCAAAGTAAATAAATAATAGTCAAGGAGTCCTGTAAACAAAATTATATGCATGTTTATTTCACATAAGGAGAAGTTAATTAAATAAAATGGTTGAAACATATTTACATTATATGTAATAATAGTTTAATTCTGGATTCTTTATAATTAAGCTGCACAGGCACACCTTGGAGATATTCCAGGTTTGGTTCCAGACCAGTACAATAAAGCAAATATCACAATAAAGTGAATCACATGAATTTTTTGTTTCCTAGTGCATATAAAAGTTATGTTCTCACTATACTGTAGTCTATTAAGTATGCAATATTATGTCTAAAAAGCAATGTACATACCTTAACTTAGAAATACTTTGTTGCTAAAAATGCTAACCATCATCTGAGTCTTTGCCAGTACTCCTTTTGCTGGCCGATGGTCTTGCCTCAATGTTGATGGCTGCTCACTGATCACGGTGGTGGTCGCTGAAAGTTGAGGTGGCGGGGTGGCAATTTCTTAAAATAAGACAACAGTGAAGTCTGCTACATCAAGTGACTCTTCCTTTCACAAACAACTTCTCTGCAGCATGCAATGCTGTTTGATAGCATTTTACCCACGGAAGAAATTCTTTCAGAGTTAGGGTTAATCCTCTCAAACACTGCCTCTGCTTTATCAACTACGTTTATGTAACATTCTAAATCCTTTGTTGTCATTTCAACAATCTTTACAGTATCTTCATCAGGAGTAGATTCCATCTCAAGAAACCATGGATCCACAAGAAACAACTCCTCATCTGTAAAAGTTCTATCATGAGATTGCAGCAATTCAGTCACATCTTCAGGCTTCACTTTTAATTCTAGTTCTCTTGCTATTTCTACCACATCTGCAATTACTTCCTCCACTGAAGTCTTGAACCCCTCAGTCATCCAGGACTTCTTCCAAACTCCTGTTAATGTTGATATTTTGACCTCTTCCCATGACTCACAACTGTTCTTAATGGCAACTAGAATGGTGAATCCTTTCCTGAGATTTTCAATTTACTCTGCTCAGATCCATTAGAGGAGTCACTAGCTATGGTAGCTATAGCCATCTGAAATGTATTTCTTAAAATAATAAGACTTGAAAGTCAAAAGTACTTGACCCATGGGCTGCAGAATGGATACTCTGTTAGTTAGCAGGAATGAAAATTTTCATCTCATTCACTGTGCATCTTCACCAGAGCTCAAGTGACCAGGTGCATTGTCAATGAGCAGTAATATTTTGACAGGAATCTTTTTCTCTGAACATTAGGTCTCAACAGTGGGCTTAAAATATTCAGTAAATCATGTTGTAAACACGTATGCTGTCACCCAGGCTTTCTTGTTCCATTTATAGAGCACAGGCAGAGTAGATTTAGCATATTCTTAAGGGCCCTAGGATTTTCAAAATGTTAAATGAGCATTGGCTTCAACTTAAAGTCACCAGCTGCATTAGCCCCTAACAAGAGAGTCAGCCTGTCCTTTGAGGCTTTGAAGCCAGGTATTGACTTCTCCTCTCTAGCTATGAAAATCCTAGATGGCATCTTCTTCCAATACAGGGCAGTTCTATTTACATTGAAAACTCACTGTTTAGTATAGCCATCTTCATTAATTATCTTAACTAGATCCTCTGGGTAACTTGCTGCAGCTTCTACATCCACACTTGCTGCTTCACCTTGCACTTTTACGTTATGGAGATGACTTCTTTCCTTAAACCTCATGAACCAACCTCTGCTAGTTCCAAACTTTTCTTCTGCAACTTCCTCACCTCTCTCAGCCTTCACAGAATTGAAGAGAGTTAGGGCATTGCTCAGGATTAGGTTTTGCCTTAAAGGAATCTTGTAGCTGGTTTGATCTTCTATCCAGACCGCTCAAACTTTCTCCATATCAGCAATAAGGCTTTTTTGCTTTCTTATCATCTGTGTGTTCACTGGAGTAGCGCTGTTCATTTCCTTCAAGAGCTTTTCCTTTGCATTCACAACTTGGTTAACTGGTGCAAGAGGCCTAGCCTTCAGCCAGTCTCAGCTTTCAACATGCCTTCCTCACTAAGCTTAATAGTTTCCAGCTTTTGATTTAAAATGGAAGATGTGTGACTCTTTCTTTCACTTGAACACTTAGAGGCCACTGTAGAGTTAGTAAGTGGCCTAATTTCAATATTGTTGTGTCTGAGGGAATAGGGAGGCCTGAGGAGACGGAGAGAGACAGGGGATTGGCCTGTCGGTGGAGCAGTCAGAACACACACAACATTTACCGATTAAGTTCGTTATCTTATATGAGTGTGGTTCACTGCATCCCAAAACAATTACAATAGTAACTTCAAAGATCACTGATCACGGATCACCGTAACAAATATAATAATAATTTTAAAGTCTGAAATATTGTGAGAATTACCAAAATGTGACACAGCGACACAAAGCGAGTATATGCCTTTGGAAAAAATGGTGCCAATAACTTGCTCAATGTAGGGTTGCCAAAAACCTTCAATTTGTAAAATACACAGTATCTGCAAAGTGCAATAAAGTGAAGCACGACAAAACAAGGTGCGCCTGTACTGCTCTCTAATTAAGAACGATGTTGATATGTTTAAAACCTTTGAACAAGAGTAACTAAGTAGAGAAACAGGAAAGTTAATGACATCCAGGTTTAGTGGCAGAAACACTGACCCCGTGGTCAGATCTTTGCATTTCACTACTGAATTTATGATCCAAGATGCATAATTTAATGTATTGGTGCCTCTACTTGATTTGACTCTGAAATATAGCTCAAGCTCCCTTAAAAGCAAAATGTTAAAAATAAATGGAATACACACTCTTATTTGATTAGAAGCTTCAGTAAAAGAAAGGTACTGAATGCAAACTGTGTGGTGTTATATTTTGATTACTGAAGAACACCATATGAATAGTAATATTTACTGAGTGCTTCCTGTATCCTAGGTGCTTTACATGTAAAAGCTCTGTTACTCCTTACAACAACTCTGTAAGGGAGGTACTATAATTATCCCCATATTACAAATGAGGAAATTGTAAGACGGAAGCCAGGTTTTGATTCCAGTGCTCATGAGTTGGTTCCCAAAGAGCTTTCTCACAAATGATTATAGCAGGCTGCCCAGAGGACCTAAGAAAAGTATATATACCGGCAAACGGTCAGACAGTGCTACTGGAAAACAACTGCAAATCAAATAGGCAAATGGATACACAGCCCCCTAAGGTGAACCTGACACCGAAAGAGAAACCAGATACCACACCACCCATCAGATTTTGCTTAACTAACCAGTTGTCAAGAAAAATGGAGAAGAAAGTGCCCTCAAATTAGAGGGATACCTGCTTTGTCCTTCAATTCTTGTCAAAGAGCCTGATGTATTAAAAGCTTTCAATAAATGTTTGATACATACACATAGGACAGGGATGGGAGCTCGGTGGAAACCCAAGAGCAGTCATGGGAGAAGGGCTGGGGGAGTGGAAGGGAGGGCCAGATGAAGGAGACAACACTACCTCTGGGCCTTAAATGATGAGGAGGGTTTCAAGAGGTGGGGAAAATTAGGGCTGGGCTGAGTTAGGATACTGAAGGAGTAGTTATGAGCAGGCACAAAAGGGAGAAGGTTCAGGCTTCCCTTCAGTCCTTCCCCTAACTGCGGTGAACAACGCCTATGGGTTAGGCCCCTTTTACCACCCAGAAGGGCAGCTCTACACTTTCCTCATATTTAGGAGGTAAAGAGGACGACAAGGTTGGAAGGAGAAGAGAAGGAACCACAATATGGATCATCATGCATTATGGACATCCTGCTAAAGAGTATGGGAGAGGCAAAAAGAGTTTTCATTATCTCGCCAACTAGATGTTGAGTGCCTTGAGGAAGGAACCATCCCTTTAAACATTTTAAATGCCTTGATACACTTTCTTGCATAGAGCTACTAACCAGCGAATACTTATTTGAGAGGCATTATGGTATAGTAGAAAAAGTATTGCTTTTGGAGTCTTTAAATAGGACTGTTTCAATTTCCTTGTCTGTAAAACAAAATAAAAATGCAGACTTTTAGATCATTTTAGGATTCATTTCAGATGTTTTAATTAAAAATCCATGATTACAATCATCAATTACTTAGCATCGCTCTTAATAAGGAGGTCTCCTTTGAGGGACATGCATGATGCGTGAGAATGTGCACTAGGCCTCTTATCAAGTGAACCTACTGGAAGCTCATTCTACCTGCAACACTGGGCTAAGCACAGAATTTGATCACATTTCAGATACCTGGTCTGTGGGGTGAGCTGGAAGTAAAGAGTATGTATCTTATAGGGAGGGAGGGAGGAAGGAACTACCTAGGTGACTCAGATATGCATCTGTCTTCAACACAACTGCAAACCCCCTCTTGACAGAAAACTCTTGCTCCAGAGTATTTTACTTAAAAAGTCAAATCTCCAAATCAATTACAATCACACACATGTGCAATGTGGCAGAGAGTGTACAGAGTGAGGTCCATGATCTATACGAAGGGGGACCAACTCCAGGTTTCAGCTATTTGATGAAGCACTTCTGTGGGAAAGGCATAACGGAAATGAGATTGTTAATATAAGTAGGATTATTTAAATAGAGAATATAGCAACTAATGAATAAAAGAAACTTCCCACATGCTGACAAACTTTTGACTTGATATATAAATATGAGTGCCTAAGACTGGTCAGGAACATTTAGTGGAGTGGGAGTATGATCTAAATTAATCCGTAAAGATGTGCTGGAAGAGACAACGGCAATTTAAAGAGGTGAGAAAATTGAGGTAAGAAATTAGTTTCCTCTTGTGAAATAGCCTGTGTAAAGGATTGGAGGTGGGAGAAGAAAACTCCCTCCAAGTGACAGAGAGCTATTCGGTCTCAATGAATCTGCCAGGAACCGAGACAATTTGCATGTTTAGTGATTGATATGGAGCGAGGCAGTGAATCACAGTCTCAGCTCAAAAGCTCTTCTATCTCAGACATAGAAAGGTGAACATTTGTACTCCACACCTCAAATATTCACATTGTTCAAATACACTATAATTTCAGGGATGGTCTGAAAATATCCATCAGTCAGTTCTGAACTTGGAATACAGAGAACTCTATCACTGGGAATCACTTACCATTTGATGTGGTGGATTAAGGGCTTCAGGTATTTTCAACTTTTGAAATATTTAATAGGATTTTTATCAACATGCTGCATTTTTCCTATAACATACTGCCATACCCAAGGGGAAAACAAAAATAAACCGCCACCACAACAAACTTGTTACCCAGGAGATTGAAATATATATTCAGTGTGCTGCTAATTTTTCTGACTCTCTGTTTTCAGAAATATAATTATTTTCTTTTTGCTTTAGGATTGCTGATTTTGCTTTCAGATTAAGGCTAACACTAAAAGTGAGAGCAAGAGAAACGAAATGTATTCTCCATGGAGAGTAATTCTATTACCATTGCTGGACCAATCTTGTAGCTAAGAGGTATATTCTTTCAAGAAGAAAAATTGCCTCTACCCAAACAATGACTGGATATTGTATCTTTAAGTGTAAAAAGCAATGATGACACAATTAGCCTTAGAAACTAGTGAATCACTAATAGCCAGCATAAAGTAGGGCAAAAAGGAAACTGCTAATATCTGGTTACACCTGAAAGTATCTTGAATTAAGTACAAGAAAATTCACATTGTTGCATTGTTAAGTGTCTAAAGAGGAAACGGTCTCTCTGAAAGTAGGGGAATAAAGAGCTATCCAAGTGAGTGTGGTGCCCCCTCATTGCCCAAAGATTTTAGCTCCTGGCTTACTGTCACTCTCTCCAATATGACTCTTGTCATAATTTATGGTACTTCAAGTATCCATTGAAAAACAATTCTCTCACCACTTTGGCCTACTAATTCACTGAACTCTTTCACTCCAGAGATCTTGTCTTCCACTCTGCCATGACCACTTGGTCCCACGGTCATACCCTAGTTTTGACATAAGCTCAGCTTTAAGCATTACACTTTCCAATCTTCACTTCCTAAGTTTCCAGAGGACTCCATCTAGTACCCCCCATTCCAACAACTCTTTTCTATCATCATGCCCAGCAATCCATTCATTCCACTAGCTTTTCACCAACCCTCACACCCTTCCTGTCCTCACTTCTCTTCTTATCAAGCATAAACTCCATGGTTACCATTATAACCACTTACTTGCATAAACTCTCAAATCCCTTTGCCCCTCTCACTTCTGGTGCTCACCTGAGAAATCTTAAACTGCAGCTATAGCCAACCCTCCAATTACTCCTTGCTCATTCTCACGTTGTTCAGTCCTCTGGGGAGAAAAACACACAATCATTCTGACTAGTCTCATTCTAAATTCAGGACCACTAACTTCAAACTGGCACTTAGCATGACCCAGCAATCTTACTCCATATCTTAGTTGACAGCTTTTCCTGTACTCCTAGATCGGTGTTTCTCAAATTTACCTGCATACAGGGGAATTTTTAAAAAGTGCTAAAGTCAAGCATCACCCCAAGATTCTGAGTTAACTGGTCATGGTTGCAACCTAGGCATTGGAAATTTTAGATGTTCCCTCGGGTAATCCAGGTGAAGCAATATTCAAGAACTCTTCTTGATGACTACTTTCTTTTCTTTTCTTCTTCCTCAAACCTCCAAGACCTCCTTTCTCATTCCCAGTTGATGACACTGCTTCTCATTTATCTGAGAAAATTGAAGCAATCAGTAGAGGACTGCTCCCCAGCCTCCTGTCACCACATGTGCCCACATGCTGCGTTGGTGCCCAACACTGTGGATCACCAACGTGTATTCCTACTACAAGCTGAGTTTCCTGTGCTCTAGATTCCATCTCCTCTCGCCTACTCAAGGACATGGCTCCAGCAATTAGCCTCCCTCTCTCCTGCATCACCAGTTTCTCCCGCCCTTCTGCATCATTCCCATGAGTATTCTATGCTATTATTTTCCCATCTTAAAAACAGCTGCTTTGGGGCTTCCCTGGTGGCGCAGTGGTTGAGAATCTGCCTGCCAATGCAGGGGACACGGGTGCGAACCCTGGTCTGGGAAGATCCCACATGCCGTGGAGCAACTAGGCCCGTGAGCCACAGCTACTGAGCCTGTGCATCTGGAGCCTGTGCTCCGCAACAAGAGAGGCCGTGATAGTGAGAGGCCTGCGCACCGCGATGAAGAGTGGCCCCCGCTCGCCGCGACTAGAGAAAGCCCTCGTACAGAAACAAGACCCAAACACAGCCAAACATAAAGAAAGAAAGAAAGAACTGAGTTAAAAATTTTTTTAAAAATCCAAAAAAAAAACAGCTTCTTTGACCCCATTTCCCACCCACAGCTATGGCCCTATTTCTTTGTTCCCCTTTAAAGTGAAACTTGTTTTTAAAAAATTCAACAGTTACTATTATCTCCAATCATTCTCCCCAATTCTCTCTTGACCCAAATATTGGATTGGCTAAAATTTTGCTCAGGTTTTTCCATAAAAATCTAACGGAAAAACCCGAACGAACTTTTTGGCCAACCAATTTCTTTCAATTGTGTCCTCACTCCTAATGCTCCCCCAAACTGCCCTTGTCAAGGTCACTAAAAGCTACCAAGTTGATAATCTAATGGTCAATTCTTAGGTCTCATATTCTTTGACAAATCATCAGCCTTTAATACAATCAATAACTCTTTTCTCTTTGAAATAGTTTATTTATTTACCTTCTTGAACAAGGATCTGCAAACTACAGCCTGTGGACTAAATCAAGTCCAGGGCCTCTTTCTGTAAATAGTTTTACTGGAACACAGCCATGCTCATTTTGTTTATCTGTTACCTATGGTTGCTTTCTGCTAAAAGGGCAGAGTTGTGTAGTTGCAAAAGAGACCTTTTGGCAGGCAAAGCTTAAAATATTTACTATCTGGTCCTTTTCAGAAGAATTTTGCCACTGATCCCTTCCCACACACCTGTTCCTCACAACTTTTCCCATGTCAGTAAATAACAACTCTATCCTCCTAAATGCTCAAGCCCATAATTCTGGATTCTTTTTGACTCTTTGTCTTCTTTCACACCATACATAAAACTTCTCATCAAATTCTGACCTCTGTATCTTCAAAATATACTCACAATCCAATCACTTCTCACCACCTCTACTGCTGCATCCCTGGACCAAGCCATCATTTCTTGTCTAAGCTGTTTAACGGATTCATAATTGGTCTCCCTGTTCTTTGCCCTGTCCCTCTGCTCAACCTTACACATCACCCTCCCTCAGTTTATTCTCAATATAGAGAGAAGCCAGGGCTACCCTTTAAAAATATTAAGTCAGATGATATGCCATTCTCAGAGCCTTCTACTCACTTCCTACCTTACTCATATTAATTAACACTTTTAACATATAAGAATTTACATGATTTTTCTAACCTTATCTCCTCCATCCTTCAGTGTGCCCCAGCCACTCTGATCTCCTGGCTCTTCCTTGAAAACAGCAGGCATGTTCATTCCTTAGAGCCTCACCATTGCTCTCACCTTTGCCTGGGATGTTCTTCCCTGAGACTTCCTCATGCCTGGATCTCCTACCTCCTTCCACTCTTTCTCAAATACCACCTACTCAGTGAAGTCTTCCCTGTCCATCCTACTTAAAACTGCAACCCCCTCACCATATTCCATATCCTACCTTCCTGTTTTATCTTTCTCCAATGCATTTATCACCATGTAAGATATAGCATATTTTACATATTTATTTTATTATTTATCTCTCTACATTAGATTGTTCATTGCTGAATCCCTGATGACAAGAAGGCACGTAATAGGTGTTCATGAATACGTGTTGACTGAATGAACACACGGAGTTGAAAGAAGACAATCAATTGAAAGTTGCTCATTTTTTCCTTCTTGTCCTTTCAATTTTCTTTCAGTAACCAAAGACACACGTACCTTCATTCTTTTGAGCTCAGTTCAAATATTTATTGATCTCACATTTGTGCCAGGTTTTGTGCTAGGACTAAGGAATGCCAAAATGACTTAGATCAATGCCATTTGATGTGGAAGGACAACTAAAGTATTATGAGGTCCGGGAAGAGTTCAATCTAGAGAACTCAAAAAAGGCTCCACACAGAGGGCAACTCATTAGCTGTCTTCAAAGATAGCCCAGCATTTCCCAGGAAACTCCTGGGTCGACAGAAGGGCAGAAAGACTGCTGGTCAAGCAAGTATCACAGGAAAAGAAGCACAGATATAAAACAAGTACTAAGCACAATATTTCCATACCACTGAGTATTACGATGAGTTTGGAAAGGGGAGCAAATGGCAGGGCTTGAAATTGAAGAGATGAGAATTGGCCAGATGACAAAAGACTTTATCTTAAAAATTTTACAGGTGGGGACATAATGTTCTTGAATGCAAATTAACTTGACATTTATGGTTAAATTTCTTTAAAAAACATACTCTGAGTCAATATAGAAAAATTTTTTGTTCCACTTTACATGCATTTAAAACGTATAGGCAGAGTCCATGTGTGTTTATTTACCTACCTTTATATCTATAAAAACAGTTAGACCAATACCTCCATCTGCATCTCCCTATATTCCTCTCCAAATAAATATACTATATCCATATTATATTAATTACATAAAGGATCAGATCATTCTCCAGTTTTAAACTGGCCAACATTTAGGGAGGAGAGGCAGAAAGTACAGAAATAAGTATACCTGAGTTTCAGGACTTGGCTTGCCATTTACAAACCCAATGGCACAGCTCAAGTCTCTTAATCCCTTTGTGTATTAGTCGTGTTATATTTCTTGTTATAAAACAAGGAAAATAACACCAGCCCTCACATGAATTTCTTTAAGGATGAAAGGAAGTAATGGACAAATTCTATTAAAATATAAATGCTATGGAATGGTGGTAGTAGTAATAGTACAAAAGGAAACATTAATTCAGGATTTCCATACCTCAGTTCTTGGTAGAGTTTTGTTTACCTAAAACCCAAAGTAGAGTACAGTTTTCATAACTGTGTCAAAAATTCAAGAAAACAGATATACACGAAAAGCATCACAGTAACATGTTTATTTTTCATTAATTGACAAATATTTATTGAAAACTACCATTAATAATTAAACAGCTAAAATTTAATGCTTATCAAATACCATATGCTATTCTATGCTGACATTCATCATCTCATTTAATCATCAAAAAGTCCCTTTGAGATAAATACTACCATTATTTACATTTTATATATGTTGAAAAGGAAGTTCAGAGCATTTCAGTTACTTGCAGGCATCACACAGCAAGCCTGGGTAAAACCAAAAGTCACAGCCAGGACTCATTCTAGTATCAACATCTATAACCACTACACCAATTTATTACAAGCACATGCCCCCTTCTTTAAGCCCACACTAGGCCTCAAGAAACGTGTGTTTAAGTGGAACTATATGGTTAACTCACTGATCACAGCATAACCATAAAACAAACACAAATTTTCTCCAGAGAGGTCTTCAAAATTAATGTCTATGTACTCTGGGCCAGACCATAAACCAAAGGATTCACTGTGGGTTTCTCAAAAACAGGAAAAGTTACTTGATTCATCCTAGCTAAACAATTTGCATATAATAGACATACAAAATATTTCTTGGATGGTTAAACTAGAAGCTAGCTATAACCTAGATACATGAGTTGTAAAAACATTCATAATTACTACAACCAATATGTGGAAAGAAACCTGGACTGATGGGCTCAGCAAAATTATAGAGAATCATTCCATTTGCAAGGTGGATATTTATTTTTTAAAAACTGAGCCAAAGACAGAACTAGTATCAACAGGGCAGAATAAAAGAAAACTAATGAAGAACTGTGAGTCCAGCCCTAGGACTGTTTACCTAATCAGTCAGAGAAGGTATAATCAAGCATAGCTGGTCTACCCAAGGCCAGAATTAAGGTGTCCTCTGCAACCAAGCTGATGAGTTATGTCGGAAAAATTTTTAGTAGGCAGCTGTGGTATTTGGGCAGGAAAGAAATCTTAGGAATAACCAATTCTCAACTATTCCAGTATATGCAAATTTGCACTATTAAGTAACATGAAAATACCCTTGGTTTACTTTTCTAAAGTGATTTCTAAACCAAAGAGTGGTGTGTATATTTTAATGCTATTGCCAAAATGCACTGAGTTGAGGTGGATAGAGAATTCACTCATCAAGTACCTACAAGCAGTTATGATGGGACATCCACTGCGTTGTGAAAGAGAAAGTATGAAAAAAGCGCTCTGTTCTCAAGCAGTAATGGTAACTGATAAATACATAAATGAATAACTGTAATACAATGGGATAGGTGCAATAAAGGTGTGAACCCTGCGCTCCGGAAACACTGCCGCATTGGAGGACAAACTCAATAGGGTTAAAGAAACTTTGGAGAGTAAAAGACATATGAACAGAAACTTGATGGATGAGTAGATGTTATGTATATGAGAAATAACTACAGACAAAGGAAATGCCAACGGAGGGAACGGCATGACCAATGGAAAAAAGGGTGACAGATTTAAATCATGGTGGGTGGGTAGGTCTGAATATGTATAGTAAGATGTACAAGAAGGTGAAAGTGGCAGGGATGAATGTATAAAAGTGAGATGGATCAAGTTTAAACAGAACTATGCTGTAACGGAAAATACCTGTGCTCTATACTTACAGGACATGTTTTTTGTTTTTTTTTTTAACATCTTTATTGGGGTATAATTGCTTTACAATGGTGTGTTAGTTTCTGCTTTATAACAAAGTGAATCAGTTGTACAACAGGACATGTTTTGAATTCTAGTTCTGTTCCTTACACCTGATCTTGGAACTTGGAAAGATGTATTACCTCTGTGTATCAAATTCCTGTTCTGCAAAACAAGAGATAACAACACCCCATCTCCCAAGGTTAGTTTGGGAGGTAGAGATAATTGTTATGTACCTAGTAATATAAGTTTCTTAATAAATAATAATTATTTAAATCCATGCTAAAAATGTTGCATTTCATTGGGTAGAAAATGGGGAGTTCTGAACTATTTTTAAGAAATGAATAACTGTTTTAGGAAGATCTCCCTGACACAGTATAAACGATGGACTGAGGAAAATGACAGAGAAGCTAATCAGCAGATTATTAGAACAATTCAGGTGAAAATACAGGTAGCTGCGAAATAAGATGCCAGCACTAAGCACGGAAAGAAGGGAGTAGACAAGTTATAATCTGACGTAGAATTGAAAGAATGTGGTGACCAATTAGACGTGAGGTTAGAAAGTTGATTATATCAATTATGGTTTCTTGAAAAAAATGGAAACTTTCAACTGCTACAGTATATATATATTATATATATGATATATGAGTTCTTTGTCTTCTACTTATGCATATGTTTGCAGCCATAGTATAACCCACCCCCTTCCATTCTCAAATACAGACAGGGCCAATTAATTTCTATGCTAAAACTTGTAATTCTCCTGGTCTTCCTCTTCAAATATACATACACTCTTTCACTTATGTCTCATTGATTGTTGTGCCATATCCTAGGTAACATTTTTCTTTGAAGTGTAAATGATTACAGAATTCTTCCAAGACTAATGAGCTCAGTATGAGAGAGATCTGGTATTGCTAGATAATTTGGTACTCTACCCATGTATTAGTGAGAAAACACAGCCGTGCATCGACTACTGCTAATGATATCATGTTGCCTGAGCACCTGCAGTCCTTGTCTTGTGCTTGTAGGTCATTGGGATTTATAGATTACCTGCTAGAGATTACAAAGGAGAACCCTGAGTGACAATGGCAGCACACTCCCTTTGACTCCAGTGGATTGCTTCATCAAGAATTCTGAACTTGTTTCACCAAAAACATTCATCCTGTTTTTGTTCATGCAATTTAACACTATGGAAAAATCACTCAGAATTTTCCAATTTCCTGGTGCACTATGAAAACTTTATAAATAACTTAGAGGTGAAGATGGGGCAGGAGGAGAACATTCTGGCCGCCCATGATAGTTTTGCCTTGGCAGAACAATATGGCTCTGCATTCGGCACTTGCTAGTTACCGAGGTGGCTGTGAAACAGGCAATCCATCACTTCAACCAAGAAAATAAGTTAAACCCATGTCTCAAGGGATTCTTCAAAATCAGAGAAAGCAGTGTGGTTTAACTATATTGAAAATTCTGTACTTCTCTTTCCTTTTTGACTTGTTATTCGTGGGACTGGATATGCAAGGTAGTTGAGTATGCATAACACATATAAATATTCTACATGTACTTTTTAGACTGGTGTTATGTGGCTGAAAAGTAGGGTGGCTGAAAGGGATGAAAATGGTACATATAAATAGTACTGATAAAATATGGCAGAATAAGTAGGATTTTTTAAAGGAAAATCTTTGAGAACATTATTTTAAGGGCTTGTAACTTCCATGCTACTGTTGCTTTTTATGTCACATCCATAACCTTACAGAAACAAAACAGTATTTTAATTATTATGACTATCAAATTTATTTAGATTCAAAGATCCATTGAGGGTTATAAACTTGCGAAACACAGAAGTTAAGATTAGTTAGAAAACCAATAGACAAAATCAGAACTTTTATAATTGGCATGGTAATTGATAAACAGTACACATTCACTATTGTTGAAAGAATTAATGTTTGTTGAATAAATTAACTACCTGTTCCTGATGTACCAATTTGGTTACTTTCTCAATTCTTATAAAGGAGTAAAATGTGCTTACATAGTTTAGATTTTTATGTCAGCAGGAAAACACACCAGTTTTTAAAGATTAACGAAAGTAAGCAAAAACTCTGTCTATCCAAAGTCCCAAATATACACTGCTAGATAGAAAACGTGCACTCCTGAATACCTGAGAATAAAATTTCTCTATTCTATAAAGAAATTAACACTAGAGAGAAAAACAGCTGATGCTACCACTGTGACAGTCTAATAGCTATAATTTTTTCATCTTCCTTACCAAGGCCAGCCAAGATTATAAACCTAACAAACATCATCATAGAAACTGAAGTACATGAATTAATAGCTGGGATTAAGAAATCAGTATGTGGCTATTGAAGTATTATGTTCTAAATCTTCTAAAAACTGGACAGAAACGCCTACACCAAATAAAAGAGTTTCTATATAAGGGCAAGCTGGCTTGTAACAATGCCTTAAAATTCAATATTTTGTCTGAGAAACTCAATTTACATCTCCAAGTCTCTTGACATTGAGACTACAAACCATGTAACTTTAAGAAGAAAATTCAAGGAGCTCAGCTGAGAAACAGCATAATTTAATGGCATAGGAAAAGTTTTAGAATACCAAAATTAACTTCAAACACACATTTTCTCTGTAGGTTCTGGTAAGTAACCGAAACTTAGGCTTGAAAATCTTTTTAAATGAATAAATAAATAAATCTAAAACTACACCAGCTTCAAATCCAGCATGATCTAGGGAAGTTGGACACTATGTGTGTTTCTTTTTAATAAATTTATTTATTTTAGGCTGCGTAGGGTCTTCATTGCTGTGTGCGGGCTTTCTCTGGTTTCGGCAAGCAGGGGCTACTCTTCATTGCGGTGCACGGGCTTCTCATTGCGGTGGCTTCACTTGTTGTGGAGCACGGGCTCTAGGCACGCGGGCTTCAGTAGTTGTGGCACGTGGGCTCTGCAGTTGTGTCTCGTGGGCTCTGCAGTTGTGGCTCGTGGGCTCTAGAGCTCAGGCTCAGTAGTTGTGGCGCACGGGCTTAGTTGCTCCGCAGCATGTGGGATCATCCCGGACCAGGGCTCGAACCCGTGTCCCCAGCATTGGCAGGCAGATTCTTAACCACTGCACCACCAGGGAAGCCCGACACTGTGTTTTAAACTTCCTCCTACTGCATCTTATATTCTCAGTTAGTTGGCTGGTCATATGGCACGTATAGCCTTGATACAAAAGCCAAAGTATGTTGGATGGATGGATAAATTATTAGATACACAGACAGCTTTGACTACATGAAAAAATTCAATTGTTCTACTGTTGAAAATAACTTGTTTATTCAATAAATTAGTCAATAGAAGCACATACAATACCTAATCAATCAGATTAACAACTAATCCCTTTTAAAGACATATACAAAGAAGAAAATAAAATCATGTACTTCCACCATTGTTAGGCCTCTCCAAACTTCTCTCTTTTCCTTCTACATAATGCTTAACTCTTAATATGTTGTATTATGGAAATACTGTGATTTAATAACCATTTCCCTTGGTTATAACAGAATCTTCTTACAAATGTATTTCCTAATTTTATCCTCACGGTGTTCCTGTGAGGCCGACCTTATTACTCCCATTATGCGCTTAGGACAAAAGAAGCTCAGGGACATATGTGTCTGCCTAAGGTCAGAGAGTCAGGAAATGGCAGGATCAGAACTTCCATACGACTAATAGGTATGAAGTAACTCAAAATTTGCATTTCTGAATATCCATAAACTTGTTTTACCTGATATCACTTTATATTTGAACTCCCCATATTAATAATGAACTACACCTCATTACCTAATACTTCTATACAGTAATAATTAAATAATGACTTATGGAACTAATCACTCTTGACTAATAGTTGTCAGTATTCTAAGTACATACAAAATAATCTAAGGGATCAAAAAAAGGCTAAGAGCTTATACTTACATATTAGGTTTTGTAAATGAAATCTTTGCCTAAAAGACATTCAAAATTACATTTTAGATAACTCTTATGAAGAAGAAATTCCCTTTTGATCCTCCATAAGCAGAGAGCATGCCATATGGCCCCAGTGCCCTTAATAAAGCCCTGAGAAAAGAATGCGGGAAGCCACTTACAGTAACTAAGGGCAGACACACCACAGGGACCAAAGGTGCATGACATTCTCCCCGGGCACATGATTTCTGTCTGCTTCATCAATATTTTTTTTTTCCTCTTTAAAAATTAAGACGTAAGTAAAGATGGTTTTTGCTCCCCTTAGGGGTTATCTGAAATAACCTTTTAAGTGGAAGATATTTCTTTGCTTCAAAACAGATTTATTGTATAACACCCGCTTGTTAGATTTAGGCTATGCATGTCTGCATGGTAGCACTCTCCATAATACATGTCAGTCTCCAGCCAGACCACTGGTGACTTTCATCAGGAAAGTAGAAATTGGGCTGCGGAACACAGGAATGGTCGGTTCCTAGGAATGAACTAGGTGTCTGAAAGTCATAATTGAAAGTAAGTTGAAAGTACGAAAATAGATCAATTGCCCATGTAGTGTGCCTAAAAAGACAAGATTTTAAAGATAGAGGCTTGGGAAAAGGCCTTTGTTTTCTTTTTTTTTCACATCTTTATTAGAATATAATTGCTTTATATTGTTCTGTTAGTTTCTGCTGTATAACAATGTGAATCAGCTATACGCATATATCCCCATAACCCCTCCCTCTTGTATCTCCCTCCCACCCTCCCTAGTCCACCCCTCTAGGTGGACACAAAGCACTGAGCTGATCTCCCTGTGCTATGCGGCTGCTTCCCACTAGCTATCTATTTTATATTTGGTGGTGCATAAATGTCCATGCCACTCTCTCACTTCGTCCCAGCTTCCCCTTCCCCCCGCCGTATCCTCAAGTCCATTCTCTACATCTGTGTCTTTATTCCTGCCCTGCCCCTAGGTTCTTCAGAACTTTTTTTTTTTTAGATTCCATATATATGTGTTAGCATATGGTATTTGTTTTTCTCTTTCTGACTTACTTCACTCTGTATGACAGACTCTAGGTCTATCCACCTCATTACAAATAGCTCAATTTCGTTTCTTTTTATGGCTGAGTAATATTCCATTGTATATATGTACCACATCTTCTTTATCCATTCATCCAATGATGGACACTTAGGTTGTTTCCATCTCTGGGCTATTGTAAATACAGCTGCAATGAACATTGTGGTACATGACTTTTTTTTTATTACAGGTATGTACGTTCCTATTACCATTTTCTTAATTGTTTTCAGTTTGTTACTGTAGGTCTTTTCCTTCTCTTGTATTTCCTGCCTACAGAAGTTCCTTTAACATTTGTTGTAAAGCTGGTTTGGTGTTGCTGAATTCTCTTAGCTTTTGCTTGTCTGTAAAGGTTTTAATTTCTCTGTCAAATCTGAATGAGATCCTTGCTGGGTAGAGTAATTTTGGTTGTAGTTTTTTCCCTTTCATCACTTTAAACATGTCCTGAAGAAGTCCTTTGTTTAGAGATAAGAAGAAAATTTCTTATCCTTCAGGCGTAAGAAGAAAGTTATTTATCTATTGGAAGTAGGTTTCCAAAAATGGTTTACCTTTCTCACTGGCCATTGGGATTAAGTTAAAGAGTTGTGACTTTGTAAGTAGATACACGGGCAAAGAAGAAAAGGAACCTAGTTATAAATCTAAATGCCAGATTTGATACTAGCCATTTCTGAGACTGAAAGAGGAATATGAGACTTAAGAAATTAATTCTGGCCATTAATGCTGTCAAACTGCAGAGCATGTTTTATATGCCTTCAATGATGGATGGGCGGATTCAGTCCAGTGGAATAAAGCTACAAAGTGATGTGTGTGCAATGGGAGCCTCAGCTTTTTTTTTTTTTTTTTAATCTGAGTATAATTGCTTTACAATGTTGTGTGAGTTTCTGCTATACAGTGAAGTGAATCAGTTACATTTACACATATATCCCCTCCCTCTTGGACCTCCCTCCGCCCCCCATCCCACCCTTCTATGTCTTCACACAGCACCGAGCTGAGAAATCTGTACTATACATCAGGTTCCCATTAGCTATCTATTTTACACATGGTAGTGTATTTATCTCAAATCTAATCTCATCTTTGGTAGGGAATCCCCAAATATTTTGAGTGGTAGAAGTCAGATACCGCCCAAGTATTCACTGAACTGGCCAAAAGAGATCATTGGTCAATGCTCTGGCCTAGTTTCTTGCCCACTGGTGGTTGCGCTATATCACAGCAACAATAAATCTACAAGCCAAAAGGTGGAATCTGCAACCAAAATAAAGCTGACAGGGCTTCCCTGGTGGCGCAGTGGTTGAGAGTCCGCCTGCCGATGCAGGGGACACGGGTTCATGCCCCGGTCCAGGAAGATCCCACATGCCGCGGAGCGGCTGGGCCCGTGAGCCATGGCCGCTGAGCCTGCGCGTCCGGAGCCTGTGCTCCGCAACGGGAGAGGCCACAACAGTGAGAGGCCTGCGTACCGCAAAAAGTAAAAAAATAAAAAAAATAAAACTGACAAAAATTGGACAGCTCCTAACTGACTTGGCCAGCTCCTGTGGAAAACCATTCAGAAAACTATAACTATAATTACAAAACTTTTTGTTGTGATGCCTAAAGGGATTACAGGTAAAGCAAATAGAAATCATACTTGACAGGCAATACCACTAGTCTCAGAGAAAAAGTACTGAAAGTGTCTACCCGAACTCAGCTGTAATAGTTCTAGCAAAAGTTTCATGCAAATAAATGTTCACATTAAAATTTAGATGATGACACTAGAACCAAATACTTGATAAAACAGTCTTTTAGTATTCAACATCTGAAGTTACAGCAAAATAACCTTTGGGTTTATTTAACTTATACAATGCTCCTTGATATTTATACAAAAGACCACCCAAAACTGACTTTAACATAGTACTGTGTCATATACACTAAAACCTACAAGGAGGGAGAAGAAGATCACCATTGTGAAAGGCCACAAAACGAAGCCAAAGCACTGGCTATTGGAATGCATATGAATTGTCCAAGGAATAACAATGTTCTGCCTCCCAGCTGTAGATGGCATCTGAACACCTCAAGGAACTCTTCTCTTTAGAACTGTGGTTCTGTCAGCTAACTGGAAGAAGAAATAAGAAGAGCAAGAGTAGCAACTTCTGTTCATAACTGACTAAGAAAGGACATCCATTTACACTTCAAAACACAAAGCATAATCATTTCTTTTTCCAGAAAAGTGAAGAAACACAACTTGGCAATTGAAATGTTAAGGATCTGGTTGTTATAACAAATATTACAAGCTTCTTTGGCATTCTAATTACAAAATAGCTGGTTTTGCTGTAAATTGGGATCTATGTGTTATATATGTTTGAAAAGCGAGATTACTCATCCTAATTGCTTTAATATTTACTTAATATGTGTGCCACTATGTGGCCCCACCACCTACTCCATTCCAAAGAATTACATGGGTTATGAGGGTCTTTCAGGTATATGCCTAATCTAGTGGCCCGAGAATAAAAGGCACAAAATAAATGTTTATCAAATGAACAAACTGTTATGTAAAAAGGTTATTTTTACATCATTCATCATGAAGAAATTGTATTTCTAACAGTACTTTTTATGATAGATGGATTTACTAAATAACTTCATGGTATAAAGGAAAATGAAATCTCACAAGGACACAACTGCTAAGAGCATACAGACTGCTTCATTATTTTTATTGTGTTAGCACTCACATTCCTGATAGACATATACTGCTACCAAGGCCCATATGAAAGTTACACTGAAATCAGTGTGAATCTTATAGGCAAAGAACTAGAGGATTTAAAATGAAATCAAGTGCAAACCTCTCTGGTGTTATGCCAGTTCTATGACTTGTGAAGTTTTGAATCTGTCCTTAGAGACTATAAATTAATTCCTAAGGATTATCTTCCCTGCTAGGTAAAAGGCAGAACTGAAATTTAGGGAGGAAAACTTTGTTCAATTAAGTAAATTGCTTTATGCAAAAGGAGTTTTTTTTCAGACCTTCAGAGTTGTTGCATGGATTCTGAGAGAGAAAAAGGCTCACTCTCCTTCCACAAGCTCAACACGTTTTTAAATAAATGATCCAACTGGAACCTGCCTGAAATTCTATATCTTGAAATTCAGGTGTTGATGTCAGGGTATTAAGTACATAAAAAAGATATACTGATATAAACATTAATAGTTATCTCACTAAGTCAATTTAAATTCTATTAAATGAGCTGTTTAAAAATAAATTTGAAGTTCTTTCTCAACTTGAATTATGAGGAAGGAATGAAAGTTTTCTAAGTACGAATGTAAAACAAAGTGTTGTTTACTACTTCTTTGCCTATTTCTTAATAGACTTCGAATTCTGAGCTTATGTGAGAATAAATGCCTGAGTTTTAATGACTTGCCTTTTTTTAAACATTCTCCTATAATTCTACACAAGTGAACAGAGCCAAGAATAAGACAAAAAAGCTGTCTTATGACAACCACCAAGCCAAGATGTACAATCTAGGAAGAGTAAAGAGGAAAACACACACACTATAAATAAACTACAGCAAAATCGTAGAATGGGAACCTCATTGCAAACCTAAAAGAAAAACCAGAGTTTAATTCCAAACTACTTGGCTACCTTAATAAAATGTGAGGGAAAACCTAGGCCCCACAAGACAGGAACTTTCTGATATGCTAAAATGAGAAAAAAAATCAGAAAGAAAAATAAAAATCAAAATGAAAAAAAGAAAGATCAAACAAGCAAATCTGTACCACATAAATTAGCACAGTCTCTCAGGAAAGTAATTTGGTAATATCTAGAAACATAATAGGCACATACCCTTTGACCAAGGAAGATGGCTACTAGAAATATATCCCAAAGCTATATTCCCCAGGAATATGCGAAAATGTGTGTAAATGTATGTGCACCATGTCATGTTTCGTCATAACAAAATTTATACACAAACCAACCATTCATAAGGAAATGAATTGTTAATATAGCCATTAAATGGAAAATACATCCATTGTATGGAAGACTGCACAGTAAATAAGGAAAAATAAGAAAATCTATATGTACAGAGACAAATCTATATTTTTATGTGAAAAGGAAGCTAGTTGCAGAGCAGAATGTTGTGCAAATAAATCAGAACACATGTCTGCATATGCCTAGATAATTTATGGAAGAATAGACAAGCAAGTCTCAACTGTTTATTCCTGGGAAGAAAAATGGTGGCAGCAGATGCGGGTGGAAGTTTAGGATGGCTTTTTATTACTTTACACCATTCCTTACTGATGAATCTCTTAATCAACTAGCACTTATTTAGAAAATTTAAAAGAGTATGAAAAATATAGTCAAAGTTTTCTTTAAATTGTATTACATCTAAATATACACTCATAAAAATGTTTCCTAGATTTATTTTTAGGTCACAATAAAAAGACACAGAAGTTTATGTAGAGTATAATTACATAAAATACATGTGTACATATATATGCACAAATGAATACAGAAAACCTTCCAGAACTCTACCTATCAAAAATTATTAAAGGAATAAGATTGTGCCAGAAGGTGGTATATGGTGGGTGGATCAAGGTAAAGTAAGGTGTGAGTCTTGTGTTTTATTCTACTATATCTCCTTATTTTGAAATTTTTATTTATAGGGGACATGAATTCCTGCATTATTTTTGCAATTCTGTAAAATAAAATTAAAGACAGCTCTGATATGTAGGAATTATTTAAGCTTCTAAAGGGGAAAAAATGGCAAGAAATAAGAGAGATCCAACAATGTGAATATACCTAACACTAGTGAACTGTAGACTTCAAAATAGTTATGATAGATATTATGTGATATTAAGATGATAGATATTATGTGTATTTTACCACAATAAAAATTTTTAAAATGAAATAAAGGAGAAATAAGATAACAGAAGTGGTGCAAAGAAAAACAAACCAACCTAAGAATTACAGAGGATTTGGAATGATACAACACACTACTGAAAACTTTCCAGGAAAGTAAAAGGATCCAAACAAATATGCATGTTTAAGCTTTCCCCATTATACAGATCAGTGATCTCCCAAGGCAGACAAGTACATTCCTAGAGGTGTTACTGATCGATACCTTGCAGCATAGGAAACAAATACTGGAGGTTCTATTTTCATTCATTTTAATCTCATCTTCTTGTATATCCATTTATTAATTTCTACATATTAATTATTGATATGATTTACAGATATATTAGAAGAGCAGAACATGGACATAATTCATAAATAAAAATACCTATACTGGGGGCATGATGAGAAGGAGCATATAATGTAAAATATTTGAAGATTACCTTTTTTAAGGCAATATTTCTGAGGGGCAACCATGAATGGACATATTCTTGCCAGATATTTAAAGACAAAGAAAAACAAAAAGACTTCTAGACAGTAAAAGAACAAGTTATGTGCAAAAGAATAAAAACCCAAACTGTCCTCATTTTACTCTGCAACACTAGAAGTCGAATAAGGTTGAGCAGTGGCTGAAGATTTTTTCAGAGAGAACTCTTGTGCTTCAATAATTGTAATTCCAGGAAGAAATTACAGAAGAGAAATATATGTTGATTCACAGCATCTTAGAAAATATATTACCTGTGTATTTTCCTTGAACAAAATACTTGAGAGAGTAATCCAAACAACTGAGGGAGTATCACAACTATAGATCAAAAAATGCCACATTATGAAAAGCTGATGGCAGTTAATGAAGCCAAAGAACAGTATGTCTAAAATTAAAATCAAATGTAGTCTTTGGGAGAAAAAAAGTTACATCAACATCAGGAATCTGGATCTTCAATGACAAATTTTGCCACCTAAAACTTAGAAATGGGGGATGGAGGAGAAAGGACAATTATCTAAAAATACAGTGGTACTGCCAGGAAAAGAAGATAAAGATAAGAAAAACTGGAGTTTTTGTTTTAAAGCCAAAAAACCTTCATTGGCATTTTTAAAAATTAATTTTACTGGAGTACAGTTGCTTTACAATGTTGTGCTAGCTTCTACTGTACAGCAAAATGAGTCACCTATACATATACGTATATCCCCTCTTTTTTGGATTTCCTTCCCATTTAGGTCATCAGAGTGCATTAAGTAGAGTTCTCTGTGCTATACAGTATGTTCTCATTAGTTGTCTATTTTATACATAGTATGAATAGTGTACATGTGTTAATCCCAATCTCCCAGTTCCTCTCACCCCTCCTTCCCCCTTCGTATCCATACATTTGTTCTCTACGTCAGTGCCTCTATTTCTGCTTTGCAAATAAGATCATGTATACCATTTTTCTAGATTCCACATATATGCGTTAATATATGACATTTGTTTTGCTCTTTCTGATTTATTTCATTCTGCATGACACTCTCTAGATCCATCCACGTCTCTACAAATGACTCAATTTCATTCCTGTTTATGGCTAATATTCTATTGTATATATGTACCACATCTTTATCCATGCCTGTTGACGGACATTTAGGTTGCTTCCATGTCCTGGCTATTGTAATTACTGCTGCTATGAACATCGGGGTGCATGTGTCTTTTTGAATTATGGTTTTCTCTGGGTATATGCCCAGGAGTGGGATTGCTGGGTCATACAGTAGTTCTATGTTTACTTTTTAAGGAACCTCCATACTGTTCTCCATGTTGGCTGTATCAATTTATATTCCTACCAACAGTGCGTGAGGGTTCCCTTATCTCCATACCCTCTCCAGCATTTATTGTTTGTAGACGTTTTGATGATGGCCATTTTGACCAGTGTGAGGTGATACCTCATTGTAGTTTTGATTTGCATTTCTCTAATAATTAGTGATGTTGAGCAACTTTTCGTGTGTTTCTTGGCCATCTGTATGTCTTCTTTGGAGAAATGGCTATTTAGGTGTTCCATCCATTTTCTGATTAGGTTCTTTGTTTTTTTGATATTGAGCTGCATGAGCTGCTTGTATATTTTGGAGATTAATCCTTTTCAGTTGCTTCATTTGCAAATATTTTCTCCCATTCTGACAGCTGTCTTTTTGTCTTGTTAATAGTTTCCTTTGCTGTGTAAAAGCTTTAAAGTTTAATTAGGTCCCATTTATTTACTTTTGTTTTTATTTTCATTACTCTAGGAGGTGGGTCAAAAAAGATCTTGCTGAGATTTCTGTCAAAGAGTGTTCTGCCTATGTTTTCCTCTAAGAGTTTTACAGTGTCTGGCATTACATTTAGGTCTTTAATCCATTCGAGTTTACTTTTTGTGTATGGTGTTAGGGAGTGTTCTAATTTCATTCTTTTACATGTAGCTGTCCAGTTTTCCCAGCAACACTTATTGAAGAGTCTGTCTTTTCTCCATTGTATATTTTTGCCTCCTTTGTCATAGATTAGGTGACCATATGTGCGTGGGTTTATCTCTGGGCTTTCTATCCTGTTCCACTGACCTATATTTCTGTTCTTCTGGCAGTACCATACTGTCTTGATGACTGTAGCTCTGTAGTATAGTCTGAAGTCTGGGAGCCTGACTCCTCCAGCTCCATTTTTTTCTCAAGATTGCTTTGGCTATTCGGGGTCTCTTGTGCTTCCATACAGACTGTAAAATTTTTTGTTCTAGTTCTGTGAAAAATGCCATTGGTAATTTGATAGGGATTGCATTCAATCTGTAGATTGCTTTGGGTAGTATACTCATTTTCACAATATTCATTTTTCCAATCCAAGAACATGATATATCTCTCCATCTATTTGTGTCATCTTTGATTTCTTTCATCAGTAGCTTATAGTTTTCTGCATACAGGTCTTTTCCCTCCTTAGGTAGGTTTATTCCTAGGCGTTTTATTCTTTTTGTTGCAATGGTAAATGGGATTGTTTCTTTAACTTCTATTTCTGATCTTTCATTGTTAGTGTATAGGAATGCAAGACAATTCTGTGTATTAATTTTGTATCCTGTGACTTTACTAAATTTATTGATTAACTCTAATAGTTTTCTGGTGGAATCATTAGGATTTTCTATGTATAGAAAATGTCATCATGTCATCTGCAAATAGTGACAGTTTTACTGCTTCTTTTTCAATTTGGATTCTTTTATTTCTTTTTCTTCTCTGATTGCTGTGGCTAGGACTTCCAAAATTATGTTGAATAACAGTGGCATGAGTGGACACCCTTGTCTTGTTCCTGACCTTAGAGGAAATGCTTTCAGTTTTTCACCACTGAGAATGATGTTCGCTGTTGGTTTGTCATATATGGCCTTTATTATGTTGAGGTGAGTTCCCTCTATGCCCATTTTCTGGAGAGTTTTTATCATAAATGGGTGTTGAATTTTCTCAAAAGCTTTTTCTGCATCTATTGAGATGATCATATGGTTTTTATTCTTTAACTTGTTAATATGGTATATCACATTGATTGATTTGCATATATTGAAGAATCCTTGCATCCCTGGGATAAGTCCCAGTTGATCATGGTGTATGATCCTTTTAATGTACTGTTGGATTCTGTTTGCTAGTATTTTGTTGAGGATTTCTGCATCTATGTTCATCAGTGATATTGGCTTGTAGTTTCTTTTTGGTTTTTTGTAGTATCTTTGTCTGGTTTTGGTATTAGGGTGATGGTGGACTCATAGAATGGGTTTGGGAGTGTTCTTCCCTCTGCTATATTTTGGAAGAGTTTGAGAAGGATGGGTGTTTAGCTCTTCTCTAAATGTTTGATAGAATTCACCTGTGAAGCCATCTGGTCCTGGACTTTTATTTGTTGGAAGATTTTTAACCACAGTTTCAATTTCATTACTTGTGCTTGGTTTGTTCATATTTTTTATTTCTTCCTGCTTCAGCCTTGGGAGATTGTACATTTCTAAGAATTTGTTCACTTCTTCCAGGTTTCCCATTTTATTGGCACGTAGTTGCTTGTAGTACTCTCTTATGATCCTTCGTATTTCTGTGGTGTCCATTGTAACTTCTCCTTTTTCATTTCTAATTTTGTTGATTTCAGTCCTCTCGCTTTTTTTCTTGATGAGTATGGCTAAAGGTTTATTAATTTTGTTTATCTTCCCAAAGAATCAGCTTTTAGTTTTATTGATCTTTGTTACTGTTTTCTTCATTTCCATTTCATTTATTTCTGTTCTGACCTTTATGATTTCTTTCCTTCTGCTAACTTTGGGGTTTTGTTTGTTCTTCTTTCTCTATTTGCTTTAGTTTTAAGATTAGGTTATTTATTTGAGATTTTTCTTGTTTCTTGAGATAGGATTGTATTGCTATAAACTTTCCTCTTAGAACTGCTTCTGCTGCATCCCATAGGCTTTGGATCATCATGTGTTCACTGTCATTTATTTTCAGGTATATTTTGATTCCTTCTTTGATTTCTTCAGTGATCTCTTGGTTATTTAGTAGCATGTTATTTAAGCCTCCATGTGTTTTTTTTTTTTTTTTAAGATGTTGGGGGTAGGAGTTTATTAATTAATTAATTTTGCTGTGTTGGGTCTTCGTTTCTTTGCGAGGGCTTTCTCTAGTTATGGCAAGCGGGGGCCACTCTTCATTGCGGTGCGCGGGCCTCTCACTATCGCGGCCTCTCTTGTTGCGGAGCACAGGCTCCAGACATGCAGGCTCAGTAGTTGTGGCTCACGGGCCTAGTTGCTCCAAGGCATGTGGGATCTTCCCAGACCAGGGCTCAAACCCGTGTCCCCTGCATTAGCAGGCAGATTCTCAACCACTGCACCACCAGGGAAGCCCCATGTTTATATTTTTTACAGTGTTTTTCCTGTATTTGATTTCTAATCTCATAGCACTGTGGTCATCATTAAGGACTATATTCGTAATGTGCAAGTGTATTAGACACAAAACATCTGAACTTCACATGAAGCTTCACAAGAAGTTATTTCAATGCTTATGTTTTCTAATATAGAACTAGGCTATTGACATCAAAATTGAATTTTTTTCCCTAGAGAACATAGTCATTGCAGCAAAATATTTGATGCTCCTAAATTTCAGAAAAGAAAATAATGTATCTTTACTATGCCATTTCAAAATTCTCTTCCTTTTTCCTCCAGGCTATGTATTGAGGGCTAAAATAATGTTAATATGTGGATTTGGACAGTTTATGCATTCTTAAAGTAAAAGTAACACCTTATATTAAAAATATAGGGAAAATCTAGTTTATGCTTTGCCTGAAGCAAATGTCTACATGAATAGAAACATTTATAACAGTTTCTCAGAAAACCTGCAATTACATCTATCTAGATCAATGGTTCTGAAAGGATGGCAATTATACTCCCCAGGGGAAATTTGGTAATATATGGAGACATTTTTGGTTGGCACAGTTGGGGAGGGAGGTGTTGTTGGCAGGCATCTAGTTGGTAGACGCCAGGGAGGTTAATAATCATCCTACAATGCACAGACCCGCTCAATACAACAAAAAACTACAAGCTCAAAATATATGTAAGCACTGAGGTTAATATATAACCCTGATCTAGATAGATGGATATAATTTCAGTATTTTCTATAGCTCTATTACACATATGTGTGTGATTCTGCATACACAGGAATTAATGCAAGGATAATATACCTTGGGAGGAGGAAAGTCACTTTTTATTCTTCTTGTTACAGCAATAAAAAGGACTCATATGCTTATTATATATAACTAAATTGTTATTTAATCACTAACAGCATTATCTTTTAAGCTATTCTTAAATGTGTTAGGGAATACAAGGTTTGATAACTTTGAGTGGATTTTAAGTAGCCCCAAAAGATTTAAGTTAGAAATAAGTTTGGCCTCAAAATGGAAGTCAAAATAGTACCCTGCTAAACTATTTATCTTAATTTCAAAATGAGGCATTTGAGTAAAATCTTAAAACAAAAGTACGATTTAGATGTAAGACATCTAAATAGCACTGGAAACAAAAGCAAGAGTATACTGAAACAGTATGGCAGGCATTAGGAATACAGGAACAGTGAATGACTCAGTTGGTTAGAAACCAAAGTAGGTAAACACTTGTAGAGGCAAGAGGCCAGAAAACAAACAAACAAAAAAAACTTGGCTGGATAGAGTTTAGGCTTAGACTTTAGAGAATTTAAATACTGTGCCAAAGCAATCACAAATAATTTGAGGGCAATGAAAAGTCATTTGGGTAACAAAATCGGCCATAGAAAAAAAGCTCCCCAAACTTCGTTTACAGTTATCTTCAGAGTCTATTTCCAACTACTCTAATTGTGGTGTGTTTGTACTGCTATGTGGTCCCTATGAGAATAACAGTACAAGTGAGTATGTATAATAAATGCTTTCATTGTGTTGGCAGTGGACTCAAACTCTTTCCCATGTCACATAAAATACAGCAAATCAAACCAGTGATTCAGAAATTGAGGAAAAGACAGAAGAAATGAACAATTTCTTTTTTAGTTATTTCTGAGATATACATTTTAAAGTAATAACTAGAATTATGACTTACAACATTATACCAGAACATACAAGATTTTTAGAAATTTCATGTAATGAGAAATGAATAAATTTTAACATTAAAAGTTAAATGGGTCTTCCCTGTTTGCACAGTGGTTAAGAATCCACCTGCCAATGCGGGGGACATGGGTTCGAGCCCTGGTCTGGGAGGATCCCACATGCCGCAGAGCAACTAAGCCTGCGAGCCACAACTACTGAGCCCATGTGAACTACTTCACAACTACTGAAGCTGGCGTGGCTAGAGCCCGTGCTCCAAAACAAGAGAAGCCACTGCAGTGAGAAGGCTGCGCACCACAACGAAGAGTAGCCCCTGCTCGACACAACTAGAGAATGCCTGCCTGCAGCAACAAAGACCCAATGCAGCCACAGATAGACAGATAAATTTATTTTTAAAAATTAAATGTATTTAGAGGATAGATGCCAATGATCCAACATATACATCAAAAATTGTTTCTAGGGAGACGCAAGAGGGAAGAGATATGGGAACATATGTATATGTATAACTGATTCACTTCGTTATAAAGCAGAAACTAACACACCATTGTAAAGCAATTATACCCCAATAAAGATGTTAAAACAAATTGTTTCTGCAGAAGGCAAATAAGGATTTAATGATTATCATATAAATAAATGAATAGATAAATGAGAAAAAGAATCTTTGATGGATAACTGTATTTTACTTTGCATTTCAGACAAAGTAAAACACAAACAAGCAAACAACCATATCAACAGAAAGGTACATTCTATCTTTAACATTTCTAAGATGAAAATCTTAATATTTAAAGAATATAAAATATTAATGGCCTTAACAAATCCTGGACTTATTAGCTATTAGTTTTATTTCTATACTGCCTACAACCACATCTGTACAATAAAGATATCTTAGTAGTTCCGTGGAAAAAATGTTAATGTCTTTAATATATCAATATAAACAATTCTAACAAATCAATGAGAAAAACATGAGTAAAAATGCATAAAGAACATAAAACTGAATTCCATATAAGAGAAACACATTTCCATTAAACAGGAAAATATGGTAAAATTCAAATGAACTATTAATCATGTGATTAGGAATTATAACAAAATACTACTTTTTACCTGTCTAATTGGTAAAAGCTAAAAGTATATTGGGGATAATAGGATAAAACTCTCTCATGTACATTGGTACAATTTTTGCAAAAGGATATTTGATAAGAATTAAGGATATTAACTACATTCCAAGGAATTTCCTCTCATAATTAGGGATTCATGCAAAGATTTATATCTGAGTATATTCATCACATTATTATTCATTATAGGGAAAAGCACAAAAATTATATTAGTAATATAAAACACTATGTACCATTATAAACAAGGTTCTTAAAACATGTAAGTGTATTAAAGAAAGCTCTCTGACATGTAAAAAAAGAAGAGGATATGAATAGTTTACATTAAATGATCTAATTTTTTTAAAAGAGAAAAACATAGCCATAAAGATTTAGAAAGATGTAAAATAAAAAGTCAATTTTCAAAATCTCTGCATAAGATTATAACTGAGTTTTGTTTAATCATTTGTCCTTATTTTTCCATTCGAAAACTGACGCTGAATTCCTTTATAGTTAAAATATGCTGATTGTCATGTTTCTTTTTAAACATTAAAGAGATAATAGAGGTTAATTTTCTAAGAGCTGAAAATATTTACCCTCAGATTTTCTCTCTGTAACAAAAAAAGAAAATGATAAACAACATTTATGTTCCCATCTTATTACTTGACAGACTTTTTCTTAACCACTTCTATCATTTTCCTTTGTCATCCTAGAAATTAATGTTGGTCTCCTCTACTATTCATCACTTCCTCTCCTTTATTTCTAAGGCACAAAGTATAGACACTATGTAGCTTACTTTTCCCAGTATGAATTTGGATGCATGTCCACAGAATTCTGCAAGGAAAGGTTATTATCCATGAACTTATATACATTCAGGTTTTTAATCACACCCATAGGAAATGAAGACACATATAATGAGATGTAAACTGACTCAGAAAAGTTGTCATCCAAATTCACACTCCACAAAAATCACTGATATACTAACAAAAAAGAATTAATGAACTAACAATGCTTTTGTAGAAAAAAATAGGACTGAGCAATGAAACCAGTGAAAGACATAAGAAGGGGTAACATACATGCAAATAATGGTTATATGTTTAACGAGAATAAATATATAACAAAATTATAAAATAAACATTAAACATAGTTTAAAAGAAAGGAAGAATGAAAATAAAAACAGTATTTAAATCTCAGTTATACTTAATGGAGATAAAAATGAAATGTCAGGCAAGAAATAATAAGAATTTAAAACTCGGTTAAACTATATGAAATTATCATTCTTATAGATCAAAATCAATTGGGTGTTAGCAATTTCAAAAGAATCCATCTAATGTTTTTGAAGTGCTAGCTTATTAGATAAATGTCTAAGATGTGAAGTGCTGTAATAAAAATCCAAAATGAATGTAACACAAGCTGACTACTCTCCAAACCATCACAAACGAAAGAAGGAAAAAACACAATTTATCAAGAAAAACAAATAAAAAACAGCACAAAGTTGGAAGTTAGGGTTTAGTATCCAGATTTCATTGTTAAAATCTCTCTCATAAATGAAGAGATCATTTCGATTACACGAATCTTCCATGATCCCAAAGTAATCCATTCCTGTCACATGTTGGATGGAAACCATTGGTCAGGGGAAGTCTATACTTCATTATTTTAAATAATAAAAATAATAATGCCTACTCAGCCCATTCAAAAGCCCCAATCGATTTTTTTCAAATGTCACAAAACACTTCTTAACACCTACATAACGATCCACCAAAGACTGCCACATAATATAGAACATTTAAAAATCAATTATACACTTAACATCATTAATAAGCTAATGTTTAAAATGTTAATGCATTCATTAGTATTTAAGCACGGCATATAATGACACAATGCAGTTTCACTGAAATGACTGTATACTATAATATAAATAAACCAAGAAAATACACGAATGTAGGTAAATAAGGATACGTGAATGGAAATGCTTATGTTTTCACTGAATTTCCTTCTATGTTTTATCACTTCCAACTTTACTTGTTATGCACAGGCATTTTTAGGCTTCCTAGGCACACTTACTTTCTTCATAATCTTTCCCAATTCCTTTGAAGATGTTTTCCCACCATCTTTGTGGGAAAGGTGACAACAAGACTGTATATGTTTAAGTAATACGAGCATGACGTGTTGCCCTACTGGTGAAAGGTGAGATAATTTTTAATATTTTAAAATTTTAAATATTTTTGTTGGAAGATGGGTGACAATGTATCGTAGGTTACTGATTCAGATTTGGGGTAAATATTTTTGCAGATCACTATAATTAATACTCAGAGACTGAGATTTCAGGTAGCAAAGGATTATCTTTTTTAATTAAATATAATTATATTCAAAAAATCTATAATTTAAGCATTCTGTAAATGTGTGACTATGTAAATGCTTCTAATATGTTCACAGAAACATCAAAATTTATAAGACCTTCTTTTTGAGAAATATATAATACTTGAGAAAATAAAGTGAGAGCAATTCAGTCACACACATTACCACAAAATCTCAGATGTAGAAAAAATTTAGAAATTATACAGATCTCTCTCCTTCTCCTTTACTCTGAAGAGGTAAAATGATACTTAAAATTGCAATAAAGATGGAACAGGGTTAGAATTCAAACCCCTGGTTTTCGGACGCCATATCAGGGCTCACAAATCTTATAATGTGAAAGAAACTGTATGAAACTATTTTCAAAGGTTTTAAAATAAGTAACACTGCTTGGATTGGAAGAATTAATACTGTTAAAATGGTAATACTACCCAAAGCAATCTACAGATTTGATATGATCCCTAACAAACTACCCATGACATTCTTCACAAAACTAGAACAAATAATCCTAAAATTTATATGGAACCATAGAAGACCCAGAATTGCCACAGCAATCCTGAGGAAAAAGAACAAAGCAGGAGGAATAACCCTCCCAGACTTCAGACAACACTACAACGCTACAGTAATCAAAACAGTGTGTTATTGGCACGAAAACAAACATATGGATCAATGGAACAGAATAGAGAGCCCAGAAGTAAACCTATACACCTACAGTCAATTAATCTTCAACAAAGAAGGCAAGAATATAAAATGGGAAAAAGTCTCTTCAACAAGTGGTGCTGGGAAAGTTGGACAGTTGCATGTAACTCAACGAAGGTAGAACACACCCTCGCACCATGCACAAAAATAAACTCAAAATGGCTTAAAGACTTTAAAATAAGATATGATACCATAAAACTCCTAGAAGAGATCATAGGCAAAACATTCTCTGACATAAATCGTACCAATGTTTTCTTAGGTCAGTCTCCCAAGGCAAGAGAAATAAAAACAAAAATAAACAAATGGGACCTAATCAACCTTACAAGCTTTTGCACTGCAAAGGAAATCATAAACAAAATGAAAAGACAACCTGTGGAATGAGACAAAATACTTGCAAACGAGGCAACCAACAAAGACTTAATTTCCAAAATATAGGAACAGCTCATACAACTCAACAACAAAAAAACAAACAACCCAATCAAAAAATGGGCAGAAGACCTAAATAGATATTTCTCCAAAGAAGACATACAGATTGCCAATAGTCACATGAAAAGATGCTCAACAACGCTAATTATTAGAGAAATGCAAATCAAAACTACAATAAGGTACCACCTCATACCAGTCAGAACGGTCATCATTAAAAAGTCTACAAATAACAAACGCTGGAGAGAGTGTGGAGAAAAGGGAACCCTCTTACACTGTTGGTGGGAACGTAAATTGGTGCAGCTACTATGAAAAACAGTATGGAGGTTCCTCAAAAAATAAAAATAGAGTTGCCATATGATCCAGCCATCCCACTCCTAGGCATACACCAGACAAAACTATAATTCGAAAAGATACCCGCACCACATGTTCATAGCAGCACTATTTACCACAGACAAGACATGGAAACAACCTAAATGAATGAATGGATTAAGAAGATGGGGTGTATATATTTATACAATGAAATATTACTCAGCCATCAAAAAAGAATGAAATAATGCCATTTGCAGCAGGATGGATGGACCCAGAGATTATCATACTAAGCAAAGTAAGTCAGAAAGAGAAAGACAAACACCATATGATATCACTTATATGTGGAATCTAAAATATGACATAAATGAATCTATCTATGAAACAAAAACAGACTCACAGATACAGAGAACAGTCTTGTGGTTGACAAGGGGGAAGGGGGATAGGGGAGGGAAGGAATGGGAGTTTGGGATTAGCAGAGGCAAACTATTATATATAGGATGGATAAACAACAAGGTCCTACAGTATAGCACAGGGAACTATATTCAATATCCTGTGACAAGCCATAAGGGAAAAGAATATGAAAAAGAATTTTATATATATATATATATATATATATATATACACACACACACACACACACATATATATATATGTATAACTGAGTCACTTTACAGAAGAAATTAACAAAACATTGTAAATCAACTATACTTCAATAAAAATCTTTAAAAATTAAAATTGTTTTAAATTTTAAAAATTAAGTAACACTGAAATTCAACTTTTATACTATGTCAACTGCATTTTTCTGGTTGTGAGCAATTGACAGCTATCAATGGTTGGGAATCTGAACATATACAGATAATGAAAATATCTAAGTCAACAGCATTATCTATACAAAAGGCACTATACAAAAGTAACCAAGTTTTTAAAGTATTAGTTAAATGTTAAGAGCAAAACGTCACCTGACATAATTTAATCTATATGCAGTCTCAATGTAAATGAAGGCAAATGAAAGCTTGCAGGGGGAACTCTCTACAGTATTTTATTTCTTGTAGCTATAGCACAGCCATTATGCACATGTGTTCTTGATTTGGACTCCACCGCCTGAGTCTGCCTCCTGGCTCTAACATTCAACAGCCCTGTGACCTTGAGAAAGTTATTTAATCTGTGCTTCAGTTTACTCATCTGTATAATGTAAACAATAATAGTACCTACCTTATGGTGGTGTTCTGAAGATTCCATCATAGAATGCATGAAATTACTTAGAATAGTATGAAAGTACTTAGAATAGTGCTTGGCAAGCTTCATAAATATTAACTATTATTATTCCATTTTATACTTTTCTAGTCTTTGGTTTTAAAATATAATTACGGTACATTTAGCCATTCTGAATTAGGACACAGTCTATCTTCATTGCCTACTAGGTCTTACACCATCAAGTGTAAAACAAGTAGGTTACACTTATTTAAAAAACTGAAATAATACAGTTATTGAAGAATAAAAATACATTGACTTAGAGATGATATTTCCATTTTTAATGTATAAACAACATGGATGAACTTTTTTTACTTGCTGTAAGTATCAAAATAAATGTGGCCTAATACTCTACTGGTAATTACCTCCATTTAACAATTTTAATGAAATGCAGTTAATTAGTTCTGAGTAACAAATCTAACTATTATTATTTGCCACGTCTGTATTGCTTCCTAAGTTTTCTTATGTGCTTGGGTTTCTTTTTTTCTTGAACCATTCAAGTTTAAAATGGTAAGGGCAAATGTGAACGATATTATTTACTGATCATCAAGTAATATTTGAGTAAGATTACTGATGATAATAATATTATAAGGAAGACAGCATAGATTTGAAATTTCAAGAAAGATATATAAACACACTACAAAATATACTGGTTAAAATGCACATGGTGTATTATTTCTCAAAAGTTTCTGAAGAGTTATTTAAATACCACAATATAAAAATGACTGTACAGTATGTGCAAGAATGTTATATGTAATCTTTCATACTTTCCTCACAATTCAGACATAACTGAAACTATGAGAGGATAAATAAGTTGCCCACAACCAGACAATATATAAGTAGTGTTACTGGGCCCCAGTCTCAAATCTCCCTGACACCAATTTTATCCTTCTTAACACTTATCATATACTGCCTTCCAGCCACTGACACAGTGTCATTAACAGCCAGCACCAGAATAAGCTTTATTTTACTGTAGCAATTGGTATATTTTCTATTCCCTCATGATTAAAAAACAAAATTCACTGCGTTTCTCCTTTACCATACAGCCTGCCAGATCTCAGAGGTTCAACTATAGTGAACTATACTGTCCTAATCCATTGCAAGTTGATACTTTTTCAGTTGCCCTAGAAACTGAGGGAAGATAACTTAATTGAGACTGTGGGACAAGTGATAAAAGTAGAATCCCGATTTTTGGAACTTACCACAATATTCACTTTAATGAGACTAAGTAGATACCAACTCTGTCCCTCAAAAATGCAAATGCATTATATTTGAACAATTTTTACTTAGATACTGCCATAATATTAATATTCACAGTTATCAACAGTAGTCATAAAATACTGATATTCTATAAGACACTAAATTTCAAACACTGATTTCCTATAACACACTAATTGTGAAGTTTGTTAGTAGTTGATAAACTTTTCCTGCAAAGAGCCGAGAGTAAGCATTTTCAGCTTTGCAGGTCATATAGTCTCTGTCAACTCTATTGTAGCCTGAAAGCAGCCACAGATAACATATTAATCAATGAGTATGGCTGTGTTCCAATAAAACTTTATTTAGAAAAATAGGCAGTGTACCAGATTGGACTGCAGGCCCAAGTTTGCCAGCCCTAGTCACAGTCCACTAATACTGTGCTGACAGTCTAAAATCCTTCACATAGAGACTGCAAATGAAGACACATGGCTTATTCATGTTAAGCAAAGAAAAATAATTTTTCCAATTAACTTTTTTCAGCAGTTATCTCTGAAGAAGTTTCATGCAGGATGGGTGCACAAAATATAACCCAAATAGAGCTGATTTTTTTTTACCTCTTTAAAAACTTATTTATTTTAAATTTTTATTTATTTAATTTATCCGGGTTGTACCAGGTCTTAGTTGTGGCATGTGTGCTCCTCAGTTGCAGCATGCATGTGGGATCTATTTCCCTGACCAGGGATCAAACCCGAGGCCCCTGCATTGGAGGCAGATTCTTAACCACTGCACCATCAGGGAAGTCCCTGAGTTTTTTTAAAAGACCACTTTGTTGACCATCTATCTGTCACAGTGTTGTTTAATTGTGTTCATTCCTAATCCAAAGCATTCTGGTACTCAATAAATATCTATTTACCAGAACCTATTAGAGACTAATTATTTCATTCAAATAAGTAATAATAACAATAGCAACTGCCCTTTAGATGTGTGTTGAATGTCACCACATTATTGTGAAGGGTGCTAAATGTTATAGCTGCTTTACATGTACTATCTCAAATTCTGACAACAGTTCAGGCAGATCAATAACTATTCCATTCTTTTTTAAATAAGGAAATTAAACTTCAGTACCATGACCAAAGCCACCCAGCAAGTAAGCGCCAGAGTTCAATTCCACATCTCGATTACAACTTGCTGCTTTCCATCTTCAAGGAGTCCAATCCTCTCAGTTTCCTGAGGATTGGGGAAGGGGACTCTGAATCCAGCTCAGGCCACGAATAGCGAATCTTTCTCAAAGGCTAGGGGCAGAATGGGTCTAAGGGAAGAGCGTCAAAAAAAGCAAAAGTTACCCATTCTGAGATCCAAGGGGGTGAGTAGGCCCAATGACACTTATGTGCTCAGAAGGAGGTTCTTTATTAATTTTAGAAAAAATAAATGAAAAATGTAAATCCGTCAAATAATTTAAAAAACTTAAAAAAACTTAGATGCTGAATCTCAACTGAATTTCTCAAACCCACTTGACCCTAAGTAGTCATTATAAATTCTACAGTTGTCTGTATGCCGTAATAGTGAACTGCCAGTCAGTCAGGAGCCATATTTCTTCTATAGATCATTCTTTTTTCTTTTTTATAAACTTATTTATTTTATTTTATTTTTGGCAGCATTGGGTCTTCATTGCTGCACATGGGCTTTTCTCTGGTTGCAGTGAGCAGGGGCTACTCTTTGTTGAGGTGTGTGGGCTTCTCATTGCGGTGGCTTCTCTTGTTGCAGAGCACGAGCTCTAGGCGTGCAGGCTTCAGTAGTTGTGGCATGTGGACTCCGCACTTGTGGCTCGTGGGCTCTAGAACACAGGCTCAGTAGTTGCGGCACACGGGCTTAGTTGCTCCGTGGCATGTGGGATCTTCCCAGACCAGGGATCGAACCCATGTCCCCTGCATTGGCAGGCAGATTCTTAACCACTGTGCCACCAGGGAAGCCCTATAGATCAGTCCTTTGCAGTTAAGTACAAGCCAATTAATTCCGGCTATTAATTACTCTATGCCTGCTAGGTCTCATAAGATGTGTGGCAGTGGAGGAAACATTCACAGCCAGTTTAATGGTACAGCCACTTTCTCTTGCTAGAATGTCCTTCTACCCCATTTTTCCATTTCCAAAGCCTATCCCACTCTTCAGTTTGCAGCACAAATGATACATTCCTCATAAAGCTTTCTTTGAGCATCAAAAGCAAATGTATTTTTTTCACATCCTTACTGAGGATATTTCTCTATACAGTTTTATTTCCTGTAAGTATTGTACAGTGCAATAGTACAGTCTCATCCCTCAGCGACCAAAGGGGATTGATTCCAAGACTCACACCTCCTCCGCACCCCAGTATATCAAAATCTGTGGATGCTCAAGTCCCTTGTATGAAATGGCATTGTATCTGCATATAAGGTATGCACATCCTCCCGTATACTTTATTTTGATTAATTAATTAAGGTTGCACCAGGTCTTAGTTTCGGCACGGGGGCTCTTAGTTGCAGCATGCAGGCTCTTAGTTGGGGCATGCGAGCAGGATCCAGTTCCCTGACCAGCGATCGAACCCAGGCCCCCTGCATTGGGAGTGCAGAGTCTTACCCACTGGACCTCCAGGGAAGTCCCCTCACGTATATTTTAAATCATCTCTAGATTACTTACGATACCTCAAACAATGTAAGTGCTATGTAAATTGTTGCCAGAGAGCGGCAAATTCAAATTTTGCTTTTTGAAACTTTCTGGAACTTTTTCCCCCAAGTATTTTCAGTCCATGGTTGGTTGAATCGACAGATGGGGAACCCACAGATATGAAGGGCCCACCATAAAGTTACAGGTGGATTTTCAAGTGTGAGGGTTGAAGGGTTAACTGTACTTATAAACACCTGTGTGCTTGATTTATTACCTCTGCTAAAAAGTTAAGTTCTTGGAGAGCTTTCTGAGAGAATGGACTATGATTTCTTCACCTTTGTACCTCTTATAACAGCTAACATAATGTTAGCCATTCTCTACACTTTGAATGAATAAATAAACTGGTATACCTTTTGGTATGTAGTGAATCAACTCAAGTGGATAAACTTCAGAGTGATGAAAATTAAAACCCAGCACCCAAGAAAACTCCTTAAACACACAGGTGTGTACACATGCACACACATACCCTTAGCACTACTATGGGACCCTGCTCCTCTCACAACACAAACTTCTTTTGAGTTTGAGACATAAAAAACAGGCCAAAACAGACATTTATATAAAGAAGGGTATTTAACATTGCATGGTAAAAAGAAACATGGAATGACTTAATCATCTTAGTTCTGATTCATGCTTACTTGGCCTGCAGTTCCAGACATAACTTTGTCAAAGGCTGTGAGTGCTAATTAGCATTCATTATTTTTCCCTGTTTCTCACTGTTCAAAACTGTTAAGTGGATAATAGAATTGGCACTGATAAGTACTCACTGAACTCTTCAGGAGGAAAAAGACATTGTGATGAATAGAAGCAAAAAGCACTGTGTTTTTTATGAAGTGTTACCATGTCCATGTTCTTTACTACCATCAAACGCTACAGCTCATCAAAATATATGGGCACTGCCTTCAAGGAGTATACTAAATTGTAAGAAATTGAAAGTGGAAATCCTGTCTTACTCATTTTTATGTCCCTAATCTAGCACAGTGCCTTAAACATAATGGGGACTCAATAAATATTGCTTGGGTTGAAATGAGAAAATCTATTAAATATCTAGTGCTCCAGAATTACCATACTCTGAAAGATAAGTTTTATTCTTTTTAATAATAATGGCTAAGCCAAATGCTTACAAGGTACCAGGAACTCTCCAAAGTAGTTTATATAAGTTATCTCACAATATTTTCTCATATTTTAATTCTCACAATAACAAATGAGGCATTGAGAAGATAAATAATTTTCCATAACTGCATACAAATGGTTGAGTCAGGATGCCAAATAAGACAGCATCATTTCAGAAACCATGCTTTAAATCACTACACTTTCTTGCCCTACCATACAAATTTTCACAAAAACAATTTTACTTACTTCTAAATAAGGTAAATAAATTATTTAACTTAGTATACACACAGGGAAAAGACAGCATCAAATGACTGTTACAGATCCATTAATCAAATCAATCTTTAGAAATTTGACTAATCTTTTTTACAGCAGATATGAATTAACGATTTGATCTTAACTCTGATCTAGTATTTTGTACTTATGCAAACCATTTGTGGATTAAACTAACAATATACCTCATATTTTATCAAGTCTTAATTAGTATGCTGTCTATGTTTGTATCACACTGCATCAGTTATGCATAAGCATTCATCATTTAAAAGTATTTTAGACATTATAATTTGTCTAACTTTAATATATTTACTAGACAAATACATGCCTTTAAATACTTGAAAGTAGTGTCTTTATGTATATATATATATTCCATTATATAATAAATACCTAAAATAGTATGTATGTGTATGTATGTATATGTGTGTATATGTGTGTGTGTGTGTGTATATATATATATATATATATATATATATATATATATGAGTGAATATATTTATATTCATCCCAATATCCTATAATTAGTATCCAATACTTCCAGAAACCTATAATTTGGGTGGGAATACAACCTATATAAATAACTAACTAAACTATAATCAGTCAAAAGCTAGTGATAAGCAAGGGAGCTCTATAAACAGACATGTGTGCCTGTGTGTGTTTACCTCAATGCCACATACAGACTTGGTGAAAATGCCAATCACAGACTTTGAATATGGTTGGATAATTAATAATAATGAAAATGACATGCTGTCCATTTACTGATTAAACAAGATTAAAAACTGCAGTCAGATAAAAAATTATCTGCTTTCGTCTCATCTTAAAAAACTAAATCCTTCTATACCAACATTAAAAGATTTTTTCCATTTGAAGATTTTAAATATAAATCCCATGCAGTTTGTTTTTACTTTGTCTTTACTCTTCAAATAAAATTCCAAACATTCTAAATGTTTGATGTAGACATTCATTGTGTTGGAAAATTTACTCTTTTTGTTATAATAACTGTTTTTTAAACAACTGGAAACAAAACAAAATCCAAGAAGTTCCAGAAGTTTCAACTTTATCGTTGACTTCATAAAAAATTTTTAATTACATGCAAATAGATCTCTATTTGTCATCTGAACACATAATGTACCGACTAAAAGCTAGAAAGCAAAGTATGTTATAAAGTCATTCTAAACTTCAACTGCATTCCCAGTGGCCATACTCGTAAAAATGATGTGGAGAGGGCAAGCATAAGGAGATTTTCTTAGAAACTTTGAAACAGGATCCAAAGATGAAACGTCAAAAGAGAACTTTCACATGCACCCCAGTGTTCATTGCAGCACTATTTACAATGGAAGCAACCTAAATGTCCATTGGCAGAGGAATGGATAAAGAAGATGTAGTACAAATATACAATGGAATACTACTCAGCCATAAAAAAGAACAAAATAATGCCATTTGCAGCAATATAGATGGACCTAGAGATTGCCATACTGAGTGAAGTAAATCAGACACAGAAAGACAAATATATGATATCGTTTATATGTGGAATCTTTAAAAAAGGGTACAAATGAACTTATTTACAAAACAGAAGTACAGTCACGAATGTAGAAAACAAACTTATGGTTACCGGGGGGAAAAGAGTGGGGGATAAACTGGGAGATTGGGATTGATATATACACACTACTATATATAAAATAGACAACTAATAAGGACCTACTCTTTAGCACAGGGAACTCTACTCCATACTCTGTAACGGGCTATATGGGAAAAGAATCTAAAAAGAAAAAAGAGTGGATATATGTATATGTATAACTGATTCACTTTGCTGTACACCTGAAACTAACACAAAACTGTAAATCACCTATACTCCAATAAAGTTAAAAAAAAGAGAACTTTCAAATCATCACCCTAAGGTCTCATTACTTGTGACACCAGTACAAGGTTTAAGTAAGTATCATAAATTACAGAGAACTTACCAAAACTTATCTGAAAAATCTTTGATTTTTTTGCCTTGTCCGTGATTATTTTAAAATAATATTATTATGATCTTCTGCTAACCATAACAAAAGTAAAAACTAATTTATCCATGATTATTAAAAATAATAAAATTCTGAGCTTCTGCTGTTGTATTTAAAAATAAAAACTAAATTGACTTATATTTACAAGATACGTCCATGTAAGTTGGCTTGTTTTATCTTCACAACAACTAAGGAGGATTTGAGCTGACTTTTCCAAATGTAGCAGTTGTAGAACTTGCATTCAAGTGCTCTGATTAACAAATCTATCTTGAGGTGAATGGTGAACCAAATTCAGGAAACGAATCAAGGAAATAATAGTAAAGGCCAATGAGACCAAAGGGAACTGGGAATAGGAATCAGTCTTTCAGCAGTTCATGGAATTCAAACTAAGGTACTGGTTGCATTTCGCTGGTCTCTTGGATTAGGTTCTTCTGGTACATTGATTATACCCAGTGGATTCATTCTTCTTTTCCATTATAACCTAATATCAGTAACTTTTGTACCTACTAATATGCTTGACAACTCTAGACAATCGAGTACATATTAATGAGAGCTTTTAAGATAACATGACATCCTATTTAGAGGCTGGGCAAGTTTTAATGAGACTAAACTATCCCCCATCCCCCAGGTTCCCAACCTTACTCCTCATTTCAGTGTAGTAAATCATGAAATTATGTCAGTTCTTCCTCCATGATGTCTCTAATGACAAAGGTTAGGGCAAAGGTTCAGGGTTTCTTAGCCCTGAAAATTACTTCCATGATTATCTCCCTCCTTTTAGTGGTTCCTGTACATTACTGATAGATTAAATCTTACTTTTTTAACCTTTCTGTCCTGATCAATAGCTCACAATATTGCACACTACCAAAATCAAGTTCTTCAAAATGACAGTCATTCTAGTTCTTTAACTGGCCTCACCTTAATATTATTTTTGTCTCCCTATTCCCCTACCAAGGTCTCAGTTCCAATCAATAGAACCTTTAACACAGATTCAATTTGCTGTAATTAGTATTTTAAAAACCGCTCTAATTATCAACCCTTTCATTGTCAATTATGCATCAGGTAATGTATCAGAGAAATACAGAAATAGATTCAAGTGCTAAGAATAAAAGGTAGTTCTTCCTTTTTCAAAATCTAAGTCAGTGCTATAAAATACACAGTCAAATCTTATGTATGCAAAGCAATCACAAATGCCAGGATGTGTAGAAGCAAATTTTAAGAAGTTTGTATATTTAAAGTGGAAAATTAAAATTTTAAAGTAGCTTCCTTAAGTGTTTTACTCACTTCTGTGCCCTCTTAAGCGGTGTACACTGTTCGTTTAACATTATATTGATAACACTGAACATCACAGGAACTTAGAGGTTATTTTCGCTAATATCTCATCACATCCTTGGACATATTTTATAATGTCTTTATTATATATATTTTTAATTTTGTACTTGAAAAAACTGGTAAGAGGAAACTACATGAGGCAAAATTATCCATTTTCAGGAAACTTAAATGTTAAAATTCTTCCCTATATTCAACAGAAACCTGTACTTCTTTCAGCTTTGACCCCACTTTCCTAAATTTTATGATTCTCTTTTTTTTTTTTTTGGCCATGCAGCTTGGGGAATCTTAGTTCCCTGACCAGGGACTGAACATAGGCCTCGGCAGTGAAAGTGCCGAGTCCTAACCACTGGGCAACCAGGGAACTCCCTGATTCTCTTTAATTGCACTCTAAATTAGCAATATTTTTTGCTATCACATGGCTCATACTGCTACTCTATGGCCCAGGTCCCACTATCCTTTATTATGGTCTACATTTTTAGTTTATTCAGACATGAAAAACAGAGAACCACACATATTAGAATTATATGTGAAATAAGTCTTTTTGACTTATTTCACATATGATGATTAAGGGCTGCTTCTGAGAAATTAAAAATAGGCCTCAGTGACACCTTATTTGTATACTGTCAAGACCTTCTTGGTTCAAAACTGTTAAAATGGTTATGAACAAAATGACCTGGGACAGACTATTAGATATATTCCATATACGTGTGTTTATGGTTATGGCATATATTCAGATATGTATAAAATTTTTATAATTTATACAATATAAATTATATGTTATTATATTTCATTTCTTTATAATCAAGCATCAAGTGTAAAGAAAACAAAAGGTCAAGGATACCAAGCTTCAATTAGATGATTAAGTCTTCTCTAGGAAACTCCCCTGAAATACTTGTCCAGACGGATTGAACACTGCTAGTGTATAGCAGGCCAATACTTCCCAAGGCAATTCGTTATGGCTCTAGGCATGCTAGATTTCATCTCAGCATAAAAAATCCTCATCTGTCATCCTATCCTCTTCCCCATCCTCTGTTCCTACTTTATTCTGAGTCTTTAGAGCATTTGTGTTTCCTTTTTTAAACGATAGCCCTTCAAATTTTTCAGACTCAAGCATTTAGTCTCTGGAACAACCAGGAACAGAAGTCAGTATACTCTTATTTTATTAGATTTGGTAAAGACCTTTTGCATGCAAGTTGATAGAGTACTTACTCTGTACAAACTAAAGCTTTATAAAGCATGGTATTTCCCTTAAGGAATTTATAATCTAGTAGAGATAAAAGGACTTATATGCAAATAATAATATAATCACACTCTCAAACATGAGGAGAAAGCATGTGATATATATGTGAAAGGCTGAGTGGAGTCAAATTAAATATTGTGGCTACAACTAGAAGTGCCAAAAAAGTGTTACCAAAGGTGATGTCTGAACATTCCAAATTGTCTCCTATCTCATAAATTTCTTTAAATTAACCAGGTTAATCCAAATCTAAGTAATCATCTTACAGGGAGTTTGTAACAAAGAGGTAAGTCAAAAATGCTGAGCATTCCCGAGAGGTTTGCACAGTGCCAATTATGAATATTTGTTGACTAAAAGGAAAAAAATATCCTGCTGCTTGCTAAGACTAGCACACATCTAAGACTGTTCATTGGAAGATGCAACTCACTGACATTGTATTTTCACATTAGAATGGCATTCCAATTTTTTTTATATTTAAAACTATTAATACTTTAAATGTTTTCTTGGGTCATTACCATAAATAAATTTGAAATAACAATATAAAGGCAAAGAAAAATTAAAAAGAACCAAAAGAAAAAGTTACAATGGCTCATCTTTTCCCAAGTGGGGAAAAATCAGTTCTCACTTATGCTTAAATCAATTATCCATTCATGAATTACGGTATTTATGAAAAATCTCTGGTACACGCATTGACCATGTCATGATCATTTTCATCACCTGCATATATATTCAAAAAGCAAAGGGCAGGGTTGATCTGACACAGTGCTGATACTGATTTGCTCCTCCAAATGGCAGAGCAAGGGCTAAAGACAAGCGCACCACACAATCAAATAGGACTGGCAGAGACAGCATTATCTTAGCTGTGATTTTCCATTTCTCCAAACAGGCTGTAATATAATCAATGGGTTACTCCTTCCCTTAGATATTTCTAAAACATTTAAGCCAACCATATCTTATTTGTCAAGAATGATACATAATGGCATCTTCTAAAACTTCCAGAAAAAAAAATCTCTGATACTGTAAGATGCCAACAGTTTTAAGTGATAAGATGACTGTACTCCAAACTGTTCATAAGAAAGGAACACTTCTTAAGAGAACAGTATAAACAAGAAAAAGAACACTTAGAAATAGGCTTTGATTGATAAATCATTTTTATTTACACTGGTGAAAAGAAATCAATTCAAATGAGGTTTGACATCCTTTGGCCAAATGCTACTCAATATTTTTACTCACGTAAATATATGCCTTCTTTACTCTTATTACTAAACTTCACAATAATTTACTGTTTCTCATTTTACCCTTATGAGAACAGTACCTTGAGAGCCACATAAAATGAACATTCCAACCAGTTTCATATTTCCTGCATAACTCTGGAGAAGGTAATAAGAGGTATTTATATGAATGTAATTTTCTTTGTATTCCGTGAGCATATTTATCTTTTTCTGTTATTTCTGTATCCACATATTAAATATAAAAGATTCTCTTTTAAAGTGAATTTACCATGCATGTTGAATACATGCTGTGCAGCTGCACCTGCTTTACAGAAGACCAAAGTAAAAATGCACATATATGGGGCTTCCCTGGTGGCGCAGTGGTTGGGAGTCCGCCTGCCGATGCAGGGGACACGGGTTAGTGCCCCGGTCCGGGAAGATCCCACATGCTGCGGAGAGGCTGGGCCCGTGGGCCATGGCCGCTGGGCCTGTGCGTCCGGAGCCTGTGCTCCACGGCGGGAGGGGCCACAGCAGTGAGAGGCCCATGTACTGCAAAAAAAAAAAAAAAAAAAAAAAAAATGCACGTATAATGTATAGTCAAACCTCAATTATGGGTTGATTAATCAGTAGAATTTTGAGTATCATATTGCTGTGTGATAAGCCTCTGGCATAGTATAGAATTTGAGGTCTGTGATTCTCTGTCTAAATTTGCCTTTGAACACAGCAAATTTGTCTGTATCCAAGACATATTGATGGTAAGAGTCAATGTTCTTTCATGTTCAAGTAAGGAGGAAAATGTAAAATGGTAAGATATTTCCCAATTTCAGAGATGTTAAAATGTGAGGGGAAAAAGTGTATCTTAAAATCTATGAAATATGCCAAACGTCCTTTTCAGCCTGAGAAACTTGTATGATGGTAGTAATCTTGATTTTCTTCCAGACTGCAGGACAGCATGTAGACAATGAAAAAGACTGGAGGAATGGAAGAGATGCTTTCCATCTTCTTCCTGCTTCTGTCAGTAATTTTTAATGTTTTTGGGAGAGTAACTACCAATACTGTCCAAAGTGGCAGTTACACACCACCCATTGTGTTCTTTGATGAGTCCCTTTCATTTTCTACCTTTTGCGTGTTTCCTTATTCACGTAGGCATGAAAGTAAAAATCCAGTCACTTTCACAGCCTAAGAACCCAAGCAAAATAATGGATTTTACCTTATGTCTATATACGACATATCTGTACATCATGACAAATAATATTTTTGGATATTCAGCATAGACTACAGGTTTCTGTGCTCTCTGGGGTGAGACAGGAACTCAGAGTATTTATTCAATATAAGCAGCAACACAAAGGGCAAATGCTATTTATCCTTTTCAGAGAGCAAATTTTATGCATACATATACATGAATATATTTCCAAAAATGTGATAATAAATGAATAAAAAAGCACTAGAAGTTCGCAATATATTTCATATTGACAGAATTTTTCATCAAGCCTACAAAGGATACAGCATAAATGACAATGTGAGATAATGGGGCTAAGATTAATAGTGTTAGAGTCAATAAAAAAGTGGAAAAAATCTATAAAAGAACGCTTTCCAGAGGCAGAACTTTTAAAAAGAAATGTCTCAAAAATTTAAGTAGGCAAATTCTCTGCAAACACCTATTAGAGTGACCATTTTTTTTCTTTTCTTGGCCTAAAGAGTCAAAGCAGCACGTATGGATGTGAGGAATATATCATCAATCACATCATTTTACAATTGAAAGGAAACTGAATTCATGTGACACAGACTTTTTATTGTGAAGAGGAGGAAACTGAAGTTCAAAGGAATGAAGTGTGTATCATCGATTTTCACATGTAAAGCTAGCATATACACAAATATATAGTTATTATATTCTTACATTATAGCCAAAAACATAAGAAACAGCTGTTTTTAATATTCACTGTAACTGTTATGACAATCAAAGAGTGGCCTATTATCTAGTCCGTAGATATGTTCTCTAAACTATTTTTTCCATAGAGGAAATCATGTCAAATATGTCATGTCTTCAGGTATGTAAGAAAGTATCAAACTATGGTGTGAACAATCTTATGGAAGTCACAGAATGCTTGACTAGGCACAAACCATAGAGAATATCAATTATAATTTTCTCGTTTTTACAGTTGAAGAGGCTGTGGCTCAATGGTTAAGGGATTTGCTCAAGGTAACTCAATTAGTTCAAAGTAAATCATTCCAGGTGACCTACATTTGGCTAATTATAAACATACTGTGCAAATATATAAGAGATACACCTCCTCCCAGACAGATGCCAAGCAACTTAACCTCTCTAACATCCTTGTCTCTACATCTAGGACCAAGTCCAGCCGGCGTCTTAGTCTCTGCCGAATATTCCAAAACACAAAACCATCACAGCCCATACTTGGTATCAGATTCATTCAGAGGAATACAAGACAGGAGCAAGCAGGCTGGCAGGGCAGCATTAGTCATTCCTTTTGAAAAAGAGTCTGTACAACATTCCATATAGTCATCCATGAGGTATTCTCGTTGACTCTCCAGAAGAAACCCACTGTCCATACTGGCCAGGTGTGGGAGTCTTCTTGGTTTAAGAACCTCATGCAATATAAGAACCAATATCTCCTGTAACAGTTCCACAGCAAAGCTTCCAGTTTTGAAAGTCACAGCACTCAGAGAAGCTACTGCCTCCCCGTAAGCCATTTAAAGTTTTCTCCGTCCTAAAACAATTCACTGATCATTCATTAATTTTATTATAATCAATACTATCTTCTAGTATACTTGGAATATTATCTTCATCAGGTTTCCAGGGTGATCTAGGTTTCCTGGTCAAATTGTCATGCAGAAGAGGAATTTTATTTTTAACTTACCAATGAATCTTCATGACCATTAAAGAAATAAGATCCTTTTGAGACTTTTTGTTCAAGCTCAAGTTTGTGTATTATTCTAAGACAGTTCTGCTTGTAGGTTAAGATCCTGGATCATTTATTTAGTCATCTTCTATTAAAAATTATTCAGTGACTAAAATGTACTTGGCATTATTCTAGGAATAATAGTAGTACTGGAAAACACATAGGAATACCTCTGCTCTCAAAGAGCTTATATTCTAAAAGAGGGGCATAGACTCAATAAATAAATAAATTATATAATATGCTAGAAGGTGCTAACTACTGAGCAAAATAAACCATGGACATGATATAATGAGTCCTTGGTGATGTGAAGGGATGTTGAAATTTTAAACAAGGTGGTATGGTTTTTCCTCACTGAGACTTTTGAACAAAGACTTTTGAAATAGACGAAGAAGAAAGCCACATGGAAAACTATAGATGAATATTCCAGGCAGAAGAAAGGGTCTTATAAAGGCCATGAAGTAAGAGTATTCTTGAAGTCAGGGAACTGCAAGGAAGCCAATGTGGTTGGAACAAAAGAGCCAGAAGAAGAGTAAGGAAATGGGGTTAGAGAGGCAACCCATTCTCCTGATACTTTCTCTGAATCTTACAGTAGAGTTTGATTATCCAGTTTCCTCTCTTTTGGCTGTTGATGGAAAATTCTACTTTTGAACATGAAAAACTTCAGGGAGGGACATGAAACTCAAATATAGCAGAAACAAAAGCACAGTTAGCAATTGGACAACTGATACAGGTAATAAAATGTGTGAGACAGACAGGGTTGTTTTGTTTTGTTTTGTTTTTACACTATACTTACATGAGGGGAAGGAAGTCAAAAAGATGAGAAATTTAATTTGTTCACACATGTACAGTTATAGCATATGATCACTCTCCCCAACATCCTGGTTATCAGAGGAGGTAGAGAAACAGTCTAAAATTGTTCTATTACAAGTCAATCTGTATATAAGACTACCATATAATTAGTATTAAAAATATCAAGGAAGCAAAGAAGAATACTTTCACTTCAGAAATGGAACAAACTCAAATCACAAAAATCAGGAATGAAGAAGGGTCTTTATTCCTTACTACTGACCTTACAGAAATAAAAAGGATTATAAGGAATTCTATGAACAATGTTATGCCAATAAATTAAATAAGTTCAGAAATGGAAAAATTCATAAAATGATGCAAACTACCATAATTATGACACACTGAAAACTATAAAATTATAGAAAAAAAGAACTAAATGAATGAAAAGACATCCTGTATTCATCAATCAGAAACCATAATATTATGAAGATGACAATAATCCCAGAATTAGTCTACAGATTCAGTACAACCCCTATCAAAATCCTAATGGCCTTTTTTTTAACAGAAATGGAAAAACTGAACCAAAAATTTATATGGAATTCCAAGGGACTGTGAATAGCCAAAATGATATTGAAAAGAAGACAAAGTTTGGAGAGCTCACACTTACCAATTTCTAAAGGGATAGTAATCAAAACAGTGTGATACTGACATAAGGATAGACATAGAGATCAATGATGGAATTCAGAATCCAGAAATAAACCCTTACTTTTATGGTCAATTGATTTTTGACAAGGGTACCAGGCAATTCAATGGGGGAACAAATAGTCTTTTCAATAAATGGTGCTAGGACAACCAGATATCCACGTGTAAAAGAATGAAATCAGACCCCTACCTCACACCATGTACAAAATTTAACCCAAAATGAATAAAATGGATAACAGAGCTAAATTTAAGGGCTCAAATTATAACAAAACTTAGAAGAAAATACAGGAGTAAATGTCTGTGACCTGGATTAGGCAATGATCTCTTAGATATGACACAAAAATTATATATAACAAAATAAAATATCAACAAATTAGACTTCATCAAAATTTAAAACTTTTGTGCTTCAAAAGACAATCAATAAAGTGAAAAGACAATCCACAGAACTGTTGAAAGTATTTTCAAATCATATACAAGGGACTTGTACCTAGAATATATTAAGAACATTTACAACTCAGTGATAAACAGACAACCCAATTTAAAAATAGGCAAAGCATATAAATAGGCATTTATCCTAAGAAAATATACAAATGGCCAATAAAGAATTGAAATGATGCTTAACATCATTAATCAAAACCACAAAGACCACTTCATAACCACTAGATGGTTATAATCAAAAAGCAGATAACAACAAGTGTTTGTGAAGAAGGCAGAGAAACTGGAATCCTCATACATTACTTAGTGGGAATGTAAAGTGGTGCAACCACTCTGGAAAAGTTTGATACTTCCTCATAAGGTTAAATATAAAGTTGACCCAGTATTTCTACTCCTAGGTGTATACTCAAGATAAATGAAAACATACGTCCACAAAAAAACTTGTAGATGGGCTTCCCTGGTGGCACAGTGGTTGAGAGTCTGCCTGCCGATGCAGGGGACACGGGTTCGTGCCCCGGTCCGGGAAGATCCCACATGCCGCGGAGCGGCTGGGCCCATGAGCCATGGCCGCTGAGCCTGTGCGTCCGGAGCCTGTGCTCCGCAACGGGAGAGGCCACAACAGTGAGAGGCCCGCGTACCGCAAAAAAAAAAAAAAAGACTATTTCATCTGTGGAAGGGATAAGGGAAATTTACTTATAGAGTGACAAAAGCAAAAAGATAAAAAAAACAACTGCGATAGTCCAGGTGAGAAACGATGGGGATATAAAACAGTGATAATGAAGAACACAGAGAAGTGGAGAGATTTAGGATATGGGTAGAGATGACAAGATTCACAGATTATATATGAAGTTTATAAACCCACTTATAAATTTGACATTAGCCACTGGGTCATAATGGTGCCATACTGAGTGGGGTAGTCTGGAAAAGGAACAGTCTAGGCAGGTTTGTTTGTTTGATATTTACTTGGGGAGGTCTGTTAGAGAAAATAAAGAGGTCTGTTTGGATTATGTTGAACTTGAGATTCTCAGCTACATACCCCAATGGGTAGGTCAAGTAGGCGGTCTGAGAAACACATTTCATGCTCAAGAGAGAAGGTAGGATTAAGTATAAAAAAAATGTTGAGGGTTATTTGCATACAGTTGGCATTTAAAGCCATTAGACTGGATGAGTTATCCTCGAAAACTATGAACACAGGACCCATACTAACATTTGGAGGTGAAGAAATGACGAGAAAAGGAAATTGAGATGAAGGAAACCTAGGAAAAGTTTATGTAGTTCACGATGAAAGAAGAGAGTTTTTCCAGAAGGATCAAGTTGTCAACTGTACCAAATTCTGCTTAGGGATCAAGTACAGGAAGAACAGAGACGTGGCCATTGATTTGGCAACACAATGGTCATGTGGCCTCAAGATATATATATTAAAAAAAAATAAGGAAAAGAAAAGAAAAAAGAAAGAAAACAAGCTTTTGTGAGGAAGCCAGGCTTAATGAACTGAACTGAAGAGAGAATATGAGGTAAATAACTGCAATATAAACTATAAATAATTCCTGCAAGATTTTTAGTTAGCATGTGTGAGTGTCAAGAGTTTAGCTAAGCTACTCCATGGTACTGTTGCCTCAGCATCCATTTTGTTTGATCAAGCAGTGTGCATGGACCTTCAACTGACAGCAGCCCCCTCAAGCAATCACACCCTAGATAGTGGGCTGCATAGGCACAAGCAAATTAACTTCCTGATATGATGTCCCCAATAGCCCTTGTGATCACCAATCTCCCCTGTCCCCCAACACCTGTATGCCTTACATGCCCTTAGATAAGACCTCTTCTGGGGCTTACCAAAACCCCACTCTTCTGGTTTGCATCGAGCAATCTGGTCCCAGCCTGGGAACTCCAAAGTATTCTACCTATAGATACTAATAAAGGCATGTACCTTCATCCTGTCAATATCTGTACCCTGCCTCATCCTCCCAGTGTGGCCCCTTGAGGGGTGCCAAGTACTTCCTGTAAGACCTGTGAGTAATAAACTTCACTATTTCAATTTTTCTTTGCTCTGTTGTTGAACCATGGCTCACAATCCGGCACCCTGTGCTCCACTTCACAAATTTTAATTTAACAAAGTCATAAGTTGTATGTGTGTGTGTGTGTGTATGTCTGTGTTAAGGACAGTAGAAAAACAAGGCAATATCTGGAAGAGAAGAGGATCAAATAGCTTGTTTTGATTTTTAAATTAGAAGATACCAAAACATATTTGTAGATACACAGAAATTAATATTAAAGGAGAAGAAGGATAATTTCAGGAGAAAATGTATGAATAAGTTGAGAAGAAGTGAAATCCAGAGTCCAAGTGGAAGCACTGGACTTGAATGAAAGCAGGTATACTGTCAACCACAGTAAAACAGCAGAGCAGATCAAGAATGTATACATTTAGTACCAGATGAGATAGTAGATTTGTAGGTGGACGAATGTAGGAACTTGGGTATGTTAACTATTTTTCTCAAAGAAGTAAGAAGCAAGGAAAGCCATGTGGGAAGCAGGAACTACTGTAGGAGGAAGGTTTGAAGAGAGAGAAGAAGGTACAAAATCATTTCAGAGAACAGGAAAGAGAAATTGAACAGGATGCCTGGGGATGCTGAGTGCTTATTTGAGAATTGTGGCTCTGACTTTAAAATGAGATCAGTCAATGCTATTTAGCTATTTGCATGCAGGCTTTGGGATGGGTTGTTATAACCAAGGCTGTAAACCAAAATTTACAGAGTAATTTTAGGATAAAAAAAGTGATTTATCATCAGACAATACACGGGTTTTCTCCTTGTGCTGACCACATTTTTTTTTTTTTTTTTGCGGTACGCGGGCCTCTCACTGCTGTGGCCTCTCCCGTTGCGGAGCATGGGCTCCGGACGCGCAGGCTCAGCGGCCATGGCTCACGGGCTCAGCCGCTCCGTGGCATGTGGGATCCTCCCGGACTGGGGCACGAACCCGTGTCCCCTGCATTGGCAGGCAGACTCTCAACCATTGCACCGCCAGGGAAGCCCCTGACCACATTTTTTAACGACAAGGAATGTGCAGTATCTGCACCAGTAACTCTTATTCATGAGCGCTCATGTTTTAAAATATTAACTGAATATTTTTAGAAAAAACAATATCTAAAATATAAAACTGATTATTCCCACAAATAATTTGGATCCCAAAAAGCTTCTATAATTCTCAAAGCAACATGTTATGTTTTAAGAAATTTATCTAAACAAAATGGAGAAAATCCTGGGAGAATAACATACTTTAGAATACCGCTGTTCAACAGAATTTTCTGTAATTACAGAAATATCTTTTTGTGCTGTTCAATATACTAACCACTAAGCACGTACAGCTGTTGAGCACCTGAATGTGGCTTATGTGATAGATGAAACACATTTTCTATTTTATTTAACCATAATTAACCTAAATTTAAATTTAAATAGCTACAGGTAGCTAATGGCTACCTACTGAACAGCTAAGCTACAGAATCACAGATCTATCTCCCAACCACCATTAGGTATTTGCTAGTTATTTGAAAAGCAAAGAGTCTGAATACCCAAAGATGTGCAAAATAGACATCCTTTGGTTCTTTAGTTTAGCTTGGTGGTTTTAAAATCTTAGTAGGCTTCATAATTACTGTACAGAGTTGCATATACAAAAAAAACAAATTCTGAAGCAGGCGATTCACAAGATTTTCTCCGATAATTTTAACTACCAGCAATTTCCACATTATAAATTATAAATTCACGTTAAAGCCTGATGCCCCACTCCCTCACCATCCCGACACTATAAAGCGATACATGCTGAGAAGAGACTTCAAGAACTAATACAGAAAAATTTGGCAAAAAGAGATGAATCAGGTGGATAGTACGGTCACATACCATGAATGATTTAGCCTACCAAATTATAAATACATAATTTTAAATAATTATCTTCTCATTAGGGAATTTTAAATATTCATTCAAATGTATTAATCTGCTTTATCTTTGGTATTAAAATTAATATTTAAATATTAATATGTCCTCCTAGCTATTAAGTCATATGGAAATTTTAAAACCCTGTAATAACCCTTAGAAATGCAACCAAAATTCAAGTATTTGCTAGACCTGAAAACTATCTTTCTTGTTCACATCAACTGCATAAATTTTTCCATAATGTACAAAATGGAATGAAAAAATAAAAATCCTCCCAACAGATGGTTTACTAAACGTCAAAATGGCCGAAGTAATCTGTAGCAACATTTGTGATGATAAACAAAAGCCCAGCTAATATCACTATAAAGGAAATCAAAAACTGAAATGACCTGGAAGTAACTTCACATGGCTTTGCTTCTTTGAAATTAAAGGTAGTCTATTTCCCTCATTTAGATATTCCAATAGTATAAATGAAATTTACTTTTCTATTTATATTTTCAGGTTTTTCTTGTTAAAATTTTTGTATTCCCAACATGTATCTAATCTCCTGCCAAAGGGTGTTTCACAAGAGAGTCATATGAACCTTGCCTTTATAAATTTAGAATATCTCTTTCATTTTCCAGGATTCATATTTGGTCATGCATTCTTTGTAAATTTTTTAGAAAAGGTCCCTGTATAGGCAAAGCACCAAAGTTTTCTTTATTAATCTGGTATCCTGGAGCCTCTGGGTACCTCTGGGAAAACTTCGTGAGTCCCACAATTCCATATATCATTAAGTGTTCATAGACAGAATAAAAATACCGTTCACATGTACTTGTGTTCAAATATATTCTTTATCATATGTGCTAATCAGTATTGTAATTAGTGATGTTCAAATTAGTTGTAAGAGGTGCTGAATTGTTTTCTTTATGGATTCTCTCCGTTGATGGTTATTAACATTTAAGCTGTTAATACATGTAATCTGTTTAAAAAATTATTATTAAAATGAGTCCTTATATTTTAAAAAAGTTGGTAAACCAAATGATGTCCAACAGATTCTTTTTCAAATGTTGGCATAGCAAATAGGATCAATTCCAATATGTAGTCTAACTACATTTACCAGAATTTTAAAGAAAACAGTTACGTTTTGTTGTTGTTGCTCTTCTTGTTGTTTTTAGTGAGGGAGCTATGAACTGAAGTCTTGCATATATAAGTTGTTGAGAGAAGACACCATGTTCAACTGGAGACTCCACCCTGAAAACCAATGATAGGAACCATGGTGCCAAGTGTTCCTTTTACTTGTTGAACTATTATATAACCTCTTTAAACGAACCTGCCCAAAGCTCTACTGGCTGTGAAGTGACCATACCATTTAGAAGTTTAAGCCAATTACTATCCTCAAACAATAAAGATAAAGCTACCTAACATCAAGATTTTACTAACAAGACCTTTCCACTGATTATCTCCTGAATTCAATGGAAAATTTACTTATGAATCTAAAGGTAAAACTGGTTCTTTTCAGCATTCTAATCCAAAATGCTATCAAATGTACCCAAGGATGTCTAAAGCATTAAGGAAACTGTTTAGTAACAGCTCCATTAACAGCAGAAACTAAAGAACAGTGCATCTTTAAACTTTAACATACTGCACAGTATCTCAAATTTTGAAAAGTTTATTTTTCCTACTCAGTTAAAAACATCATTATTACATGCTTTCCAGACCAAAAAATAAAAAAACCAATAACTTTTGTGAATGTAAGGAACTCTGATGAAGCATACTTATATTCTTTTAATAGTCTTTACAGCATTTTAATAAAGCATGCTGTAAGCTTTTTCCTCAAATTTTACTATGAACATTTTTAAACATATAGAAAAGCTGGAAGAATTGCACAGTAAACACCCATATAACAACCATCTACACTGTACAAGTAACATTTTATTATACTTGTTTTATCACATATACAGTAGTCCCCCCTTATCCGAGGGGGATATGTTCTAAGATGCCCAGTGGATACCTGAAATCACAGGTAGTACCAAACCCTATATACACTATGTTTTTCTTATATGTACATACTTATGATAAAGTTTAATTTATAAATGAGACACAGAAACAGATTAACAACAATAACTCATAATAAGATAAAACAATTATAAGAATATACTGTAATAAAAATTGTGTGAATGTGGTCTCTCTCTCAAAATATCTTATTGCACACATTTAATGCCTTTTTCTTCTTAACTAAGCAGTTATCATGCACTGTGGCTGTAACTTTTGCAGGATGAGGTCTAACAGCAAAACTAGCATGAATTTCTTTGTCCTTCTTGACAATTTCATGTGTAGAAGATTCATTCCTACCATAGATCTTAGCAATCTCAGCATACAATTTTTTTCTTTCCTTATTAAGTAGAGAAATTTCACCTTTTCACTTAAAGGATGCACGTTGCAGCTTCCCTTTGGCATATCCAAATTGCAGCATCACTACTCTGGTGCTTTGGGCCACTATTAACAAAAATAAGGGTGACCTGAAGAAAAGCACTGTGATACCAAGACAGTTGGTCCTATAAACCAAGACAGCTACTAAGTGACAAAGGGATACGATGAACAAAGGGATGGTTCACATACCATGTAGGACAGAGAGAAACAAAACGAGATTTCAACAGGCTACTCAGAATGTCATGCAATATAAAACTTATAAATTATTTCTGGACTTTTCCGTTTAATATTTTTAAATCGCAGTTGACCTCGAATAACTGAAACGTAGGAAATGGTTTGGATGGGGCGTGGAGACTACCGTACATATATATTCATCTATTCATCCCTCTATCCATCCATCACAACATTTTATTTTAGTGTAAGTTGCAGACACCAGTACTCTTCACTCTTAAACACTACAGCATACATATCACTAGCTAGAGTTCAATATTCGTGCTTTTTAAGTAGAAATTTCACATAAAATCAAACAACAAATCTTAAGTGCACCACTTGTGTGGCTGAACCACACTGACTCCATTTTGTCAGCTCCATCTTGGACACACAAGCCTACCCCTCCCCTTTCTGTGTGACTGAACTTCAGCCTACTCACTAGGAATGTGCCCAAGCCAGACAAGTTCCCTATCAACTTTTACCCTTGCCTTTATCTAATAAGAAAACTGAATAATGCCTTTTGCTGACACAGATGGCTAATGGTCATGAGACCCCCTGGGGGGAGAAAAAGACCCTAGTTCCAAGTGGTGCCGATGTGCTTCTCAGTTCGTAATCAGATTCTATTTTTAGCTTTGGCCCCTTTAAGTCCCCCTGTACCCCTTTCCACATTGCAGAGAGCAGCTCAGAATGCCCCTGGATCATCTTCTGCCCAATCCTGCCTGTACATAATGCACCCACAAGAAACTTCTTTTTTTAATAATCATTTTTTAAATTTACTTATTTATTTACTTTTGGCTGCGTTGGGTTTTTGTTGTTGCACATGGGCTTCCTCTAGTTGTGGCGAGCTGGGGATACTCTTTGTTGTGGTGCACGGGCTTCTCGTTGCGGTGGCTTCTCTTGTTGCGGAGCACAGGCTCTAGCCATGCGAGCTTCAGTAGTTGTGGCACGCGGGCTCAGTAGTTGTGGCTCGTGGGCTCTAGAGCACAGGCTCAGCAGTTGCGACGCACGGGCTTAGTCGCTCTGCGGCATGTGGGATCCTCCCAGACCAGGGCTCGAACTTGTGTCCCCTGCATTGGCAGGCGGATTCTTAACCACTGAGCCACCAGGGAAGCCCCACAACAAACTTCATAATTGCAATTTACGGAGTTACCTGCTTCACTTTTTGGTCTCAAAGTTCCATCTCAGTTTACAGGACATTATTCAATATCTCTGCCTCCAACATCATTCCATGAATTTTGACAATCTAATATGATTTTTATTCATTGGCATTTGGATGGCATATAAATCAAAGTTAAAGTTGAAAATAAATAATATTATGTTATCAATCTGTTATTTTTACTCCTGGGGTAATCCAAATGTTTCCACAGAAAGTAAAAGTAAATTTACTCTCGACCATTTAATTTAACAGATTTATAGGTCACACTTACCATGGAACACTTAAGAAATATATACTAACCACAAGTAGTACTCTCAATGTTTAATCAGAATTTACATTTTTCAAATGTCATGAATTTAAATACACAGAATAGCAAAATACACAGAATAAACTTTCCAAGTGCAGATTTCGGGGTTAATCAAGAATATAGTCTTCTTGTATAAGTGGTAGATAGTATCAATTTAGTCATTCAAGAAAGGACTTTAATTCTGTGATAACTGTCTTCTCTGGGTTTCCAACTTTTAGGAACTGATCCAACTGACAGGGAGCTCAGGGCCAAGATGGTTTGAAATGACCAATTCCTGGCCAAACTATTTACTTTTAAAAACTCCAAAGGGATATAAAAAAAGATGACCCATTTCTGAATTGACTCAAGTGAGAATTATACCTGGCAAAGGAAGATGTGTTTTATACTTGAAAATAGTGGCAAATATTTTAAATTTCAGAAAAAAAAAAGACTTTTTTGTGAGTTCTTTCCTTTACTTTCTGCATTGGCAAATGTATCTGCTATATGCTGATGATGGAAGATTCCTATCTTGCTTCTTTTTAAAAAGGAATGCACACACGAATTTCACATCACGTGACTGCCCTGCCCAAATGACAAGCACTCAGTTTGTCCATTGGAGGCTTATGACCGTTTCGCTGTGGAAATTTGGCAGTAGCTTTTTGAAATGTGTAAATCACATTATTGGTTTTGATCCTCTGCATTCTACCAGGGTAGAATGAAACCTGACAACCTGGTTTCAAACTACTTGTTATACAAGAAACTGAGGTTGGGAGGGCATATAAGTTACTCCACAGAGTACCTCCTCTGGTGAGAACACAATGATTTCCAATCTCCCCTGACTTCTGAGAGTGCTTTTCTTCTGTTACAACGCTAGAAAGCTAGTTGGGTCCCTTATCTTGCAAACAACAAAGGCATAGACACCATACCACATATAAGACTTTGACAATTTTGCTCACAAATTAAAACCACAGAATATTTGTCACACGCACACTATTGTGCTAAGCAGAAAAGGGGGTATAAAAATTCTAGTGGCCATGTTTTAGGTAGGGTCAAATGCATGCATATAAGAATGCAAGGAAATACATATAAATGTAAAAATTGAAGATGTATAAAGGAATGAAGGTTAAATGCCTTCACAGACAATTTAGGGATTTCACATTGTATTAGTACTACTTAAAATTGAAAACAATTTATATCCAGTGACATCTTAAGATGGAACTAGACCATACCTGCAGATCTAGGCACATTTAAAATAATAAGTCTTTAATGAATACAGCAATTTTTTAAAGCTCCTTTAAAATAGAGTAGATCAAGACCAGTTTCCTTTTTTGAAACTATACATATCCTGGACTATACCACTCTCAACGAAAGTGCTATGTTTCACTTAACATTACATTCTTGCCCACGTGAACCATGGAAACAGGGGGAAAGTGAATATGGAGGGAAAAAAAGCAAATCCTTGTTTCTTCCTAGTCACTGACCATTACATTACAATGTAAAGCACGTTTTCTTCACAGAAAATCAATTAACAGGATCATAAAATAAACTCTCACAAGTATAAGGACTTGTTCACTCCAAATCAAGATTTTTACCTTAGGAAAACTGTTAACTTGTATGAGCTGAGCCCAATTTGATACATGGGTTAGTGCTTGAAATGCCCACAGGTTCCATACAAATCAGTTATCTCTCTTCAACAGTACCAGCAGTGCTTTTTTTATTTTTGACTTTATAGAGTCAACCAAAGGATTACACGAAAAGAATTAAACCCACAATGTGAAGCCAAATATGCTGTTGGCAGAACACTTTGCCAAGAGTAGGCAGGATAAATGCTCTTACTTAACTTGAAAGCTGGCCTTCCTCTTCCCTCCAACCTGCTTCTCTGCAGTTTGAATCTAGTGTTAGCTTGTTCCCAGGGCAGGTGGTTTCCTTGAACTAGCTGGCCACAGGGAGGTGGTTTCTTAGGGAGAAATAGGGGGGGAAAGGGAGGGGGCAGGGAGGAAGAAAAAGGAAAGCGGGAAGGTGATTCCCACCAGACAGGGCATACACTTCCCAGTAATTTTAGAAATCTTTAGGTTTAACCTTGCACTAACTTAGAATTGCCTTATTCGGGCTTCCCTCGTGGCGCAGTGGTTAGGAATCCGCCTGCTAATGCAGGGGACGCGGGTTCGAGCCCTGGTCCAGGAAGATCCCACATGCCGCGGAGCAACTAAGCCTGTGTGCCACAACTACTGAGCCTGCGCTCTAGAGCCCGTGCTCCACAACAAGAGAAGCCACCACAATGAGAAGCCCGCACACTGCAACGAAGAGTAGCCCCCAGTCGCTGCAACTAGAGAAAGCCTGCATGCAGCAACGAAGACCCAACACAGCCAAAAAAAATAAATTAATTAATTAATTTTAAAAATTGCCTTATTCTAAGAATCACCATTTTTTTTCATTTTAACATTTTGCAAATCTTGTAATTAATATCTACCATCTAATATAAAGGTTATTTCTCTCAAAACCATGACTTAAATGATGGTACAATCAAGTTAAAGAACTACAGGTATTCACATTTAATCTTTACAGTCTGTCTCCATTCCACGGACTTCACAAACTGTAGTTCGACTGCTCAATTTTTTACTCCTGTTCCTAGATGCATTCACATAACCTTTAGTTATGTAGCAAGGAAACTTTCTGCTCCGCACCTGACATTCTAGTCACAGTCCCACCCTCAAGCAAGGCACTTTGGCCCCGTCCACTTCCATCTTCTTACCTGCTCCTCTCAAGAAGACAGCATCCCTATTCTTATTGATCAGAATTTGACACACAAGGAGCTAGAATTTATTACTGGATTGGGTCAGTTTCTCTCCAAGGAAGAATCAGGCCAGGGGATTTCTCTACCTCCAACACATACAAGGTAGTGCCTCTGTTTGTTAAAAAAAAAGATGAAGAAACTGTTAAGGATGAGAGCTGGCTATGTTTGTGCTTTATCATCAGCCACTGCTGACCCATTTGTCTTCAATTAATGGGCAGGCAGCAGAAGGCTTTATTTCAGGCCCAGGCAGAGCAGTTAACTCTCCATCCTGCTATTGTTAACAGAGAGTCTTGCATTCTGGTAGGTACTGGATGACTGCCAGAAATTAATAAATCAAGTGATTTGCTCACCATTTAGCTATCAGCTCTTTGTATGTAAGTTTTGAAGGAAGAGTGTGTAAGTCTTAGCCTGGAAACTACAACATCCAAAATTACAAAAGCTGCAAGTCTAGTGGAACTGTTTTGTTTTGTTTTGTTTTTTTTCCTGCTGCATTGAAAAAAACCCAAACAGATATTATAGACATTTATCGCCCTTGCTGAGAAAAATAGTACTTTTCAGCCTGAATGATGTCTGAAAGACAATACCCTTACTTTCTTACTAGGAGCAATTCCACTGCAAACACCCACACCATTGAAACTGTCATCAATGGAGCAACCTAGGAAGATTTGAAGAAGCAATATAGTTCAAATGACACACCAAAGCAACCCTCAACTGTGTTAAAAAATAAAAAAAAAGAAACAACAGGCCCAAAATGGAGTCACTTGTGCTAAGCCCAAGTCACCAAAGCAAGAATTAGTATCTAACGTAATTGCAGCTTTAACCTCCCCCAGGAATGTAACCTTTAACCACTCAACGTGGAATTACTTGGTCAGCACCAGTGAGATAATCTGCCCTACAGACCCCCTCCATTCCCCTCAGGAGAGTGACCTTGCCTGAAACAATGCATTCTTTGTTCATAATTTCCTTTTTCTGCCCCCTTTCCACCTTTAAAAATCTTTCCTTTTCTACAGCTCAGTGGAGCTCGGCTGTCTGCTAGATGGGATGCTGCCTGATTCATGAATTATTTAGTAAAGCCAATTTGATCTTTAAATTTCCTCAGTTGAATTTTTGTTATTTAACAACTGTATAGAGAAAAAACTGTTTTTACAGCTTAACACAGTACCGTATTTTAATCCCATTTAAGAGTGATTTGCATTTTAAAATATAGGTGTTGAGGAAGCTGTTGAGATTTATCAGAAAATACTTCTATAAAAAGGTTGATTCAAAAAGAAATGACAAACCTATTAGGTGCACAAAAGAAGAGAAGGCAAAAGAATTCTCTGATATTGTGAACTGCATTTCCAAAAAGATCAGGCATTAGAATTAATTTTTTTTTCTTTTCACATTTTAAGTCTGCATAATGCAATTTATTCCTTGGCAGTTTAGTAATATAATAAGACAAATTTAAATAATTATACATGCAAATATGTAAAGCTAACCAAGCAAAGAGAAGTATATTTAAACTTAATACATTTTCTTGAGTCTGAAAATCTAATAGGCATTCTTGCCCCTAGTATATTCATATGGTCACTGAGATATAGTTTATAAAAATAATTTGCACAGTAGATTTTAAGCACATCTGTCAGCTACAGTATCCATTTTTTATTGGCACTATTTGTGTATCTATCATTTATTAATGCTTATTATGTGTCAGTCACTAGCCTAAGCCTGTTTCACAGATGGCTTTCTCTAAGTAACAACTTTACAAGGTAAATGTTATTATCCCTATTTCTAGATGACGAAACTGAGATTCAGAAAGAATAAATACCTTACTCAAGTTCAAATAGCTGGTAAGTGGCAAAGACAGAATTCAAACACAAGTTTGATTCCAAAGTCAATACTTTAATGAGAATATAATGTTAATTTTACTGGAGAGGCATTTTCAGAGATATGATAAATGTCTTTATTAGTGCATTTATAAACTATGACTACAGAGGGCAGTTGGGTGTCCCACACACATACAAAGAGCAAAGCAGCACTGAGGGAAGGGATCACAGTCAGATATATAATGCCTTGTGAAATAAGTTAATAAGGGTTGAAACACTGTATGCTTGATGAAATAAATTTCCTAAGGGCAACAGACATTAACAGCTGTTCAAATCTTGTTCAGGTCCCTGTAGGCAAGTATATCACTCCCTCAGTTATTGAGCACATGTGGTGCTCCTGTAGTAACTTTCATTTCATTTACACTGAGAGAGAAGATAAGTATTCTTGGACATCAGCAAGAACAGCCTCACTTTATCCCCATAAACATTCTTGCCTCAAAGTCACCATTTAGCAGCAAAGTTATTTTCCTAAAAATAAACATTTCAAATGTTAATTTTCTGCTTAAAATGTAACAGGGGCTTCCCACTGCACTTATAGAGCCCAAAAGTTTAAAGCCTCCTGCAAGACTTCATGAGATCTACAATCTATGTACAGGCCAATCTCTCCTTCCTGAGGTAGCCTTCAGCCCTAACAACCTTCCTTCTGTTGTCTTCCTTGACTCGGGGCTTTTGATCAGGCTTCCCCCTTTACCAGGAATGTTTCACCCTAAGTCCTTACTTAGCAAACATCTATTTAGCATCAAGTCTCTGTTCTAAAGTTCAGGGAAGTTTCTTTGATCCTTGATAATCAATTCCCTGGAAACCTTGAAAAAAGGTTAAACACCCCTGTTTTTACTTTCATAGCATCCTGTACTTGTCTTTCCAGGGCCTACATGAACTATAGTGGGAGAAGAGGATGTGACCAGGCTCACAACTAGTTGAAAGGGTTGCTCCAATAAAGTAACAAATACTTTAATCTCCTTACTCTGTAAAATCTTGAAAAGCTTAACTTGCATGGGGTAGGGGGTATTGAGCCTGTTACTGCATATTCCCACAATTTTATTGGTAGCATCCATTTCAGATTAAAAATTTACTCATTTTGTTTAAATTTAAACTTATTTAATTGGCTTGGCCATTGTCATTATCAAGAAAAAAGAATTTGTTCCTTTCTGAGTCAATGTTCCTCTAATTTTCGATTCAGTATTATTTTTTTGGTAAGAGTTATCAAAGTATTTTACATTATCAGTGTTAAAAGGAGATATTCAATATAATAAGATATAGTGACTAATACTGTTTGCTGAAAGAAGGAAATTACTCATTGGAAAAAGTGCCATTTGCCGTAAGCGACAGCTTGTCAAGTTGACTGTCATATGTTTAAAGAAAATATTCCTATAAAAAGGAAGTCACAAGGAACAACAACAGCAAAACAGGAATCATATAGATACATATATATATATATATATATATATATATTTTTTTTTTTTTTTTTTTTTTTTCCTGTACGCGGGCCTCTCACTGCTGTGGCCTCTCCCGTTGCGGAGCACAGGCTCCGGACGCGCAGGCTCAGCGGCCATGGCTCACGGACCCAGCCGCTCCGCGGCACGTGGGATCTTCCCGGACCAGGGCACGAACCCGCGTCCCGTGCATCGGCAGGCGGACTCCCAACCACTGTGCCACCAGGGAAGCCCAGGAATCATATTTTTGAAAGTCAAATTTTTTCAGTGCCCTCAGACGGATGGAATTCAACTCTGCCATTTAAAAAGTAATCTTATCAATGTAAAATATGTATACGTTTAATTAAACACCAGTAAGAAACTCTAGAAAAGAATATTCTAAGTGAAAAAAATATATCTTAAAAAGCAGTTAAGTAAGTTCCAGAGATGAATGGTGGTAATGATTTCACATTATGAGTATATTTTATGTCACAGAACTGTACACCTAAAAGAGTAAAAACAGTAAATTTTAAGCTATGTATATCATAATACAATGTTTAAAAAAAAAACAGTAACTCAGTAATTATTATCACATAACCATCTGGAAACACAGAGGCAGAGATTTCCAACCCAGGCACAGTGTATCTGAAATGCAGGCTGCTGAGCGGTTGGATGACAAGTATTGCCTTGACCTTTGAAAAATCTCCAGATAACTTTCGTTATGCCTCCTTTTCACCCCTACTAAGAATCACTGTACTTAAACCATCTTTACAACCCACGATCATTGCAATCAAAGAGTTACTTGGTCTCAATAAATTTCATGTAGGCACTAGATCTACTTTGAACTAATAATTCAAAACCTAAAATAATGTTGACCTCAAATTATTACAAATCATGTATCATATCACAAAAGGATTTAATCTGATTTCAAGATAAAGCAAAAGAGAATTTTCAAAATTATAATTTATATTCAAAACAATTTTTTTTTTCAAAACAATTTTAAAGATGGTAGATGAGTTGTGTTAACATTTTTCCTTGCCACGTTATCATTAAAGTTGGTTCATATGAAGATGATTTTATTTTAAAGATACAGTAGAAACACAGGTTTTATATCATCTTTCCTGTATCAAGAAACAAAGCACATGTCACTAATAACGCATTCTCCCTCAGGCAATGAAGACACTCTTATTCAAGTTAAAATACATCCTGATGAGGTTATGATCTTGGCCTCACACTCCAACACTGAAGTACTATCACTCCATAGTGGAAAAACTAATGGTGTTTATCAGAAAGGATTCAAGGAAAAGGAGTTTTTCAGTAGGAAAAATAAGCAAACAAATCCTAAACTCTAATGCTTATAATCTATGATACAAACAATTATAATGAACATAGTTGGTGGACCTGAGGAATCACTGAAAGAAAAATTATTCCAGATCTAAATCATAATTAATAAAAGGTCCCTGAAATATAAATGACAGCTTAAAAAAGAGAACACAGATTAAAAGTATAGTGATTTGGCTCTGAGTGTCAGACAAGTTTGATCCTTAAAATCCCTTGCAGCTCTAAGAAACTCAACTAGGTAATCTGGGCTTCAAAACCTTGCTGTTCCAAACATCATGTGCTGATCAGCTGCATGGGAAATATCTGATAATTTGATCAAAATACAGAGAGTTCAATCTCCACCACAGACCGACTGGATCACAATCACCATAATGAGCTCCCTAGATGCTTCCTAAACAAATTCAAGTTTGAGACGTACAGCAGCTCTAGCACAGCTCTAAAGAACACACGCAGATCATCCATTCATAGACTTTTAGAGCTTGAGAGTGAAGGACTGTCCTTGGCTGGAGTGCTGGAGGTAGTCACAACCTACAGAATGGGTTCCTGATTATGTTAAACCCAAACAAAGATGTGGCCCTGGCTAACACAGAGCTTGTTACCATTCCCTTTAAATGCACATTCATTCATTGCTAGTTTATAACTCCTTGAATGGTGACATAAGCCTTGATAATAAAAAGCCAGTATCCCAGGGAGAAGTGAGCTCTCGAAGAATGGTGAGACAGGATTTTTTTGGAGCTATTTGCCCTCGGGGGTCAAGGTGTATGCTCCATCTGCTCATGTTCTCTGTGGTTATTCTACATTTTATATTCGTGGCTGACTACAATTGGAAACGTCATCTAATTCAACACTGAGTGTTAGTGGGGAAGAAGTGTAGTCTCCTACACACTAATGATCAGCCCATCAAAAACACTATATTCTCTAAAGTTGTATTTAATGTTTTCAATTCTACTGATAAGTAACTGATTTCACTTAGTTCTTTATTAACTACTTGAAATGAACAACTATCCATGTTATCTTTTTATTTTGCACTGTTTAGTAGTTAGGCTAGTTTTAATATCACTACCCAAGCTAAAAAAAAATGACTATATTGACCAATAGATGTATGGAATATATCACTCTAATCATACTGATGAGTGCTTACAGGGTGCTGTTGAGTTGCTATTTATTCATCACCTACTGTCTCATTTAATCCCCACAGATTTATAGTCAAAAGCTCTTTTATAGATGAGGGAGAAAAACTGAGAGGCAGGGTATAACGGCAAAGAGCACAGGCCCTGGTAAACAGTGTTGGGGTCAAAACTTGTCTCCACCATTCATTAGCTGAGCTACCTCATCTATCAAATAAGGACAACAGTGGCAATTTACTTCTAGTGTTGGTGGGAAAATATGATAACCTACATATGTAAAGCATTTGCAACAGTGCCTGGGATATTATAGGCATTTAAAAAATACTATTTTTAAGCTAATCATCTAAGGAAACATCTTTAGGACTAGGGCCAGGCTGCAAAGGGATGTCTGTTGGGCTGTGGAGCCTGAGGACTTACAATTACACTGTATCACCTACACTTTCCCTAACTCAACCTAAAGCACAAATAGTCTCCTTGTTATGTTATTAATTTTTATTAATGGAAAGTTCATGATGTGAATATTTTCATAGAATACATGAAGAATATCTCTTGCTAAAACATGTTTTGCTAGCCGCAGCAACATGAAAACATTCATATTAACCTTGTTTGGTTAGCAGGAGTTAAATAATAATATCCAATATTTGAAGAGTACTTTACAGTTTCAAAGTGCTTGAATAACAACATTGGTATAAATGATAGAGGTATTTTTATCCCTATTAAGTAGATGAAGACATGAAGGCTCAAATGCTGAAGGTAACAAAAGTCTGAAGTAACAGTGAGATCCTGAAGGAATTCATTTCAAATTTTATTGATACTTACCAAGTGTTCCCTTTGACATAAGAAGTAGTAAGATATAAAGTTGTTGGAATTATTTAAGGCTGTTTGGGAAATAAAGGGACTTAACAATGAGACTTGAGATCATCTAAAATTATTCAATGGTAGATGGCTATATGATGAACACTTTACATTTTTCAAATGATGTATGACTCTCTACATTTTCTGGTATTTGTGTTGTATTTTCTTTTTTGCTGTGTTCATTCTCTAAGTTCTATGAGTGTAGGAACTATGTTTACCTCACTCATCTTTGTATAACCAGCACAGTGCATAGTTATTTTCTGTTATCCCACTGAGTTTCCTAGGTGTTTGTTCAGCATATCAAAAAATGTAAAAACAACACAATTTAACAGTCTAATCACTGAGAACTATCTCATTCAAATTACCCTTCTATTTATTTTTCTATTCTGGAATTTTCTGGGTATAAAAATGCAAAGCAGTATTATCTACTTCTCTTTAGTATATATCACTTATGATATTAGGAAAAATTATAAGAGCAGTAATTTTCTAAATGCTCTCAAAACCATCTAAAACTCACACTCTCTTAACATACAACTGGTAAATTGTTTGATTATCACTATTTTATAGGTAAGGAAACTGAAATCACATGGCTTAACCAGAACTTCACCTAGATTATGCCATTTCATCAGATTTTCCCCCAAGTTGTTTGACAGGAACAAATACCCCCATCTTTCTATGCGACTAGAGTAGCTGTCCTTAACAAACTCCCTAAGAATTATTTTTTATTCTGTATTCAGCTTATCATTAGGCATTGTACAGATATAAATATTTATAGAAAACGTATGCAGGCCCTAAAGGAGACGCTTGCTGTCCATTTGAAGAGATAAGCTGTACTTACACTGAAACTGAAATATCTTTCAAAGGCAACACACCATTACACATGAGACTATAAGTTACAATATAACATTGTATATGTAATTCAAAAATGGAAATATTCAGCGTAGGTTGGTCAGAGCCAATATTCTAGAGCTGCAGCTCAAGAATTTACAAGGATAGACAAAATCATTGCCCATATTCCCTTCTGGTACTTTCATTTTCTCCATTCTAATGTAAAATAATCACCTCCAAAATATCCAATGATTTATGATTTTTAATATACTTCTACAGAACTATACTTACAGTAAATTTTCAATTATTAAGTCCCTTTTCTCATCTTGGGGATCATTACATCACTCATTAGGACCTCCCATTAAAAGAGAAAGAAACCCACAGTATCAGAATTGGCATCTTGTAAACAGCTATTTTTAAAGGCTTTAAGTTATCTGTCACCACAAAAAGAATCTGATGAAATGCATAAAATAGAAATAAAATTTAAAGTTTACTTTTAATATAAAGTAAATAGAATAACCATAAGAACTTTTTAATGGAAACATTCTGCATAATAATATAACTTTTACTAAAGATTCTTCTTTTTTCAACCTTACTTACAAAAGAAAAATTCAGAAGGTTGGGGCTGTAATTCCCTTCACATGTTTTCTTATGGCTATTATTAATCTAATAAAATTAAAATTTAGCAAGATAAGTTTTTGACACACATTCAGGCTTATTTTATATATAAGAACTTGATATGGGAATAAATTGCCTATTTCAAACTTCAACATCACTCTAGAACCTTGTCTCAAAATTCCAACCACCTGCTGAATAGCCATATATAAATTTGTTTTAACTTCTCATATATAACATATACCTACACATATGAACACACATACAAAATTGATATATACACATATTAATGTATTACTATATTCGTTGTATATAACTAGCTTCTATCATGTATCTCTCTTAGCATCTTATTCTCCCTAATATGGCATAATAGAGTCAGCATAAAATCCACAATCAAAATCCAAATTCTGATACTTTCTGTGAGACTTTAGGCGGGTTTCTTAACCGCTAAGAGCCTTATCTTCCATAATGGTTAAAATAAGAGTAATACTGAATTACTGCACAGATTAGAAAGAATGTATGCAATGTCTACCATAGTATAAAACAGAAAGCAAATTCTCATTAAGGGAAAACTCATTATCTTTATTGCTGTTGTTATTCCTCTCCAAACATGCTCTTCCTCTCGACTTTACTTTTCTTGAGTAATGCCATTATCATTCATCCTATCCCATGGCTTGAAACCTTGAAATTATCTTGAATAATCCACTTCCACACTGAATCAAAGGCCAAGTGCTATCAATTCTTCTCTTTGACTATATCATAAATCCACTCCAAAGGCCACCATCTCTTATATTATGGTTGCCACATCATCTTCAAAGTGAACTGCCATATACTCTGATAGACTACTTCCCTCCAGGCTTGCTACCCTCAAAGCCTTCTATACACACAATCTGACATGAGTTCTGCTTTCCTTTTCACAATGTACTGCTACAAATTCTTCACGAACCTCTAATTGCATAAAAATTTAAAACAAAAAAAATTCAAAGTCCATGATGATATGAATCCAATATACTTTCTACTCTCATTTTTTTGTAATCTCCTCCTTCAGTCATGCAAACAAACATTTATTGTGTGGACAAGGTGTTCAGAGCACTGTTCTTGACCAAAGGGATACAACTGTGAACAATGTACTCATGGTCCATACTCATGGAGAACTTTCTTTCTAGTGATAATTAACAGCATTAAACAATAAATCCTTTTTTTAAAAAATTGTTTTCAAAAAAAAAAACACCAACAAATCTTTAATTCTATATGTGATAAGTACCGTGTAGAAGTAAATACAGTTTAGGCCCTGACCTTATCTGAGAGTCTGGGAATGCTTCCCTGTGGAAGTGATATTTGAACTAAAATTTAAAGATGAATAAAAAAGAGGGGAGATTTGGGGGGAAGAGGAATTCTAGCAGAGAAGGGCACAGCACGTGGGACCCACAAACCCTATGCTTCAAGACAAATAAAGTATTGATATATGTAAAATCCATATTTTTCTGCTCCCGAAATCTGTGCCTATTTTCTTTTCACCTGGATTATTAACCATACTGAAGACACTGCTATTGACCCAATTATTTCTAGGAAAAAGTAATTTATTTATGAAGTAAAATACTTTCCTGAAAAATGACTTTTAATCACACAAGCAAAAGATGACTCGATTTGATAATATGTGCTACTGTACTAAACTAAAAAAATGAACTTGTTCTAGAGTGGAAATATTAATGATTCACGGAATTCTTCTGCAAAGGAACTTCAACTTCATTTCAAACATTCATTGTCTAGTTTTAGTATAACATTCATTCAATTCAGAATCCATTTGTATTTTCTTTACCAAGAAAAAATAATCACCCGTTAGCATTCTGTACCACCTTTAGGAAACTGTTGGTGTATGACTGTGTCATGAGATTGAGCATCAATAAGTAACTTTGGGGCTTCCCTGGTGGCGCAGTGGTTGAGGGTCCGCCTGCCGATGCAGGGGACGCGGGTTCGTGCCCCGGTCCGGGAAGATCCCACATGCCGCGGAGCGGCTGGGCCCGTGAGCCGTGGCCGCTGGGCCTGCGCGTCCGGAGCCTGTGCTCCGCAACGGGAGAGGCCACAACAGTGAGAGGCCCGCGTACCGCAAAAATATAAATAAATTAAAAAAATAAGTAACTTTGGTATCACCAAAAATTGCTTTGAGGAAGACATTTTTAATACCATCAGATACCCATTCCCAATAAATCCTGCAACCTTTATCAAAATAAAACTAGACTTTCCATGGCCAACACGACAAAAACAAGACAGATCATGTTTTAAAAAAAAAGAGTGCATGCTTTTTTAATGTAGCCACAATAAATCTATTAACCATTGGACAGTGATGGATTAAGGTTGCACATAAGCACACTTAAGCAGCAACCACTATCTACATTACTCATCTCAGCATTTCCAGGATCAGGCAGTTTTACAAAGACTAGTACAGTAAGACTCATTCCAAAAGGTATTAGAATTATTTTTGCTTTTTAAATGATTATCATTTCTTCTTTTTTTAATGAAAAAATAGTGCTGAACTTAGCAGTGATGATTATTTCTGCCTTTTTCAAACTTTTTTTCTCCTGCCACTGTGACACTGTACTTAAAGCCTTAGTATATAAACATCACTACTCCTTTTTCTATATATGCAGTAGGAATTTAATAAATATTTTTTGGCCTATAAAATAAGAGAAGTGAAACAGATCTTAAGATTCCATATATTACTAACATCAAATGGGTTTTTTGGGTTTTTTTTTTTTGTTTTCGTTGAAATCATGACAACAACCCTAAGGGATATATGTTCAGACTGGGTTGAGAAATGCAAAAGAGGTCAGTGATTCTCAGATCAAAAGAAGAAAATCTCTTGAAGGAGGTGATTTGGAGTTTTTAAAAGCAAAGCTTTTTTCAGGTCAGAGAGCCAAGAGAATTATGCTCAAACAGCAGCATTCTGAATTGTCTTTCTAAATGATTACTATCTGACTCACACATTCTCAGACTTCACATAGTGAAAAGGTGATCAGAGGTATTTTATTTATTTGTTTGTTTTAAAAAACAACATTTCTTTGTGGCTGATGTAGAGTTGGTAGAACTGATGATATTAGCCTAGTTAAATTACAAGACTCCAAATTTTTCAGGTAGTCACGAGAGTAAAGAAGAATTTTAAAACACAGTCACACAAAATATATCCAGATGGAGTTGATACAGGTTTCCCCCCAAAAATCATACTTTTATTTTGACAATTCAAAAGCAAAGTTCGGTTACATCTTTGTGGAAAAACAGATTGAGGGCTTTTGTTGAGTATGCAAATTTGTGAAGGGAAATGAACCAGAGAAAACGTCCCTAAAAACAAAAGCTGTTACTCATATACATCACAATCTTTTAGGGAAATCCTTTAAACTCTGAATATGGATGATTGAATATGGATGATATAAGTGTGAGTGGTAGGTAAAAAGAATATCATTAATCATTTCAAATAAATATTGTTTGGTGACAAAACTTTTCTGAAATTCTCCATCTTCCTGAAAGGTTTGATTAACCTTTTGAATGAAATTCAAAATCAAGTTAAATACAGTGTTTAAAATATTAAAAATGTTCATAAAGGGGAAAAAAGGAGGCTAAATGAAACCCTCTAAGTTTAAAGATTCCAAAACTGATACAGATTGGCTTAAAATTGTAAGGAAGCAAAGCTACTTAAGTATTTTCATGTTTTTGCAAGGTCTGGGCTTTCTGAGAAAAGAAAATTGGAAGTTCAAGAAAGAAATCCCTAGAGAGATCTGTGTGTATCTCCCCTGGAGCCATTAATTTATATTCCAAGGAGTAATAAACATAGGAACTTTCATCTTTACTTCCCAAAGAATAAAAATGCAATAAATGGAAAATAATTACATGATAGATATTAGATATCAATCCAACTATATCATAACTACTTTAAATGTGAATGGTCTAAATGCACCAATTAGAAGACAGAGACTATCAAAGTAGATCAAAAAAAGACCCAACTGTATGTTTTCTACAATAAACCTACTAAATATAAAGACAAAAAATAAATTTCAGACAAAGTAGACTTCAAAACAGAAAATTATCAGGTATAAAGAAGGGCACCACATAATTATAAAAGAGTAAATTCTCCAAGAAGACGTAGCAATCCTAAACGTCTATGCACTGAACAAGAGAGTGTCAAAATACACAATGTAAAAACGGATAGAACTAAGAGGAGAAACAGACAAATCCATTATTAAAGTGAAAGATATCATTTCAATAATTAATAGATCAAGCAGGCAGAAAATCAGTAAGGATATAGTTGACTTAAACGGCACCATCAATTAACTTGACCTATCTGACATTATGGAACACCGCATCAAACAAGAACAGAAAACACATTCTTCTCAATTTCACATGGCACATTCACCAATAGAGACCACATTCTGAGCCATAAAATACATCTTAACAAATCTGAAAGAACGCAAATCATATGAAGTATGTTTTCAGACCACAATGGAATTAAACTAGAAACTAGTAACAGAAAGGTAGTTTGAAAATATCCAAATATTTGGATTGAACAACACACTTTTAAACAAACCATGAGTCAAAGAGAAATTTTTAAAAATATTTTGAAATGAGAATAGAATTTATCAAAATTTATGGGATACAGCGAAAGCAGTGCTTAGAGGGAAATTTATAGCACTAGGTGCACGTATTAGAAAAGAAGATCTAAAAAATGATAACCTAAACTTCTACCTTAGAAAAATAGATTAAAAAAGGAGTAATTTAAACTGAAATCAAGTAGAACAAAAGAAATAATTTAATTTAGAGCTTGAAATCAATGAAATTGGAAGAAAAAAAATAGAAAAAAAACAAAAATCAACACCACCAAAAGCTACTTCTTTGAAAACATCATAAAATTGATAAACTACTTGCCAGGTTAACCAAAAAAAAAAAAAAAAAAGAGAAGACACAAATTACCAGTATCAAAAATGAAATAGGGTTCATAAATACTCATCCCACAGATATGGAATGGTAATAAAGGAATACAATAAACAATTATATGCCCTGAAATCTGATAAATTATCTGAAGTGGACCAATTCCTTGAAAGACATATACTATCAAAACTCACACAAGGATAAACAGATAATCTGAATTACTCTATACCTATTAAAAATTGAATAAGTTATTAATGACCTTCCAATAACAAAAGCATAAGGTCCTGATGTTTCACCAGTGAATTCTACCAAACATAAGGAAAAAATGATATCAATTTTCCAACCTGTATCAGAAAACAGAAGCAAAGGGAATACTTCCTAACTCATTCTGTGAGGCCAATGGTAACTTAATACCAAAACCAGATAGACATTACAACAAAGAAAAACTATACATCAATATCTCTCGTAACACGGGTCCAAATCTTCATTCAACTACTAGAAAATCAAATCCAACAAAGCATATAGAGAATAATATATCACGAACAAGTGGGATTTATTCCAGGTATGCAATACCGGTTTGACATCTGAAAATCAGTGTAGTCCATCACATCAAAAGGCTAAAGAAGAAAAACCATATGATCATATCAGTTGATACAAAAAGAGCATTTGACAAAATCTAACAACCTTTCATGTTTAAAAATTCTCAGCAAATGTGGAATAGAAGGGTACTTCCTCAACATGATAAAGAACATCTACAAAAAATCTGCAGCTAACATCATACTTAACGGGGAGAAACTGGACGATACTTTTCTCACAATATCATCAAGGCTATTTTTAGAATAAAGGATTTTCCCCCTGTAACAAGGGGAAAATAACTTATTCATTTCGCTCTCTGAACGTTTTCATTTTAGGTTCTCTTTACAAATTTTACTTTAACCAACTCTAACATTGCTTATCAAACAAAATAAAAATTAATGTAATTTTTGGGTGGATATATTAGATGTACACTGTATACTAATTAGACTAAGTTTGAGAGTATGGTGTGACTTTTTCATCTTTGTCTTTTGCTATATAGCAGACACTCATGAAATGAATAAAAAAATGTAGAGCGAAAGATTGCAAGCTGTCATTTTTTATTAACTGGTTTAAATCAAATTCTTCATCTAAATAGATTGGATATATAAATATTTTAAGCATAATATATTCACTTTCCTAAAAATATTCTGCTAGCTGAGGAAATAACTAGTATTTTATCTATTTCCAATTGTTTTCACCTATAGCATGCAATTTGTGATTTCAGGAACTATATTAGTGTAGGAATTGTAGATATTCTTAATATAATTACACATTTTGGTAGTTATTACAGAAATGAAAATTTATGCAAAATATTCTAAATCAGAAGTACATAAGGTAGAAAATTAAATCCATTCTGAATCTCTCATTCCACTCCCATCCCAACTGCTGGAAAATCATTTTTAAACATTTGGTAGATTTTCTTCCATATGATTTACACACACAAAAAAAGTTACTGGGATTTTTTAAAATTTTATTCTTTTCTTCCAGTTTTACTGAGATATAATTGCCATAGAGCACTGTATAAGTTTAAGGTATACAGCATAATAATTTGATTTATATACATCATAAAGTGATTATCACAATAACTTTAGTAAACATCCATCATCTCATACAGGTACAAATTAAAGTAATAAATTTTTTTTCTTGTGAATCATACTATGATTTGATTTGTTCTGTTTTCTGATAAATTTCCTGCCATAAAAAATTATTTAAAATTCACATATTTTATGTTCGTTATAAACAATATATTCAAAAGCTCACTGAGAAGTTCCCCAGCAAACATTAATTAATAATTATGATACTTTTTAAATATTCACTTAACTAGAAGCTCTTTTTTCTCATCATTGTCTAGATAATATGATCCACAAACTTGTAGAAATACAAGTATATACAATACTGTCAAATTACAGATTAATGATGATAATTATAATGTACAGAAAACAATACTTTGTAATGAATTTTTAAAGATCTAGTGAAACATTACATTTCAGTAAAAATCAAATGTGATTATCTCAGACTTTGGAAGAAAAATGTAATGGGAGAGACATGATCTGAAACTCAATATAGGAAAAAAAACTTCAAAGAAGTAATGGATACTTCAAAACAAACCAAAAGAGAATCTTAAGACAACATACTATAAAAGTCCCTATTTGTCTGATTATTGCATTTCTGAGAAACAACTTTAATACCCTATGTTACAACACATGATTTTATTTAAATGGTAAATATTAAGTCTTACTGGAATGTATGCCTACATGTTGAAATATTATTGAAAATATTAGATATATCTCTATTGTATATAATATGTATATAATTACATAAATATATGATATAGTAATATTATATGTGATATATAATATTATATATATTTAACTATTTTCCTTTTTTCTGTATAGGTCTTCTGGATTTAATGCAACAGAATAACACAATCGGTTATTGCCAGCCTTTTAGAGAATTAGGTTTGGTGATAAAAATGTTAATTAAAAGCAATCATTTGTAGAAATTGTAGAGCTACGAGGATTCTTACATATCTAACAAATACTCTCACTTTATAAGCGAGGAAAGTGCAGCTAAGAGGTGTGACTTGCCAAAGAACATAGAAATCTAAAAAGTAATCCATTTTATGAAGCTATTTAAGTTTTCACAAGTTTGTAACATTAAGAATATGGTAATGATGATTGTATTGTGCCAGTTATAAAGCTATGCCCTGTCAGATTCACAGCCACCTTCTCTATTCTGAGCGACATGGACAGGGTCTGATGCTTGAAGCTCAAATAAGCATCCACTGTAAGAACTTTGGCTACAATGAATAGCAGTGGTTCCCAGTGCCGCACAAAGTGTTACATACACTTCTCCAAGCTAGAATTCTGGAAGTTTTTACCTGGAAATTCAGATCAATTTTCATACTTCTGTCACTGCTTCATCCACTTAAAAACAGTGGGGTGAAAAAAAAAAAAAAAAAAAAAAACAGTGGGGTGGCCTTGAGCTTACCTTTGCTCAATTCACTTCATAATTTTGATTATGAAATGAGTTAATTTTTATAAATCTCTTAGTGTTTGGTATAAAATAAATAGCACAGTAAATACAAGCTATTATCATTTTTGTGATGATGATTATGATGATGCTTGAATATGATAGCAAGCTAGTAAATTATGATACTCCACATCTTCAATGGAACTTTGCATAGAAAAAAAAACTATAGGTCTATTTTATGACAAAGAGAAAAGGAAACCTGTGTGTGTGTATACATATATATACACACATATTCTTTCCTTCATTAATTTATATTTTAACATTCTTCATAAATGATTTGAAAATAAACAAAAACCACAGAGATGTAATTTTTTTAGACTGATGGGTTTTGTTGTAGCAGAGTACGAAAAGTTCACTGATACGATTTTAGATTTGACATTACAATTAACATTTAAGAAGTTGCCACTTGTCTGAAATGGAATCAACTATATGGTGAAGGATAGTAACTAATTCTTGGTGGTGAGCATGCTGTAGTGTATACAGAAATAAAAATATAATGCTGTATGCAGGAAACTTACATAATATTAATAAACCAATGTTATTTCTAAAATACATATATTTATGCATTATAGGAACATGTTACATCTTACCCATAGAATATATGCATTTAAATAGCTCATAAGAAATACGAATGTTAAGATATTTGATTAAGCTTTGTCTTATCCACTTTCAATACCATAATCTATTATACAATATACAAACATAAATTATTTTATTTGATTAAGCCACTGTTATGTATATTTAGGAGCAGGAAAAAATGTGCATGCTTAGGAAAGGAAAGGAATTTTCTCTAGACCTTCTTAAACACCAAATGCAGAAGGAATAAAGGCTTTGCAGACCTGTGGTAAAAGCCAATGACAATCTGTTTGTATTTCAAGTTTGTGACTGATGCTGACCTCACTACGTGGTTATTTCTCCTAAATGAAGTATAGCTAAGATTTTTTTTCATTCGTGAAACAAATATATTGGGGAATTGTAGAGGTTTAGCTAAGAGGAAAAAAGGGCTCCCTGTCCTCAGTTTTTTTCAGTCTTGAAAAGTAGATAAAACATGAACTATTACCAATTTATAAAATACTTGTTGAAAATGATATAGAGAAGACAGTGGTGGAAACTGTTATTTACTAGATAGTCTCCACATGGATATCTCACAACAAAAATCATTGAGAGTAACGGAAGAACTACTATTACCTGGAGGTTTCTTGAACTTCTCTCTGTGGGAAACCTATAGGCTGAGGACAAGGCATGGAATTTGAGTTCTCTAGGAAGTGGGAAGCAGCAGAAATCCCAATGACCACTTCCGGCAAGAATAAAGAACGTCATGATGTGATAAAATGAAGGATAAAGGTAAGGTGTTATCATCTAGCCAAGGAGAAAAAGACGTGGACGAAAGGAAGCCGAGAGAGAATTTTTGATGTCTGACATGAATGTAGAAATTTGGGAAGATCTTAGGATTCCTGGGGAACTTTCTACATGATGTAGAAAAATATATATATACATTATATTTTAGCAAAATATAATATATATTATACTTTAAAATACATATTATATTTTACCAAATATAGATATAGAAAATATATTTATAATTATATTTTAGCAAAATATACATTATGCTTTAAAATATATATTATATTTTAGCAAAAAATATATATATTATACTTTAAAATCACCAGAGGCAGTTTTTTTTTTTTTAACGTTATTCTGTACATAGCTGGGGCTATGTGGAGCCATGGCTTATACCTGGGTTTTATATAAACTAACCCAAAGTACTTTAGGAGTTAGACGAAGGAAATTCTTCAAAGCTGAAATCATCTTGTAAAGTTTCACAAACGTGCATAAAGGGCTGAGTAATATTTATTTCAGCAGGTGGGGATGGAAATTGTCATGCTATTTATGGGGAATTCTGTCAATAAAAACAAAGTGAAATTTTACAGGGTGAATTTGTGTAAGTAGATTATACTCCAAACCTCCATGAACTTAGTGATATAAAATGTGGAACTGAAAGGTTATTTGTTCCCATCTCTTAGAGAGCCCTGAATTGCAACCATCAGTTTCAGATTCTAGACAAGGGAGTCTCGCAAAAAGGCGTTCTTCAAGAAAGAACTCTAGTGGTAATATTCAGGAAGGCTCGAAGAAAATCAGAAATTAAGTAAAAAACAAAAAAAAGATTTTATAACACAGGCAACAGAACAACAAAAAGTATTAAACGTCTCCTGAAAAGCAAAATGGAAAAAAATTTAATAATCATTTCTTCAAAAATAACTCCTACCTAAATATTTAAATTATAATATATTAATCCTATTTGCAGCGATGTGGTACCTCCTAATTTAAAAAAAGTAACAGTAAAGCACAGCAAAGTTAAATTTAATTTTATTAAAGCTAGTAATGTACTGTTTACTTTCACCTAAAAATTTCACTTTTATGCTATAATACCCATTGATGTTTGTTAAATAGTGCCTAAAAGAGAGCTCTAATGTTATGACCAGCATAGAAATCCACATTCTTTTTTTTTTTTACTTCGCATGCAAGAAACCATGATTTCAGATATAAGCTAAGGCCCACCCATTGTTGTTACTCACTACAATTTCATTAGAATTTTTAAGTAATTAACTTCTATTGAAACCACAAGAATTTTAAATGGCACCATTCAAAGTTAGCAACAGTGAAAGAAATTAAAGCCCAGCTCAGAAGTCAAGTCATCTTATTGTGTATCTGAGGTTGAACACACTCCCACAGGTTAGAGTTGGTGCTAAGTGCAGGAGATTTAAGCACACAGACACGAAATTGTTCTGTTGTTCAGACAACAGAAAAGTTAAGGGAAATAACAGTGCAATTTACATTTTCTCATTTAAGACTCTTTTCATGCACTCAGAAACCAATTCCAATCTAATATGCCATCTAATGATAACATCTTATGAGACTTTTTCTTTTTTTTTTTTTACAAATTCCAAAGGAACAGATTCTCACAGAAGACTTAACTGGCATTGATATGATACAGGGATCCTTTCTCTTTTTCCTTTAAGCTTCTATAGAGAATGCGCAAATTCCTTTCTGAAATGACTGTTCAGATTTAAAGGCATTGACAAATAGCAGAGAAATCAATTCAAATAGTTTCTAAATAAATCATGTACCAAACTCTAGGCTTAAACTGCAGCTTGGCCTTTATTGGAAGGAAAAATGGCAAGTATTTTTAAATAAATTGATCACGATAAATTAAAAGAAAAAATTTAATTTCAGACTTAATTACTAGGAAAATTATCAGTTAAAGAAACTATGCCAAATTATTGAAATTTTTCTACTTGTGATAGGTGAAGCCAAAATATGTTAATCCTGCGGTCTATTTTTTCTGTTCGATAAAAAAAATGTTCATGGTTCTTACGCTTTCACCTGAAAGTCAGAGAAATATCCTATTAAACAAAAGCATTTAAAATAAAAGGGGAGGGCTTCCCTGGTGGCGCAGTGGTTGAGAGTCCGCCTGCCGATGCAGGGGACACGGGTTCGTGCCCCGGTCCGGGAAGATCCCACATGCCGCGGAGCGGCTGGGCCCGTGAGCCATGGCTGCTGAGCCTGCGCGTCCGGAGCCTGTGCTCCACAACGAGAGAGGCCACAACAGTGAGAGGCCCGCGTACCAGGAAAAAAAAAAAAATTCCTCAATAAAGTAAAGCAAGAACTTGCAGACGAATGATTGGCTTAAGGGAGAATAAAAGAAAACACTATGGAGGAATTCAAAATTGCAGGAGAAGTTTTTTTTTTTATATCTGGAAAATATAAAGAATCCTGAGCAACTTTTTAAAAGAACCAAGTGAGGGAGGAGGGACCTTCAAGATGGTGGAGGAGTAAGACATGGATATCGCCTTCCTCCCCACAAGTACATCAGAAATACATCTACATGTGGAACAACTCCTACAGAACACCTACTGAACACTGGCAGAAGACCTCAGACTTCCCAAAAGGCAAAAAACTCCCCACGTACCTGGGTAGGGCAAAAGAAAAAAGAAAAAACAGACATAAAAGAACAGGGACGGGACCTGCACCAGTGGGAGGGAGCTGTGAAGGAGGAAAAGTTTCCACACACTAGGAAGCCCCTTTGCGGGCTGAGACTGCCGGTGGCGGAGGGGAAGCTTCGGAGCCGTGGAGGAGAGCTCAGCAACAGGGGTGCGGAGGGCAAAGCGGAGAGATTCCCGCACAGAGGATCGGTGCCGACCAGTACTCACCAGTCCGAGAGGTTCTCTGCTCACCCGTCGGGACGGGCCGGGGCTGGGAGCTGAGGCTCGGGCTTCGGAGGTCAGACCCCAGGGAGAGGACTGGGGTTGGCTGCGTGAACACAGCCTGAAGGGGGCTAGTGTGCCACAGCTAGCCAGGAGAGAGTGCGGGAAAAAGTATGTTAACTTCCTAAGAGGCAAGGGATCCATTGGTTCAGGGTGCGCGAGGAGAGGGGATTCAGAGCACCGCCTAAACGAGCTTCAGAGACGGGCGCAAGATGCAGCTATCAGTGAAGACACCAGAGACGGGCATGAAATGCTAAGGCTGCTGCTGCAGCCACCAAGAATCCTGTGTGCAAGCACAGGTACTATCCACACCTCCCCTCCTGGGACCCTGTGCAGCCCTCCACTGCCAGAGTCACGTGATCCAGGGACAACTTTCCCGGGAGATCACACAGCGTGCCTCAGGCTGGTGCAATGTCATGCTGGCCACTGCTGCCGCAGGCTCGCCCCGCACTCCGTGCTCCTCCCTCCCTCCGGCCTGAGTGAGCCAGAGCCCCCGAGTCAGCTGCTCCTTTAACCCCGTCCTGTCTGGTCAAAGAACAGATGCCCTCAGGTGACCTACACACAGAGGCGGGTCCAAACCCAAAGCTGAACCCCAGAAGCTGGGCGAACAAAGAAGAGAAAGGGAAATCTCTCCCAGCAGCCTCAGGAGCAGCGGATTAAATCTCCACAGTCAACTTGATGTACCCTGCATCTGTGGAATACCTGAATAGATAACAAATCATCCCAAAACTGAGGTGGTGGACTTTGGGAGCAACTGTAGACTTGGGGTTTGCTTTCTGCATCTAATTTGTTGCTGGTTTTGTGTTTATTTTAGTTTAGTATTTAGAGCTTATTATCACTGGTAGATTTCTTTATTGATTTGGTTGCTCTCTTCCTTTCTTTTATATATATATTTTTTCCTTTTCCTCTTTTTGTGAATGTGTATATGTATGCATCTTTGTGTGATTTTGTCTGTAGAGCTTTGCTTTTACCATTTGTCCTAGGGTTCTGTCTGCCTGTTTTTTGTTGTTGTTGTTGTTGTTTTTTAGTTAGTTTTTAGCACTTGTTATCATGGGTGGACTTGTTTTTTGGTTTGGTTGCTGTCTTGATTCTTTTTTTTTAATCACTTTTTAATTTTGATAATATTGTTTCTTATTTTTTATTTTAATTATTTTATTTTATTTTATTTTATTTTATTTATTTATTTCTCTGTTTTGCTCCCTTGCATTCTGAGCTGAATGGCTGACAGGGTCTTGGTGCTCTGGCCGGGTGTTAGGCCTGAGTCTCTGAGGTGGGGGAGCTAAGTTCAGGACACTGGACCACCAGAGACCTCCCGGCCCCACTTAAGATCAAAGAGCAAAAGCTCTCCCAGAGATCTCCATCTCAACGCTAAGCACCCAGCTCCACTCAACGACCAGCAAGCTACAGTGCTGGACATGCTATGCCAAACAACTAGCAAGACAGGAACACAACCCCACCCACTAGCAGAAAGGCTGCCTAAAATCATAAGGTCACAGACACCCCAAAACACACCACCAGACGTGGACCTGCCCACCAGAAAGACAAGATCCAGCCTCATCCACCAGAACACAGGCACTAGTCCCCTCCACCAGAAAGCCTACACAACCCACTGAATCAACCTTACCAACTAGGGGCAGACACTAAAAACAACGGGAACTACGAACCTGCAGCACGCGCAAAGGAGACCCCAAACACAGTAAGTTAAGGAAAGTGAGAAGACAAAGAAATACAGAGCAGATGAAGGATCAAGGTAAAAACCCACCAGACCAAACAAATGAAGAGAAATTAGGCAGCCTACCTGAAAAAGAATTCATAGTAATGATAGTAAAGACGATCCAAAATCTTGGAAACAGAATGGAGAAACTACAAGAAACGTATAACAAGGACCTAGAAGAACTAAAGAGCAAACAAACAATGATGAACAACACAATAAATGAAATTAAAAATTCTCTAGAAGGAATCAATAGCAGAATAACTGAGGCAGAAGAATGGATAAGTGACATGGAAGACAAAACAGTGGAAATGACTACCACAGAGCAGAATAAAGAAAAAATAATGAAAAGAATTCAAGACAGTCTCAGAGGCCTCTGGGACAACATTAAATGCACCAACATTCAAATTATAGGGAACCCAGAAGAAGAAGAGAAAAATAAAAGGGACAGAAAATATTTGAAGAGATTATAGTTGAAAATTTCACTAATATGGGAAAGGAAATAGTCAATCAAGTCCAGAAAGCAAAGAGTCCCATACAGGATAAATCCAAGGAGAAACATGCCAAGACACATATTAATCAAACTATCAAAAATTAAATACAAAGAAAAAATATTAAAATCAGAAAGGAAAAAGCAACAAATAACATACAAGGGAATCCCAAAAAGGTTAACAGCTGATCCTCCGACAGAAACTCTGTGAGCCAGAAGGAACTGACAGGACATATTTAAAGTGATGAAAGTTAAAAACCTAAAACCAAGACTACTCTACCCAACAAGGATCTCATTCAGATTTGACAGAGAAATTAAAACCTTTACAGACAAGCAAAAGGTAAGAGAATTCAGCAACACCAAACCAGCTTTACAACAAATATTCAAGGAACTTCTCTAGGCAGGAAACACAAGGGAAGGAAAAAACCTACAATAACAAACCCAAACCAATTAAGAAAATGGTAATAGGAACATACATATCAATAGCTACCTTAAATTTAAACGAATTAAAAGCTCAACCAAAAGACATAGACTGGCTGAATGGATACAAAAAGACCCATATATATGCTGTCTACAAGAGACCCACTTCAGACCTAGGGACACATACAGACTAAAAGTGAGGGGATGGAAAAGGATATTCCATGCAAATGGAAATCAAAATAAAGCTGGAGTAGCAATTCTCATATCAAACAAAATAGACTTTAAAACAAAGACTATTACAAGAACAAAGAAGGACACTACATAACGATCAAGGGATCGATCCAAGAAGAAGATATAACAATTGTAAATATTTATGCACCCAACACAGGAGCACCTCAATACATAAAGCAATTACTAACAGCCATAAAAGGGGAAATCGACAGTAACACAATCATAGTAGGGGACTTTAACATCCCACTTTCACCAATGGACAGATCATCCAAAATGAAAAGAAATAAGGAAACAGAAGCTTTAAATGATACATTAAACAAGATGGACTTCATTGATATTTATAGGACATTCCATCCAAAATCAACAGAATACACTTTCTTCTCAAGTGCTCATGGAACACTCTCCAGGATAGATCATATCTTGGGTCACAAATCAAGCCTTGGCATATTTAAGAAAATTGAAATCGTGTCAAGTATCTTTTCCGACCACAACACTATGAGACTAGGCATCAATTACAGGAAAAAATCTGTAAGAAATACAAACACATGGAGGCTAAACAACACACTACTTAGTAACCAAGAGATCACTGAAGAAATCAAAGAGGAAATCAAAAAATACCTAGACACAAATGACAATGAAACACGATGACCCAAACCCTATGGGATGCAGCAAAAGCAGTTCTAAGAGGGAAGTTTGCAGCAATACGATCCTACCTCAAGAAACAAGAGAAATCTCAAATAAACAACCTAACCTTACACCTAAAGCAATTAGAGAAAAAAAACCAAAAAAGCCCAAAGTTAGCAGAAGGAAAGATATCATAAAGATCAGATCAGAAATAAATGAAAAAGAAATGAAGGAAACGATAGCAAAGATCAATAAAACTAAAAGCTGGTTCTTCGAGAAGATAAACAAAATTGATAAACCATTAGCCAGACTTATCAACAAGAAAAGGGAGAAGCCTCAAATCAATAGAATTAGAAATGGAAAAGGGGAAGTAACAACTGACACGGCAGAAATACAAAGGATCATTAGACATAACTACAAGCAACTCTATGCCAAAAAAAAGAACAACCTGGAAGAAATGGACAAATTCTTCGAAATGCACAAACTTGTGAGACTGAACCAGGAAGAAATAGAAAATATGAACAGACCAATCACAAGCACCGAAATTGAAACTGTGATTAAAAATCTTCCAACAAACAAAAGCCCAGGAACAGATGGCTGCACAGGCGAATTCTATCAAACATTTAGAGAAGAGCTAACACCTATCCTTCTCAAACTCTTCCAAAATATAGCAGAGGGAGGAACACTCCCAAACTCATTCTATGAGGTCACCATCACTCTGATACCAAAACCAGACAAAGATGTCACAAAGAAAGAAAACTGCAGGCCAATATCACTGATGAACATAGCCGCAAAACTCCTCAACAACATACCAGCAAACAGAATCCAACAGCACATTAAAAGGATCATACACCATGATCAAGTGGGGTTTATCCCAGGAATGCAAGGATTCCTCAATATACGCAAATCAATCAACGTGATACACCATATTAACAAACTGAAGGATAATAACCATATGATCAACTCAATAGATGCAGAAAAAGCTTTTGACAAAATTCAACACCCATTTAAGATAAAGAACCTCCAGAAAGTAGGCATAGAGGGAACTTACCTCAACATAATAAAGGCCATCTATGACAAACCCACAGCCAACATCGTTTTCAGTGGTGAAAAAATGAAACCATTTCCACTAAGATCAGGAAGAAGACAAGGTTGCCCACTCTCACCACTATTATTCAACATAGTTTTGGAAGTTTTAGCCACAGCAAGCAGAGAAGAAAGAGAAATAAAAGGAATCCAAAATGGAAAAGAAGAAGTAAAGCTGTCACTGTTTGCAGAAGGCATGATACTATACATAGAGAATCCAAAGATGCTACCAGAAAACTATAAGAGCCATTCAATGAATTTGATAAACTTGCGGGATACAAAATTAATGCACAGAAATCTCTTCCATTCCTATACAGTCATGATGAGAAATCGGAAACAGAAACTAAGAAACACTCCCATTTACCACTGCAACAAAAAGAACAAAATACCTAGGAATAAACCCACCTACGGAGACAAAAGAGCTGTATGCAGAAAACTATAAGACACTGATGAAATAAATTAAAGATGATACAAACGGAGAGATACAGCATGCTCCTGGATTGGAAGAATCAACATTGTGAAAATGACTCTACTACCCAAAGCAATCTACAGATTCAATGCAATCCCTATCAAACTACCAATGGCATTTATCACAGAACTAGAACAAAAAATTTCACAATTTGTATGGAAACATCAAAGACCCCGAATAGCGAAAGCCATCTTGAGAAAGAAAAACAGAGCTGGAGGAATCAGGCTCCCTGACTTCAGACTATACTACAAAGCTACAGTAATCAAGACAGTATGGTACTGGCACAAAAACAGAAATATAGATCAATGGAACAGGATAGAAAGCCCAGCGATAAACCCACGTACATATGGTCACCTTATCTTTGATAAAGGAGGCAAGAATATACAATGGAGAAAAGACAGCCTCTTCAATAAGTGGTGCTGGGAAACCTGGACAGCTACATGTAAAAGAATGAAATTAGAACACTTTCTAACACCATACACAAAAATAAACTCAAAATGGATTAAAGACCTAAATGTAAGGCCAGATACTATAAAACTCTTAGAGGAAAACATAGGCAGAAGACTCTATGACATAAATCACAGGAAGATCCTTTTTGCCCCACGTCCTAGAGAGATGGAAATAAAAACAAAAATAAACAAATGGGACCCAATGCTAAAAGCTTTAGCACAGCAAAGGAAACCATAAACAAGATGAAAAGACAACGCTCAGAATGGGAGAAAATATTTGCAAACGAAGCAACTGACAAAGGATTAATCTCCAAAATTTACAAGCAGCTCATGCAGCTCAATATCAAAAAAGCAAAAAGCCCAATCCAAAAATGGTCAGAAGATCTAAACAGACATTTCTCCAAAGAAAACACAGATTGCCAACAAACACATGAAAGGATGCTCAACATCCCTAATTATTAGAGAAATGCAAATCAAAACTACAGTGAGATATCATCTCACGTCAGTCAGAATGGCCATCATCAAAAGATCTACAAACAATAAATTCTAGAGAGGGTGTGGAGAAAAGGGAACCCTCTTGCACTGTTGGTGGGAATGTAAATTGATACAACCACTAAGGAGAACATTATGGAGGTTCCTTAAAATACAAAAGATAGAACTACCATACGACCCAGCTATCCCACTACTGGGCATATACCGTGAGAAAACCATAATTCAAAAAGAGTCATGTACCACAATGTTCACTGCAGCTCTATTTACAATAGCCAGGACATGGAAGCAACCTTAGTGTCCATCGACAGATGAATGGATACAGAACATGTGGCACATATATACAACGGAATATTACTCAGCCATAAAAAGAAACGAAATTGAGTTATCTGTAGTGAGGTGGATGGACCTAGAGTCTGTCCTACAGAGTGAAGTAAGTCAGAAAGAGAAAGACAAATACCGTATGCTAACACATATATATGGAATATAAGGGGAAAAAAATGTCATGAAGAACCTAGGGGTAAGACGGGAATAAAGACACAGACCTACTAGAGAATGGACTTGAGGATATGGGGAGGGGGAAGGGTAAGCTGTGACAAAGTGAGAGAGTGGAATGGACATATATACACTACCAAACGTAAAATAGAGAGAGCTAGTGGGAAGCAGCCGCATAGCACAGGGAGATCAGCTCAGTGCTTTGTGACCACCTGGATGGATGGGATAGGCAGGGTGGGAGGGAGGGAGACGCAAGAGGGAGGAGATATGGGAACATATGTATATGTATAACTGATTCACTTTGTTATAAAGCAGAAACTAACACACCATTGTAAAGCAATTATACTCCAATAAAGATGTTAAAAAAAAAATCCCTGCCTGTTTTTGTTAACTTTGGATTCCATAGGATAATCCAATAACCTACCACGATTATGAACTTTCAATAAGCATTTTTGAACTGGTTACGCACACATGCCACCTAAAGCTACTTAAGCTAGATGACACCCTTAACATGAATACTACAATTGATCCTTGAACAACATGGTTTTTGTGTTTTTTTAAACAACCGAACATTTTTTATTTTATTTTTAATTAATTTATTTTAGTTTTGGCTGTGTTGGGTCTTTGTTGCTGTGCACAGGCTTTCTCTAGTTGCGGTGCACAAGCTTCTCATTGCGGTGGCTTCTCTTGTTGCCGAGCACAGGCTCTAGGCACACGGGCTTCAGTAGTTGTGGCACGTGGGCCCAGTAGTTATGGCTCGCGGGCTCTAGAGTGCAGCCTCAGTAGTTGGTGGCGCACGGGCTTAGCTGCTCCGCAGCATGTGGGATCTTCCCAGACCAGGGATCAAACCCGTGTCCCCTGCATTGGCAGGCAGATTCTCAACCACTGTGCCACCAGGGAAGTCCCAACAACATGGGTTTGAACTGCATGGGTCCGCTTATAATGTGGATGTCTTTCACTAAATATATACTATAGTACTACACGGTCCCAAGGTTGGTTGAATCCAGTATTCACTGATGTGGAATTGTGGATACCAATTGTAAAGTTACACGCAAGTTTTTCAGTATGTGGATTTTTCACTACGTGGATTTTAGGTTGTGCAGTGGGGTCGGTGACCCTAACCCCCTTGTTGTTCAAGGGCCAATTGTATCTGCAGAGGCATGATTCTGCATTTCATGAAGGAGTGCTATCTGTAAACTAGCTGTACAAATGCCTTCACTTGTTTTCAGATATTATTAATTACAAAATGAAATATTGTCATACATTCATAAAAGAGCTACTGTACTGCTTTTCATGAGGTAATAATGACTATTTGTTGCTTGACTGATGGACTAGAATACTTGGACTTACACTATTAATAGGAGCAATTTTCACCTCAACGAGTATCTCCTATCAGGGACTTCATTATAAAATAACTAAAATGGATATGTATAAACTACCCAGTGGTTTACCAATTATTGTCATGATCCACTAATACGTTTGATAGCAAATATAATGTCAAATAAAGGTGTTGTTCAGAACTGTTAAGCTAATGGGAAAACTTACCTGATTTAGCAAGGCCATGATATAGTAAGTAAAAAAAGAAAATTTTCCAAGGAGAAAAAATAAGTCCATCCTATATTACAGGATCTCAAATCAATAATATAAAGTTATTCTCTATCATTTTTCTTGGTACTCTGAGTATCTGAGAAATTTAAATATAATGAATCACTTTCCAAAAATAAATTTAAGATATTAAGTAAAATAAATTGTTCTATATGAAAACTACCTATTTCTCTTTTGAAATTCATTTGCACTTAATATTGACTGAAAAAATATACAATTAAAGCTATTTTATTAAGGAACAAACTGGTAATAAACAGCTATGAAGTCAAACACACCACTTAACAATGCATGATCAAAAACAAAACGTATCCTAAAAATGCCTGAGAGTTTCAAGTCATCCTCAATTCAACACTGTAGACAAGTGTTCACACACCAAAGAACTTAAATATGTTAAATGGCAGAGACACTTAAGCTAAGGTGTTTGTTCCAAACTGAATGAGGATTTCATGGCCTTTTAAGATTTTCTATATTCCCTCATCACTAACCATTAAAGCTTAGCAAGTGAACAAAGCAAACAGAAAAAGCAAGTTCTCTTTAAGCAACTATCAGAGTTTATAGAGATTAGGAGGGAAAAAACCCCACAACTACATTCAAATACTGTGGCATTGGAACTGGATTCCTAATATGATCTGTCCTATTTAAGAAAATATAGAGGATTTATAGCAGTGGGAAAGGAGCATAATAGATGCCGATAAAAGGCTTCTTTCAGTGAGGAAGTGTCTAGCCTAAGAAAAAAATAAGTCAGACGTCACTAGATATTGTAAATTCCCTGCAGGAAAGCTTCCTTACAATGCCTCCTTTAGAAAGGTGAATAAAGAGGGTGAATCTATTAGAAAAGGTAGGAGAAACTGAAGCCAAGTATGATAAGCCCTTTAAGAAGTTACTACAATTTATTGTGAGATGGTTTCCTCCCTTCAGCAACCTTGGTTATAACTTGAAAGATGCTGGGGAGAGGAAATGAGTGAAAAAAAAAATATCTTCAGGAAAATTTTTTAAAAGATAAGTGCTTCATTCCAAAGGGTACTAACTTGCTAATTTCTAGCCTAGCCATTCAGATGGAAATGTTTCACTGTAAATAAGTTTCTTCATGTAGCTAGTGATACTGTCTCAAAAATCTCCAAATATTTTAGCATTAATAACTTATTATTTAAAAATTCTGTTGTCCCATTTACCAAATCATTAATTCACCTCAAGCTTGTAGATGTGGACTCTTCAACATATATTCTCATTTCAGTATAGCTTTGCTTTACCATCTGAGAAATGTTAGGAATTGCAATAATATGTTTTTTATGCAAATGCAATATGCTTTTAATGCAAATGCAAAGTCAAATATATGTTCTAATATCTATAGGCAAGAAAAAATAATTACATTCTAATAATATAATATTATTAGTATAGTAGTAATAATATAGTAAAATAATACAGTATTTTATATATCATGTTATTTAACCCAGAAAACATCACAATAGGAAAATTCAGACAGTACCTTTTTCTATATAGTCAAAAACACTGAAGTTGATAGAAATAATTTACTTTTTTAACCTAAGAGTCTTAATGTAAATACACTACAAAAAAGGCACTCTGCATACCGAGTGTTTGCCACTTGTAAAATAAGATGGCATTTGTCAAATGGTAAATAAAAAGGAGATTGTTTGGGAAATAAGTAATAAAAGAGCTGCATTTGTTAACTGTTGTCAGCTCTGGTTTCCTTTCCATGACAGCATAATCACTAGCACATAAAACTCATGTCTGAAAAAAACAGAAAAACCACGTTCTAGTTAGATTGTAATATGACAGAAGTATCTAACGTTATATCAGCAGAGACACATCAACTGAGAATATTTCCTAATAAGAAATGACTTACACTGTTTAAAAAGGATTTTTGCATAACGGATAACATACATGAACGTCCATGACTTGGATCTATGGTAGCACCAAAACTCTTGTCTCCACAGCCCCCCACACTGTCTCCCCTTCATGATGGAACATGGTGTGCAGAGCAGTTCTCACTGTGTTACACTCACTTTGGCAATTTAATGTTTGTTTAACATTTGTTTTTACATGCTTATTGCCCTCTGTACTCTAACAAGACCATACATGGCATACCAATCAGAGGGACTGAGGAGCAGGTACACTTCTCGCACATTCCATCTCTCTACCTGTTAATGCTAAGGTAGAGTAAGGGCCAAATGGCCAGAAACTTTTTCTGGGCTGAGGTCCTCCTGACTGGCTAACTGATTATCTTCTGTGAGATATCATTATGATTAACTTATTTTTATGCTTTTCACCAGTGTGTGGCCAATTAAGATGACACAACTCATTAGACAAGGTCCTTAGGCACAGCGAACCAAGTCATTTCATCATCACTGAGAATAGAATCTCACTGGCAATCCCCAACCTATTTTGAACATCCTCTGCCTCACGTTACTCATCAATACTGATACCCTTAGTTTTCCCACTTATTACCTCCAAACTAAGTAGAATTGAGATAAATACCACCTTACTATTGAATCAGCACATTATTTACTTATTTTTAAATTACTGATGCAAAGGCAATAGGAAAGCTGATTTATGCTCATATTAAATATGAATATTTCCTTTTTTAACTGCTAGTAAACTTATTAGCAGAATTAGAATCTTAACTTGATAATAAACTTATTTTAACAGTTCCCAAAGTAACCATATTGATCAGAATATTGTCCAAATGTATTTCTCACCACATTCTTTCAATTTCCTGGAAAGGCGATCATTTGATAATAAACACAGACTAAAGAATGGAATATCACATGTCACTGATAATGAATAAGCTAGAGCTACACATATCAACTTGAATGAATTTCATAAGTACAAAGAGCCAAACAAAACTATGTTGTAGAATATATATTTTATCATCTCATTTACACAAAGTTCAAAACAAAAAAATACTACATACCGTTTGGGGATGCCTATATTTAAATACCTATATTTAAATATATTTAAATACCTATATTTAAATATATATTTAAAAACCTATATTTAAATTATATTATAATTAAATACCTATATTTAAAAAAAATAATTTAAAATGCATGGCATGATGAACACCAATTTCAGGATGGTAGCTACCTCTAGGGGAAAGGAAAGATGATCAGGAAAGGGACACAGAGGATGGAATTTAACTGCTTTGACAATACAGGTATCCACCGCTTTTCAAAAGTTCACTTTATGCCACTTCACTTTTCTGAAAGTCCTGCATTAGCACCTGTTTTCACTAACCAAAAGAAATCCGAAGAGGATTTTCATTTTTACGAAAAAAGACAAAAACCAAAAATAGCGTTTAGCATTTGTTTTGTGGCAAGCTCTTATAGAGGCAGCATGCACCCTGACCGGCAAGAGTGGCACTGCCAAGCTCCTTCTCTAGGAACCACACTGATTATTTCAGCATCAAACCTCCATAGCTTTGAACTGTGACTGTGAGCATCTGTGCTTTATCTCGATTTATTTTGTGTATCTGTTAGCAGGATGTGTCCTACAGTAATTGTTTCTTTGCTTTATGCCATTTTGGTCTATGTAAGTTTTCATAGGAACCTATACTTTGGACAGTGGAGAAACCTGTATTTTACTACCTAAGCCAGGCGATGACTACGTGTGTGCTTGAGTTTTCCCTAAATATTGCATAATAGTTTAAAATCTAATAAGTGTTTTGAAGTAGTATCCTTCAAATTAAACATGCTAATGTTTATAAATCAAACTGACTCCTCGTTGATAAAACTTTCATTAATTAGCTATATAAACACTTGCAAACTAAGTAAAATCACACAAATTTGTCTAAAATTTGACAGAAATATGAAAGATCACTAAAATTTTTATAAACCTTTTTTTTTTAGTTTTTTCTTTTTATTTTATATTGGAGTATAGTTGATTCACAATGTTATGCTAGTTTCAGGCGTACAGCAAAGTGATTTAGTTATACATATATTTATTCTTTTTTGAATTCTTTTCTCATTTAGGTTATTACAGAATATTGAGTAGAGTTCCCTGTGCTACACAGTAGGTCCTTGATGTTTATCTATTTTGTATATAGTAGTGTGTATCTGCTGACCCCATATATTTTAGAGACATTTTCCAAAAGATGCTGTTACCAAAACATTGCTCCAATCATCCCTTTCTGTATCCTACTCATACTTCAGAGAGATTTTCTACATGATGTGCAACTTTAGTGATGCTATGCAGGCCAATCCTCTACACAAAGAAAATAAGATTTTTTTTAAAAACCCAAATATCGTCAATTAAAGAGGCTTTCTAAATTTTAAAAAATCTCAAAAGAAGTACTGCTTTACATTATACACCACTAAAGTTTTGAAAAATCAGATCTAAAGGAAAAGAAGCAATATGAAAAATGAAGAATATAATAAAATTCAGAAACACTTTAGTTCTTAAAGAATTTTAAAAAGGCTGGATCATTATCCAAGTGTTATATCGCTTAATTCACCCTCTAAAACTTCTCATATTTTCATTTCCATTTCCACTGTAACTCAGTACTGAGTATCACTCCCCATGTTTCAGCCAGAAACTATAGGTTAGAAACAGCAACAACAAAAAAAGTCTATGGTTTGAACAGTATGAAAGAACTGAAGAAGTTAAAAAATGGTAAATTAAATCTTCTATGGACCCTATTTGTAACTTACTTTTGTTCCTATTTAATTCAAAATGTTGAATAGCAATTCTTTGAAAATATGATTCTATAGAAAAGTCAGATTTTCTAAAGTGGTTTTTATCTATTACATCTATATCTATAGATATATTCACACATAACTCCCTGAAAAACAGGTAGTTCATATGTTATTTTCACATTGTTGAAGCAGGATCCACTAGACCATCATGTATCCTTCTTACATGAAATGGGAAAAAATCTTATATAGGATAACTTTATGCCAGGAACATCTGTCCTCAGGGGTAACATAATGACAACATGTGTACTAAAAGCCACGAATTAAGTAATTTCAACAGACTAGCAGATCATAACGAATAAGTTGTTCATGTTTCTTATTTTAATAAGCATATAATGTTAAAATTTAAAAATATGTAAATTTTTAATCTTTTATAATTAGGAATTTGATTTTCTTTTATCCTCAACTCAAGAATAGGAATAGCAAATTTTTATGCTAAAGTGGCTAGAAGGGTCAAACAAGTAATACAAATGAGTCAAGTAGGAGACATTTAATATGGAGTGATGGGGACCAGGGCAAGGTGGAAACCCTTTTTTATCCACATTAGGATAATAAGGAAAATTGTTAAAGTCCATGATATGGGCAAAAAGTGTACTGGGTATGCTGTCAAAAGCACTCTTCTGGGTTATATCTGCCTTTCGTTATCTTTGAGATATCTAACAACTCAGTTATAGAGCACTGATTACAAGGCAAATGATTCTTGTCTATAGAAATGTAAATAGTGCATCCTGGAGATGTAATTGATGATTGCCCAGTGGATAATGAGCAGTTATGCATCTATTTCTAACTTCATTTCAGAATTCCTAATTGGCTTTATCTGGGTTTTATTTTGTTTTGTTGATTTTCTTTTTAACTAGTTTTAACATCTTACTGGATTCCTCACTAATTAATAAGCTAAATAAAAATCTTTGACCCATGTTCTTTTTACATTCATGAGTCATGATATTACCTCTTTTGAAATTAATTTTCATCGAATCTACATACCAATAGACAAATAAATCACATTAGGAAAACTCCACATAAAAATTCTGAAAAGGTCTATTAACATGTGACAGGTACAAAATACCTATATTTTACCAAGTAATTTACAAAAATGATATTTTGTAATTTTATCTGCCGTTCAGCTCAAGTTTGAATGATAATATAATGTATTTTTTAAATTTTATTTATTTATTTATTTTTGGCTGCGTTGGGTCCTTGTTGCTGCACGCGGGCTTTCTCTAGTTAGGTGAGCGGGGGCTACTCTTCGTTGCAGTGCGCGGGCTTCTCATTGCGGTGGCTTCTCTTGTTGTGGAGCACAGGCTTCAGTAGTTGTGGCACGCAGGCTCTAAAGCACAAGCTCAGTAGCTGTGGCGCACTGGCTTAGTTGCTCTGCGGCACGTGGGAGCTTCCCGGACCAGGGCTCGAACCTGTGTCCCCTGCATTGGCAGGCAGATTCTTAACCACTGCGCCACCAGGGAAGTCCCAATAATGTATGTTTTATGATCAGTCATAAAAAGCTAGATCAAACAATGCACGTCTGTTTAGCAAGCTATACCAGAATTTAAAAGCATGTTTATAAGAGAAGATTGGTCAAAATAATCTGAAAAATACTTCCTAATACAGATATTCTGGGATTCTTTAATATTGTCCCTTGCGCCATTTATGAAACAGCAGCAGAAGATAAACGGTTTGTACCCTTCCCCCTCGAGAATAAGACTATCAAGGTTAATGCCCTCCATTACCTCAATAAGCAATAAACTTAGCTTTGCTTCAACAGGAGGTTATTTAGGTGGTATTTTCCAGAAGCCGTAATTCAACACTTTTCTAATGTAAATGATCTAAAGTTCTCTGACTTATTAATCAATCTCTAGCTGCAGAATAATTTAAATGATTGAAAATAATTTTATAAAACTTTGTTGACTATGATTCATGTCTGGGATGACCAATACTCCTACTTCTAGATGACATTTTCTGACTGTTTTTCAATTACCTATTTGTTCATATTTTCAACTTACCCCCCAAATTTCAAATCTAGTTTCCCCAATATTGCATTTCTCCTAAATCATTCAGATCACTAGCAAGGAAGTACAACATATCTTTATTTTATATATTAAAAAGCTCTAAGATACATAAGGGTTTTAAGAATTATCATTTGATATCCATTTGGTTTCCAAAGAATGCTACCAAATTTAATTTTATATACTAAGTATAAATAATGAAATATGGTTATAACATTTACTTTAAATGAGCAAAAGTTTTGGATTAAAATTTTAGAATATATTTTATATACTAAAATATACATAAAATCATTACTTTTAAAGGATGTCTTCAAAAGTTCTTTTTGATTTATTAAACTCAAGTATAAATAGTCCAAAAGAATGTAAGATAGTTAGGAAGTTTCTACTAGAAGAAGATAGTAAAAACTCTCTGAAGGCAGGTTTGTTTTTTCTGACATAAGCATTATCTCCAAGTCTCATTTCATAGATCAGCACTGTCCAATACGTGGCCACATGTTGTTATTTAAATTTAAATCAATCCAGTGTCTCAATGGCAAAAGCCACATATCAAGTGCTTAATAGCTAAACCTAGTTAGTGATTACCCTACTGGTCAGTAGAGACAGAGAATAGTTCCATCACTGCAAAAAGTTCTGTTGAACATAGCTATATTATATAACCCTATATTATTAATATTCAATTTTAGCAAAATCAAACAAAAGCCAATATTTTCACTATAAATATCTGTTTATGCAGTCCTACTTCATTTATTCCAAAAGAAAGGGAGCCTTGAATAGGGCTGTATAAAGAGATAATTTTCAGTAAAACGTAAAACCATGACATCCACATACATTCAAAAATGAATACGTGGGCTTCCCTGGTGGCGCAGTGGTTGAGAGTCCGCCTGCCGATGCAGGGGACGCGGGTTCGTGCCCCGGTCCGGGAAGATCCCACATGCCGCAGAGCGGCTGGGCCCGTGAGCCATGGCCGCTGAGCCTGCGCGTCCGGAGCCTGTGCTCCGCAACGGGAGAGGCCACAGCAGTGAGAGGCCTGCGTACCGCAAAAAAAAAAAAAAAAAAAAGAAT
>NW_021703779.1:25035463-25309480 GCF_005190385.1 Monodon monoceros | reverse complement strand
AAAAAAAAAAAAAAAAAAAAGAATACGTGTTCAAGATTTTACTTCTAACTCATTCAATGAGGAGACCTGGCACATCGTATAACCAGTTTACAGGACTATTTTCTATAGTTATTTTCTTCGTGGTTACCATGGGGATTACATAAAACATGGTAAAGTTGTAATAATCCATTTGAAACTATTTTAAATTAATAACCTCAATCACATACAAAAACTCTACTCCTAGATCTTAAACGTTCTCATCACAAAAAAGAAATGTTAATTATGTGAAAGGATGGAGGTGTTAGCTAATGCTATGGTGGTAATCATTTTGCAAGGTACAAATGTATCAAATTAACATGATGTACACTTAAATTTACACAGTTATGTATCAATTATATCTCAATAAATCAGGTAAAAAATTCTACCTCTTTACATTTCTGCCCCCTACTTTATGTTATTGATGCCACAAAATACATCTCTTCATCTTGTGTATCCATTAACACAGATATATAGTTATTTCAATGTTTCTTTTAAATTCTATATCAGAATTAAAATTAGTTTATGCACCCGCATTACAAGACTACAGTATTCTTTGTCTATATATTTACCTTTACCAGAGATTTTAAATTTTTTTTTTCTTTGCGGTACACGGGGCTCTCACTGTTGTGGCCTCTCCCGTTGCGGAGCACAGGCTCCGGACGCACAGGCTCAGTGGCCATGGCCCACGGGCCCAGCCGCTCCATGGCATGTGGGATCCTCCCGGACCGGGGCACGAACCATTGTCCCCTGCATAGGCAGGCGGACTCCCAACCACTGCACCACCAGGGAAGCCCTATCAGAGATTTCATATTTTCATATGGTTTGGTATTGCTGTCTCACATGCTTTTCTTATTTTTGTTTTAACAACCTGAAGAACACCCTATAGCATTTCTTTTTTTTAATTAATTAGTTAACTAATTAAATTATTTATTTATTTTTGGCTGCATTGGGTCTTCACTGCCCGTGTCCCCTGCATCGGCAGGCGGACCCTCAACCACTGCGCCACCAGGGAAGCCCTATTTTGGTTCTTTTTTTATAGTTTCTATCTCTTGATGTTCTCGTTTTCTTTGTGTATCATTTTCTTGATTTCATTTAGTGTTGTCTGTTTTCTCTCTCAGCAAATTAGGCAATTTTAAGGTGGTCATTTTGAAGTCTTTCTCAGGTAATTCATTAAATTCTGTTTCTTTACAGTTTGTTCCTGGAGATTAAATTAGTTCCTTTGATTGGGTCATGATTCCCTGTTTCTTTGTATGCTTTTTGATCATTTGTTGATATTTCAGCATTTGAAAAAAAATAGCCACCTCTCCAAGTCTTTATGGACTAGCTTCATACAGGGGAAGACCTCTACCAACCACCTGATAGAGATTCCAAGGACCTCTCAAAACTTTCCTGAGGATCCAACTTCTCTGGGGTAGTGTGGCCCCAGTTAAGGAGTTTTTCCTATTTTCACTCGGGAGCCTGTAATCTCTTCCTCCTTCTGGTGTCTTTTCACAGTACTACAGTCTCTCTAGTGCTGTAACAAGCCACAGTGCTCACCTTTTTTTTTCCTTTTTTAACTTATAGAATTTTATATATATATATTTTTTGCGGTACGCGGGCCTCTCACTGCTGTGGCCTCTCCCGTTGCAGAGCACAGGCTCCAGACGTGCAGGCTCAGCGGCCGTGGCTCACAGGCCTAGCTGCTCCGCAGCATGTGGGATCTTCCTGGACCGGGGCACGAACCCGTGTCCCTTGCATCGGCAGGCGGACTCCCAACCACTGTGCCACCAGGGAAGCCCCAGAATTTTATTTTTAACCATATACTTTTTATTGAGGTAATACTGGTTTATAACATTATTTAAATTTCCTAAGTACAACATTATCTTTTGACTTCTGTATAACACTACAGTGTGTTTGCCACCAAAAGTTTAGTTTCGATCTATCAACATGCAGTTACTTAACTCCCTTTATCCATTTCACCCTACCCCTACCTCTCTTGCCCTCTGGTAACCACTACTCTGTTCTCTGCATCTATGTGTTTATTTTTGGTTTAGTCTTTCCATTTATTTATTTTTTGTTCCATATATGAGTGAAATCACACAGTATTCTTCTTTCTCTATTTAACTTATTTCCCTTCACATAATACCTTCACAGTCCATCCATGTTGGCACAAATGGCAAGATTTCATCTTTTTTATGGCTGAGTAGTATTCTATCATCTATATGTTGACACCAGTATCAACAACAGTACTGCCTGTACTGTCTTCTAAGAAGTCTGTGGTTTCAAGTCTTAGATTCAAGTCTTTAATCCATTTGGAGTTGATTTTTGTGTGTGCTGTAAGATGATGGTCTAGTTTCTTTTCCATGTGGCTGTACAGTCTTCCCAACACCATTTATTGAAGAGACTATCATTTTTCCATTGTATGTTCTTTTCTCCTTTGTCATAAATTAATCATCCATATATATGTGGGTTTATTTCTAGGCTCTCACTTCTGTTCCACTGATTCGTGTGTCTATTTTTCTGTCAACACCATGCTCTTTTGATTACTACAGCTGTGTAGTATAATTTGAAATCAATGAGTGTGATACTTCCAGTCTTGTTCTTTTTTTCTCAGAATTGCTTTTGCTATTCAGGGTCTTTAGTGGTTCTGTACAAATTTTAGAATTTCTTTTCTATTTCAGTGAAAAAGCTCATTGGGATTTTGATAGGGATTGCACTGAATCTGTAGATTTCTTTAAGCAATATGGACATTTTAACAATATTAATTCTTCCAATCCATGAGCATGGAATATTTTTCCATTTCTTTGTGTCTTTTTCTTTTTAAATTCATTGATACAGTTTTATTTTACTTTGAATTTTATTTATTTTTATTTATATTTTTTGGCTGTGTTGGGTCTTCATTGCTGTGTGCGGGCTTTCTCTAGTTGTGGCAAGCAGGGGCTACTCTTTGTTGCAGTGTGTGGGCTTCTCATTGTGGTGGCTTCTCTTGCTGTGGAGCATGGGCTCTAGGTGCACAGCTTCAGTAGCTGTGGCACGTGGGCTCAGTAGTCGTGGTTCACAGGCTCAGTAGTTGTGGCGCACAGGCTTAGTTGCTCCACGGCATGTGCAATCTTCCCGGCCCAGGAATCCAACCCACGTCCCCTGCATTGGCAGGCGGATTCTTAACCACTGTGCCACCAGGGAAGTCCTCTTTGTGTCTTCTTAATTTCTTTCAACAAGATAGTTTTCAGTGTACACTTAACTCCTTGGTTAAATTTATACCTAGATATTTTATTCTCTTTATTGCAATTATAAATGGGATTGTTTTCTTAATTTCTCTTTCTGTTAGTTCATTGATAGTGTATAAAACTGGAACTGATTCTCGTATATTTAATTTATACCCTTCAACTCTACTGTATTCATTTTTATTAATTCTAATAGTTTTTTGGTGGAGTCTTTTTTATTTTGCGGTACGCAGGCCTCTCACTGTTGTGGCCTCTCCCGTTGCAGAGCACAGGCTCCGGACGCGCAGGCTCAGCGGCCATGGCTCACGGGCCCAGCCGCTCCGTGCCATGTGGGATCCTCCCGGACCAGGGCACGAACCCATGTCCCCTGCATCGGCAGGCGGACTCTCAACCACTGCGCCACCAGGGAAGCCCTTGGTGGAGTCTTTAGGGTTTGTTATATGTAAAATCATGTCATCCAAAAATAGTGACAGTTTAACTTCTTCCTTTCTAGTTTAGATTGGAAAGTGATACGCCAATCAAAGTGATACATCACATTATCACAATGAAAGATAAATATCATATGATCATCTCAACAGATGAGGAAAAAGCATCTGACAAGATCCAATACCTACTTATGATAAAAAAAATTCAATAAAATTGGTATAGAAGGAACATACCTCAACATAATAAAGGCCGTATATGACTAATCCACAGCCAACACCATACTCAGTGATGAAAAACTGAAAACTACCCAAGATAAAGAACAAGACGAGAATGCCCACACTTGCTACTCTTAATCAACATAATATTAGAAGCCTTAGCCAGAGCAATTAGGCAAGAAAAAGAAATAAAAGCCATCCAAATTGGAAGGGAAGAAGGTGCTCACCTTTCTTTACAGCAGCCTACAACCTGAGGTTCAAATTACTGTTCCCATAAGCCCTCCAAGTTAGGTGAGACAGAAATCAGTCCCTTAGGCAGTCTGCCAAAAAGCCAGAACACTGGATGTGTGTTCTACTCTTCTTTTTCCATCCTGAGGGAGAAGCCAGGAGCTGGCAGTTTTCTTCACATATACTGCACTGTGCCAGAGCAGAATAGGCTAGGGCATGCACCATGCCACTAGTTTTCCTATCCACTTAGTTGCAGGTCTTCTCGGCTTTCTGCTCACTCGGGATGCAGCAATCTCTTTACTGGTCCTTTTTTTTTTCCCCTTAAAGGAACATTCATTCATTCATTCATTCATTCATTTTTGGCTGCATTGGGTCTTCGCTGCTGTGTGGGCCTTCCCTAGTTGCGGTGAGTGGGGGCCACTCCCCACTGCAGTGAATGGGCTTCTCATTGGGGTGGTTTCTCTTGTTGCAAAGCACAGACTGTAGGTGTGCGGGCCTCAGTAGCTGTGGCATGCAAGCTCAGTAGTTGTAGTTCGTGGGCTCCAGGAGCGCAGGCACAGTAGTTGCGGAACACAGGCCCAGTTGCTCCGCAGCATGTAGGATCCTCCCGGACCACGGATCGAACCTGTGTCCCCTGCAGGTGGATTCTCAAACACTGCACCACCAGGGAAGTCCCTTTTTACTGGTTTTTAAAGTTCTCTCAAGGGCAACTTTGTGCATATATTATTGTTAAGTGAATGACTCTACAGAGGAATGATGGCCTGGGGCTTCCTATTCCACCACCTTCCTGCATTTCTAATAATTTTAAACATTAAGTAGAAGTAATGCTAACAATTCAATCAGTAAATCTCATACAGTTTGGAAGAATACACCCATGTAGAATAAACAATGTACACCTGTATTATACTTAATGCTGATAACTCAGAGAAAGCAAAGCTTGTTTTTAATAAACAAAACTAGTCTAAACTAGTCTCATATGCTAAAGATTTACCTAAATTATGTGAACTTAAAATCTTAAAGTATTTCAAGTTCGTTTCTGTAAACATACTTTTTTTTAGCACATTGCAAGTGTTAGAAGTTCAATTTCTTGTTTCTCTAAGCCAATGAGAATAGAGCTCTTTTAAGAGATTTAATAGCCTAATTTGGGAATACCATCCAAAGATAAGAAACTATTACACATTTGCACAATGAGAAGTAAAGGCCTTTTAGAATTACAGACATATAAACATAAAGATACACAGGGAAATCTTATAACTTCAACTCTAAAATTTCAGCCATGGGTCAAGCATAAATAGAAATATAAAACTCATCAGTCTAGCTATCCACTTTCTGGTGGACATGAAATTTATAATTGATGTGAGCTCAAACTAGACAAATAAGACAAATAGAAAATTCTAACAGACCAGATTCTCTGTCACATTGCACCCAACAGAGATAAGATCTCTATGAACCATTAATGCATTTACAAAGCTCATCAAATGATAAGACTGAGTTCAAATTACCAGCCAGTGTTGCCAGTGATGGAGAATAACTTCACTAAATGGTCAGATCATAAAACAAAATTCTCAACCTCTCCTGGCAGCAATGGGAAGTAATTAATTGGCCAAAACCAAACCAAAACACAAAACTGGTAGAGTAAAAACTAAAGATGAGTAGAGCAGAAAATAAAGATGAGAAAAACAGAGAGTCAACAATTTTTTTCTACCGTCACTAAGGATTCACCTTTGGGAGCCAAGAAAAGGAACAGCCTGGATTTAAATTGCCCACAAGGTGCTCTTAGCTGGTGAGGAAGTTTACCTGGCTCTGGTAGGTGAAACCATTGAGAATCTTGCCGCAAGACGTCCAAAACTTTTAAAAGATAATTTTCAGGAAAAGATAATATAATGACTAATACAGATATAAAAATGAAAATGAGCACATATTAAAATTTTTATTTTTACTCTTTAAATGAGGAAACCAGACAGATGTTATAACTGGTTCAAAGGAAAAATCAAAAAGCAGAAATTTCTATGGAATAAATGAATTGAATTGCAAATGGGGGCAAAACTGGTTTATTACAAATTGGGAGGAAAGTCAAGAGTAATTCCCTGGTACAAGACAGAATTTACTCAGACTTGTACAATAGCTCAAAGACACTGAAAGTCCAGAAGTATGTGCTATTTGTGAAAATGCATACCCTTTTACTGAAACACACATTTCCTACGTAAAATTTATTTGTAAACAAAATAAAGTAGGAAAACCCTATAATACAGAAATTATGGTTTATGTGGGAATCAGTATTGAGTCACTGATGGTGCATGAGACTAAGAATAATTCTGGCTCATGGAGCTGGTATTCAAATTAGAGATTATTTGATATTTTGCATTTACTTGCTTTCAGATTTTCAAAGCACTGGTTCAAATAAAGTAGTCTTCTTTGCTAGGTAGCTATTTTTCAGTCCAGTATGAGAAAATTTTCAACAATTACGGCTAATCAAAAATGGCATGTCTGCCCCTAGAGTGATTCCCAACACTAAAGATACTCAAACAATGCTCGGATGACTGGTTACTAAGAATCTCTTCAAAGGGAATTCCTGCACTGCGTAGGTTAGATCCCATGACCTTTCAGCTCTCTCACAATTCTAAACTCTATGGTTAGATGCTAATTGGATATCACATATCACACTCCTTAAAAACAATCGAGCTTAAATTCCTAGTCACATCTTAATTTTCACTTCATTTTTAATGCAAACAGTTCAAAGGCATACACTGACAAAAAATATAATCTGTAGGTTCTGCATACAATATACTTATTCATATATGAATTGGATAGTTTTAAATCCCACTACAAATGTCTGTTAGCAGACTGCAGAGAGAATTTTCTCAGTGTGATTTCACAGCATGGTCCAAAGGAGGAGAACAGAGCTTGCCATGTTTAAAATGAAGAGAATCTGGTAAGTTCACTTGGGAGGTGAATTCCTCCACAGTCATGTTTTTGTAAAGATTTAGGGTCCTGTTCATTTGTGTGTCCCTCTCACTCAATCTCTGTATTTCAGAACACAAAATACACATGTTTAAGACTGTATAAAGCAGTTTTCTTTGCCTCAATGTTAATTCCAATAATATTGTTAAACATTGAGTACCTTTTTCTTGAATAGGTACTCCACAGCCTACTAGTTTGACTTGTATAGTAAGGACATACAACTTTGAATTCCATATCAAACACTAAATCCCTATGACATACTGGGCCTCTCTAAGCCTCTATTTTCACACCTGAACAAAAGGATAAGAATTCATACCACAAAGGGTTGAGGAAAAGTGAGCATGTGAAGTACTCAGGTGAGGGCCAGGCCATCATTAAATGATACCTATTATTGTATGAGAGTCAGCTAGATCCTACTGCTTTATGTTGACGAAGCTGAACTTTACCGGAGCCCTTCAATCCCAGAAAACAGTGATGGTTTAAAAAATCTCCCACCTCTTTTTGTTCTGGAAGTTTACTGCCTTCCCCATATGATTTAGACCAGACTCAGAGGTGTCCCACCTTGTTTACCTATGACAAAGCCAGACAGAGACCCTCCAAGTTCCCATTCTTTGTATTGTAAATGATCACTTGAACTGTCTGTGCCCATTGCCCAACCTGAATAAAACACTTAATACCTTGGCTGGACCAGCTTAAGTACAACTTCTCTCCTTCTCTCAGGCCTCTGAACTTAGACCCACCCTCAGACTGACCAGCATACAACCCCTCCTTAAGGGTCCCTCCAGAGCACTTACCAACCTTAGGGAAAAACATTCCCTAATCAACTGTATGATCATGTGATGATGCCACCCTTTCATCCCTCCTCCCCACACCCGTTTTTTTCCCCTAGACTTGTTCACTCCTCCCTATAAAAGAAAAGTCCTTTTCTGCCTGACCAAAGAAATGCTTAGAGATATCCCGATTGGATTGTTCTCCCTACTGCAATAGTCTCTCTTGCAATAATCCTTTTGAATAAAGTATCTCTTTACCTACAACCAGACTCGTTTGTGCCTGACAATATCAGCATTATGTGGATTACTATTTACTTCTATTAAATGTTCCTCTACATATATTGAAGATTATTTTAAAGCAAACAAACAGATGGATGTGTAAGATTCATTCATAACATGTATATTTTACCTACTACATTGAACTATGGACATCAGAATGGTGTTCAGACTCATTCACTTCCAAAATGACATACCTGCAACTGGTAGCCTTGAAAAGGATGAGGCAAATGTCCTTTAAAGAAAGAAAAAAATTTCACTGCCACCTGGATTCCTGTAATTAGTGGCCTCATAATTGGAGTTTCCATTGTTTACTTTCTAGGAATCATTTTAACCCTAGTTTCCAAACTCAAAATATATTTTAAAAAACACGCTTCATGCTTTGTTGCAGTGTTTTAAAGAAAGAGCTTAGAGCAGGCAAATCAAGTGTTAGTTACAACATTTTCTCGAGTATTTTGGTGAATCACATATTTGAATAACTATGATAATGGGATCTTTGTGCACTAAATATGACACTGTGTGGCACACTGAGGAGGGACATAAGCCCTACTCAACTGATTTATAAACCAGAATATGAAACATACAGAGACTGACAGGATTCCAAAACACTCTATGAATCATGTAATAATTTCAGTGTTTGTCACTTAAGAAGTAAACCAGAAACAATGCAAACATAGATTCTGTTTTACTAAATGGATGACCTTATTGTTAAGATTGGAAGATGTTTAAAAAATGATATTTGGACGATTAGTTATTTTGAAAACAAGTCCAAAATAAGTAAGTTTTTCTTACATAACATTCCAAGACAACAGTTCTCATTCCAGTTGCCCATCAGAATCACTTGGTGACATTAAAAATATGAATGCTTGGGCCTCACTCTAAACCTCCTTAATTGGAAATTCTGAAAGTAGGGGCCAGGAATTTATGTATTTTTAAATCTTGCTGGGGGATTTTGTTGCACAGTCAAGATTAGGCAACACGTAAGGCCACAAAGCATTCTTTGACTCTGGCAATCAATAGAACTAGGTTACTATATTCTTTAGATATACCTACATTTCTCTTGCCTTACACACGAGTCAGGAAAATAAACATGGTACAGAGTTTGTCTGCTTCTCACACTCAAAGTATCAAAAAGGAATCACAACTGAAAAATTAAATCAGTTTCAGGCTTGTGGAAGGACGGGCAAAAGAAATAATACAAAATCTTGTAGAAAATCTTGATTTGATAGTTGGACTAGCTTTTATGTTGTCATTTTTTCCTAACAAGAATAAAATGAGTGCACATTTCATTCAATAAGAATTAAATTAGGCTTGGATACACAAAAGGGCTGCAGCTTGCAGGTTCTGTGGCTGCCAATACTCAATTCAGTTCTGACCAGAAAAGCATTATCCATGTTTGCAAAGCCACAGCTGCCAGCTTGGGGTGAATGGAGGGTATCAGGTCAATGTGAGCTCAGAATCGGTGGCTCTAGCGCTAATCATGTTATGTTTGCCAAGGTGTGATGCCTGGACCTTTGCTCTGGCAATTAATTTGTTCCTCTGATATCATAAAGATGTCTAATGTTCTTCTGTGGCTGGTTCTTTTCCCCTTCTGGCCTCAAGGGACAATTGTACTTCTTTGCCACCTTGTCACAGGAAGGATTATGAGAGTAATTCTGGCCAAAGAAATGTGGACAGAGTGTTACAGGTCACTTCTGGACCACAGTGTTTAACTGAAAGGTTTTTCCTGCACTCCCCTTCCTCCTGCCACAGTGACCAGCAGCATTCCACTTGTTGGAATCTTTGTCAGGCCTGAATCTAAGTGAGGAAAACATGCAGCACAGCCCACATCCCTTATCGCCATCCTGAAATGGACATGTGGCCAGAGCCACCAACAAACACATCTTTGGTTGTTTAGCCCATTGATATTTGGGGGCTGTTTGTTATTGCAATGTAACCTAGACTATGCTGACTAACACACCAAGTCAGGTTGATGGAAACCCATTACATGATGCCAAGTTATCAGGAGTATCTCCCATTAAGCATTTGTCTTTGCTCTTTTTGGAGGGCCAGGAAAGCTATTCTTTAACTCTCTAGAGGCATTCTCTCTCCAAAACCTAAAAGTCAATGCTAAAGGAAGGACCTGAAATTAATCATGTATGCCTAATCATGAGTTAAAACCAATGTGTTATTTCTAGCCAGATATTACCTTTTATACATTATTCATAATTTTAATCAACCCTATTCCTAAGAACTGCACGATTGGTGCTTCTTAGAAATTGTTTTCTAGGTTGAATGAAATTCTTAACTGCTGAAAACCCACAATCATTAATCTATGAGAATATCACGATCTCCTTTCCCTGTGACTCCTTAATTAAAGAATACACCCATCAATAAGTTATGAATTCAACATGCTTCCTTCTGATTATGTGCTAAGAAATTTGGCTTGATGTTTGATATAGGAAAGACCTATATCTAGGTAACCTCAATCAAAACTGATTACTGTTCTGAATTCTCCCTATTCTTTCCCCTAGAGGTATGTGAAAAGCAAATTTAACACAAGCCAGCAGATTCCTACTTACTGCTAATTCATGCCAACTTGGAAGTGAAACCAAGAACATCTTAAATCTAAATGAAAGCATGAAATGAGAAAACACAAAGTACCACTAGTACTGCCAGCATCCTTACAATAACACTATGTTCATTATAAGGATGCTGGTTCATTGAAAAATATTGCACTAGGTGCAAACATTACTGAAAGTGTGGCTTACACACTAAACACGTGGTTCTCACACAGTCAATTTTGGTACAAAATAATTCAAGATAACCTGTGTGTGTATGATTGTTTAACAGACAATCCATGCTTGAAAGTTTCTCTAATTTATCGTCATTTGCACATATCTGAAATATATATATATTTGAAACACTATAACAGTTTTGAAGATTATAATTTATGAGAGTAGTATCTATAGAAACTTATGCTTCTAATTTCCTTTTGTATTTTCAATAGCAGGAGTATGTTAATAAATATTACAGAGGATACCTCAGACTTAATGCTATACTATTTTTTTAATTAAAAGACTTTATTTTAGAGCAGTTTTAGGTTCACAGCAAAATTAAGAAGGTGGCACAGATTTCCTATATAATCCCTGCTCCCACACATGCATAGCCTCCCCCAGTATCAACACCCCCCACCAGAGAAGTAAATTTTTACCACTGATGAACCTACATTACCACCATATAACCACCCAAAGTTCAGAGTTTACATTATGGTTCACTCTTGGTGGTGTACACTGTATGGGTTTGGCCAAATGTTTAATTACATACAGCCATCATTATAGTATACAGAGTAATTTGACTTCCCTAAAAATCCTCGGTGTTCTCCCTGATCATCCCCTCCCCTCCATTCCAACCCCTGGTAACCACTGATCTTTTTGTCTCCATAGTTTTGCCTTTTACAGAATGTCATATTGTTGGAGACATACAGTATATACCCTTTTCAGACTGGCTTCATTCACAGTAATAAGCATTCAAGGTTCCTCCATGTCTTTTCATGGCTTGATAAATCATTTCGTTTTGGCACTGAATAATATTCCATTTTCTGGATGTATCAATTTATTAACCCATTCACCTACTGAAGGACATTCTGATTGCTTCCAGCTTTTGGTAAGTATAAATACAGCTGCTATAAACATCCAAGTGCAGAATTTTGTGTGGATCTAAGTTTCCTTTGGGTAAATACCAGGGAGAGGGAGTGTGACTACTGGATTGTAGGCTAAGAGTATATTTAGTTCTGTAAGAAACCACCAATCTGTCTTCCAAAGTAGCCGTACCATTTTGCATTCCCACCAGGAACGAACGAGATCTCCTGTTGCTCCACATTCTCACCAGCATTTGATGTTGTCAGTGTTCCTGATTTTGGCCATTCTACTAGGTGTATAGTGGTATTTCATCGTTGTTTTAATTTGCTTTAAACCATGACATATGACATGTAGCAACTTTTCATATGCTCATTTGCCATCAATATATCTTCCCTGATGAGGTGACTGTTTTGTCTCATTTTTAACTGAGTTGTTTGTTTTCTTATTGTTGAGTTTTGAATGTTCTTTGTGTATCTTGGATAACAGTCCTTTATCAGATGTGTCTTTTACAAGTATTTTCTACCAGTCTGTGGCTAGTCTTTTCATTCTCTTGACATTTTCTTTCACATAACTTTTTTCTTCATTTTAATAAAATCCAGCTTACCAATTCTTTCTTTCATGGATAATGTCTTTGGTGTTGTTATCTAAAAAGTCATCACCATAACCAAGGTCATCTAGGTTTTCTCCTATCTTATTTTCTAGGAGTTTTATGGAGTTTTTTCCTTTTGGTTTTTCAAATTTTTTCTTTTTTTATTTTTGAGAAATAAAAACTGTATATATTAAGGCATGCAACATGATATTTTTATATATGCATACATTGTGAATTACCACAATCAAACAAATTAATGTATCCAGCATCTCACATAGTTAACTTTTTTGTGTGTATGGTAAGAACAGTTGAGATCTACTCTCTCAGCAAATTTCAAGTATGAAATATATTATTATTAACTATAGTCATCACGTCGTACATTAGGTCTTCACAACTTATTCAACTTATAACTGAAAGTTCGTACCCTTAGATTAATATTTTCCCTTTTCCTCTACCCCTCAGCCTCTGGAAACCACCATTCTACTCATCATTACTATGAGTCTGACTTTTTTTTTTTAGATTCCACATATAAGTGAGATCATGCTTTTTCCCCTCTGTATCCAGCTTATTTCGCTTAGCATAATGTCCTCTGGGTTCATCCATGTTAGAAATGGCAGGATCTCCTCCTTCTATAAGGCTTAATAATATTCCATTGTATATATATACCCACACCACATTTTCTCTATCCATTCATCTGCTGGGCCCACTTAGGTTGTTTCCATATCTTGGCTACTGTGAATAATGTTGCAATGAACATGAGAGTGCAGATACCTCTTCGAGGTTATTATTTTATTTAGGAGTTTTAGAGTTCTGTGTTTGATATTTAGGTCTATGATCTATTTTGAATTAATTTTTGAGAATGGTATAAGGGCTGTAGATTCCTTTTTTTGCACGTGGACTCAGACATAGGACTGTCTGGGTTGAGAGTCTAGGAATTTCATCTATCTAGAAGAATAACCCCTGAATACCTCTTTCTCCTTGCTGGAAGATACTTGCTTAAAAATGAAATGCAAATAGAAGGCAGCATAATGAGGTTTTCCATTAAGAAGCTAATAAGAGAAGAAAAATGTTCTATTTCTCTTTTGCAGATAATGGAGCTTATAGATAATATTTTGTATCATGCTACAGTTCCACTTTACAGACTTTTATTGTCCTCCTCTTGAATGTTTTTTATTCCCACAAAATCTCTATTCCAAAATGCCTTTTCGAACAAGACAGTGCCAAATGGCACGACCAAGCTAGTGAAAACAACGAAGACAAAATGACTTAATTTAAGGACCTATTCCCACAGAGGACAAAACTGGCCAACGATCAATATTCAGTGAGACTCCCTTTCCATAAAAACCCATTTTTTAAAGTAAATAAAGCAGGAGACAATCCTGATTATGCTAGTAAGATACATAAATAACCACATATTTTATTTGCTTTCTTAAAAATAGCATTATTTATTAGAACATTTATTAAATATGTACTATCTGGCAATTGTGCTAAATTGATCACATAAGTTATATCATACAATCATCACAATAAACTAATACGCAGACATGGCAAAGTGATCATATAATTTATAATCCAAACTAGGATCACGTTGAGAATGAGGGAAGATGCCATTAATAATTGGGCAGCACTATAGCCTTACACCTGGACTCTCTCTCAAGCAAATATGGATATGGTCACCATTTATCTCAAACTTTATAGCTGAATAAAGTGAAGACTTAAAGGATTTAAGTGGCTTGTCCATGGTTATACCACAATGAAGTAACAGTTCTAAGACCTGGCCTCAGATACACCTGACACCAAAGTCCATTTTGTTAGACTGTAGCCACTACAAGCAGAATGTACAACGCAGTGTAGTGGTTCTCAAACTTGAGCATATGTGAGACTCACGTAGGGGGACCTGATAAAATTCACATTCCTCGGCCCCACCCCAAGAGGTTAGGGCTCAGGAAATAAACATTTTTGCAAGCACATGGTTCTTCTACTTGAACGAGCACTTATGAGCCAAGACTATATTTTACTAAACTTAACATGGTCAAAACATGAATAAAGGAAAACAAAAGACAAGGCAGTCAAGACCTGGCCTGCTCCTACTGTAACATACAAACCTTTAAAACTCTAAGAGAAACACTATAAAGGGAAGTACTTTGCCAACTGGGGTTAGATTAGCTAGTCTGTTACCTCATTAAGACATGTCCTAAAGTATTTTTTAAAATAATTTATTTCTCTCCCACTCAGAAACTTGCTGTTTACATTCTTTATACGATTATGTTCCTTCCATTCACTCCAAGCAGAATCAAGCTGCTTTTCTCTTGCCAGCTTAGTGTTGGAATTCTTCCCTTTCTGAATTGTAAAGATAACAAACTGTGTTGTAAATTATAAACTCCAACTAATGCCAAAGAATAACATTTACATATTTAAAAGATGCAAACTAAGCCATAAATTAATATTTTCACTCTCTCGTTAGTTCAGTAACTCACATGGCATAGTGAGTAGGTCGTGCCCAAATATTTATTTATTTAATTTGTGACAAAAAGGTTTAAAAACCATCATTCCATGGTGGACTAAGTTGAGAATAACTCCCAAAAAATCTGAATAGTCCCCACTTTGGTTATTTCAACTGTACTTATTTAGCAAATTATAATATTTTCCCCAGATTCCCCATGGAATTAAATAACAAAAACTGTCACAAATCCATTTAATTAGCAGAAGGGTCAGCATAACATATGTGTTCAGGAAAAACCTATCACAGTTGAATTCTCAGCTGCATCCCACTGGCAAGCATTTGCATTTGGCTAAAGTATTCAGGGGCAGCATTACAGAAGAGATATAGAGAGCAAACGAAGTTAACAGAATGTTAGAAATCTAGTCTTCCTTTTCTCTCAATGTGTAACCATGGGGATAACAGTACCTCTATTTTGGAAAGTGTCCATCTCTAAGAATCACAAAGTCTTTTCATATTTCTCCATAAATGATGTAATGTCCCTCAAAAGTTCAAGGAATTTGTTACTTAGTGATGAAACCAAAGCATAAAGAAATCAGGAGATACCCAATATCATACAATAACCTCATGGTCAAATATATAAGTAAAATTGAAACTATAATTAAAAGACAAATACCTTAATTTTTTTACATTTTATTTTTGTTATTTATTTTTTTAACATCTTGATAGGAGTATAATTGCTTTACAATGGTGTGTTAGCTTCTGCTTTATAACAAAGTGAATCAGCTATACATATACATATATCACCATCCACTGGCTCCACAGATTCCATTCCTTCTCACCTACTCAAAGAATCTCCTATTTTAAAATCACCCTTTCTCTCCTGCATCACAGTATCTCCTTCTTTACTGGAACATTTCTGTTAGTATACACATATGCTATAATATCACCCATTTTAAAAACAAACTTCCTAGGTTCCATTTCTTTACTAACCTACTAGGCCTTTTTATATGCTTCATTTTATAAAAAACTCCTTGAAAGATTTGTTTATACACTTGATCCTCGAACAACATGGGTTTGAACTGCATGGGTCCACTTACATGTGGATAGTTTTCAGAAGTAAATACTACATTACTACAAGGTCTGTGGATGGCTGAATGCATGGATGCTGAGTAATGTGGATACAGTGGGCCAACTCTAAGTTATAAGCGGATTAACCTACTACTTCCTTACCTATGATTTTGTTCTTTAAATGTAATTTTCAATTTCTCCACTGAAACTCTTCTTCTCAAGGCCAAGAATCTTCTGCACCTTGCCAAATCTAATGATCAGTTTTATCACTGCTCATGTTACTGAAGCCCTTCTTAGTATTTATCAATCGATCATGCCTTCCATCTTGAAGCATGTTCTACTTGGCTTAGGGACCAAGACACACTCCTAGTTTTCCTCTAACTCCCTGACCACTTCTTGGACCTCTGTGCAGGTTCATCTCTTCTGCGCAATATCTAAAATTAAAATACCTCAGGACTCAGTATTTGGACTTCTCTGTCTATCCTCACTATCTTGATGATATTGTACAGACTAATGATTTTCAATAACACTTACATTCTGAGTACTCTCAAATTTACAATTCAGACCTCTCCCATAAGTTCTAGATTCCAATGTTTAATTGCCTACTCAACAGCTCCATTAGGCTTCATAAACCTAATAAAGTTAAAACTGAACACCTAATTCTTGACAACCCCCCTCCCCCACAAATTTCCTCATTTTAGTAAACGGCCTCACAGTTCATCAGATGCAGAGACCAAAATCTAGGAAACATCCTTGAATTGGCACTTTTTCTCAGCTCCCTACATCCAACTCAACAGCAAGTCCTATTAGCTCTACCTCAACCTCTACACGGAGTTTGAATCACCTCTTGCCACCAATGTCACTGGTGCCACTCTAATCTATTGACCATCATTTCCTAATGAGACACTACAATACCTTCTTTACTGGTATACCTGGTACTACTGGAGCTACTGGAATAATCTTGGAAAGCAATATAGTTCACAGCACTGCCCTACCCACAACCACCTCATGTGTGCCTCAGAGTTCTACGCAAATCTAATAATGGCCCACAAGTTCTTACATGATTGCTGGTCTCATCTCAGATCACTCTCCCCCATGCTCACCACTGGCTTCCTTCTGTTCTTCAAAGGCATCAGCTCATTCCCACCTAAGAGCCTTTTACACTGTGGTTCCTACTGCTGAACATTCTACCACCAAATCTTCACACTACTTGTTCTCTGACTTCATTTAGAACTCTCTCTGCTCAAATGCCTCCCTCTCTGAAGAGCCTTTCAAAACCGCCCTATCTACAATAGTTCTTCCCTCCAAGTCCCACGACTCTTTCAATTACTCTCTCTAGTTTCTGTGATAGCACTTCCATAGTGAAAATCATAGCGATTTTTTTTTTTAATTTACCTATCTTACTCTATGAAAATGTTGGCTCCATGAGGGCAGGAGCTACATGCCCAGCATTGAGTCTGGGTATGGCACAGGCACTCAAAAGCTATCTTTTAAAATTCACAATGTCAAGTATCACATTTTCTATTTAATCTGACCTATAAGCAAAAAGATGGACTAAAGCATCCTAAATGTCAATGAGACCTGTGTATTCCTGAAACTTGGTTATGCCTAACTAAATCACTGTGGTTCCAGGCCACTGAAGGCAAATTGCTCGTTTTCATCTTCCAGTAGAATACAGTGGCACCCCAAAACTGAACATTTTAGGTTGCAGACATTTCAACAAATCTGGTAAAACCAAGAAGAGTGTATATAAGGTAGAATTGTCATTAGGTGGATCACTGTGGGAGAGGAGAATATTCAAGAATACTAGTATTCCTTTGTCGGTCTTGCTCAGAAATAGTATTACATAATACCAAAAAAAATCCCAAAAGTAAAGCAGGAGTATAAACAGAAAACCAAAGTATGTCAACTGAATGAACCAAGTTTTGGGAAATGGTTAGAAGTTTAAAAAATATATGAACGGCAAATGAAAAATAAATGGAATAGTATAAAATATCATTGAATCTACTGATACCTATTACTAGAGACAGCCCTAATATATGCTATATGCAACTGAAACACTGAATCATCTGAAGATTTTCATTCACCAAACCCCTTACCAAATATCTAAACGGTTGATATGTTGAAATCCAGGTACAGTAGTGGTCAATAATCCACATTGCTTTTTTTAATTTATTTATTTTATTTTTGGCTACTTTGGGTCTTCATTGCTTAATGTGGGCTTTCTCTAGCTGCGGTGAGCGGGGGCTACTCTTCGTTGCGGTGTGTGGGCTTCTCACTGTGGTGTCTGCCCTTTGTTTCAGAGCATGGGCCCTAGGCGCACGGGATTCAATAGTTGTGGCACATGGGCTCAGTAGTTGTGCCTCGCAGGCTCTAGAGCACAGGCTCAGTAGTTGTGGTGCAAGGGCTTAGCTGCTTCATGGCACGTGGGATCTTCCTGGACCAGGGCTCGAACCTGTGTCCCCTGCACTGGCAGGCGGATCCTTAACCACTGCACCACAAGGGAAGCCCAATCCACGTTTTAAAGTAACATATATGCAATGTAAGTCCTAGAAATGGTCTAGATGTGTCTTTCTCCTATATTTCTCCTTCTCCTTCCCCTTCCCCTTCCTTCTTCTGCTTCATCATCAAAAAGATATTTATAACATTTACTATCATCATCATCAAAAAGACATTTATAGCATTTACTATATGCCAGACATGGTTCTAAGCATTTTACACACTCTAAATCACATAATCCTCATAACTTTGCTAGCAGAAAACATGTTCATCACTTAATCCAGGGGTCAACAAACAAAGGCCTGTAGGCCAAATCAGGCCAGCCATATGTTTCTTCAAATAAAGTTTTACTGGAATACAGACACACTCATTCATTTACATATCATCTATGGCTGCTTTCATGATACAATGGCACAGCTAAGTAGCTGCAACAGAAATCATGTGGTCTACAAAGCCAGAGCCAAAAACATTTACTATCTGGCTCTTTACAGAAAAAGTTTGCCAGCTCCTGGTTTAATCTAATAATACAAGGCTTGGCTTAATTTTCCATGTGCAAGTTTAATGAGTATTTGGTCGATTGGTTTTAATAGTGTTATGGAGGTAACTTGAAACAGAGTTGTAGTGAGGATTCTAAGAGTTGCTATCAACCAGTAACTTTTGGTCATTTTACACTGATAGTTTCAAAGCTAGCCAAGCCACTTAAACATATAAAAAGTCAAATGCTATGGAGAAAGCTTTTTTTCATTTTTAACATTCTCTTGAGTGAAGTAATACATTCTTCCTGCAAAGCAGCTAGTCCCACTGGAGCCAGACCTGTCCAGTAGCTGGTGTCTGCCTTATATATGTTTGCATCCCCAGCACTTAACACAGCTTGTGGCATGAAGTCGGACCTCTATGAATGTGTGGCATGGATCCACCAACAAAATAGATGCTTTCATATAACTGGAACTCTTTCCTCTGTCCGACAGAATCATCAGATTGCACAACCGAACATGACACGATGTATTCTAGGGATCTCATGACCTTATACGCCTGCTTATAAACTTGGATTTCCTGAGAGAGGACTTTAGTTTCTATAAGGGAAAACTATTGATATGGCAAGAGACTTGAGAAACAAAGACCAAATGGTGCTAGATGTGACGGCATTATACAATTACTCTCCTGTATATCTTCACATATAATTTGCATAAAGATATTTATCACCATAAAATCAATTGTGTTAATGTTATAAAATTATATCCCTTGAATTAATCAAAACCAAAGCTCTTGATTAATCAGATAGTGTTTTTTTAAATGCTTGTAACATTTTAGATATAAATTATCTTTCTAAAATTATTTCTTCAAATTTTCTTCTTGGCCTTTAGGTTTCCAAAGCATCAAAAAATTAATCAGTCTTAGTCTTTTTTTTTAAAGCTCTTCATTAATTCTATTGCTATAGGATACTGTGCGTTTTGCCAGTTTTTGCCAAGTCATTTCTAGCAAATTTCATTTAGAAAAACCCCCTCTTAGCATATGATTCAATGATCTAGGTCAAGGACAAAAATAAACACAGGAAAAAAATAGAAGGTTAACCAAACACTAAAAATAGTAAAACAAAGAAGTTCTAAAACCTTAATAAACAAAGTTAGGAAGCTTTTTGAGACAGTGAAAAAGGCTGAAGGATGTTGTGCATCTTTCTATTTTAGAAAGTCCTAGTGAGGGTATGTGTGAGGAGAGATGGAACAAATTGCTCAATGAAAGTAATGGGATCATCTCCTCAGCTGCCTACAGGGATGCTGTAAATCTGGATGTTCTTCATTCTGTTTCTGTTCTTTTCTCTTCCTTGTGTAGCTCCCAGCGTTTCCATTTTAGAGCCCACTGCAGTTCATTACAAGGCACATTTCTCCTCATAGACAGAATTGTTCTTCCAGCCAGTCCTCACAATCTGAGTTTTCTGCTTTTAAATACCTGCATTTTCAGATCAAAAATCCAAGTCATATGTCCTGGAAAAAGTTAATGCCTTTATAATAAGAAATGGTCTGTCTTTATTGGTCCCTCCATATTTTTCCCTTTTCTTGTGTGTTTTAGTCATCTTGAATCTGAGCCTTGGGTCAGACATGCCAGCTTGTAACCACTGGGAAAGTGAGAGAAATAAGGAGTGTAAAACAACTAAACAGACTACGTGACCTTGCTATTATTAGTATGCTGTTCTCTTCCAGAGAACCTCTTGTGAAAGTCAGACTGATCTCCTTCACTTTTTATGCTGGGAGAAAACATGTTGAGAGCCCTTTTGACATTCTTAGCTTATTCAGTTATACCATAAGTGGCTCTCCTGTTTTTGTAAGGAAAATAATATTTCCATTTAAAATGAAGTGGGTTAGTTCCTAGTCTAGTTAATGCTATGTTTGAAAGACATCTTGTTTTTTTCAGCAGTGCTATTTAGAGGAAATCTTACAAATAGATTTACTAAATAAATGAAAATTACAACAGGGAACAATAAAATATAGCTCGCATACTTTATATATTATGCTCTAACACTGTAGAAAATATGGATAATGTATATGTTGAAAATGTTGTTCCTTTAGATATATCTAGATTTGATTGTCAGTATGACTTTCTCGGTCAAAAAGAACAAGATTGCTAATGCTGCAGGGACTATTAGGCTAAATATGGGATGTTGCTCATTTTGCAACACAAGCAAAGAGAAGTAATAAATAATTAGTATTATATATTCTCTCCTAAAATAGCTTACACATACTTAACTCCCAAAACAACCGATAAGCTATGAAATATTATTAGCCCCATTTGATAGATGAAGAGACTGAGCCATAGAAGTTAAATAACTTGCTTAGTAACACAGATAGAATTTTATCTTGGTCATCTTCCACCAGCGGCCATGTTTTTCACCATTATATTAATAGTTTGGATTACATTTTCTGCATTATAATAAACTGAAAAAGAGTGACAAGGTAATCATAGTTTAGGTAAAGTAATTTAGGTTAATACCTAGCTAACATTAGTTTCCTAGACGATAATTCTTTAAAAGAAACACACAAATAACATGGAGGAAATGGTATTTTCAATGGAATAAAGGATTTTTAAAATATAAATACCATAAATTACTCATAATATTTCAAATGGTCTCAACCTAAGATGGATAGCAGGTAATTAAAGATTTTTAAGTATATTATTTAAAGAGTTGAGATCTTTATTGTCAGAGATAATTACTGTATATCATACCTGCACGTATAGTTAACTTATACTGTACATTCAAAAATGCATTTCTGCCAAAGTAATCCTCAGAAAGAAGAACACAGCTGGAACCTTCAGTCTCCCTGACTTCAAACCATCAATATATTACAAAGCTACAGTAATCAAAATGGTATGATGCCTTCATCTAGTGAACTAGAAGGTAAAATGCAAATTCATTAAAGTCCAAAGTTCATTCAGTTATTCAGTCTGTATTTCTTCAGTGCAATAAGAAGAGTTTTAGGCACAGTAATAAAAAATTCCACTTGTAAAACAACAACAAAACAAACAAACAAAACGGTATGGTGCTGGCACAAAAACAGCCACATAGATCAAAGAAACAGAACAGATAGCCCAGGAATAAACGCACAAACAGATGGTCAAATAATCTGTGACAAAGGAAACAAGAATATACAATGGGGAAAAGACAGTCTCTTCAATAAATGGTGTTGGGAAAACTGGACAGCTACATGTAAATCAATGAAACTAGACGATTTTGTCACACCATATACAAAATAAATTCAAAAAAATAAAATTCAAAATAGATTAAAGACTTAAATGTAATACTTGAAACCATAAAATTTCTAGAAGAAAACATAGGCAATGCATATTTGAAATCAATCTTAGCAGTATTTTTTCAGATCTGCCTCCTCAGGCAAGGGAAAGAAAAGCAAAAATACCAAATGGGACCACATAAAGCTAAAAACCTTTTGCATAGTGAAGGAAACTATCAACAAAAGTAAAAGGCAACTTACTGAATAAGAGAAAATATACTACAAATATATCCAATAAGGTGTTAATATCCAAAACATATAAAGAACTCATACAGCTCAATATCAAAAAAAAAAAGAATCTGATTTAAAAATGGGCAGAGGCCCTGAATAGGCACTCTTCCAAAGAAGGCATACGTATAGCCAACAGACATATGAAAAGATGCTCAACACCACTGATCATCAAGGAAATGCAAATCAAAACCATAATGAGATATCACCACACACCTGTCAGAATGGCTATCATCAAAAAACAAGAAGTACAAGTGTTGGTGAGGATGTGAAGAAAAGAGAATCTTGTACACTGTTGGTGGGAATATAAATTGGTACAGCCATTATGTAAAACAGTATGGAGGTTCCTCAAAAAACTAAAAATAGAACTACCATATGACCCAGCAATTCCACTCCTGGGTATTTAGCCCCCAAAAACAAAAACACTAATTCGAAAAGACGTATGTTCATCACAACATTACTTACAATAGCCAAGATATGCAAGCAACTTAAGTGTCCACAAACAGATGAATGGATAAAGAAGATGTAGTGTGTGTGTGTGTGTGTGTGTGTGTGTGTGTGTGTTTGTAATGGAATATTACTCAGCCATTAAAAACAATGAAATCTCGCCATTTGTGACGACATGGATAGACCTGGAAAGTATTATGCTTAGTAAAATAAGTCAAAGAGAAAGACAAATACTTTGTTTTCCCTTACATGTAGAATCTAACAAACAAAACAAATATTAACAAAACAGAAACAGACTCACAGATACAGAGAACAAATTAGTGGTTGTCATAAGGGTGGGGGATGGGTGAATGAGTAAAACAAGTGAAGGGGACTGAGAGGTACAAACTACCCATTATAAAATAAGTAAGTCACAGGGATGTAATGTACAACACAGGGAGTATAGCCAATAATATAATAACTGTATCATAATTATAGTATACTCTATAAAAATATCAAACCACTATGTTGTACACCTGAAACTAATTTAATATTGTAAGTCAACTCTACTTCAGTTTTAAAAAATGCACTACTGCATACTATAAAATGCATAAGGAATCAAATCTAACCAATAATAAGGTACACTGTCTACCCTTCACAGAATGATTCACTCTTCTAATAGAATTTGGAAAATATGGGTAAATATTTTTAGTAATGATGACATGAAGGTCTGAGATCCTTCATATTTTAACAACTTGGTGACCTTTAACATCTTTATTCTCTTAATTTTATCAGAGAAAAAGTTTAATTTTGAAAACGAATGTTAGTCTCTTAAACAGGGGCACTTTTCCCCCAATAATAAGGTGTAGTTCCAAAGACCAGGCATAGGGAGCAGGAAATAGCAGAAGTATTTTCTGTAGATAATTTAAAACAATAATAAAATCGACTTCAAGTCATTCTGCATTTTATTATCACTGTGTGTGGGCAATTCTAAATAATATCCATGTTAAAGTACTCCTCAAAAAAAAAAAACCCTTTGTTGCTCCAAATTCTAAGCAATTGCTGATGTTCCTACCAAGTTTTAATAATGTTTGTATAAGCTTAAATTAGCACATTTTTATTACTTATTCTTGAATAAACACTGAATTCTACATGCAAGTTAATCTGGAGAACGCCCTCTTATGTATTCAACCCCCGATACATATAGATTCGGCTACCCAGGTTCAATGCAAGAGTAAGTTCCAAATGGCTCAGAGTTGGAGTTATTGAAGCTTTCTCTGGATGCAGTTGCTGTCTCCAAACTCCGATTATTACATAATCTAGCTTTTAAAAGTAGATTTAAAATAAAGAAATGATCTCACCATGATTTTGAAGACCAAGAAACAGAATACAAGCTACTTTAATGCTGACACTTTATGTGAAGACTTGGAGACTTTACTGGTTTTTAAAATTCTTCGATGGAGACATTTGAAAGCCCCTAGAATTTATCCCAAGGAAACAAAAGAATTGCAATTCTAGACTGTACTGCAATTTCTAGAAGCGGTTGTAAAGTGGGATTTCTAAAAGTGTCTGCCAAGCTTACTTTTACAGGTTAAGACTTTTCCTAACAATTTGTATATCTGTTTGTTCATGTCGAAGATTTTCAAAACTAAAATTACTTAAAAAGGCTCTTCCGATAAGGTCACTGTCAACTTACAGAAGTTAAGGCTGGAAACTACACACCGTAATGTTATGAAATATTGCAACAGACCAATAAGTATGTATACATTTTCTGTCTTTATTCAGAAAACATATTAATGCAACTAAAAATTATTATCCCATTACTTTTCTTTGTTGTACTATAATATTTAATGTATTTATTCATTTACTGTCCTTGAATAATTATATATAATCATTATTTTTCTTTTCTGGCTATTATTATTCCTTATTTTTTCATAATTACTACTAAAACTAATGTTGTAGAGGACAGTAATAAAAAATGATATACTGTGTGTGTCAAATACACTAGACATGCCACTGCAAGATAAAAGAATCTGATACAAATTCAGATGTGAGGCCATCAAAATAACTTTTGATTTGTGTGTAATGAAGAATTCATTCCCTTGATACCACCTTCTACACTCGTTGACTCCACTTCCTCTCATCTCTCCCTTTTCAAGCATCACCAGATTTATGTGCCTTCCACTCTCAGGAACTGGTCTTGCCAAGGTCACTAATGACCTCATTTTATTTAATCTCCCCGTAGCACAGTTCTCTCCCCTTTTGATTTTCATAACACCACTCTCTTATCCTGAGTTTTCTCTTGACAATCCCCCCCCCCACAATGGTTTCTTCCCTTTAAATATTGGACTGCTCAGATTCTCTGCTTGGTCTCCTCTCTCTCCACACATTATTGGTGAGTCAACACATTGATTTTGATGGTTTTAGCTACTAATTATTTGCTGAAATTTATATATCCATCTAGATCCCTTGAACTCACCCTCCATCCACCCCTAATATCTATACCTAAGTACCACACAGGTTCCTTATAGTACAACCAAAACTAATTAACATCTTATTCCCAAAATTACTTCTATATTCCCTAAACCAGAAAACCTAAATGCACCCCAGATTCCTTTCTCTCCTTCATCTCAATGTGTAGTTGGTGATCAAGTCCTGTTGATTCTTTTTCTTTTTTATGCATTCCCCACACCACCATCCCACTGCAATGACCTTAACTGCATCTTCTCTCACCTGAATTACTTGGTATTTCCACCTCCAGTCTCAAATCCCTTAAAAGAGATTTTTCACTATATTCCCAGGGTAATGTTACCAAAATGCACATCTGATTAAATTACCTTTATGGTTTTCGCTCCCCACCACTAACTATAGAAAATCAGAACTCCTTAGTAAGGCATATAATCAGACCCTGATCTGACCCTCTCTTGTCATATCTCTGGGAAATCCCAATACTTACGTCAAATTATTTGGAGTTTTCTGAGTGATCCTCTATGTTTCATATATCTTTATCTGTATTTCTGTCCAATCCATTCCATTATCTACTCAATGAAAACCTTGCTATTCTGATCATCAGATCAAGCATTAACTTCTCTTTAATACTTTCCTCAAAAGCAACTATACTCCAATAAAAATTAATTAAAAAAAAAACAATAATAAAATCCCTTATATCTGAGAGAAAAAAAAACTTTCCTCAACCACAATCAGTAAAATTAAACACTCCCACCTTACAGTTTCTACGACTTTGAAACTTACATTTATATATCTTCTAACTCTTTCTAAACTGTAATCTCCCAAAGGGCAGCTACCCCATCTTAATTATATTTATATCTCTAGCACCTTAATAGCATAATATTAAGTAGACTGTTGATAAATGATTCCTGAATAAAGAAAATCATTTATTGCAACCTTAGATTTCTTTTCTAATTTTATTCTTTATTTTCCCCACCTTGGTTAGCTCTACAATCCTACTTCATTTCCTCACACTAATTATAGACTAACAAACACACATTATAGCTGCCTTTATTTAACAAGCATTTACTGAGAATCTGTATTATAACAACATACTTTTTTTTAGGGGTACGTGTGTGTATGGTGTGTGTGTGACTGCATGTGTGTGTGTTGGGGGAGCTGGATATTGAAGTATAAAAATGTGGTCCCATTTCTTTATTAATTTTGGCCCTGCTCCTCATGACCTCTATATATTTATTTCATAGGCAACGTGAATAACTTCAATGGGGTTAGCAAAGTCCCTTTTCAAAGGTAAATTTTTAGGAAGACAATGACATATTTCAGGGCCCCTTCACAAGCATGGGCCCTCCCCATAGAAACCACAGGTATTTAAATTCATAATTTATTTCATGCAATAGCACTGAAGTTGCTGTAGGCACTTTGCATCATAATGTTACTTTCTGTTTTATAAATCACCTCCCCGGCCAAATGTAAAAGCTTCAGAGACAGAAAACCTGGATCCATCCCCTGCCCCTATTTTTAGCAGTAGCTGTTACTTATTGAGCACTGTCCTATCACTGACATGTATTTATGTCTACATGTATCAGCATATTCAGCAGCCCATAATAACAGTTAAGAGTTCTCAGTGTACTAGATGTACTGTGCTAACTGCTATTGAAACATCAATGCACTGAATTCTCACAGAAACCCTCTGAGGAGTGTTGTCATTGTCCCTTTTTTACAAGTGGAGAAAAGGAAGCACAGAAAGATTAAGGAATTTGCCCCAAATCATACAGCCAAGATCTGAAGGCAAGCATTCAGGCACCAACTCTTCCTACTTAGCCATCACCCTATATAGCTTCAGTCATAATTCACCCTTTCTGTGTTTTTGGATGATTACAAGTCCATCAAGAAAATGCTTTTCATTTCTTTAATATCTTAGTTGAGGCCCTACAAAGAAATATCTCTGGGCAAGTAAGTAATGCAAGTGAATTATGCCCATATATAAAAATTTGGAGGATGGGAAAATCGTTACCAAGAAAATGTAGAGTGGGGTAAAACGCCAAAATGCAAGCTTTGCCAACTTAATCATATTAAGACTTTTGGCCCTCAATGTTGAAAACAGCAAGCTACCAAAGTTAATATAGGAGCAAATCAAAGCTATGAGACCAGAGAAAAACTGTCCACCATAAAATACAAATTTGTTATATTCTTTCAATTATAGGCAATGTATTGCAAATATCAGCAGCTAATATCAAGCAACTTCACAGCTCTGGGCTGGCCTGCTCTTGGGAATAAAATATTTTAAATACTCGTGAATACTATGTATCATACCGTCTTATTAGCCTCATTTGGATAAACTACCATGCCACTGTCTGTTTTTAAATGTGTGGAGTTTTTTTGGCCAAAAGTATAATATCATTTACTTCTTAAATTTAGCTTCATTTCAAATTTTACTTAGTGCTTCACTGAAATCCTTGTGTGTTCCTGGTCTCTGAAGTAAGACAGCCTTTGCAGGGGGCTTCCCTGGTGGCTCAGTGGTTAAGAATCTGCCTGCCAATGCAGGGGACATGGGTTCAAGCCCTGGTCCGGGAAGATCCCACATGCCACGGAGCAACTAAACCCGTGCGCTGCAATTACTGAGCCTGTGCTCTAGAGCCCGTGAGCCACAACTACTGAGCCCATGTGCCACAACTACTGAAGCCCGTGCGCCTAGAGCCCGTGCTCCGCAACAAAAGAAGCCGCTGCAATGAGAAGCTCGCACGCCGCAATGAAGACCCAATGCAGCCAGAAATAAATAGGTTAAATAAATTTATTTAAAGAATATATATAGCCTTTGCAATTCCAAAGGTCAAATGTAGCAACTGAATGGAACAAAGGTTCCCAAGTACCTCCCGCTGCCATTTAACGCGGGTGTTGCTAGATAACCATATTCCCAGCCACCTCAGTGTGTCAGATTCAGGGAGAGAATTTTCTTAAGCAATAACAGAACTTTAACTGAGGCAATTTGTCTTCAATGCATGAGATGTGAACTGCTCAGCAATCTCCAGATTTTGTCTGAGAAATCAAGCAAAGATACTGTCAAATAGTGGCTTTGACTAGTTTGATCATAGGTACACAAAGCAATACAATGATAGTGTCATTTGGGGGTCCCATTTACATAAAACAAATTTATAATTGATGTGCCACTTTGCGGTCACCAGAGTTAATGGGCCTTTTAAGAACATCTACTCAATAACAATAAAGTACCATTTTTACAAGATTTAGTGTTGGAAGAATTAATGCACCTCATAACCTGACCTTCAACTGCTCCTTTGATGGCAACTACTGTACTGTTTCATTCTCAGAGGTACTCCAGATTTGAAGTTGACATTATAAAATCAGCATTCTCAGGAGTTTTTAATAAAATTGGGTTATTAATTGTGAATGGATAGAGCAGAATGTTCAGTTAATAAGGGAGGAATTTTTACCAAGATTTAGATAATGCTCAACTTCCAAAGCACCCCAATAATTTGTATTGATATTCATATGCTAGAAATGATTGTTAATGCATTACCATAACTGATCTAGGAGGCTATTCACCTGTAACCTTTTTTTTTTTTTTTGCAAAGTAAGTATGCAGTTAAGGAGTTAATAACTACCATCTCCCTTAGTCCCCTCACAATGACACATGACAAAATGATATTCAGTGGGACACTAAATATCCCACTGCCCTGATCTTGGACAGACATAAAAAAAAAAAGCACTTACAAGTTCATCCTAAATAGCAGGGTGTCAAGACTCTTCCTAGGCAACTGTCAGTTGTTAACTCAAGCCTGAATTACAAAACTGCATTACAGGGCCTAGTAGCCTGTGAAACTGTTTTCCGACATATCAGCATCACAGGAGACCTAGCAAAGAGTCACCATGTCGTCCTGATTTGCCAAAGAGGGTAAACAAACCTCCTTTGACTGGCAGATGCAGGAGAAACTATACTTTTCTATACTGGTTGGCAGAGTTTAAATTAAAGGCAAGTAAATATTAGGTTCAACAAAATAAATTAAGAGAATATTCAAGTTTATCTAACAGCTTCCTGAAAAAGTATAGGGGTATATAAGTCTAAGATGAAATATCAAACTTTAAAACTGGAGACCAAATATGAATAAAAGGGCCTAAATATGTAATTATTTGGTAAGAAGCTTCTCTTTTTTGTATGTGGTAATGCAGGTCATCCTTCTAGAGAAGCAGACACAAAAATGAGATGAGACAGGCACAAGAATTATCGGGGTGGGGGGAGTGGGGGACAGGCGGACTGCCTATGAAAGAAAACAGGATGAAGCTGGAGGAGGCTGGGAGAGCTATCCCACAATGATACATGTCTGACCCCTTAGAAGGACACAGGGATGAGAGGGCAGAAAGGAAGCAGGCTTTGCACTGTAGTGCAATCTAAGAAAGTTTTGGCCAAGTTGACTGGGGAATCTTTGAGCCAAAGTCTCCATCAGAGGAAATGCACACTTCGCAGGAATGGGCCCACCTTAGCATCCAGGCTGCACTCAGTCCCTGGGTGTGATAAGCTCCTGGGAATGGTGGCCTCAGCACCAAAGCCGTGATGGACAGAGTGCAGCGTCTGGAGCCAGCAGTCAATTACACTCTCCAAAGCAGGAAATGTGAGAGGGCATTTTCACGACCATCACTTACTACGCCTTCAGTTACTATGCCTTCACAAGACTAATCATTTTAATAGAAGTCTGAGTTTCCATTGGATAAACCAACATGAGTGATTTTATTTCACACTTAGAAAAATCAAATACTTTTCTCTTACTGATAAAAGAAAATTACTGTCGAAAGCTCAACTAGGATAAACAAAAGATTTCAAATGACCATAAAAATAGAAAATCATCCTCATTAATCAGTCCTTTCAAATTTATTCCTTCTTTGCTGACATTAACTGCTTTTAATACATCTAAGCACGCATTACTTTTAAGATCTTAGTCTGACAGGAGAGCAAAGGCATCGACTGAATAAAGCCAGTAGAGCACATCAGTGACACTGCTCGGATAATCAAAACAAAGTTTCAAAGGACACGGGACAAAGGTAAATAGAAATTTATGGAATTAACATGTGGAATATAAAATGTGTGTCACTATGCCATGAGTTTTACAACAAGGGACAAAGATGAGCAGGAAAAACACCTCCATACTAACCTAAGTATAATAGGGGAGCTCCCCATTTTGCTGTGATATTGCAAGCTGTCGAAGGGCTGGCTAGAGTTGATGGCATCTGTGTATACTGGTAGAAACTTGAATAGATGGGCTGTTTGCATGAAAAACCACTGATCTGGGGCATTCTTTTTCCTGAGTGCACAGAAAGTAACTCTCACAATCCTAACAGGAGCTAAGTAACAAGCTCTAGTGTTGATATGGAGAGCTTAGGGCTTTCAAATAAACCTGCTCACGTGTTTTGCTACCTTATGACACTGTGTGTTTTCTGTGAAATCCAGAAATCTAGGGCAATGGTTTAAGGAGCCTCTCTGATGTCACTGTGGCAACTGTATGCTGTGTGGAAGTACTGTCTTCCATGAAGAGCCATCTGAAGGTGGTTCAGTACAAAAAATAGTGGAAATAGAAGATTCAGTCCCAATCTTTCTGAATAAAGTTTGGAAAAAAAAGAAAACTGTCACACCATGAATGCTAGTTGCCTGCCCCAAATAAAAGGAAGAGATTTAGATTAGGTACATTTTCAAACAGCTCCACAGAGCCCTAGAATTTTCCCTCATGGGACCACTCTGGAAAAAAAGAAAGACTGAGATTGTGGGGCAGTGCTGTTCTATATTTGTGTTCCATAAAAGATCTCATCTGAAGAAAAATTCTGAGGATTGAAAATATCCACATTATTGTGATTTCTAAAGCCTCTGCAGCAATATAATTCCAATCTTTTGATTAAAATTGTTAGTGGGATATTTACAAAGAGTGGGGTAAGGTAACCCTAGAAAATAATTTTTCTACACCTGTAAGTTGTTAAGTGTACCCAAGCAGCAGCTGTTGGTGAACAATACTATCTTATTTACATCCTGTCGATCATTACATAGTGTGAAAAGCTGAAAAAGTAGCCCCACAAAAGATATCTTCATCCTAATCCCTGAAACCTGTGAATGTTATCTTATATGGAATAAAAGGATCTCTGCATATGTAATAAAGTTAAGGATCTTGAGATGGGGAGATTATCCTAGATTATCCAGGTAGGCCCAAAGTGCAATGACATGTCCTTGTAAGAGGGAGGCAGTGGGAGATCTGACACACAGAGGAGAAGGTGGAGCAGGGAGAAATTTGAAAATGCTGGCATTGAGACTAAAGCGATATGGCCACAAGCCCAGGAATGCCAGCAGCCACCAGAAGCTGGAGGAGGCAACGGATTCTCTCCTGGAGCCTTCGGAGAGAGCACCACCCTGCGGACACTTTGATTTCATCCCAGTGACACTGATTTCAAACTGCTGGCCTCAAAAACTGTGAGACAATAAATTTCTGTTGTTTTAGGCCACCAAGTTTGTGGTAATTTGTTACAGCAGCCAAAGGAACCTAATACACAGGAGAAAGACTTTCTTTTTCTGACGCCCTATTTTCCATCTTCTGAAAACAACATAGGCGGGCCACAAACAGATGGCAGAGTTATGCAAAGCCACCTGGAAACACCTCTGACTACTCATTAGTTGTAATCTCTAGTAACCTAAAAGAAAGGACTTGTTTTAAGTAAACATTTTATTGAATTAAATCATATATACTGAAAAATAAAGAAATCATGAGTACAGCACTCAACGAATTTTCATAGTAAATTAAATAAGCAGCACCAAGAGCAATCGTCATCCCTCTTCTAGTCACTAACCCCCCAAAGGGAATCACTAACTTGACTTTTAACACCCAATAGATTCATATTCCCTTCTTTCATACTTTACCTAAATGGAATCATACAATATATACTCTTTTAGGTCTGTCTACTTTTGCTTAATATTTTATTCTTGGCATTCTCCTATACCGTTGCACATAGTAGTAGACTATTTATTCATGAGACCACTCTGGAAAGAAAGAAAAACTGAGATCGTGGGGCAGTGCTGTTTGCTGTTTTATATTTGCATTCCACAAAAGTATTCCACATAGTATTTATCCATTCGTGGTCATTTGGATTGTTTCCATTTTAAACTATTATAAAGAGCATTGCTATGAATATTGGGGGCACATGAGTACCTATTACTTTTGGGTGAACAGTGAGTGCCTGGGGTGAAAATGCTGGACCATGGGGTATGCATATTCAGAAAAAATGATTTTTAAAAACATTTTGTTTTTTTGTTTGTTTATTTTTGGCTGCGTTGGGTTCTCATTGCTGGGCCTGGGCTTCCTTTAGTTGCGATGAGCGGGGCTACTCTTCGTTGCGGTGTGTGGGATTCTCATTGCGGTGGCTTCTCTTGTTGAAGAACATGGGCTCTAGGCACGCGGGCTTCAGTAGTTGTGGCTTGCGGGCTTTAGAGCACAGGCTCAGTAGATGTGGCGCACAGGCTTAGTTGCTCCGCAGCATGTGGGATCTTCCCAGAACAGGGATCGAACCCGTGTCCCCTGCATTGTCAGGTGGATTCTTAACCACTGTGCCACCAGGAAAGCCTCAGAAAAAAGGATTTTATAAGAATAAAAGTATAACTTCAAAGTCACTCTCATTTCATTATGCAGATATTACTCAATTATACTTCTATTTTTTGACCTTAAAATAGTAGGTGAATTATGAACCACCTAAGTCCTCTGATTAGATGCTCTTAGAAAAACTGGATAAACTCTGAAGTAGGAGTCTTATGTTTATCATATTTTTTAAAGGTCATCTTAATGTAGTAAAATATCTTTAAAAATTAGAATTAATAAAAAAGCTCGAATTTGGTAGCTGGCACTTTAGAATTTTCTCTTTCATATGATTTTCTAGGAGGAAGGACATCAGACCTACAGAAGTCCTTAGTAAAGGTGACATTTACCCCTAGAGGAGCACGGAATGCATCTTGATAATCTTGCAACTTCTCATATAATCCAGAAGGATGTAAAACTACAATGAAGTGCATGTTCTCAGACTTGAATGGGGGCAAAAAGATGAAAATATAATTAATCCAATTGTGTTTCTTTGGGACACTTCCAACATTTCCAGCCAGCAGAACAATGGTGATTTTTTTTTTCCCTTTTCAGAGGAAATACATTCTTTTTTAACCATTCTACTTTGAATATATTTTTGGGTTTTTTTTTTTTTTTTTGGAATTGCCTTTCCCTCCTCCTTCCTAGGATAGTAACGCTCTGAGCTCTACATGGGAGTGCATAAAAGATTTTATAAAACACAAAATGTTAAAGTTACAGAGAAAAGAGCTGGGTTTTAGACTAGAATACTATCAGCTTGGGACTGAAAGAATCAGAGGTCTAAAGGTTTACAGACTCAAAATGAAAGCACGGATATAACACCTAGCTCTGAAAATTAGGTCATATTAAGAGAACCATTTGACTGCTCACTTTGCATCTGAAAGTGTAATACTTGAGGAACTATGACTATTTTAATGGCAGGCTTGTGTCAGCAGTTACAGAAATAAGGCCTGATGCGCTGAAAATAGTCTCCTTTCCTTGTTGTCTTTGTCCTTCTAAATAGTTTAGATTGAGTTGGAATTTCTGTCTTCATCCTACACCTTACTTCTCATCCAACAGTAATCCCTAATTCAAAGCTAATTTGTAAAGGTCAAACTAAAGTCTGGAAGCATCCCAAGAACCCATGATTACAGGCCAATATCGTTGAATAGTTAAAGGCTCCACAGCTTTTGGCCAGGCACACTGGATTCCTTTTAATAACAGATCCAGTGAAGAAAAAAATAAAATAGATGCATCTGTTAAATAAGAAAACCCAAATTGAAAACAAAGAACCTACTGATTGCTTTCTCCACTGTAAAAGTACACAGTTGAGAAAAGATTATAAATACTTCCCTAGTATTTAAAATGTATGAGAAACAAGTCATTCCATCAATCAACATTTATTAAGGAAGGCACTCTTCTAGGCACTGGGGATACTGAACAAAACAGACAATAATCCTCCCACCCCTGCCATGAAGCTTACATTTTAAATGAAGGGAGACAGAAAATAAATAATGTATCGTACATCAGTGGTGATAAGAGCTAAAGCGGGGGGGGGGGTGGATAGGCTGCACTTTTAAATAGGTGGTCAGAAAAGGCCTCACTACGCAGTGATATATGAGCAAATATCTGAAGGAGGTGACAGGGTTGGGGGAAGAGGGTGAGCCAGGAGGCTAGCTGGGGGAAAAGCATCCCAAGGCAAAGAGAAAAGCTAGCCAGGTGTTTTGTGGGAGGAAGAGTATCTGGTGTAACAGAGGAGCATTGTGCCCTGCAGTGGAGCAAGCAAGAGGGAAGCACGAGGAGACAAGCAGCAACAAGGAGGAGTCAGATGACTGTACACAGAACCTTGTAAGCAACTGTAGGAACATGGGATTTTATTCTCAGAGACATGAGAGGCCATTATAAGTAGATGTTGAACAGAGCAAGGTATCACACAATTTGTATTTCAAGATATCACACTGGCTGCTATGCTGAGAAAAAAACTGAAAGGGAGCAATGGTAAAAGTGGAGAAAAGAGTTAGTAGACTCTTAAAATAAAACAAGTGAGAGATAAGGGGGCTTGGACCAAAATGTAGCAATAGATGTGCTAAGAAGAGGTCAAATTCTGGATCTATTTTCAAGGCAGAAGTGATACAATTTGCTGACGGGCTGGAGCATACAAAAAGAGTCAAAAGGAATCCAGGGCTTCCCTGGTGGCGCAGTGGTTGAGAATCTGCCTGCCAATGCAGGGGACACGGGTTCGTGCCCCGGTCCGGGAAGATCCCACATGCCGCAGAGCAACTGGGCCCGTGAGCCGCAATTACTGAGCCTGTGCATCTGGAGCCTGTGCTCCACAAGAGAGGCCGCGATAGTGAGAGGCCCGCGCACCGCGATGAAGAGTGGCCCCCTCTTGCTGCAACTGGAGAAAGCCCTCGTACAGAAACGAAGACCCAACACAGCCAAAATATAATTAATTAATTAATTAAAAAAAAAAAAAAAAAAGGAATCCAAAGTTTTGGCTTGAGCACCTAGAAGGATGGAGTTACCATTGAGTAAGATTGGGGAGGGTCAGGTGTGGGAGGGAAGGTAAGGAATTTGTTTGTGGTTGGCTAAGTGTGATGTGCCTATTTAGGCCAAAAGTAAAGATGTGGACTGTGAAGATGGATTATGTGAGCCTGAAGTTTAGGAGAGACTTCCAGGGTGGTGATGAAAATTTGGGAATCATCAGCATGAAGATGGTATTTAAAGACATAATACTGTTAGAAATCTCCATGACAGAATATACACAGACAAGATATCCAAGGACTCAGTTCTGGGGCCCTCGGGTATTTAATAGCATATACTTTATCTGGAATCATAACAAGAAACATTCCACAGATAGTCACAAAAGGATTCTGGACAAAATGATCCCTTAAAATATTGCAAGGTAAGACCATACAATGAGTGGTGATCTTTAACTAGATGCTTTCTAAAATTCCTTCCAAACACTATTTGATTTTTATGACTAGAAATGAAATCTTCCTTTATCCTAGTAAAATTCTAACATATAAATATTTGATATGAGTATGCATAAGTCTGATTTATTTATACCTCACATATGAGAGTCAGTCTTTTATTGTTCAGATAATATCCTGTAGTTAAAAAAAATACTGCTTGGATTTGAAATTTAAGCATTTGGTGGATGTTTCAACAAGTTACCATTAGATTCATGATGATCAGTGATTTCAATATAAAAAGAATATTAATACACTGCACTAAAGAAGATACACAGAGGGCAAATAAGCATGGAAAAGTTGCTCCACATTATATGTCATGGGGTACTGCAAATTAAAACAACAATGAGATACCACTATTAGAATGGCCAAAATCAGGAACACAGACAACATCAAATGCTGGAGAGAATGTGGAGCAACAGGAACTCTCGTTCATTGCTGGCAGGAATGCAAAATGGAACAGCTACTTTGGAAGACAGTTGGTAGTTTCTTACAGAACTAAATATATTCTTACGAATCAATCCAGCAATTGCACCTCTTGGCACTTACCCAAAGGAACTGTAAACTTATGTCCACACAAAAACCTGCACACAGATGTTTATAGCAGCTTTATTCATAATTGCCAAAACATGGAAGCAACAAAGATATCCTTCAGTAAGTTAATGTATTAATAAGCTGGTACATCCAAACAATGGAATATTATTCAGCACTAAAAAGAAATGAGTTATCAAGCCATGAAAAAGAACAAGAAGGAAACTTAAATTCATATTACCAAGTGAAAGAAGCCAATCTAAAAGTCTACATACTGTATGATTCCAACTAATTGGCATTCTTGAAAAGTAAAGCTATGGAGACAATAAAAAGATCAGTGATTACCAGGAGCTGGAGTGGGGGGGAGGAATGAACAGGCAGAACGCAGAGGATTTTTAGGGCAGTGAAGATACTCTGTATGCTACTCTAAAGATGGATATATGTCATCATGCATTTGTCCAAACCCAAATAATGTACACCAAGAGTGAATCATAATGTAAACTATGAACTTTGGGTGATTATGATGTGTCAATGTAGGTTCATCACTTGTAAAAAAAAAAAAAAACAAAAAACAAAAATGTACCACGCATGTGTGGGTACAGAAGGTATATGGGAACTCTCTGTACCTTCCCCTTAATTTTGTTGTAAACCTAAAACTGCTCTTTTAAAAGTCTCTTCTTAAGGACATTCATTAGATCAAAAGTAGCCTGTGCTCTCTTGTTTAAATCCCGAGTTGATTTTACCAAGAGACACAGCGATACTGAATATTCTCCCTTTAATCTGATACAGCTAGATTAAGTCATATGAGGAGAGATTTTATAAGATTGATGAGTTTGATTAATTTTAATTTTACTAAAAAGGTAAACATTTAAGTCACATATGTGAAAAGTATTAAGATCGAGAATTTCAGAAAATCTAACAGTATTTAATGATATACATACATATCAATTTCAATATGGCACCTTCAGTTTAGACTACACATATCTTATGTTTGTGTGAACATCCCCTAACTTCTATAAACCCTGGAGGAAAATGTCTAATACACAAGATCCCACATTATTCCTCCTGCATGGACTCTGATTCTTTACCTTTGGAACGTGCTTATAACATTAAACATAATACCTTTTACCGCTACTTTCACCCTGTTCATCTTTAGAATTAAATTCACCAGATAAGACTTCTGTAAGGTTGTGATATTTCTACTGTCATGTACACATCAGTAGAACATCTTTTCTATCCTTTCTTAGCACTCAATTTCAAAATTACCCAAGACATAATCTTAAAATGAGAAACAAAGCTTTTTTCAAAAACTGTGTTATTAAAGAGTTAATATTCAAATGCTACTGAACTGTACATGACGCCATAAGACAATTTCATTAAGAACTACATCTCTCTTTTCTCAAGGAAATACTGTATCTCAGTCAAGTAACATGTTCTTTCCTCATTGTAGCCCATTTAAGCCACAATTTCAAACATAAAAACAACATTTAATCCTAAAAGTTTAAAGAGCCTACGGGAAAGTAAATTATTTACAGAGAATATACTCTTTTTTAATTAAACATCCTTCCTCATGAGAATTAAAGAGTCAAATAACTCTACGGAAGTCCATTAATCTCATATCCTCTTGGAGGAATTTTAACAATACAAAGGTAAGTAAGGGTTCATGTCTTAAAATGAGACATGAATACCCACAACAGCTAACCTGGACCCTAAGTGAGCTTAGCAAAGCCTAGGTGGGTTATTGGTCTAGAATGGCCTTACTTATGTCTGACAGCTGGTTAGCTATTGGCTGGGATGGGCCTCTCTTCATCTGGTGGTGGCAGGATTCCAAGAGAACAACTGGAAACAATCAAGGTCTCTTGAGGCCTAACCTTAGAAAAGGCATACTGTCAATTTTACCACATTCTATTCATCCAAGCAAATCACAAAGCCAGGCCACAATTCAAGAGGTAGGAAAGTAAGTTCCACCACTTAAAGGGAGAAAATGAAAAGACATCACAAATGAGTGTAGATGATGGGGAGAGGGGTGTTACTAAGGCTGGAACAAGAAGGGACGTGTTAGGAGATGGGGACACAGGGGTAGGCAGGGAGAAGATCAATACTGGAAGCCTGGAGACCAGCTAAGAAGCTACTGCAACAATCCAGCAGAGAGATCAAACCATTGATTTTCAAGTAGCAAACTCCCGATACACACTGCCTGACGAAAATTTCATCCTGATGAGCAAGCATCTAACACTCAAATAAAGCATGCCTTTCCAACTCTCTCTGAATATCTTGCATTTTTATGTTCTAATCCCCTTGTTCTTGCCAACAAGTTTAGTTTTTTTCACAAGGCAAAGATATGGAATAAAAAAAAAAATGAACTAAGTAAAATTTGAATCTGTAGCAATTCCCACAATTCTCAATTTATATAACATGCTTTTTAAACTCCAAAGATATATACAAATGAGGTATTATAATTGTTTTCAGAAAATCCAAAGATTCAAGTTATAAAAAATATCTGCAATAAATGATTCACTGAACAATCAAACTAATGACAAGGAAACTGGCCGCTGAAATAACAACAGAAACATAACAAACTGTTCATAATGATGAAAGCCATAAACTTGACAGCTAGCACACGCAGCAGCAATATGCTTTAACGGATGCTACTTGAACCATTTACAGCATTTTTTTTAATGGATTCACCTATCTTTTACTTTCAGTTCATTAATTATACAAGAAAATGATCCCAAATAGCTAGGACCTACCTTACACGTTTTAACTTTATGGCTATAGAAGACATGTCAAATTCTCAAAAAAATTTTATAAGACAAAAAAAACTGTGTTGCATAACTAATCCCCAGACCCTTGAAGTTTGACAGGAAAAAGTGGAAATTTTCATTTATCCATAAACATAAGCCTTAGAATTACTCGAGCTGAAAAAAATGGTAAATAAAAAGTTCTATAACTTGCTTGCCTTTCTTGTAACCCATGTCTTTATTGTTTCAACCGTTTCTGTGATTCAGAAGCAACCTTGAGAGGTCATCAAGATCATACCAGAGTCTTTAAACAGAATCATACTGTATAAACCAAAAAACAGCAGAAGAGCCCTATTTTAAAAGTTCAGTAGAACAAAATTCTATAACTTGCCTTGGAACTTCATCCCAATAATTCTCATTATCACCAAATGATTGGACTTACTCATTTTCTATCAATTCATACTTCCAAGGTTTTATTACATGAGTTAAAGACATAACTTTGTAACACAGCAAATTTAATCCGTGATCTCATTCATTCAATAAACGTTGTGTGTATCCACAACTTGCAAGGTTCAATAGGTATGGATTAAAAGTAGTGCGATAATTAGGGGACAAGAGAATGGAACACTTGCTGATTGGCTGCCATGTGTCAGACTATCTGGGGAGTACATTTTAATTTCTCATAGAAACTACAGGAAGTTCAGAAGTTCAGTAATTTGCCCAAGGTCATAGCTAATATGTAGCAGAGCCTAGATTAGAGCACAGAACTATCCAATGTAATGCTTAAACTTTTTCCACTGTACCATATTTTTAAACATGTCAGAGAGCTCATTTAAAAAGGTAATAAGAAGTATTTTTACAGAACCCTTAAAACTATTTTTTACATTCATACCATAACACACATCCCACAGCTCTGGTAACTTCAGTTCTAGGCTCCACGCTTGCCAGGCCCCTCAAATCACATAAGCATAGCATATTTACCCTTGAAGTGCAAAAACAGTTAAGTATACAAAATTCCAAATTATTCTAAATTATGCCTTAAAAAGCTTTAAAATCTTTCTAATTATGGATAAATATAATGTGAGCAGAGACAAACTGAGGTAAAGCCATTAAGGTTATACTATCAGCTGAGAAAGGTTTGAGAAACCAGATCGTCACATTTCTCCCCAGATTGTCCACTTTTGAGTCCTACAGCCACTGGAGCTCATTAGTACATCTAGAACTTAGAATTTAGCTAAATCTGATCACTACACCAGTGTGCACTATTTTATTTCCATATTCATAAAAATTTCTATTGAAATATGTAGTCAAATTTTAAAGTGTCTATAGTCAAATATATACAGCTATTTAGTAATGCTTTTAATTCTAAAGTAATCTATAAACCAAACTACACAGAAACCAATGATACCAGAGTTGGCCTTTTGCCTGTCCTAGAAAAAAACAGGTTTTATCTGATATGTTTTAGACTACAACTTACCAGGTTTTATCTGATGTGTTCCAAAAATCACTCCCCAGGCAATTATGATGTGCACCAAAGGGGGAGAAACATGGTTTAGATTATGATTGTCAATTTGTCATTTTTTTCCTTTTTTAATTTGCCCTATAAATAGGAGTTTTTGAGCATAAGACTTCGTTTATTTTACGCAAAGTATTCTTAGTAATACTCTACAAAGATAAAAACTATCTATTGTTTTACCTTGTTTTTCTTCTACTAACTTTATTTTTGCACTAAAAAGCTTTTGCTATTATCTCTAAAATGTATCTGTGTGTGTTTTCTAACTTTCAATCTGTAATACATAATTCTTGGTGATCAGTTTAGTCTATGAGTTGGATTTTTTCTTATGTAAATTATCCTGTTAAGTTATGCATTTTGGTATAGTACTTATATGAAGTCCTCAATCTCTTAGTCATAAAAGATTTTGTGGTGAACATAATAAGTGTAAATGTATCTACTGGTAGATATTAAGTATTACATATTTTGCTACAATAAAAATTGGAAAAGACATTTCAAAAAGATTTATAGTTTCCCTTCAAGCTTAGGATATTAGAATATTCAGTCACATTTTGACAAACACTGACAATATTTTTCATATTATACTGAAAATTATTTTCCTCTGAAATCATCTGCTCCCATTCAAGATTTAATATTCAGTATATGCAATGCTGTACTGAAGTAAATTTGTTCAGAAACAGAACTACTGCACAAGAACACATATAAAACATATTTCCATTGCAAATCCGCTTCCATGCCTGTTGCCATTAAGAACCTGATTTGGGGGACATAACCTAAGGTTTCCCAACAGCTCCTATTACTACTGTATCTGCCTCATTCTAGCTTCCCAATGGGGTCACCACTGGTACTAAAACCACTGGAAGCTAAGAAATGGAAAAAAGAGATAAAGTCCAAAGATACAGCACCTCATGTTCAGAGAATTAATAAATATGTATTTATTTATGATAAAGCAGATTAAATTCATTTTAAGTGTTTTCCCCCATGCATAAAAATAAAATTTCTAAACAGGATATTTTTTAATCCTTTAAAGTTTTAGTGTTGAAAAAACGTGTTTACTTGTGAAATCTGAATACGGTCTATATTAATAGTATTGTATCAATGTCAATTTCCCGGTTTTGATAATGTATGACAATTATGTAAAATGTTATCATCAGAGGAAAATAAGTGAAGGGCACCCGGGGTGGGGGGGGACCACAGTATTTTTTGCAACTTATGTAGGTACAATGTTATTTAAAAATAATAAGTTTAAAAATGTGTTTTGTGATATTTACTACTATATGAAGTTGCTTTCAGACTTCCTATTATTTTAGAATTCCATATCCATAAGTCATCATCAGGAAATAATCAGAGCTCCAATACCCAATACCATTTTGGTGCAAAAAGATATAACTAGCACTTCTTAATTTGTGTTAATTTTTTTTCTCTTCTCTCAAAGCAACTCTTATGAGCAAATATTTCACAGTTTTGAACTCTACTATATTTTCTGAAATGCCCTTTTACTTGTGGGTCTTTTCAGAAACTTATTTAATGAAGGTGTAATTGTTGTCATCATTTCTTCCTCATATTTTCCCAAGAAGTAAACTCCCTCAAGCTCTCTTCGGGTGAAACACTTTCAACCTGAATTTCCTTATGAAGACAAGTCACTGAAATACACAACATAAAAATAAAATACTTCCCCCTTTAAATAGAGTGATTATAAGTTAAATAAATGTACACTGACACAATATTTACCAGCTATTTGTCATCATCATTACGTATCAATCCTGTCTCAACTTGATGTTTAGACATGGCTTGTAGCTCTCACTGTCAGCATGGACTTGCTCAATATCTTGAACACTGTAGCTGCTCAATAAAAAATGTTATACAGAATTTGGTATTATCTATAATTAAAAGTAGCTATTGTTCTAGGATATTATTTCAAAATTGTGCCCGATTATTTACAATTTGCTGTACTATCTTGGATAATACTTCATAGTAATAATTTAAGTCCATCTTGATACAAATAAAATGCATGCCGTTAATTTTTAGTAATTAAGATAGTATTACAATACTGTAAAGATAAGAAAATATATGGGTATATTAATTTTACTTCTAAGCATATATTCACTTAGATTCTGCCTACCACTGTCTAACATATGTGTTAACATATAAGATTAAATTTTAGAAATATTATTGAAATTCAGTAAAATATTTCATTTATGACCTAAAATTTGTATTTACCAAAATGTCCACCTAGTTTGTACTCCCTTTCGCTGTTTTAAACTTTAAGCACATATAAAAACTACAAGTGGTCACATAAAATACAGCAAGAAAGAAGTAACTCAGGTTCGTTCTCCTCACCTTTATAACCAATGGGCTAACTTGGTTGATTTCAAATCTACTGTTTAAATGCAGGATTATGTAGTACTACAGGAATTGGACATGTGAACTCCATCTGAAACAAGTGCTAATGATTTGAAACCTTTATAAACTGACTCTAAAAATGAACAGGAATAGCTGAGTATGCTACCTGTCTAACTGGGAGTTCTCCTAGTAAACTTCTGAGTAGAATTCAATGCTTATTTGAGCATATAAGTAATAAATATCTGTTCATTGGAAGCTTACATATATTATTGAACATCGATCACAACTATAGAAGTTATTTAGAGCTCAGAGCAAAAATATTTTTCAAGGAGTAGTTTATCACTGGCATTGTTTGCAACTGTCAGGTCATGGTATTATTGTTTTCTATTGTTTTCCAGAAAAGTGGGCCCTTTATATCCTTTACCGAGGTCATTCACCCAGACTTGCAACTCTACAGTATACTGAACCATATGCTCTTTCCTAAAAGGACCACACTCATTTCTCTTCTCTGCACCTTTTCTTTGTCTACTTCTTATTTGGGGAACACTCATCCCTTTCATCTCTCATTATTTCCAGCTTTCAAAATCTGATCTCTCATCTTTGTTCAAGTTGTTCAAATACTATATAACCCAAGGATTAGACTCTGTGCAGTGCTGTGGAAAGTATAGTGAATACGGAATTACAAGACCTAATTTCTGGTACCTCCTATCAAAGAAATACACTCCATTGCTTACCAGATGTGCAAGCTCTCTGGGCCTTAATTTCTAGAACTGAAGATTTATGCTAGATAGATTCTAAGACCTCTTCCAGTTTTTTGAAAACTGCAGTTCTATGATATAATATATATCCTTAACATATTTGTTCTCTTTATTTCTACACAGCAACTAATTGTGTAGAAATGAATTTCTAATTCTTCCTAAACAATTTCAGGGAATTTGGGTTTCTGGTGGTGAAGTAGAACTAACAACAGGAATCCATGAATACTGAGGATACATAATCTACAGTTGGTGGTTTGATGGTGACAATAACACCTAAAAAAATGCTTCATTGGTGAGAGGAGATCCAAAATGAATGAAAAAGAACAGCAGAGTTTACAAACAGCAAGAGATGAGAGCTCAAAACAGGAGGTAGTGTGTGGTGTTAGCATGTCGGCGAGGGAGGAAGGGTGGCGGGCAGGGGTGTTTGAGATATAGGAAAAAGGATCAAATTGTGGTGAAACAGATGCTTGGTAAACCAAAGGCCTAGTAATCAAAATGAGTCTTGAAAAGTGAGGTGAGTTTTGCATTAGTCGCGTCACACTCTGTGAGAGAACAGTGCCTTATGATGTATCCAGAGTAACTTGCCTCCCCTGGGAAGTAGCATCTTATAACCCTGTTACCTATGAGGGGCGGGGCATAAAGACACAAGGAGGATATTTCTCATCTGTCCCATGTCCCACCTGTAACTCTAATCAATCACTTCAGCTATTCTCAAACTACAGTTTATTTTCTTTAATACACAGAGACAAGTGTTCCCGAAAAACATTAAAAAATTATTTACAGAATTATAACTAAGCCTTTGTTCCCACTTCATGACCGTTTTAAAAAACCGTGGCCAGGACTTTGAAAATGGGCAGTGTCAGCCATCCTCTCCTTGTAGCTCATGCTTAAGATGACATGAAAGCAGGCTTAAAACACTGTATCACACATTAAGATGAACTCACACACCCAATTTCTATTCTCATAATAAATTAACCTTTCTGAGTTCAGCTTGTGTCTTATTAAATAATAAGGAATCATTAACTATTCTTTAAAACCCACATTTCCCATCCCTATCCTTATCTCTCTCTTCCTTGGTCTCCCTCTCTTTTTTTTTTTTTCAAGGAACAACCACGAGCAAAATTATTTAATTTTCCCTTGCTAAGTTATGGGTAAGACACTATGAACCAGTAAAGCAGTCAAGACCCTAAGCAAAGTGAAACTGAGATGAGATGCCAGGCAAGCAGCCTTTGAGTCATGCTAATAGTAACAGCTAAAGGTGATGGTGGTGGTGGTGATGAGAGCAACCAGGCATTAAAAATGTGCCATGTGGTAAGGGTAAAATTTCTTAAGGATTTAAATCCTTCATTAGGGAATCTTGAGTTTCCTTCTTGGAGAAAATGTGCCATTGGTGAAACATCAACTTCCTTTATTTGAAGGCTTGCATCAGCTATGAAAATTAAAAATATATAAATGAAACATAATTTATTTACCACATCGTGATACTTTGTACAGCATCATCAAATAAACCCTCTTCTTTCTAAACCAGTTTCAACAGCCTATTTTCTTCTTCACCACTCCACTTCATAAAAAGAAGTGAATTGATATCTCACAATTCAAACAAATCATTTCAATTTTATTTATTTTTAATTTCCAATAGAGCATTTTTATATATGTGACACACACACGTATATATATATAAACTGGGAAGGCATTTTATAACTTTTGAGCCTTTTGGCATACTTCCTGGAAGTCTCCATGATGACTATAGTTACTCTTAATTGCCTTCAACATACTTACATGAATGCTACATTCAGTTGAATTATTTCCTGGATTCCCTCTAATTAATCTGATAGCAGCTGTTTTAAGGCCTGTGCTGATTAACAATTGCAAGACAGCTAAATGCCTACTACAAGAAAAGCTCTGTGAAGCTTACGTATGCTCATCCACATAATTTTATCTTATAAGCGTCAACATTTTAAAGAGGATCTTCTATTTTTAGTTAACTATTAGCTGTTTATATAACTCAAATGGTTTCACCCTAATATACTGAAATATCATCTCAATATATTTAATAAATAGCCTAATAGATATTATGGAAACTCAGCATTTCAAAAGATAAATATAAGAACATGTTTTAAAGATTTAAATAAACCTTAAAGAAAACAACAACTGTGGAGGTAGTTTAGTATGTATTTGTACTGGTTTTCTTGTCCTAGTTCAGAAAATATAAACTTTAACATACAAATGATACATTAAATAAGTGACTCATCTAAAGTAAAGTGCTACTACGAATATTTTTAAGGTCAAACTACACATACTTGTTGATATTTTATTCCTTTTGACCAACAAATGGTAATTTGATGCATTTCAGACATACATTGAGCTTAAATAACCACAACTCAATGGCATTTTCTGTAAGTAGCAATTTTAGGCTACATTGGCCCGTTAGAAAATTAAAGCTCTGATTCTGTCATTCCTCTGTAAAAGCAATCGAAACACAGTATTTCCTAAGATCCTGAGGCCAGACCCCATAGTCTAGCATAGCCCTCCTCTCCATCCTGGTCTTCGGCCAATCCATATTATTCCTGCCTAATTCCCATTGCTTCAGCTCACCCAGCAAGTGTCCTTTTTTCCCTGAGTTGTGCTATTTCTTCACTCAGCCTGGTACAGCCTGTTGGAATCCTTCAAACGAAAGCTTAAAGCCACTTCCTAGAGTCTGTCATACAGAGTGAAGTCAGAAAGAGAAAAACAAATACCGTATGCTAACACATATATATGGAATTTAAGGGAAAAAAATGTCATGAAGAACCTAGGGGTAAGATGGGAATAAAGACACAGACCTACTAGAGAATGGACTTGAGGATATGGGGAGGGGGAAGGGTAAGCTGTGACAAAGTGACACAGTGGCATGGACATATATACACTACCAAATGTAAAATCGATAGCTAGTGGGAAACAGCTGCATAGCACAGGGAGATCAGCTCGGTGCTTTGTGACCACCTAGAGGGGTGGGAGGGAGGGAGACGCAAGAGGGAAAGAGATATGTTATACATATACATATGTATATGTATAACCGATTCACTTTGTGATAAAGCAGAAACTAACACAACATTGAAGCAATCATACTCCAGTAAAGATGTTAAAAAAAAAAAAAAAAAGCCATTTCCTCAAAAAGCTATGTCAAGGGCTTCCCTGGTGGTGCAGTGGTTGAGAGTCTGCCTGCCGATGCAGGGGACACAGGTTCGTACCCCGGTCCGGGAAGATCCCACATGCCGTGGAGCAGCTGGGCCTGTGAGCCATGGCCGGTGAGCCTGCGCGTCCGGAGCCTGTGCTCCGCAATGGGAGAGGCCACAACCGTGAGAGGCCCGCGTACCGCAAAAAAAAAAAAAAAAAAAAAAAAAAAGCTATGTCAAGATTCACAAACTCACATGTCTCTCTGCAGGAAGCATAAATAAGCTATCAGGGCTGGCTGTAGACCCATGAGAGGTAGCTGAGGGTCAGCTCCAGATATCTGCAGTGGGCAAAGTTGTCAGATCTCATGATTTCCTGAAATATTCCAGAAATCAAGAATTTAATGTGTGATATCCTGATTTTTAAATGTCGGCAACAAATATGATATAAATTCCAAACACTTCAGAGGTCAAACTGCACACATCTGTTGACTGGCCTCTGCCTCTCAACAGATTGTGGCCTCTGCCTCAAATAATCCTGAGGAGGAAATGACCTCTACACGGTGTATTCAGCTAATCCTTGCGTAGACTCTGTCGACACTGTAGTACAGGCGTGTGTGTGAATGCATCCCACAGGAGTTTTGTACATAACAGAGTTCAATAAATATTAACTAATAGGAAGCAGCAGCTATAGGGTAATGCTTGACAACTCAAGAACTAGAATTCATATCCCCACTTGGCCACTCACAAGGTGTGTGATCTTAGTCAAAATGCTTATACTCCAAAATTTGCAGCGAAAATATCATAATCTATCTACTTTGTAGAATTGTTGTGTGGAGTAAATGACATAAAACGTGTGCAGTACTTAGGAAAGGACCTAGCACAAGTTAACACTCAAACGTTAACTGCATTATTACTATTATTAGATGTATAGCAAATGTATGTGTATTTTATTACATAAAACACACATTTAACAAATTTTTACATAATTATAAGTATGCCTTCTATTCCCACTTCATGCCCCTTTTGAGAAATCATTGCCAGGACTTTCTTTATAATACTCCCAAGCATGAAACAACTCACCCAAAATTTCCATTCCAAGAGGATGAATTAAAAATAGCTATGTATTTACGTGGGAAAATGCCATACATACATACATACATAGTGACATACACAACAGCATGAATCAGTTTGAAAAACATTATACTGACCAAAAGAAGCCAGACATGAGAGATTATCTACTGCATAATTCTATTTCTATGAAGCTCAGTAACAGTCAAAAGTAACTGATAGTAATAGAAATCAGAAATAGGTTACATTTCATGTGTAGGAACTGGCTGAAAGAGGCCTGAGGGAAAGATGTACAGCGATAGAGATGTAATTTCTTGATTAAGGTATGAGTTACAAAGTTAGTAAAAACTAAAAAAAAAAAAATCACTTACTTAAAGACATACATTGCATAATAAGACAATTTCACCTCAGTATAAGAATTTAAAAGGTGTTTATTAAATAGTTGTTGCACTTTCCTGACGACAACAACTTAACAGTAACAGAAATGCATTTTTAAATTATAAAATAATATTTGAACCCACAAAATCAAAATGTTTCTTAATTCCATTTATATTATATAAAGGTCACCAAGAGTTTTGTTTGTTTGTTTGTTTTGGTTTGGTTTTTTTTTTGCAGTACGTGGGCCTCTCACTGTTGTGGCCTCTCCCGCTGCGGAGCACAGGCTCCGGACACGCAGGCTCAGCGGCCATGGCTCATGGGCCCAGCCGCTCCGCGGCATGTGGGATCTTCCCGGCCCGGGGCACGAACCCGTGTCCCCTGCGTCAGCAGGCGGACTCTCAACCACTGCGCAACCAGGGAAGCCCACCAAGAGGTTTTTAAACAGGGCCTATTTCTCCTTCATTAGTTGCTTACGTGAAGTATTGGGGGAAAAGACCAAGGGCTTTTTATGTCAATCTGCTATCACTTATTAAGTTATACGTTGTAGATGAACTCTATAGAACACAGTTAAATCTTTAAAATTTTGGAAGTACTCTGGGGATTGTGAAGAAACTCAAAGACATCTTAATATACAGTCAATCTAAGTGTTTGAAATTACATTGAACTGGTATTGACCTAAAGGCATATTCTGAAAGTTATTTTGAATACAAAAATAAAATTGTAAGGCTTTCAAATGATTTTAATTCTCTAAAATAGAGTATAGGAAAAAAATTAGGTTATTTGTCTTCTAAGTAAAGGTAACTTGCTACAGTTTACTGTCATAAAACTATGTTTTTCAAAATATTTCTGATCTACACTAGACTCTTCTCAAGGTCATTAATTAGAAATTGGATGATTTTTTCAGATCTTCTATTTCTAGTTCATTTTTACTGAATGACAACAGATGAAAGAAACAGTTTTCATGGCCAAATGAATAACTATCTTAACAGGATTGTGAAAAGAACATTTAGATGAATTGCAAATCTTTATGTTAAAGTGTACTAAGTAGAAGAAAATAATCAGCAAGTATAATTCTTCAAATAATTAGGTCCTAAACTTTTAAAAGTATGTCAAGTACACCCTAATGTACTGGAATTTATTTTTTTAACTGAAAGCACTAATTAATTTAATAGGTTTTTAAAATTAAGTATAAAGTGATGAACAATTGTTCAAAATACTGAATCATAAAGAAAATAAAAATATTCAAATGAGAAGCACCTCCAGAATGGTGCAATATTGACCTCTGAAAATCTACTTCTTTATGACAGTTAAAAGAACACTGGAGAAAATTGTCAAAATCAATTTTTTCAGACCTCTGGAAATTAACCAAAAGCTGGCAAAAATCTGAGGAGTGTATATTCAAGAAAAATGACCCAGTCTCAGTAAGAACAGTGAGCTTTGTGGCATTTTAACCTTCTCTATTCCTACCCCCTCTTTGCAGTTCTGTGTTACCCTTGAAGAAACAGTAGCCTAGCAGCCAATGAAGGGGGAAGGCTGGATTTGGAACACCTCACAAAGCTCCATCTCAACAGGACTATCGCTATTTGATCTGTCTTGCACCTCCTTTAAAAACCGCCATTCAGGGCTTCCCTGGTGGCACAGTGGTTGAGAGTCCGCCTGCCAACGCAGGGGACACGGGTTCGTGCCCCGGTCCGGGAGGATCCCACATGCCGCGGAGCGGCTGGGCCTGTGAGCCATGGCCGCTGAGCCTGCGCGTCCGGAGCCTGTGCTCCGCAGCGGGAGAAGCCACAGCAGTGAGAGGCCCGTGTAAGGCAAAAAAAAAAAAAAAAAAACCCATTCAAGGACTTCTCTTTATTTGACCTGACTTAGAACTCACTCAGTGAGTAAAGTGGTATCTTCACAATGTTTTGCATTTTTGCAAAAATAATCACCAGCAAGTGTTTAATATTTCATCTTCCCGAGGTGGCAAAACCAGATGGGACAAACAGGAAGATAGCCAAAACATCTAAAAGGAAAATGCAGGGAATAAGATGGCCATAGGTAGCTTTGAAAAGCTATTTCTGGGGCCAAGGGCATGTACGGGGCTGTGTGCATATCCAGAAAAGACTCAGGATAGCCCGAATCTTTCATTTCTGGCTGACCCTGAGTTTCTGAACAAGCCAGAGAAGTAAAGGCCCAGGCAAAGCTGTCAAATGCCAAAGTGTTAAAAGGTATTCTTCAACACACACAGAACCTCTAGGAAAAGGCTGGGAGACTTACTGCTTCAAGGCTTTTTTTAAAAAAAGTCTGTCCAATCACTAGCTAACAAAAAAGCTAACCAAGCAGAGGCTTCAGTGGAATATTTGAAGAAATAATGGCTGAAAACTTCCAAATTAGATGAAAACCATTAACCTATATATCCACTAATTTCAAGAAATTCCAAGGATAATAAACTCAAAGGCAACCACACCTAGACACATTAGTAAAACTGCCAAAATTCAAGGACAAAGAGAGAATTTTGAAAACAGCAAGTGAAAAACGGCTAGCCCACACAAAGGAGTTTCAACAAGATTAACAGCTGACTTCTCATCAGGAATCACAGAGGCCAGGAGGCAGAAGATAAAATATTAAAGTGCTAAAAGTAAAAAGAGTCCAACCAAGAATTCTATATCCAGTAAAACGATCCTTCAAAAATAAAGGAAATATTAAGACATTCCCAGATAAACCAAAACTGAAAGAACTTGTCACTAGCATACCTGCCCTTACTTTAGGAAGAAATACTAAAGTAAGTCTTTTCAGCTAAAATAAAAGGACGCCAGACAGTCACTCAAATGCACATGAAGAATTAAAGAGCACCATTACAGTTAACTACATAGGTAAATATAATGAATAGTTGAAATGTATTTTTGCTTGTAACACTTTGTTTCTCCCATGTTATTTAAAAGAAAACTGCGTAAAGTAATAATTATAAAACTGTGTTGATGGGCTCATATGGTATAAAAGAGGTAATATGTATGACAATATAGCACAAAGAGGAGAAGAAAACAGCTATACGGAAGCAGTTGTGTATACGATAAAATTAAGATGACATTAATCCAAGATAGCTTGTTTTAATATGTTAATTGTAGTACCTATGTCAACTACTAAAAAGATACTCCAAAATATATAGTAGAATAATAATAGAACGTAATTGAAATGGTCAAATTCCCAGTATGACAAAGATGACTGAAACAGACTCAAGAAGAAATAGAATATCTCAGTGACCTATAACAAAAAACCCCATTAAATTAGTAATTAAAAACTTCCCACAAAGAAAATCTCAGGCTCACATGATTTTACTGGTAAATTCTACCATATATTTAATGAATAATTAACACTAATCCTTCAGAGACTATTCCCAAAAAATGGAAGAATATGAAACACTTCCCATCTCATTATGATACCTTGGTTACCCTGATACCAAAACAAGGAAAAAGACATCCCAGTAAATGGAAATTACTGATTAATATCCCTTTATAAATAGATGTAAACACCCTCAAGAAAATAACAGGAAATCAAATCCAGCAGCATATAAAAAATTATACACCACTACCAATTGGGATATTTCCCAGGAAATTAAGGCTAGATTCACATCCAAAAATTAATCACTGTAATACACCATATTAATAAGATAAGGACCAAAATCACATGACCATCTCAACTGATAAAGAAAAAGACTTTCAAAAACTCCAATACACTTTTCATGATAAAAAAACAAATTCAATGATTTAGGAATAGAAGGACATTATTTCAACTGAATAAAGGGCATCTACAAGAAGCCCAGAGCTAACATCATATTAAATGCTTCCCCTTGATCAGAAACAGTACAAGAATTTCCACTTTCGCCATTTCTATTCAACATTGTAACATAGATTCTAGCTAATGAAATGAGGCAAGAAAATGAAATAAAAGGCATCCAAAATGGAAAGGAGTAAGTAAAACTATCACTATTTGGGAATTCCCTGGTGGTCCAGTGGTTAGGACTCTGCGTTCTCACTGTCGAGGGCCTGGGTTCAATCCCTGATTGGGGAACTAAGATCCCACAAGTTGTGTGGCCAAAATATTAATTAATTAATTAATTTTAAAAAAAAACTATCACCATTTGCAGATGACACAATTTTTATATAAAGAGAATTTTAAGATATCCTCACACGCAGACAAAAGCTGTTAGAAATAATAAACAAGTTCAGCAAGGATGCAAGATTCAAGATCAATATACAACAATCAATTTGAATTCTACACACTTGCAATGAGCATTCTGAAAATGAAATTTTAAAAAGCAATCCCACTTATAATAGCATCAAAATAGTAAAACACTTAGGAATAAACTTCACAAAGAAAGTACAAGACTTATATAGTGAAAATTACAAAATATTTGTTGAAAGAAATTAAAGAAGACCTAAATAAATGGAAAGATATCCCATGTTCATGGATCAAAAGATTTAACATTGTCAAGATGACAGTACTTGCCAATTTAATCTACAGACTCAAAGCAGTCCCTATCAAGATCCTAGTTTCCTTTTTTGCAGAAATTGACAAGCTGTGCCTAAAACTGACATGGAAATGCAAGGGCAAAAGTAGTGAAAACAATCCCGGAAAGAACAAAGTTAGAGGACTCATATTTGCCAATTTCAAAACTTACTGGAAAGCTACCATATGCAAGAGAGTGTGGTACTGGCATAAGAACAGACATTCAGATCAATGGGATGAAAGAGTCCTAACATAAACCCTCAGATTTACAGTTAAATGATTTTTGACAAGGGCACAAAGACAATTCAGTGAGGGGAAAAGATAGTCTTTTCAACAAATGACCCAGGGACAACTGAATATTCACACACAAAAGAATGAAGTTGTATCCCTGCTTCATATCACACACGAAAGTTAACTGCAAATGTATCAGAGACATACAGTCACCCCTCTGTATATGCGGGTTCCACATCCATGGATTCGACCAACTGCAGATCAAAAATATTCCCAAAAAAATTCCAAAAAGGAAAACTTAAAATTGCCACACGCTGGCAACCATTTACATAGTATTTACCTTGTATTTACAACTATTTACGTAGCACTTACATTGTACTAGGTATTTTAAGTAATCTAGAGATGATTTAAACTATAAGGGAGGTATGCAGGTTATATGCAAATACTTTAACATTTTATAACGGGACTTGAGAATCAGAGGATTTTTTTATCCACGGATGGGGGGGGTTCTATAACCAATTTCCCGTGGATATGAAGGGATAAGTGTAAATGTCAAAGCTAAAACTTACAGAAAATTTGAAAACACAGGTATAAATCTTCAATATACTGGGTTAGGAAGTAGTTTCTCACATATGACACAAAAAGCATGAGCAGCAAAAAAAAAAAAAACATAAATTGGGTATCATCAAAAACAAAATCTTATATTCTTTAATGGGCACCATTAACAAAGTAAAAACCACCCACAGATTGAGAGAATATATTTGCAAAACACGTTTCTGGTAAGGGACTTCTAACCAGAATATATTTTAAAAAACTCTTGCAAGTCAACCCAAATAAAAAATGGGCAAAGGATTCGAAAAGACATTTCTTCAGAAAGAAGATACACAAATGACAAATAAGCACATGGAAATAGGCTTTTCATGTGCTAAATCATTTTATTATGCTGGGAAGTGTTATATTAAAAACTTACTTGAAATGAAAAGAACATCCATTAACAGCAATATTTTGATAGATATTTCACTGTGATGGGAATTGATGTTTATAAGGACTGATGTTCATATACTAGGATCTTATTTAAAGGTGCTAGTTCACATTTTAATTTCCTTACATTAAACACTGACTTTGATCTTGTGTGAACTCATTGGCTGGTGGTCTGCAATGACTAATTCAAAGTCTATCTCTCAATTTAGAAAAATGAAACTAGGATGCAATTAAAAGCGACAAAATGATTAGTACTAGTAAATGTACAAACCAACCTAAGATCTAGTCACAGGCCAAAACAGAAGAGTGAACTGATGAGATACATAAACACTGGAAACTCTCAAGCCCTTTGCAAAATCATAGTGTCAAAAAGAAACAAGCTATACACAAAGGCGCTATTACATAAAACAATGTGAGGTAGTACATGAAAAGAAAAATATATTTTACAGGTAGATTAAACTTTTAGAATTACTAAAACATATAATTGTTGCTTAAAATAATTCAACTCTTAATTAAGCTAACAGAAAAGATACTAAAATGTTAATGACATTCAATATTTGTAGGAGAGCAAAACAACCCACATCTTGATTACTTCTCTAACTTCATCCTTGCTACAAGTACTAATAAGTGAATAAAACTTTTCAGTGCTGATGACAGGAAAAATTAATTAAATGTACAAATAGCTACCACATAATGTAAATCCTCTTCAAGGCTATTGTAGGTGAAGGTAAAATTTAATTGTGCAAATTTCAGAAAAAAGATCAAGACACTTGGGGGCTCTTCATATGAATGAGAAAATAAACTAATCAAGTCAGAAGAAAACCGTTTTATAGCCTATATCAAAATCTCTTCCTAACTTCATATTAAATGTGTTATTTGCAAACATTCTATTTTTGGTTCCATCTGTGATATTTCATAATGAGTGAACACTCAACTTAGTCCAATCTAGTCTTGATTAGACTAACGGACAAAAAGCCAACAACTTTTCCTATATACATATAACTGTTATGCTTTCAGCTTATAAACCTAGTTAAGAATGAGATTAATTCAGGTTTTTAGATAATATAAATACATAGGAATTTAAGAAAGTGGGGGTTATTTAAATGAAAATACATAGCTAAATAAAATATTTATGCTCCAAATATATTAATACTGAGCATGAAAACATGGTGCATGTAAAAATCTTCTTAGAAAGTATCCTAATCAGTGATTTTTTTTTACACAAATAGCAACTTCAACAGCCAATATAAAAACTGCCAATGTTCAAACAAATTCAATTTAATTACCCACACTGCTCTTCTCCAACATTTACACAGATAATGATCTCAGCAGATTTAGGACCACAAGCCTGCTTCTTACAATTGGGCAGCGGCTCAAATCACCTGAATATGCAAATAAAGTGTCATGCGAAACGTCCCAGCTCTCTCTCTCTCTCTATCCTCACTGCTCTATTATGAGGAAGGTAAGCTTGTCTCCACTATTAATGGGGCAGAAATATCCATGCCTATAATAGCAACATGGTATCTGGGTGCAAGAGTAACTCTCCCATAAGGACACTCTGTGTCACTGAGGCCTTGATTCTGTGACAAATAACCACAAAAATCAGGACATCTTTGTTGCAAAGAGGTGGCAGGGTCTCAAAAATGACTGGTCACCTGGAAAGTTAAGTCAAGTTCACAGTAGGTCTGGGAGACTAAAATGTGGATACACCATGCACTAACAGTATAAGTCAATAAGGTATAATGTAATGTTTCATGTACAATGTTTATGTACAAAATATATTATCAAATATACACACATTACACTGTATTTAAACATAATGTTCCCCAAGTTAAAGTCCTTCACATGTATTTTGTACAACACCTATCTTGCATATCACTGATCATTTATTAAGTAGCAAATAATCTTTTGAGTTTTAAAAAATTAAGTGTTATTCCTTCTGATCCAAAAAGAAATCTTGGTTAAATACTTCTCTGATATAATTTTGCAGCCAACCACACATCACCTTTGACATAAACTGTCCTGTGAGTAGAAAAGTTTTTTTTGTTTTTCCATAACTCCCTCCATACTATAGGCTTCCTGAGGTCAGAGAACTTGTTTATTTTGTTTACTTTTGTACCTCCAGAAGTGAGCACTGGTCTATAGTACCAGTTCAATAAATAATTCTTTTACAAATTAAATCCCTTTAAACTACATGAGAAAATAGAAATAAAAGTTCACATCTTAGTCTACCAATGACTATTCTTAGAGTGTACTCTAAGTTCACTAGTCTCATATTTTCAAGTGAAATACATCAACCCTACAGAGACAGACAAAATGATATGAATTTTCTTTAATAATTGAGTGGACATAACTAATGTATTTTTCCCATCTGACAAATCAAATAAGATTCTACTTTGTGAACATCGTAAATTCTTAAGCGTACAGAGAATTTTTAAACCAATAAATTTAAGTGGTGATTTTCATGACAGTTTAATATTGGTGATTTGTGCCTATAAATAAGCGAACTCATTCTCCCTCAGTATTTCTCTGCTTTTTGTATTTTCACTATGGAACACAATATCAGTACTCAGAGAAGCTGAAGTTCAAATGTCATTCGATATTAAATATATGTCACTCAATTCAGAGTCTTACCAATTCAAATTATTTAAATATTAGAAATTCTTGAAACATCCACAGGTTTACAGGAATGCAAATAAACCTATGAGCCATTGCTAGTATATTCAAGATACTAATGCACTCAATTATTATTCACTGCTTATTATCAGAAAGCCAACATGGCTATTCAAAGTACAATTTCAATACCTGTGGCCTTATTTATTTCAATATATATCATATATTGAAATGTTAAAGATTCTTAAATATGCTGGTATATGCTTTCGAGTGAAATGGCACCACAGTAATAACTTATCCTCCTGAGTGTAACAAATAAAATGTTGTTCTTCAACAGTAAAAGGAAAAGTGACTGGCGTAGGTAATTATGGAGTTTTGGGAAACATACCTGTCAACACCACAAGAAATGGCATATTCGAAAACTTGCACAGATATTCCAATGTGAGCAGTTAATTTCCTCAACTTTCTATTAATACTGCAGGCATCATGATGATAACACTATATCAAAGATCTTCAGAGAGAGCTCTGCCAGCTCGCATGCTATTGTGCCATTCTCCATCAAAGGCAATGCCTCAGGAGAATGCCCACCTTTCAGCAGCAGAGCAACACTCGTGCCTCCTGATGGCAACTTCATTTCTGATAAATATGAAACAGAAAAACATTTTAAAAGAACTATCCTGACATATATCAAGTTCTCACTGGCCTCACAAAAGCATTTTTAATACTGTTAAGAAACTGGGTTCAGTCAGATATTGTGTAAATTACTTCCAAGAGTTTCACAAACATGCTAAAGGCTGGAGTTCTACAGCTGTGTAGTTGGAAAAGTCACGTTCCAGTGTGACTTTCAGAAGAAGCTTACAGAAGATAGCCACCTCGGCATACACATCTTCATATCCTTCCTAACATTTGGCACAGGGCTTCCCAGTTAACTTGGATGTGATTAATGAATACACAAATAAAGATATATTGCTTGGTATTTCAGAAATAATTCAGAGGCTGTGTCAGAAGATGTTTGCTAAGATCAGAAAAACATCTCCCAGTGGAAAATTCAGGAGTCATTCATTTAGGCACAGTTTACTGACACCTAAATTCTTCAACGCATACCTTAAATCAGTGCAGCCCTGGACTCTGTAACTTTAAAAAAGGCCATGGTAATGCTATTATTGAGTACTTTCTTTGTACAAAACATGGAGGTAGGGCTTGGGAGACAGAAATCTGGGCATGACGTGTTTTCTGTCCCCTAGGTGGTGGTAAGAGGACAGGATAGGACACTACACAAGTATGTAAAACACAAAGCAAAGGAAGGTAATTTAGGCTACTTTCAGAGTATGCTGATAGTCCAGATGATGAAATCGAGGGTCACAGGATATTTTTTAATGGAATCCATTCAAGAGGCAATATGAGCTTAAATTGAGGGGCAGGTGAAATGAAGTAAGCATAGATTTGAATAGCTTTGCAGACAATGAGTTTGAGATGCAGGAGAATAATCTTCATGAATTCAGGCATAGTCTTGGAAGATAATTTACATTTTTTAAAAAGAGGCAAAGGGTGCCCCTAACACTGAAAAACCAAATGCAGCTGAGATTCCATGGTAGAAACCTAAGTGGTGTAGTCAGAATAATGGCCCCTAAACTTGACCACGTCCTAATTCCAGGAACCTGTGAAAATTTACCTTATATGGCAAAAGGGCTTTGCATGTGCGCTTAAGGATCTTGAAATGGCAAGATTATTCTCGATTATTCTGGTGGGTTCAATGTGGTCATAAGGGTCTTTATAAGAGGGAACCAAGAGGGTCAAAGTCAGAAAAAGATGTGATGACAGGAACAAAGGTTGGAGTGGTGCACTCCGAAGATGGAGAAAGGGGCCACAAGGCAAGGTACACAGGAAGCCTTTAGATGCTGGAAAAGGCAAGGAAATGGATTCCCCCTTTAAAGCTTCCAGAAGGAACACAGCTCTGTTGACACCTTGATTTTAGCCTATAAGACCCATTTTGGACTTCTAACCTCCAAAGAAAAGGATATTAAATTTGTGTTTTTTGAAGCCACTAAGTTTGTGATAATTTGTTACAGCAGCAATGGGGAACTAATATACTAAGACCCACAGTTAGAGGGTGGAAGGAGGAATTAGAGGCAAGGATAGAAAAAAAGAAACTATCCAAAAAATCAGAAGGCAAGTCAGAGATGGAGGTATCATAGTAGATATCATAACTGGGGAGCTGGTTAAGTTGGAATGAGAGAGAGATCAAGGAGAATGAAATCTGAGGAAACTGATAAATCTAAGGATTTTAACAGGTCACTGGCAATCTTTGAGTAAACAATCAAAGAAGGTACATTCATCATCTGGTAAGTTTTTTGTCACCACTTTATTTAATAAATTAAATAAATGAGAGAATACCACGGAGTCATCCTAGAAAGCAGCCAATGATGTCTAAATGAAGCTAGGGTTCCTGAAATATAACTAGTGGGTAAGAAAATGGACACAGTATTAGAAGACTGGGGGAATTTCATGAGGTTTTATGAGGTGAGCTGAAGAAAATAAAGCACAGTGAAAGAGAAAATCCCTTTAAGGAAGTTCTTGATCACTCTTTCCAGCAGGAGCTATGAACTGCTGGGAAACTCCCAAATTAAAAGGGCAGTTTGGGACAGCCCTGGCACGCATACAGCAGCTGAGTGTACGCCTTAGTTGGCTTTAAGTCAAAGATGCAGCATCAAAAAAAAAAGTAGCAGGAGTCGGTGGAAGTGGTACTGGACCACAGTGCTGGGCCCTGATGATAATTCTTACCAGCTGACTATGACCTTGGTCAAACCCCCTCCACCCCCAGGTGGTATTTCCCCTCTTAGAAAAAGATGCAATTGAACAAGATGTTCTCCAAAGTCCTTTCAATGCTCAGTTACTTTAACATTAGTGAGAATTTTCATTCCCTCTCTCTCCACCAACCATCCCCTGCAAGTCTCCGCCTTCCTAAATTAATAAATTTCCCCTGGCAACACCTTCTCTTCAAATAAACGAGGAAAACTTGACCTAGGAGGGGAGCTGGGAAGAAGTATTTAGAGATGAGAGTGCTATATGGAAGCAACTGCATTAGGTACAACAGGAATGTGTTAGGAATAAGACAGGAGTTTTGCATCACATAATGGTGTAACATAGCAGTTAGCAACACTTTGCTATAAAGACCCTGACAGTAAATATTTTAGGATTTATGGGCCACATAAAGTTTGTGTCGCGTATTCTTTTTTTTTTGCGGTACGCGGGCCTCTCACTGTCACGGCCTCTCCCGTTGCGGAGCACAAGCTCCGGACGCGCAGGCTCAGCGGCCATGGCTCACGGGCCCAGCCGCTCCGCAGCATGTGGGATCTTCCTGGACCGGGGCACGAACCCGTGTGCCCTACATTGGCAGGTGGACTCTCAACCACTGCGCCACCAGGGGAGCCCAGCGTATTCTTTTTCTATTCCTACAATGTTTTAAAAAATGTAAAAACCATTCTAAGCCCATGGACAAAAACAGGCTGCAGGCCAGATGTGGCCCACAGGCTACAGTTTGCTAGCCCCCGGTCTAAGAGGTGTGTACACAGAGAATAAACACAAAATTTAATATAAAGGTGGTTAAGGAAAACGTTGACGTGGTTCTGTGAGACTGCAGATGAATCTTTCTTAGGGGAGAGCTTCGGTGTGCGTGATGGGGAGCTGTTGAAAGGAACTCCTCTCGTGCACAATTTGGTATCTTCCAAGTGAATCCTGTTATCATCCCCAAACAAACCAAATGCGTGGTGGGAGGGGGAAGCAGGGAACAGAGCCAAGGCAATCACAGAGGAATAAAGCTGGAGACCTAATGCTATCGAAAGCTCTGGCTCAAAATATGAACCTTGCTTCAAGCTTACCCTACATCTGTGCATACTGGTTAAATAATAAGCCTATTCGCTTCTGTCATAATTTAAGCCAGTTTGATTTGGATTTTATGTTTCTTTTGATCAAAAGCATGCTAAGTGATACAATGTGAAAGAGATGCCTCCTTCCCTCACTAAACCTCACCCAATTTCTGCCCCCGATCCCGGGGCACATGTCATCTTCAGATGCACAACCCATCAATTACCTTATCCTGAGGCCTCAGAAAGCCAGAGGTATGGTGAGGTTTAGAGATAAAGCAGGGCTGCGGGATATCTTAGTAATACTGCTTGCAAAAGGAAAAGAAGTTTCTTTTTGCCTAGGCAAAATGTCTCCAGTCAAAATGACCCACATTACAATATACTGCTTTATCATACAGGTCTGGATTTCTGTGTACATTCGTAATGCTATTTGGCAGGTATTAGTCTTCTGAGAAATTTCTATCTTTGAGCAACCTAAAAAACTTTGCAATTTTAGAGAATGGTATTTGAACTACAAGTTAAGCAGTAGCTGAATAATGGCCCTTCAAATGTGTCCACATCCTAATCCCCAGAACCTGTGAATGTTACAATGAACCGCTATTCTTTTTTATTTATTTATTTACTTACTTACTTACTTATTTTTGGCTGCATTGGGTCTTCGTTGTTGTGCGCGGGCTTTTTCTAGTTGCGGCGAGCGGGGGCTACTCTTCGTTGTGGTGCGTGGGCTTCTCAGTGCGGTGGCTTCTCTTGTTGCAGAGCACGGGCGCTAGGCACGCAGGCTTCAGTAGTTACAGCACGCAGGCTCAGTAGTTGTGGCTCACGGGCTCTCGAGTGCAGGCTCAGTAGTTGTCGCACACGGCTGAGCTGCTCCGCGGCATGTGGGATCTTCCCAGACCAGGGCTTGAACCCGTGTCCTCTGCATTGGCAGGTGGATTCTTAACCACTGCGCCACCAGGGAAGCCTGCTATTCTTTTTTTTTTTTTTTTTTTTTAAATCCAAAATGTTCAGAAGAAAACAATCCACAAACAATATGAAATACAATGGAACTTCTTTACCTTTCATATGTATACATATAAATGCCTTAAAAATCACATCTAAGTTACAACATACCTAACCTTTCTTATTTAGAGTTTTTAATCAGGTTAAAATATCTCGGTTAGTCCCAAGTTGTTTCTTTTTGATTTTAAAACAAGATAGGACACGGGTCTTAGCCATGTTTCTTTTTTTAATCCTTTACTAAACAATTTTCTGTGCTTGACAGCTTTAAGTGTCATGTTTTTGTGCTGGATTATATCTTGCCTATTGTCAACTCAGCACCATCATGGCGCTTTTGTAGTCTCCACTATTTGACAAGGGGAAACCGTAAATAAATTTTCTAGAATCCCTTTCCCTCTATGTCTCAGGGTTGTTTCGGCCAATTTGGGGGTTGAAGAGAAGGACAGGCCATTAGTCTCCATAGCAGTTGCATCGGATCCTGAGTGAATTCCTCCCGTGAATAACGTGCTTAGGTTCACAGATAATCAGCAATGACTTCCCTCCCATCCAATGTTCTGATTTCATGAACTCCAACAGTAGTTTCCCTGACCTCTCTGTCTTCAGTCCTTCCAATGGTTGTACAATCCTCTAATTCCCTGACTTGAATCTCTTCCAACTTGCAAAACCTGGAGTGGCTCCTGCTTTCCTGATGAAACCCTGACTAATACACACATTTACTGTTTCTATTAACCCTGTTAGATCATGTTGTGTTGCTATTTGAATAACAAAGCAGCTGGATCAAGCAGTAAGTGGTGTAACTCAACACTGCATTAATACTTATGTAAGGGACTTCCCTGCTTGCGCAGTGGTTAAGAATCCGCCTGCCAATGCAGGGGACACGGGTTTGAGCCCTGGTCTGGGAAGATCTCACATGCTGTGGAGCAACTAAGCCTGTGTGCCACAACTACTGAGCCTGCGCTCTAGAGCCCGCGAGCCACAACTACTGCAGCCCGCGTGCCTGGAGCCTGTGCTCCACAACAAAAGAAGCCACCGCAATGAGAAGACCGCACACCGTAACGAAGAGTAGCCCCCGCTCGCCGCAACTAGAGAAAGCCCGCGAGCAGCAACAGACCCAATGCAGCCAAAAACAAACAAACTAATTAATTAATTAATTTTTTAAAAAACTTATGTAAGGGGAAATCATAGAAAGTAGCAGTCAATCCTAACGCGGCCTCTGCAACCAATTAGCTGCATACCATTAGGTACATCACTTCATCACCACAGACATCAGTTTCCTCAATTGTTGGGAAAGGGCAAGCACAGATTATCTTAAGGGTCATTTGAAGTTCAAATACAGTGGGCCCTCTGTATCCATGGGTTCGGTATCCTGTGGATATCAATCCACACACAGTCGGTTGAAACCACAGATGACAAACCCGCAGATACAGAGGGCCGACTGTATTTGGACTTCATGACAATATGTGCCTGGCTTGAATTTTACCTCAGTTTACCCTAAGATTGTTATATTTGTTTTAGCCAGCTTGTTTACACAGTCTTAGTAAAATCTTGATAGTTTTACAATATATTCTATAGGGCATTTTTAGTTGTCATACAGATATTTACTAAAAATTCCTGCAGTAAAGGAAGAAAATATTAATCAGCAAGAAGATTTAAATTCATTTGCTCGAAATCATACCTTACGTGTAACACGTAAACACACACACAGGAAACATTTTGAATTACTTGATATATCAAGATTCTCCTCCCCAAAAATCTTTGGATTAAAGTATCCTAAGATGCATGTGTTTATTTTCTCAGCCAAATCTGCATTTCTTTAAGGGAATAATTGATGACTTTTTATAGTATAATATCAGAGCAGTTTTAAGGTGATGAATACGTCCAAATCTATTTTCTTTGGAGCACTGACATGCAACTCACAGACAGGCACAGATACGGTGTGTAGCTTGATTCCATGGCTTTTGCAGAGCTCCTGGAGCTATGGGGTAAATATCAAGGAGCCAGGTGAATACAATTCCGGGTGCCTAGTTTTAAAATACTTCCATCGATCCCTTAATATAAACACAATGGGAACTCTGTACATACTGTCTTATCTTCAAAAATTTCAAAAATATTGGTCTATAATTTCTCAGAGAGTACTAGAGAAACTAGAATACTGGGTGGGCGGGGAGTGAAGCTCAGAAGCTAAAGGTTATGTTCAAGACATTACTCAAACTGTAAGTCAGAAGAAATTTCGTCTTATTTAGCTCAGGAACTTAAAGGTAAATCTTGTAATCACTTAAAAATTCCATGAGACTTTGAAAGTTAACCTATTTAACATACAAAATTTATGAGAATCAAGTTATAAATCATTAGCCCTACATCATATGAGAAACAATAAACCTCAACTAGGGCTCAGAAATTCTCAGGCCTTAACCAACTTTCAGAGTCCAAGATGAAATCACATTTGATGTATCTGTGACCGTATATTCCCATGTAAAATACAATTACTGTAATAAACAAAATTCTTATTCTTGACTGCTCATTTGGTGAAATTATTTTACAGAAATATGCCAATTCTTACTGACAGTTTTATAAGACAGAAAACTTATTTGGTATTAACCAGTGTCTTTCTATGCCTATAATTTGGTTATGCCACGAACTTAACACCCCTTTAGCTTTGTTACCTTTTAAGGTTCCATGTCCAAGAACAAGCCTTCCCCAAATAGCAATCCCCCTTATCCTGCAAGTTTTATAAATCCAAAATTAGGCCTTCAAGTGAGTTTTAAACAGGTAAAAACTTTTCTTTCACAAACCTTTCCCATTTTTGAAAGTCAACCTCCCCTCACAAAACCCGATTTTAAGCTTGCTGGCATGACTAAGCTATGCCTCTGGAATCATGATTTATCTTCCTACCATTTGATTTGTAATTTAGGTGTCAGCAGTTGAAATCATGATCAAAAGTGAAAAGGTGCCCAGAGCTTTCAGGCAGTCATGATAATTATGTACATTACTAAACTGCTCAATCATATCTAGACCAACAATCCTGTCACCATTTACAACTCCAATGATCTTAAAACTCTCCCCACTGAAAGGGAAAATTGCTTGGCAGTAAATGACATGTCCATCATCCAGTTATGTGTCAGTTCAGCATTACAAAAAGGTCATCTTCTGGAGGAGGCTTAGCAGAAACCTTTCTGGTGAAGATTAATTATTTAGCTACCTGCGTGAATCCTAAGATAAAGTGACTAGTAATGCGCACTTGGGAAAAAAGTCACAACACTGACAAGGATATTCAAAACAGTACCCAAAATGGACCCCAAACCTTTTCCAGTTTGTGTATTCTGGTTTAAGACCACATATCTCCTGTTTCACAGTAAACTAAACGTTTACATATCTTTATTTATCCTGCTCTTGGTGTGACTGGTACAATTGGTTTAGAGATGTCTCTAAGCACATTATACATTATGTGGATTCTGCTAATAGTCTATTAGTGTTGCTCTAGGAGATTATGGCAACTTGCTGTTCTCTCAGCTTCTAAACACTCTCCTCCTATCCATCATTTTGAAAGGTCTGCCTGATATATAGGTGACCCACTGCAAATAAACTGATATTGGGAGGTCATAGTTTACAGTGTATGAAATCCAGTATCTAAGGTCTTAGTAGTGACAGAGTGGGAGGATATAAGGTCATAAGAAAAACTTGATTTTTTTCTGTCTTCCTTACACAATCGTTATTTATAATACAGTTCTAGAAATATCACTGAGTATATATAAAGAATGGTGATCTCTTTATCATCATAATTCCAGAAAAGAGTTTTTAAGTTTCACGAAGAGCTATCTGATCAAATTCCATATACGTGTAATTGAATAAATGTCTCTGCATTATCTTAAGTTTAGACATCAAATACTTTAGACTTGGTTTTATAATTATTGTTATTGTGAATAATATAATGGCTGAGATTTATTGAGTACCAAATATGCATCAGATACAGTGCTAAACACTTTACTAGTATTATCAACAATGGTATGAGAGATGTATTATTATTGTTCTTACTTCACATATAAGAGAATTGTGGACTCTAAAGTCTAAATAACTTTTCCAAAGCCTCACAACTAGTGGAGGAGCAGAGCTTCAAATTTAGGTTTTCTTTTGAACTTAGAGCTCTAGGCTAATTTTGAAAAAGATAACATTTGTCCTTAAGCTCACTAGTTTTTTCTTCTATACTTTCCATCATCCTCTAGCCCAACAAGTGACCCCTCTATTCCCAAAATACTTTTTCTCCATTCAGCACTCACAATCTCTCTTCTTTCCTTCCTATCAAAACTTCCCCAAACATAAAGCATCACTCTTCCAACAAGTATCTGCATGTTAAAGAGGGGGTAACCATTTGGCCAGAAGAATAAAGGTGTAATATTAGAACTCCAGTCATTGTTAAGCCTCTGTAACAGGCCATGATCAAAGGTGAGGAAGACTTCCCTGGAGTTCATTAGATAATATCAGGTAGCCCGTGACTTGAACAGGAGACAAACCTAATGTAATGTACCACAATACTATTTCTTTGACAAGGTTCTCGATAAAGTCATTTCCAGTATCAGGAAAACATTGGAGGATTAGATAGCAAAAGACGGGGTCCAAGGAGAGGAAACTATAGCTATCTAATCTTGGATTCCTATCTACTTTGCTGGAAATTAACTCCACAGAATATAACTTCAACTCACAGAGATGTCACATTTGAAAATTCAGTTGGAAAACTATCATTCCCCTAATTTCAGGAACTTAGTTAAAACTGGGTCTTAAATAAACATGAGATAAGGCAGGGCAGGATGGTGGTTGGCAAGCAAATCTATGGTTCATAGAAAAAAGAATGGAAGTGAAGTCCTACGAGCAAATTCTGCCAAAGGATCCTGGATGTTAGACCAAACTTTAAGATGTGGCCTACATATGCTGAGAGGCAGACTGCATGGGCTGAGGGATGCATCCAACCACTGGTGTTGGTCAAGAGGACACAGATAGAATTATGGCTGAAGATAATGGTTCATGAGTCATCTTTCAGAGGCCTGAGGGGTAGACAGCAGGACACAAGCAAAAGTCTGGTGCCAGTGTAAATGATCCAGCACACAAATAAGGCAACAAGACATGAAGCAACTCTAGACTAGGGCCTGGCAACTGTGTCCACTGATCTGAGAAGCAGCTGGTTTCAATAACCATTGCCTGGTGGAGGATATCTATTATTTCAAGGATGGGATTGTATAACCTCTTTACTGTCTTTGGGTCACTTTTGTGGTTTGAGTGAAACAGCATTTGGTGGCAGCTTTACCCATTCCCCACAAAGGATATAAGATTATACAATAACTGGTAATTTCAGTTGAGGACCAGTACCTCAAAGACAACTTTCTGTGAAAAGAAATATCTCAACTAAAGGGAAAAAATAAAACACAGTCAACAGGAGACAGGATTTCAAATGGATTGGAAACACTGCAGCCAAGGAAGGGAGTTGGGGGTGGGGGGAAGCTATGACACTGGAGAAACACTTGTAAAGATCATACATATCCCAAACAGGACCACTAAAAGAATGAGATTTAATCATAAGATTATACAATGTTCTCCCTCTCTCTTTCCACTCCACCATGCCACCAGGGTCGAGTCTAACAACAGTACATAACAACTGAAAGAGGTGCAAGACATAGACTCTTCCTGAAGAGTAGTACTTAGGGAAAACTAATGGCAAGAGAGGGAAAAAAAAAAAAAGCACGGACACTAGACGAATTTGAGGCCACTGGCATCTACAGCTACAGCTAATACGACACACACACCAACGACTACCCAGATTAACATAAATCATCATACTAGAAGGCCATTTATCTTAGTTCCTAGTACCTTATACAGCATATCTAGCTTTCACCAAAAATTTACAAGGCATCCAGGAGGCAAGAAAGAAACACAGTCTGAAGACACAAAGCAAAGATCAGTATGGGATTCGGATATGACGCATATGTTGGAATTATCAGAGGAGGAATTTAAAATAACTATGATTAATATGTTAAGGTCTCTAAATAAGAGAGTAGACAAAGGCAAGAACATATGAGTAATGGATAATGTAAGTACTGAGATGTAAACTCTAAGAAATAATCAAATGGAAGTACTAGAAATCAAAAACACTGTAACAGAAATGAAAAATGTCTTTAACAAGCTCAAGAGTAGGCTTGACAAAGCCAAAAAGAATCATTAAACTTGAAGATAGGGCCATAGAACCTTCCCAAACTAAAATGCAAAGAGAAGAAATACGAAACAAATAGAACATCCAAGAACCATGGGACATTTCAACACGGGTAACATATAACTGAATTAACAGAAGGAAAAGAGAGGATGAAGAGAATAAATATTTGAGGTCATAATGGACAAGAATTATCCTAAATTAATGACAGACACCAAATCACAGGTCCAGGAAGCTCAGAGAACACCAAAAAAATAACAAAAAGCCTACAACTAGGTGTATCATATTCAAACTGCAGAAAACCAAAGACAAAGAGAAATCTCAAAAGAAGCCATGATGGGGAGAAGCGGGGAATTCCTCATGGGAAAATGGAGGGGAATTACAGGAGACTTCTCACCAAAACCATGCAAACAAGAGAGTGTAGTAAAATATTTAAGGGGATGAAAGAAAGAAAAACAACACCATTCTAGAATTCATTATCCAGTGAAATTACACTTCAAAACTGAATGAGAAATAAAGTCTTTCTCTGACAAACAAAACCTGCAAGACATTCCCTGTAAGAAATACTAAAAGAAGTTTTTCAGGCAGAAGTAAAATCACGTAGGTCAGAAACTTGGTTCTACATGAAGAAAGGAAGAGCATCAGAGGAGGACTAATGAAGGTAAAATAAAATATTTTATTTTTCTTATTACAATTTGATCTAAAGTGCTAACTGTCTAAATTAATAATAGTAACAAGGTACTGAGTGACTATAACATGAGGATAAGTGAAATGAATGACATCAATGTTACAAGGGACAGAAGGGGATAACTGGGAGACGTAAAGCACCAAAACTACATATGAAGAAGTGTTAGTGTTACCTGATGGCAGACTTAAGTTAGATAAAAATGTATATTTCAAAACCTAGAGCAACAACTAAGTTTTTTAAAAGAAGTATAATTGATATGCTGAGGAGATAAAATGGATCATATAAGTGCTCAATTAAAACCAAAAAAAGCAGAAAAAGAGGAGAAATGAAGAGAAAGAACAAATGCAACAAATAGAAACTGGTTACAAATAAGTGGATATTAACCCAGCCTTTTCAAGAATCACATTAAATATGAATAGGCTAAATACAACATTTAAAAATAGACATTGTGAGAGTGGATTTAAAAAAAACAAATACCATATATGTTGTCTACAAACAACCCACCTTAATCATAAAGACTCATAAAGGTTACAAGTACAAGGATGAAGAAAGATATACCATGCTAACAGTAATCAAAAGAAAGTTCCACTTCTGTGATGACAGTATGAGGAGCTCTGTAGAGCATTCTCCAGTGAAACAAGCACAATTGGTAAAAAATTATTAAAAAAAAAAACATTTAAAGTACCTGAAAATACTCCTAAGGAATACGCAAATGAAGAAACATTATTCTTGAAAATATACTATGACTCAGTAAAGACAGCCAGAGCGAATGGCACTTGAACCACGACCTGCTCCCTCCCTCCCACAACTCACCTTTGCTGGCTCAGCTAGAGAGAAGCTCCATCCTAGGTGGGTGTGAATAAGAAGAGAATGCTCCCTCCCTGCTCAGTTCCCAATCTAGGGTTACCATATCTCACTGGGAGGGGCAGGCCGCCAGCATTTCTCATCCCTCCCAATTCCAAGATGAAGAGTTTAAATTGCTTGTTAGTCCAACTGAGAAGTCAGGGTAATCCTTCCACTCACCCACCTCCCCTTATTGGATAGAAGCTCAACTCCAAGTGCCAGAGATAAAGAATACTGATGTCCTGATCATCCTTGCCCCAGCTCATTCCCCACACTGGGAGACACAAGGCAAGAGCATAAGAAACTACTTCTCTGCTCAGCACTTGGAAAGAAAGCTGGATTTTTATTTTTTTAAATTGTATTCTATTAATTTCAGGTAATGCAGACTTCCAAATGTAGAAAATTATGAGTAATATACAGGTGCACTGTTTAATGATAAAGGGGTCAAGCTCTCAAGAAGACATTACAATCCTAAACACATCTGCACCTAACAACAGAGCATCAAAATACGAGTCAAAAACTGATCGAACTAAAAGAAAAAATAAACAAATCCACTATTATATTTGGAGACTTCAACACCCCGTATGTCAGTAAATAATAGATCTTGTATATATGACTTGAATCACACCATCATTTTGGTCTCATTGACATTACAGAATACTCCATCCAACAACAGCAGAATACACATTTGTCTCAAGCTAACATGGAACATTCACCAAGCCAGACCACATTCTGAGTAACAAAACACACCTTAAAAAATTTAAAACAATAGAAATCATTCAATGTATTATCTCAGACCATATGGAATTAAACTAGAAATCAACAACAGAAAGATAGCTAGAAAATACCCCCAAATATTTTGAAATTAAATACCACACTTATGAATAATCCATGATCAAAGAAAAAGTCTCAAGAAAAATTTTAAAATATTTTGAACTAAATGATAATGAAAATATCACTTTTCAAAATGTGTGGGATGACCGTATGCTAACACATATATATGGAATCTTAAAAAAAAAAAAAGGGTCATGAAGAACCTAGGGGCAAGATGGGAATAAAGACGCAGACCTACTAGAGAATGGACTTGAGGATATGGGAAGGGGGAAGTAAGCTGGGACAAAGTGAGAGAGTGGCATGGACATATACACACTACCAAATGTAAAATAGATAGCTAGTGGGAAGCAGCCGCATAGCACAGGGAGATCAGCTCGGTGCTTTGTGACCACCTAGAGGGGTGGGATAGGGAGGGTGGGAGGGAGGGAGATGCAAGAGGGAAGAGATATGGGGATATATGTACATGTATAACTGATTCACTTTGTTATAAAGCAGAAACTAACACACCATTGTAAAGCAGTTATGCTCCAATAAAGATGTTAAAAAAAAATTGTGGGATGATGCAATGAAAGCAGTGCTTAGAGGGAAAATAAGAGCACAAGATGCATGTATTAGAAAATAAGATCTAAAATCAATTAAAATGGGCTTGGATTTTTAAAATGAAATTTACAATGAAGAAAAATGTCATTGTTAATGTCATTGATATTTATCGAAGATCTTTCATATGCCTGGCATTGTTCTAGGTGCTGGGGATATAGGAGTGAACAAGGATGGAAAACCCCTGCTATAACCTAGCTTACATTCTAATGGGGACAGTCAAAAGCTAAACGAGTAAATGAGTAAAGAAAATACATTTAGAGGGACAAGAGTGATGTAAAGAAAATTGACCTGGGTAATGTGACAAGTGTTGGGGGGAAAAGGAAACACTTGGTTGTGTGACTGGGATAACTGTATCTGAGGATATGACATTCAACAGAGACTTTCAAGACTGTTATGACACTCTATGTATAGTATTAGCCTTAAGCCTTTCTTTCAAACTGCTGAGTTGTTTTTTAACCTTAGGGAATATGTTTGTCTTTAATTTTTTTCACTTTCCATGTTATGAATATATATCTATTATACACATTGACGTTTATATATATTTAACCATATTTGATTATAGGCAAATTCTAAAGGTAGGCACTTCTATATTTGCCTAAGTAAATCAAGGTATGTATGCAATTAAAGAACAGATAAGAGCTTTTTTAAAAAGAAAATAACTACTAGTATCAGAGAGATATGTATTTTAACAACTTGAAATTTGACATTTTAATTACAACAAACAAAAAAATAATCAAGACATATTCCAAATCTTTTCTATTCAAGAGAAGAAAATGGTAAGGATCCAAAAATATGTGGTTAAGTTTGCCCAAAATTATATCTTTCGCAAAACCCAGAGGGTTGACACTTTAAAATTATTTATCAGACAATGATGCCATTGGCAAATCAATATAATTGAATTAAAAAGCAAGGTTAGGGCTTCCCTGGTGGCGCAGTGGTTGAGAGTCCGCCTGCCGATGCAGGGGACACGGGTTCGTGCCCCGGTCCGGGAGGATCCCACATGCCACGGAGCGGCTGGGCCCGTGAGCCATGGCCGCTGAGCCTGCGCGTCCGGAGCCTGTTGCTCCGCAACGGGAGAGGCCACAACAGTGAGAGACCCGCGTACCGCAAAAAAAAAAAAAAAGGTTAATCTAGGCATTTTCTGATTTCTGAAATTCAGTTGGGTGCTTGCTTAAACAATCTGTACATAACAGGTTGTTTCATTTTGTGTGGACAAAACTAATGAAAACTAAATAGATAGGCACACAAGTATTTTCTTTATTTATGAATGTTTGTGCTATAGCTATATCATTGCTGATCTCTGTAATTCAAATATGCCACTTAGGCAACAATTACTTTTTTCCCTGGCATTCTGCAGAAGGAGTAATGCACAAAGATTGGTCTCTAACCCAGGGCTGTGACCTCTTTTTATACCACACGGAATTCTCCTAATCAGTTCCTATAGATAGAACCACACTATCTCTGATGGTCCAACCTAACAGGCCACACAATCAGCTGAACAACTTGAAGTGAATTATTTCACCTCACATGACGGAGTTACAGCAGATGACTTCTGACATTCTGGGCTTCAAAATTATTTTGTTCAACATTGTTCTTAAGAGAATTCTTAGTATGTTTCTGATCCTCTTTCAGCTGTAGTCATATTAAGCCTTGCATATCTCAGCCCCTGCTTTCACAGTGAGATGTCTGATTGCATTTGGTACACAGGTGGGTATGAATATACTCTTAATCAGTGTATTCTTCACCTCGAGGCTTACTTTATTTATTTCTAATTATTGTATCCAGTTCAGCTTATTTTTTCATTCATCTCCTCAACTCAAGTAACCACACCATGTCTTTGCTCCTCTAGTCTGTCATGCAGCCTTTATCTGAACACGTAGCTCTACAGGGACTCCTAATTTCCAGGCTGCATCTTCCCACAGCCACCTACATCCCAATTTTAACCATCTTCAGATTGAGAATATTGGCAGCAGTCTGCGCAAAATGAACAGGATTTTGACCATCATTACCACATATTTTCTATTTCCTTGCCAGGATAATTAATGCTTTACAACTTGTCAAAGGTGCATATTAATTACAATAAGCCACACCTTTTCTATGAGCTTCATTATAATATAGCCAGCTTTATTATTCATCAGTACATACCATATTCTGGTCTTATTTTATAGGTGCCCTGAGATTAAAATGTATTTGCATAAAACTTACTGAATTAAATTGAGAGACAGCTATCAGCCTTTTAAGTTGAAATAATTCAACTAACTTAAACCTCTACCGTAGTTTTAAATCACAACGTGTCAGTATGGTACATATGGTTGGCTATTATTTAAGCTCAAAATCTAAATAAAACAAGTTTATTTGGGCTTGAGGAAATTGTCATTTGTGCTTTTTTATTATCTGTACTTATGAAGAAGGCTGGTGATTAATTTCATAGTCTGAACATTTCTAACTTATGAGATTTGACCAGCTGATAGGAAAAAGGTAGGGTTTTTTTTTCCAAATGGCCATCTGTACCTATCAGAAATTTCACATCTAATCTCATTAGATGCAGGTGGCAGAAATAATTAACACAGCTCTTCATTACATAATAGATCTAATAGGACAGTGGGCATAAGGAATAGGGTTTTGTGCAATAAATTTCAATCAATTTGATATTAACTAGTTTTTTTCTAAAACAGTTTGAGCTCTATGCTTCTGTTCTTTTCGCTTTTCCTTTTGGCCTACATACTCACCTTGAGATGTCTAATAGAGCATACTGACCTCCACAGGCATGTTACATACAGTAGAGGACTTAAAATTTGCTGAAGAGTTGCACCAATATTGCAAATAAGACCTGAGGGCTGGCTCCCTCAGCCTCTGCCTTGCCACCATTCTCTACTTCTCTCTCACGTTCATTCACTGTTTTTTGTTACTAATAGTTGTATATATGTCCCAATGCAATGGACATATATTCACCTCTATCGTCATCTTACTTCACTTCTCAGCTGTATTAAATACATTTAGTTTCATCTTCTTTAATCACTCTGGGCTTCTATGCAATCACTCAACTTTTCCCCTAACTTTTTTGCATCTCAGTTCCCTTTGCCAGCTCCTAAAGTGTTGAAGCACCCCAGGCCCATCCCACAACCTCTATTTTTTTTTAACCTTCATTTTTTATACCTACTTATACTCAGCTTGAGTGATCTCATCCAGGCAAATGGTCTTAAATACCATTCACATGCCAGTGACTCCTTCCACTTAGATATCCAGTCTTCACCTGTCCACTGATCTGACAGCAGACTCCTTGAAAAATCCACTGGAATTTTCAATGGGCATCTCAAATTTACCATGTCTAAAACTGTAATCTCTCTACCCCTAATTGGCCGCATCTCAGTAAAGCCCCACAATGAACTCAGTTTTCCCCAAAACTTAGAAGCCATCCATGGTTCTATTTCCAAACTGTCACCCAAACCAATCTTTATCTCTCTATCTTCCATTTACCAACCTAGACCTAGCAACTGTGCTCTCTTGCTAGAAAGACTTCAATAGCCTCTTACACCACAACGAAAGTAATCTTTAAAAAATGTGAATCAGATCTTATCATTCTTCCATTTACTAGACTCCAGTGGCTTCACATTACACTGAGAATAAAATGCAAATCCCAAATCATGACCTACCATGTCACAGCTAATTCTCCAACATTTCCTTCCACTTCACCCCCCTAATTATTGCTCTACAGCCTTTGAAAACTCCACTGTTTGCCTCACTGTATGAATCTTGGTCACAACCTGTCACCACAATGACCTTCATTCTATTTCTTATACGTGTCCTGTTTGCTCCTGCTGCATGTCTCTGTCATTCACTATTCCTTCTGCTCAGGATGAGCTTTTCCCAGATTCTTATGTAACAAGCTCCTTATTTGTTAGCAAGTCTCAACTCAAATGATATCTCCTCAAAGAGACTTCTTCTGACCACTCTATCTGAAGTAGCTAGCTTCGTCAACCACTATCACACTACCATGTTTTTATTTTATTCACAACATGAAGTATTACAAAATTATCTTGTTTATTCAAGCCCCCTAGGCTGTACTCTCCATGAGAAAAGCACCTATCATTTTATCCCCAGTGCCTACAATAGCAGCCAGCACATACCAGACAACTTAAAACGTTATATGTTGAATGGGTATGAAATGAAAAAAATTACTAGATATTCTACTTTTTGAAGAAGAAAACTATGTCGTATATTTTTTAATAACCCCCTGGTATGTTCTGTTAAACACACAACCCAAACGATCACTATAAAAGCAAATAGCTAGAAGACTTTAAGAAGAGTTTGTACAACCTGATAGAAAATAGAAAATAGAAAACAGACTGACTCTTTTCATTTGCACTCCTCAAAATATTTTCTTCAAAAAAAATACTTCTTTAGAATTGTTATCTCTTTAATGACTTAGCAGACTATTCGAGAGCAAAACAATACCAACTAAAATCATTCTACCCATTGATTCCCTAATGCTGAGAAAAAGCAACAATAGTGGAGAAATAAACATCCTTCTCCTTCCACAAACAGTAACTGGAAAAGGTTACTATAACCTCTTTTTTGGTTACAAAGTGGGATAGAAATTTAAAACACCTCATATTTATTTGCTTCCAATGAATACCAAACTTTCAGAAAATATTTTACTTTTTCTTAATAAAAGCACATAGCTTACTTAATATCCATTGCAATTCCAGTATATTATATAAATGTGTAACTATATAATCACATAAATAATACTTAAAATATCTGTATGAAATAGTAGAACATGCATTTACATTCATATACAAAGGAAAACAGATTCTCATTAATGCTGTATGTATTAATGCAAGTTCACTTCTGTTTTTTATGTTTGTAATTCCCAGAGATGTAGGTATCTAAATTAAATATAACCATGAGTTTGAAAATAAGTTTTAACAATTTGTCATTGAACACTAATTTACAGATAGGGTGGCATAACCACATGGCAACATGAACTAAGCGTCTCACTTAAAATAATCTCAAACAGCATCTAGATATTTTCCTTAAATCAGAACATCTGGTTGTAACATCCTTTTTCCTAGTCTTGAACTTTTTCTCAAGGTTTCTTCACAACAGAAACATGTTTGATTTAAGCCATGTTGTCCACTGACATTTTCTATCCTCTTCTTCATGATCCTACCTCATTCTACTGTGAGGAAAATTGGTTTGATTTTATGACCAAATTGTGTAATGGAAAGTATGGCACTAGGCACAGAAAGGAGTGGTTAGAAGACACGAGTCTCTATCATCATGAGTTACTCATTACTCTGCCTCAGAAACTGTGCTTTCAGCAGCCTTCTCCTTGGGACTCTTCTCCTCCCTTCCACCTAATGGAGAGTTTTCCTCTGGAGCTGTCAAGCATCACCAGAAGATTTGTAGAAAAGATAATCTGAGAGAGCTTTCCGGAAAACCTTCCAATTATGTCTAAGGAAGTGTCGATATGATTCTATTTTTCCCATTTATTAAACAATAAATATTATAAACTGTAAATCAAAATCAGGATGATAAGAGAACTAATGGCATGTACCTATAAAGTTTAAATATTCTTCCTCAATTATACCAAGCCTGACTTCTTCAGGTTAGGATGATACGAGGTCTGCATAAGTTTCCAAGTTTCAGAGAAATCTATTTTTTAAGTCATGAAGGAACAGATTTGAAGAAGCATAAACAATATAAAACTAAAACCAAAGAATGTAATCAAAAATTAAAATAACTACACAAATAAAATTCATTATATGCAAGTTTCTACGTGAGGCATCAATTTAGTCAAGCATATGTTCTTGTCTAATTCAGAATATGTCAACAATGTAATCACTCAGGTGGTGATCACAGGAAAGAAAATGTGATAAATACTATTCTGTACCTGCCAGCTTTATTCAGAACACAAACATTAAACTGAAAAAGAATCCAGTATCACATGCAGGTAAAGCACAAGGGGATACAAGGTCATTAATAGTTTACTAATTCCAGATTAAAGCAACAGAATGGGTGTGGATTTAGGAACAATATGCAGAATTTGAGAAGGGTTTATATGTGAACCCAAAACTTGAACCTTATCATTAGAGAATAAGTAAGTTAAACTTGAAAAAGTTCCCCTTAAACATACTAAGTACTGAAAGGAAGGACGGACTAAACAAACAACTAACCCTCAAAATAATTTTAAAAACCAGCAAACAAAAAAGCCAAAGAAGTAAAATTATTCTTTTATCAACCCCATGCATACTACAGAATGAGACCCTCTCCAATTAGCTTCTGTAGACCGTCTTATCTCAGACAATTAGAGCTAGTTGCACAAAAATTGTCTCATTCAAAACATGCTTTGAGAGGTTTTACAAGATCCCAATGGAGCTTCCAAACTTGTTTTGTTTTCCTAATTGAAAACTTAGAAGGTAATAACCTCCTCTCAATTCAGAGAAAGCTGGAAACCCTAGGATACAAAGCAGTTTCCAAAGAAATTTAAAATAAAATCATGTATCATTAAAAATTGAACAAAACAAACCAAACACGTCTCCCAAAGAAGCAAAAACATGCCTTTGAAACGAACAGTAATTCACCACTGTTCACTGTAGAGCGGCATGTCAGTTAGAGTGGCAGAATGAACGTGTGAGTTGCCAAATTGAACTAATTCATGTTCTGAATTAAAACCCTCAATGTCGTAGGCCACTTCTATTGCCCAGCATTCCTAGGGTTTGCTGTGATCTGTCTTGAGACACATGGAAACACTGAACAGCTGCTTTGGCTCATACTCCACTCCTGGCAGGCACCTTTCCACGCAGGATTCCTTTCTTGCATCTAGTCCTTCTTCATGGAATGACCTACATATGCACACATGTGGCCAAAACTCCAAGGATAAGAAGAAGTAAAAAGCTGCACAATTTCCATTACAAGGAAGTAACTGAAAAGCTGCTCTTTCGAGCAAAAGAAATGCCACACCTCAAGATCCATTTCCCAGGGCACCCTCAGGGCTTCTGGCTTCAGCTATTACAATTCCAGTAGGCAAGCACATATGATAACCATGAATAGTCAGGTCATCCTAACAGCGAAAGAAAAAATTTAATTCTCCCTTTCCAGAGAAACGTTAACGCCGATAAAACTATTGATTTCATGTAAGTTAAAGTCATTCATATGCTCATGTAACAATCAATCAGTCACAGAACACTATGTGCAAGGCCCTGGGTAAGGGCTTGTAAAGGTTATGAAGTTAAACTATATAGAGATCATTCTTCAAGGAGCTTCCCATATTGGAGAAGAGTTATGACATGCACATAAACTGCCACCGGAAAACAGAGTGTTGTGATGAGATTCCATCGATGTACTTAAATCCAGCAATCAAATACAAATATGTATTGATTGCACTAATTATGCAATGACTCCTTTTAAGCACAGTGATTCTAAAAGACATATACATAAACATGTATAAGATATTTTTGCACTCAATGAGCTTATACTATTTAGTTGAGTAAACAAAACAGAGGTTAAAAGCGCAGCAATCACATATCCTAATCATTTTTGAATCCTCAGCACGTGTCACATGGCGGTTCTTTGATAAATGTGTGTTTTGTGAATGAATAGGTAACTGTGTATATTTGTACATATACATGTGTGTATGTGGGCGTATGTGTATATGCATGTAGGTATGCATGTCATATGTTACAATATATTTTAAAAGCCCGACACCTTTAAAAATGCCCCTTTGTGTTCATTTGAGGTAGTTCAATGAAATTAGCAAAGGAAGACTCATTGATACAATCCTCCACTAGAAACACACATGATAGAAGAAAGTCAAAAGAACTCTGAGGAGGAACTAGGTACTTTAGGAGGATGCTCTATATCAGGGGTCCCCAACACTGATATCATTAGCAGAGAGGTTTGACTGCACAGAGACCATAATAAATCAATTTGCTTACAGACTCTTATCAAAACCCTATCAGTGAGTGGCAAGTGAAAACAAGCTCAGGGGTCCCACTGATTCTGCATTATGGTGAGTTGTATAATTATTTCACTATATATTACAGTGTAATAATAATAGAAATAAAGTGCACAATAAATGTAATGCGCTTGAATCATCCTGAAACCATCCCCCCACCCCCGATCCGTGGAAAAATTATCTTCCACGAAACCGGTCCCTGGTGCCAAAAAGGTTGGGGACTGCTGCTCTATGTGAGAGATCTACTACAAGAGAGGGGTTTAGTTCCAAAATGAGGTTTTGATGTCATATGTAGGGTGGGCCAGTCTGAACCCAAACCATGAAACGTACACCATACTGAAAACCTATATATTTATTTGTCCACTAAGAATACAGACTAGAAATACAAAATTACCTATTAATTCTCAACGGAATTTTAAATTTAATAAAAGCAACTGGAATCACCTTCCCCCTCTTTCTCTCCACTGTACAATCAGCCACTGGTTTTTATTAATTCTATATTGTACTAGCAATCAAACCCATCTCTTCCTTCCTATTCCTAATGCTACTACCTCAATTCACGACTTTCTCACCTGGACTACTGGCCCCATTTCCCACTCTCTGGTCTCAGAGCTCTTTCCAATCTATCTGGTCAGGCTAATCCTGTTACACACCTACTTAAATTTCTTCAGTGGTTCCTGATTTCCTACAAGATAATATTCACATTTCTTGTCATGTCATACAAAGTCCTTTGTGAAATGGCTCTTTTTCCACCTTTTCTCCTGACATACTCCCTCCTTCTTTCACCCATACTGTGCCCAAATGTACGTGTATTCCAACCATATTAAACTCTTCCATGTAAAAGCTACTCTAATGTACTTCTGTGATAGACAAAATAATGGTCCCCAAAGGTTTCCATGTCCTAATTCCTGGAACCTGTGAATATGTTACCTTACATGGCAAAAGGGACTTTGCAGATGTGATTAAAGATCTTGAGGTGAAGAGATTATTCTCGATTAACCATATAGACCCTAAATGTAATCGCAAAGGTCCTTGTAAGAGACAAAGAGAAGGGTCAGAATCAGAGATATGACAATGGAAGTAGAGGTCAGAGAGTTTGGAAGATGCTATGCCACTGGATTTGAGTTCAGGAAGGAGCCACAAGCCAAGGAATGCAGATAGCTTCTAGAAGCTAGAGAAGACAAGGAAGGAGGTTCTCCCCTGGAGCCTCCTGAAGGAATATAGCCTTGCTGACACCCTGATTGATTTTAGGACTTGATTTCAGGACTTCTGCCCTCTAGGACTGTAAGATAATAAACTTGTGTTGTTTCAAGCCACTAAGTTTGTGGTAGTTTTTACAGCATCAATAGTGAACTAGTACACTACACTTGTATGTTTCATATCACTTATTTTTTTGCAAGATCTTTAACAACAGAGATAGATTGTTCATCTTTTTAATCCTCTGAATAATTCAAATTGTTTGCTTATAGTATGCTTTGTTTGAAAAATATTTGCTTAGTATAAAAGAGTAACTATAACTGACAAGCGAATATGAAAGGACAATGCCTATAGCACCACCAGTTCCAAAGTTATGAGAGTTACATGGGTTTTATAATGTGAAAAAGCATGCAGCTACAAAAATAAGCACTCCATATGCTTCCAAAACCGTAATCACCAAAGCTATGTGGGAACTGTATCAACAATTTTCAGAATATAATTCATGGATGTGGAAAATGAAGAATGAAGTGATCAAACCTAACAAAGATAAAGCATTTCACATTCTTTTACTAAAGCTTCCTATAATTTGTTCTAAAAGGAACAAAGGAATCCAAAAGTCCAATTCTACAGTTATCTAAGCATTTTAACCTCTGATGTCAGAGGTTAAACGGCAGATGTCAGTCAATGTTATTTGAGCGCGTAGTAGAGTAGGAACTCAATAAATCTTTGTTAACAACTGTCTGCAGAACCTATTACTTTGCCCTTTGGGAAGATGAAGGGGCTTCAACATTAGGTCAGAAATGCATAAAACCCTAAAAGAAACTAACAGGCAAATATAGCTGGATGCATTATATATATATAAATACTCATAAATGGAAGCAGAAATTCTCTTCAAAGTTTTTTAGTGTGTTAGTATTTGTCTGCATGTGTGTCTGTGTGTGTATGTGTATGTAATATATGCCTTTAATTTGAAAATATATTTATAATAGCTAAAGCCCTTTGGAAAATTTTTTTAAATACAAAACATTGCCAACCAAGAATTTCCTTTCAAATTGGACCCCATTCTCTTGGGATATGCAGGTAAGAGCCATTGCTTTTTCAAGTTAACTTTGCCTTATGACTAATGCTTTATATTAGCTTGGTCATCTCGGACCCCTCAACCTCCTCTTCCAGGCCCAGACCTCTAGACCAGCAGGAGAATCTAAGTGGTTTATCATACATTCATCCTTCCATGTTCTTCTTATCCTGTTCTTATCCTACCAGCCGCTCTTATTTAGTGAACAAATGATAAATCTTCACTGACTTTTCTTCCCTTTGATACCTGAATCATTACAATAAAGAGACCTTAATGGCAGCAACATATTTTTTAAAAATAATTTTTAAAATACTTTATAGTATGAATGTACTTGTCTGCATAATTTGAACTCTGATAATACAGAGCTACACTGTGATATGATGATGATATTGTTAAAAATATAATTTTTTGTCTCCTTAAATCTCAGTGAAATTTTCTATTAAAAATATCTCAAAAAACCAGAAATCTATATACTTTTTTTAAACGTAAGGCATTAAATTGGAGAAAAATGTTTGGAAAATATTAGGGTCAATTAAAATAATTTCTGAACAATAATTCATTAGAAGTTTTCTTCTCATCTTTGTTTTCTCTGTTCTTTCTGTGATTATTACTGAATTTTCATCAACTCTGAAAAGCCACCAGATGGCACTAGAGAGTCCAATTACTTTATAGGACACATTTACAGGAAAAACTGGAAGAATCAATCATCTTTTCAAGTTGAGGTTGTCTTTTCTTCTAATATGAAAATATACTGAAGAAAAAATATTAATTTGTCAGAATATTAAATCTTTTCTTATCATTGATAAAAATAATTTTTATCATTCACAACATATTCATATCATATGTGAAATACAAAGTAACTGGAACATACTTTTAGGAATCAAAGTAAAATACCAATGATAGAACTTCACTGAAATCAAGGTAGCAATACTAATAGGAAAATATTTTACTAGTTTGTAAAATATAAATTATCAGTGAACAGTGTTTAGGATACCCGAAAGAGCCTTACACACACTTTTAAAAGAAATCTTTATGTATAACCTCAGAGATTTTAAAGTTTACCAAAGTTATTCATTGTCATTGCTTTAAAGCAACATTTTCCATGCAATGCAGCACTCTAGATGTCTTAAGAGGCTACAACTCTACAAAAGGAAATTTGCCATAAATAAGCAAAAATAGGCTAAAACATGGCTTAGTATTTTGAACTGCCAAACCTAATTTCACTTAGACATATCACCACCTGCAAGGAAAAGTACCTTATTTTTACTTGAGCTTTGTAACTATATAGCATGTGCTTTTTAACAAGACAAAAATCATAATTTTTTCCTTAAGCGAACCTCCGTTTTAAACTGATTACACCCTCTGCTCTGTGGCTTTAGGAAAACTGTGTAGCATGAAGCTAAATGTAGCCACCTATTTCTGGCTACAGACTCTGCCCATCTAAATTTGTTTGATCAATGTGCAAAAATGTAAACACTGTTACAGAAAATAGGTACCATTTTATGTACTGAGTATGCATTCATGGTGTTCAATAAATGCTTGTGAAATGGACAAAAGGATAAACTTCTATTTCCACTGATGATGTTGCAGTTCAAAACTTTTACTTTATGAAAAAGGAAACTGAGGTCCCGAGAGGTTCAAGGACTTGTCCCCAGTCAGCAAGGCTTACTAGGGGTTGGATTGAAATCCAAGTTTCTGAAGTTCCAAATCTGCAGGTTTAATAATATTCACCAGAACAACCTAAATCACTTCTGTAAAAATAACTCAAAGTATGTGTTTTTAGTGATCATTGCTGTAGACAAAAGTTGGCATGTCAATATTAGTTTTATGTAGAAATGTTCTGCAATAGTCAGCATGATTAACCATGGAAAATTTTAATACACTTGTAAGCCACCTTTCCCACCTGTTCATATGAAATAAGGGAATGAAAACTGAATCAGTATTATCCTACCTTCAGGAGACTAGTCTATGCAAACATATTTCAAATCTAGGTCAAAGAATTTTTGATTGGAGAAAATTTTATCCTTTCTATAGTACAATGAAGATCTTGGTCTTATTATCATGACCAAGAGCTTTATACTTGTTGTACCTAAATAGAAAAAAATAACAAAAGTAATAATTTCTAAGAGTTAAACAAACTTTACAAAATAAACAGCCCTTATATCAATAATATACTGATTTTGGGTAATATTTATACGTATATTTTTTAATCTGACATCTTCTTTCAGATCACAAGACGAGATCATCCTGGATTATCCAAGTGGACTGTAAATCTAATGACAAGTGTCCGTATGAGAGAAAGAAAGAGGGAGACTAGAGACATAGAGGAGAAGGCCATGTAAAGATGGAAGCAGAGACTGGAATGATGCAGATACAAACCAAGGAACCATCAGAAGGTGGAAGAGATGTGGAAGGATTCTCCTATAGAGCCTTCAGAGGGAATCTGGCCTTGTTGAGACCTTGATTTCAGACTTCTGGCCTCCAGAACTGTGAGAATAGATTTCTGTTGTTTTAAGTCCCCCAGTTTGTGGTAATTTGTTACAGCAGCCATAAGAAACTAATACATCTCCAGACCAATCAATCCATCAGCTTATTATTTCCAATTACTGCCACAGCTCATATGTTCCAAACTGAACTCACTCCATCTCCTATCCCTGAAAAAACTCTCCTTCCTCCTCTCTCTGTAATTGACAACACCATCAATATAACTTCTCCTCAAATTATTTCACAACCCAACTCAAAATATTCACTAGACCCCATTTATTCTTCTTCAAAAACATGTTTTCAGCCCCTGTGACTGTTTGTTTTTCAGGCCCTTAGTATAGTGGAACATCATTTTTATTGAGTCCCTGACCGTCGCTCTGGAATCCCATTACAGTCTTTCCTACAGGGACTATTATCTGTCCCAAAACAGATCTGACCATGTCACTCTCATGTGTGACCCTTTACAGCTTGATTGTCTGTGTTTCCTCCTCTGTAAAAGCAGCTTTACTGATGGACTGGTACAAACATTTGTATAGCACTATCACATATATATCAAGGAGTTTCATCTTTATGGTGTATAGGAGACACCACGATAAGCAGATCTGCAAATCAGAGGCCTAACCTCAAAGACCCAATTTTCTACTAAAGGGATCTGCAAGTAATTAAATAGCTCAGCCAAAACTTCTTGTTCTAGAAGATAAAACCCCAAATCCCTTGCAGTACATATGAAACCCTTTATACTCTATGCCCCATCTACTTTCTGGGCTTCATCTTAGTCACAAAGACCTACCAACAGTCCATTTATTTAAGTGGTTCTTCCAAGTTTCTGTTCTTTGAAGACCTTTAATATGATTGATGGCACTGCAATCCTCCTACTGCAGAATTATTTTCTCCATCTCCTCTTTTCAAACGTTCCACTTCTAGTCATCAAACTCAATGGATTCTAACTTTAAAGCTACTTTGTCTTCTGTCTTCCCTGTTCTCACTGCTGTTAGAGTCAGGAAATCATTTTTGTGTCAAACGTTTCTGGTCAAGAGGAAAGCAGACTCCTTCAGGATTCCACAAGGAAAAAGGGTTATTTCTGAAGGTGTATTTGTGGGGTGCAGACGAGTCTTAAAAGTTATCAAGATCCAAAGCTTCACTAGATTCTGTTTCTTCTCTTTCTCCTTCCCAGCCTCCCTCTTTCTTTGTCCTGTTTTCTTTTCCCTTTTCCTCCTTTTCTCTCCAATTCCTTCTCTTTATCATAGACCACAGATCACATTGTCCCTTCAGCAAAAATTTTCAACTTCCCTTTCTTATCTCCCCCATTCCCATCTAATTCCTGATAGACCATTCTTTCTCTAACCTCCAGTCTAAATTCAGTAAGTTTGTTTGATTGACTGAGAAAATTATCAATTGTGGTAGAGAGAATAATGCACCCAAAGATGTCCACATAATCCCTGGAACATATAACTATGTTATATCACATGGCAAATGGGACTTTGCAGATTTGATTAAGCTAAGCATCTTGAGATGGCAAGTTTTTCCTGGATTACCTAGGCATGTCCAATGTAATCACAAGGGCCCTTCTACGGGAAAGAGGGAGGCGGGAAAGTCAGAGCCAGAGAAAGAGATGTGATGACTGAAGCAGAGGTTGGAGTGATAGGGAACCATGAGTCAAGGAATGCAGGTAGTCATTAGAAGGTGGAAACGACGCTGAAATAGATTTTCCCCTAGAGCCTGCACAAAGAACTCAGCCCTACCAATCTATTTCAGACATCTGATCTCCAGAACTATAAGATGATAAATTTGTGTTGCTTTAAGCCACTAAATTTTTGGTAATTTGTTAAAGGAGCAATTGGATACTAATACCACAGTGTCCCTAATTTCCAAGCCACCTCATGGATCACCCTCAAGCCTACAGTAGATGGCCCATGGATCAGGGGTTCAACCTCTGGTCCAGCAGTGGTCACCTCCGTGCTGTCTCTAGAATGAACATCAATTTTGTAACATGATTTAAAATGCCTACCACTGACTGACTCCTCACTGCTACTGCCTCTCCTATACTTCTCCCTTTAAATATGCAGAAGAATATGCCTTTTATTATCCCCATGATACACTGTCCTACTGATATATTCATTAACTTGGGATATTCCTCTCCCCACTGAAATCCTACTCAACTTGCAAGATTCATCCATATTGACTTTTATCTTCTACATGTAAATTCATCATGAACCAGGCATCAGTCTCCACAATTGATGTTAGTCTATGCCAACTCTGTGTTAAAGTGTATTGACAACTAAAACTGAACAAGTAAGTTTATGGTGAAATTCTTAAGTATGTCACATGATTATTAAACAAAGATACTGGATAATTTTATTGTATTTGTCAAGTGTAAGGTCCATTTGTTTGTTAAGGCTTATTCTAATTAGAAACATTTCAAATGAACATTAAAATTATTCTAGATCTAACTGCAAAATTTATTTTAAAAAGCAAGATAAATAGAAGAGACGGATTTTTTTTTCCCAAGAAAAAGTGCATTTTTTTAACTTCAAAAAGTAAAGGAAAAAAGCCTCAGAAGTTATCCCAAAGGAAAAATAGGAGAAATGTTTCGTACTTTTTGACATGTTTGACAAACTGGGAATAAACACTTCGTAACATAATAAAACGCAGATGCTGGGGGACTAGGTTGTCTCTTAATCATGTGGAATTAAGCTCATTGACATCCAGGAACACCCAAGAGAGCTGATACACATAAATCACATTGGCATGAGGTGAGGAAACACCCCACTAGACTTTCTCACTCCTATTCAGTTAAAACTCCCTCTCTTTATACAGTAGCATAATTTCTTTTACTTCAAGAAATGATGATCCAAAAATAACACACACAAAGATTAGAACCTAAACTGTGTCTTTGGTTATTTAACTACCCATATCTTTTACAAATTATCTGGGCTTACAGTTATGAGTCTGGGAAACCCTCAAGAGACTTGTTTTCCTCTTGCTGTCAGGAAGAATTGCATCTAAATCATTTTACAGAAACAAGTGTCCATTGTCAATTTCTAGAATGAAGAGAAGATCACCTCCCTGTGGTAACCCTTTTACTCTCTAATAGCTGGCTGCTTTCGGTAGCTTTAATGATTCTTAAATACGTTCTAGAATAAGATGTAATCTTTGGTTTATATATTATAGTCACTTCCTCTTCTCCATATGTGCTAATAATTGTGAATACTTTTTTTTCTATTCTGAAGTCACTTGCTTACGTTTCATTTATCAGTAATCATGAACTACACCCTTTCTCATGGTAGTCTATGTTGAACAATACCATTAAAACGAAAATGTCTGCATGATGACTATACTTCTTTAAAGCAGCAGTAAGTCTAGTAAAATTTCAATATAATAATATTTAAAGACTCACTTTCCTGCCCTTCTAACAGATTTTGAACTGCATTTCAATCTCATGAAAACACTCATGATTTGCAAAGGTTCACTGTCTTCATACAAACCCTTAGCATATCTTAGACACTTTTTGCTTCAGTGGTCTCATATTATACATTATAGTACTTTCTATTTAATAAAAAAAAGTTTTTCTTAAATGTCTTTATTTTACCTTTATTTTTCTAATACTGATATAACCCAGGCTCAACATTAAAGCCACTCATTCATTCATTCATATAATCATTACTTCATTAAGACAGTTCCTTGAACCCTGACTCTGAAACACACATCATATTTGGCACTGTAGAGGTTATAAGCATACATAAATCATGGTTCTTGCACTTGTCATCTTATATTCTAGGGATGGATGTGAGAGCAGGGAGAAACAGACAAAAGGTCAAGATCTCTTTCTCTTCCCTAAGCTCTACATCCAGTTCCCTCTAGCTTCATTTCTCTCCAGTGTCCCAAACTCTTAGGCCAAATCACAACTCACACTTCAGTTACCCAAAGTGCTATACTAATACTTTGTATGTATAGATTATTTCCCTGCCCCTGAATCCTATTCCAAACTCTCTTAGTTACACAAAAGAAAAATAAATAGTTAAGAACAGTCATTATTAACAGAGGCTATACTATCCTCTTGGAATGACCTTGTAAAGAAATAGAATTTCATAGACTTTAACCCTTCAAGCAAAGTAACGGTAATATTTTTATAGTTAAAAACAAGTTCTACAAAGGCACAATGGAAATATCCAAAACAGATTATTTCATTTGCAGACAAATACACTAATAAAGAAAATGGAGGGAGGGAGGGAGGGAGGGAGGGAGGGAGGAAAGAAGGAAGGGAGAGAGAGAGAGAAACAGACAAACCAACCAACAAGAACACTAAGTTAACCTTTCTAAACTGATTGAGATACAAAGACCCTCCAAGCAAGAATTTGTTTGACATGTGGTTTCCGTACAGAATTCTACAAATGACAGCAACTCTGATGGCTACAATGCTTCACGCACTTGAGGAGAATGGGTAATATTGATAGTTTTTACCTCTTTCTTCAAATGCTGCTTATAGAAACTAAAAACAAGGTAAAAAAATTGTTCCAAGAGAAAAATCTATTGTGTAAAAAAGGCTGAATATCTGCTCCCATAGATATTAAAGGCCTTGATTCTAAACGTATGCAAAACTTCAGAACATTACCTGAGAGACCAGACTAAATCCTTGACTGTTATAGTCATATACATACATGAAGTGCTATTTAAAACATTATAAAGTTGAATTTTTAATATTTCAATCAAGAATATTATGATAATATAATTGCCTTTTTATATTTAATTTGTTCCTTAAATTACTAGCAATGGGGGTGTAAGCCAGTGTGATAAAAATAATAATCTCCAGCTTGTGTATGAAGAGCTCCTATTGCTTTCAAATTAGTTCTATTAATGAGAAGCAAATACCTACTTCTAAATTTTTATGGAATGACCATATGTGTTTACCTAAAGTAAACACCATACACAATTAACGTGCCTTAAAAGACTCAGTGTCACTGTGGGCAATATAATCATACTTAATATATTCTTGGTTATTAAAATAGCAAGTTCTGGTTTTCTAATGCTCACAGTGAATTAAAAATAATATACTAGCAAAGACACATTAAAAACATTGGGTTGTGAATCATGTTTACTGAACTTTCAAAAAGGTATACAAAATTGAAAAATAAAAAAGAGAATTAAATAAGAAGAAAGAACAAGGATAAGTATCCCTCTTGGTTACTATGCAAGATCAAACATCAAAAATTGATTTTTATTCCCTGGCCTTGGTGCCTCTGGTTTTATAGGTTGGGCTGCATGTGAAGATTGAGCCGTTAATCTTTTAAGGAGAAGATGCCGAGTGCACTCCTCTTCTACTTGATCTATGGAGATCAGTAATGACGCTCTTCAGTAAGCTACACATCTGCTTCTTTCAACAAAGGTGCCATGGTAACAGGCATCAGTTGAAATGAGTGCAAGCTATGAAAGTATATGGGTAAAGTAATATTATCTAAATTGCACACTTAATATTCAAAAATCAAACAAACTTCCATCCAGTGAGACCTTAACAAAGATACTGGGGGAAGCTATCTTAATTCACATTATACAGAAAAGTAAACAAATCAAACATGCCACTAAATCTCAGTACCTGCCTTGTCATTTTTACATAATTATATATAAAACACATACAGTTTCAGACGTATTAAATAGCTATGCGACAACTATATTCATAAACAGAAGAGAACAAGGTCTGAGAACTTTTGCCAAACTTAGGGCAGCATTTTATTACCACCCTCCTAAAGTAATCAGATCATTGAAATAAAAATTGAACTTGAGACAGGTCACTGAGTTTTCTCGGGTCTCTGGAGCTGAAGGAGATATGAATTTTCCAACTGTCCCACATTTCTAGCTTTGCTCCCATGTTTCTCAAATATACAAAGTTAAGTTCCAATTTAATAAAAATTTTCCCCAAATTAGTATATAGAATGGACCTGTCACCAACTATTTGATGATAGGGAAAAAAAATCACATTTGCATTTTGATAAATAAAACATAGACTTAACATACACAAAAATTTATATAATAAAGTATGACAACTAGAAAAATGAAGTTTTTAAGAATCAATCAGTATTTCCATTTTGGAAAGTTTCACTTTGTTATAATACTTATACAGATGAGTGTTTCCCTTCTATGTGGCCAATACCTCAAAGATCCATGTTAAGTGCTTTTAATGTAAACTGCTATTCTAGAAAATATCGCTGTTGTAGAAAATATCGCAGCTTTCACCACAATTTACTTCCCCCTTCTACCTACTCTAACTTCCATGGATATGCTATGCAAAAGCTACTACATCATAATCCTGCCCTAGGGCTTTCTCTCATTCAAAAATATCCACCAAGAGGAACAGACGAAATAAGGTGTAAACAAAGAAACACTATTCTTTTCACATTGCCTACAACCACATCAATGGCAGATACAACAGGTATACAACAACCAAAAAGTTCTAGACCCAATGGGCTCAGTCAAACTCCTTTTACTCTCATCCCTGTACCATCATCCCCCTGAGAATGCACGAAGTACTTCCTAGTCCCTCCCCAGACTTTCTCCCAAGGTGGGGCTCAGGTGAGCACACTGCTCCCTATCTCCCTTGCATGTGGCCCTTTTCATTAGAGAATCAAATATGAGTTTGAACCCTCTTAACCTAAGGGACTGAGAATGGTTGCTGCAGCCCCATCTCAGTCCTTTCATTCCTTCTCCATTCTGAATTCCAAAGATACTTTTGTTCACGCGATTCTTGATACCACAACACTCTGTAGCCTCTTGCACATGGTATCTTCTTTTTCCCACTGTCTCTCTAGAACAGATAACACATTCTAGTGCTAGCAACTAAACACAGTACATTCCTTCCTCCACTGTACCCAAAAGCTATAGCTTCAAAAATTCTGTTACCCCCTGTAGAATGTGAGTGTGGTAAGACTTCGCATTATCAGTGACTTGTTAGACCTAATATAACTTCACACAGATAACAGTATTTATTCAATTGTCTCATACAGTTTTCTAACTCCAAGTATCAACAGTCAACTGAGAACCAAGAGGTATGATAACATGTAAAATTTTCCTTAAGTCTCAAGATTATTCTATTTAGCAGCTGTTTTCATATTACCATTCTACTTTACCTCTATATTTCCTACTAACATATTAGGATGCTTCCCCATGACGCTTTCTTTAATAACTCTGGTGTTTTTTAAAAAATACTTGCAAAATAATTAAGCAATCAGCTGAAGTAAAATCCTAAAAAGAGTCTGCCCTAAGCATAGCTGACATTGAAATGGTGACGGTAAATGTTAACATGAAAAAAAATTCACAGTATTTCCATGCAGAAATTTAAATGACACTCTTTATAAAGAATGTTGAAAATCATACTATAAAATGAAATCAACCGCAAGCTTTTAGTACTGAATTCATTCCAATTCATAGTAATTAACGAAACAAGCCACATCTTTTTCAACCTACTCCGACCTTTCTAATTCCCTGTGAGTTACGCTCCACTCATTTAAAGATAAATCTACAGTATTTCCACAATATGGATCCTGGTTAATTCTCAACCTCTCCACAAATGGCACATGTGTAAATGTAGCATCAGCACTTCAAGCCATAATGAGCGAAAAGGAAGGAACACTGCTTACCAGAACCTCTTTTGGTCACAACCTTCAAACTCTGAGTAAAAGTAGCATATAAGAGAATCAAGTGCGGAATTGGAGCTTTCATCTTCCAGCTCTTAAAAGCTGTTCCCTAAAGCAAAGATAAAGAAGAAAAACACACATTTTAAAAATACATAGCAATATAATAAGATTTCTGTTAGGCTTTTAATTGTGCACAATTGGGGCAATTACTTCCACAAACAGAAAGAGTGTGAACAGAATCTGTATTCCTCTCTCCCTTAGGAACTTGGGGTTCAAAACCAGTAACACCAAAATTATGTCTCTATAGGCCCCCTACAATGTTTTAAAATCTTATGCTTAATTAAGGTTTAGAATTTCTCTTTATTTAGTGGATTGAACTGTACTTAAAAAGTGGAAACAATCCCTTCAAAAGTACTATTTCATTAACAATTTATTTTAAATATAAATCACCAAACACTGACATTTTTTGACGTTCCATGCTGCAACAGATTATGGTTTTACTCAGTATCATTCTTTCCAATTGAGAAGAAATCTACTCCTCTGAAGATTTAATTATAGTTTTACAATTTTTTTTAAAAAAACTCTAAAAGATACTTCCAGAGAACTTTAAGACTTTGTCTCCACTGAAATAAAGTACAATGTATATGAAAACTACAGAAAGATACATCATTTCTTCCTATTACAAGGGTCTCAGAGGGATAACAGAAGGGACACTAGCCTAGTGTTTGGATTTCAAGAGGGAGAAATATTTCATTTGAAATTAACTGAAATGAACTTTGTCTTCCTCAGAAAATCATCCCCCTTTTATTTTTGTGTAAGACTGAGATAGTAGAGCTGAAAGACTGAATTTCAAAAAGTAGCAAGTCAGAACACAGTTCAAATATATTGTCAATCCATGACAGCACAAGTTTCTTTGCAAGACAGTTGAGGACTGATCATCGTCAGCTTTCAATCACTATGACTCTATTAAAAATGAGGAAGCTGAAATGGTGATTTGACAGTCACATTTTTTTTGCTCTCCTAAAGCCTCATAAACCTGAGTATATTTAATGATTACTCCGTTCACATTAATAAAAGTCTGTTAAAACATTTTAATTCACAAAACAAAACCAAATCCCATTCACTTGCAGTAAAGTGTCACCATTATCATTTTAGTCAGAAAGTCAGGGAATTTTTAAAATAGCATTGAGAATAAGCTGTTTTAACTCCAGCTCCTGTAAATGATGATAGCCTCTTTCAGTTTTCTAACTGAGCACCTGGAGTTCACATAAAGACATAAATGAAACCTAGTCCAAAAAGCCGACTCATCAGACAGACACATCTGACGAACTGCCACATTAAAGTGCAAGCCTGACTCAGGCATGCATTCCTAAAACCCGAATCCCATTTCCCAGCCACCGCACTAACTGGAGCGGCAGGAAATCTTCAAGTTGATATCTTTAGCCTTCAGGTTAGCAGTGAGAATCAGTTCCTCTCTCAGTGTGAGTTTAATCAGCACTGCCCAAGAAACTCCAGGATCCAACTATACACTGCAAGACCTTCCAGCTTAACTACCTTATTACTTCACTCTTGTTCAAGATACTATTTCCTCACTCATTTCATTTCTATAAGGTATACAGGCTAGTTTATGATTCTGTTTCTTAAAATTAAATTGGTTTGGAAAGCATCAATTTGGTAACATCAAGATCCTTAATTGAATCTCTCAAAACAGTTGTATATTAGGGAAAACAAAAAAGAATTATGGAGCATTTCACACATTCAACATCTTGGTCAACCTACAGTAATCTTTACAAACCTCTTTAAGGCAATTTATTGTATTTTATATGGAAAGACACATTAAATATATCTAGTCATAGACATACAAACTTTGCTATACTTGTTGCATAATTAAAATTGCTACCCAGAAATCCCAATGCAATCTATATATAAACATTTACTGAGGTTCTTGTCTATTTTCTTATTGTCACATAGTATCTCATACTATCAGCGACCTAATTTCAAGAAGCTTCAATTTCTGGGTGGATGGACCTGAGATTGTTTGCCTATTTCCTGTTAAGAATACCATTCACCCAGGCAAAACTACAGAGATAGAAGGCAGGTTAGTGGTTGCTAGAGGCTGGGGGAGGGGAAACATTAGGAGGGCCTGCTAATGGGTACGGGGGTTCTTTGTGGGGAGGTGATGAAAATGTTCTGAATTAGACAGTGGTGATGGTTATACAACCGGGTGAATATACTAAAAACTACTGATTGTACACTTTAAAATGGTAAAGTTTATGTTATGTGAATTATATCATAATAAAACTTACTCTAAAAACAAAACAAACCAAAAAAGAGTACCATTCACCGTTTGGCTTCACATAAATCCCTACTAAACCTTATGCAAAATGAGCATATCACAGTGGTTATAAGCAACCAGTCTGTCTGGGTTCTTAACCCCATTTTGCTACCTATCAGCTGTATAATTTTGGGCAAATAACCTCTCTGCAAATAGTGTCTTCATTTACAAAACAGGTATTATTACAGTACATATAACACAGTGCCTAGAACAGCAGTGGCACATAGAACAATCGGAATAAATGAAAGCTAATGTTGTTACTGTTTTTACTGCAGTTGACTGCTGTTACCACTATCATTATTATCATTACTATTATATTATTAACACTATTATAGACTCAATTCACATCCCTCTCACCTGTGAAACTTTCTGTATATACCAGCTTTCTTTACATGCTACCCCACACTATTAGCTTATCTCTTTAACTGCATGTCTTTTACTCTACCAGACAAAGTCCCTCCAGGGAGAACGTGTGTTTTATTCATCTTTTTTATTCAATGCTCAGAAAATATTAGCTGAAACGAATGAATGAAAGACTGAATGTGGTTGCTACTATATGCAGTTGAATTTTGGCATTCAAACTCATCATTTGATAAACACTTATTAAGCACATATGCGATGGTGCAGTGGGGACACAAAGACAATGTAATGCACCCTAATAAAGACAGCTCACAGACCAATAAGGGAGACAAATACTTACCTACTTAATTAGACTGGCCCTACTGCCATATGGTGAGTATAATGTGCTGAGGGAGTAGAGGGAGGAAATCTATTAATTCTGCTCCTGGTTGGATCTGGTGAAGTCATAGGAAAGAGCTTTCACAAGAAGCAGCATTTCAGCTAGGTCATAAAGGAGAGACTTTCTAAGGGAAAGGGAATTCTGAGTCTAGGACAAAGGATGAGTGAAATTGTCAGTCTGGTAGGCAGAATAAGGCCCACCCCTAAACATGCCCACATTTGAATTCCTGGATCCTGTGAATATGTTACCTTACATGGTGAACAGACTTTACAGCTATTGTTAATTTAAAGATTTTGAGATGGGAGACTATTATCAGGGTAAGCTCAATGTAATCACAAGCATCCTTATAAAAGGGCAGTAGAAGAATCAGATTCAGAAAGAGGAAATATAAGGATGAAAGCAAATGTCAGAGATCAGAGTAATGCACTCTGAAGATGGAAGAATGGGACATGTGCCCAGGAATTTTTGTGGCCTCTAGAAGGTGGAAAAGGCCAGGGCGCAGATTCTCCCCTGGAACCTCCAGAAGAAATGCAGGCACGCTAACACCTTGATTTTAGTCAACTGAGTCCAATGCATTTTGGACTTCTGACCACCAGAACTATAAGATTAAAATTTGAGGTTGTTTAAAGCCACTAAGTTTGTAGTAATTTGTTATTGCACCAATAGGAAACTATTACAGCAAGGATGTGAAATGGCAAGTTTCAGGAATAAAGTGTAAATAGACCACAACTTAGGGGCTGTAGGGAAAGAGGTTGAAGATGTCAATGTAGGATTCTGAAGAGCAAGATATGCTAGGTAAATGTTGGGGACTTTTCCCCCATGGCCCCTACAATGTTTTCCACTCATATTCTAACTTCATCATCCAATAATATTTCATGCAGCTTTACTTTCTTTACCTTTTTTTTTTTTTTTTTTTTTTGCAGTACGCGGGCCTCTCACTGTTGTGGCCTCTCCCGTTGCGGAGCACAGGCTCCGGACGCACAGGCTCAGCGGCCATGGCTCACGGGCCCAGCCGCTCCGCGGCACATGGGATCCTTCCGGACCGGGGCACGAACCCGCGTCCCCTGCATCAACAGGCGGACTCTCAACCACTGCGCCACCAGGGAAGCCCTCTTTACCTTTTTTTAAATCATGAAAACAATATGTATACTGAATACGTTTCTTCAGAATACACAAGATGACTCATCTGAGATTCTGACCTATCGCCTTTCACATACTCCTAAGATTCTCTGCAGTATAGACAAAGAAGAGCCATTGGATGCTTATAGGTGAATAATCTGAACTGTTTTAGAAAGTATAGTTTGAAGGTAGAAGAAACTAGTTAACAGGCAGTGTTACAGGAAGATAAGGAAGAGGGTCAGCCTTAATGCAGTAGGGGTGAATAGTGGGAGAACAGAATAGATTTGGGAATAAAAGAGCTTAGTGATATTAAAGGAAGTGATGTTAAAAGGAAGCTTCAAAAGTGGATCTGAGGCATACAGTTTGAGTAACAAGGTCTATTATGATACTATTTACCAATATAAAGAAATACAGAAGACATTTTGGGCAATGAGGCTGCAGAAATACACAGAATTATATTTAGGGCATGTAGATTTCAAATTGCCTGTGGAATCTCCTATTAGAATTGTCTTGTAGTTAATTAAAAATATTTGCCAGAAACTCAGTAGATAGGTAGAAGATAACAATGTTGTAATTGCAGCTGTAGTTAAAGACATGGATTAGGATAAACAGGAAGAAAGTGTAGACCACATAGAGAAGCTGAAGAAAGCTTATGCTTTCAACTGTGAAGCCTACAAATATTCACCATACATTCATAGGGAATCAAAAGGGAGAAAAAGTGAGAAAGTCAGGTAGTAAAGGGAATGTGAATCAGGAAGGATATGGGTCAATGAAGCAAGCAAGGATGTTTAAGGACACAATCATCAGAGCTTATGTATTGTAAGGATAAAAAGAGGCAAGTGGGCTTCCCTGGTGGCACAGTGGTTGAGAGTCCGCCTGCCAATGCAGGGGATGCGGGTTCGTGCCCCGGTCCGGGAAGATCCCACATGCCGCGGAGCAGCTGGGCCCGTGAGCCATGGCCGCTGAGCCTGCACGTCCGGAGCCTGTGCTCCGCAACGGGAGAGACCACAACAGTGAGAGGCCCGCGAACCCCAAAAAAAAAAAAAAAAAAAAAAAAAAAGAGGCAAGTGCTTGAAACTTAAGACACTGCTGATGATACTGACCAGTCTTGTAATTAGACAAATGGGGGTATAATCAGAAATTTTAAGGAGGATAATCAGTTTTATTTGCTTGATTCTGAATGGTAGGATGTGGAGCCCACAGTTGAGAGTAAAGAAGTTGAAGGATAACTGTAGTTGAAAACAGGGAAGACTAGGACCTGTATATAAACCGAAGCAAAGAGAAGCAGAGCCAGAGAAAGGAAGTGAATCTAGAAGGGAAGAGACATTAGTCTGGGGAAGCTGGGACACCTCCTCTTATAGGTGGAAGAGAAAGAAAGTACGTATGTAGGAATACCAAGGTAAGTTTAAAAGAGAAATAGAGGGAAGTTGTACTCATTTGTTTTATTCCACTTACATGGGTCGTAAAGCAGAGGGAGTTGGTTTTAGAATGGGAATGAACTGGATTAAGAGTTTTCCTGTGTTAGGTTAGGCAAGCTACTTCATTTCTACAAGTCTCAGTGTTCTCACCTAAAAAGCATAGACATAAATGTGTCATATTTATTTCATTTGACTTTATTTCATTTTTTACTTATTTCCTCCCACAACATAGTAAGGTACTAAATACCTACTTCAAAGTTTTACAACCTTTAAGTAAAATAATTGTCTTTATGGTGTTTAACAATGACATTTAACTGTAGAAATTTTTAAACACCAGCTCTTTTTCTATGTCTCTTTTCTCTCCATTCCTGGTTGGTTGTAATAATTATTTATGCTCCAACAATGATCCATTATATTTTATTTAATCCTTAACTTTTTTATATTACTAAGCTCAAGATTATACCATTTTTTCACTAATAAAAAAAAATTTTAAGTATCCATTTGTGCATGACACAGATAAAGTATTTTACCAAATGCACCATTTAAATAAAGCAATGCATGTTAAAGTTGTGGAATAGAGTCTCTATGGAGAGGATCAACAGAAGCTCTTACAGACTCTGCAACTAAAAGTTACCAAAAAAGCATGATATTTAAAATTAGTCCCAGGGAAACTTGTTTGTTATGTCATGGAACTATGACAACTATCTTGAGAAAAACCACCCACTCACAAGTTTATAAAGATATCTATACATTTATTTTAAATTATGTGAGTGCCCACTGTGTTTCAAATGCTGTTCTAAGTAGGAGGGATAGCAAATCATTAGGAAATGGTCACTCTGGCCAAGGATCACATGGAAGAGAAACACAAAAATCAACAATTATAGCAAGGGATAAGCATTTTAAGAGAAAAATTCTCAAGTCTATGGAAAGTGCTCAGGGCTGCTTGGAGAGGTCAAGAAAACATTCTCAGATGAGGCTGATATCTGGGCTGACTTTCGGCCAGGGTGGAAAGGGTTTAAAAGTGATGGGAAGGAGATTACAGGGAGAGGAGAACAGAAAGAGTACATTTTTCAAAATTCCACTAGTGAAAACAAAACTATACATTTGACAATCTACTCAGTACAGGTTGGGTAGCAGAGAAGTGCCTATGTTTAGATCATCAAAAATAAGTTTTAAGTCACTTGGATAATTTTTTTACAAATTGGCCCAGATACTTTTCTAGGGTTTGCTGTTGTTGCTATTGTTGTTTGTTTAACACAATCCTAACCAGAAGATCACTGCTTCCTATAGAGTGTGGCTAGCAAGGGAATATTAAGGTTCCAGATCTTATAACCATTCTTCAATATTGATCACCAAATGTTAATTCATAATCTAAGAGGCCAAAATGAGAATAAAGTCTTCATCATATGGTTCTTAACAGATTCTCCTACAAGGTGATAAAGAATAGTCAGTAGTAGGGGCTTCCCTGGTGGCACAGTGCTTAAGAATCCGCCTGCCAATGCAGGGGACACAGGTTCGAGCCCTGGTCCGGGAAGATCCCACATGACGTGGAGCAACTAAGCCCGGGTGCCACAACTACTGAGCCTGTGCTCTAGAGCCCGCAAGCCACAACTACTGAACCCACATGCCACAACTACTGAAACCTGCGCACCTAGAGCCCATGCTCTGCACGCAACAAGATAAGTCACCGCAGTGAGAAGCCCACACACCGCAACGAAGAGTAGCCCCCGTTCGCCGCAACTAGAGAAAGCTCGCACACAGCAACGAAGACCCAATGCAGTCAAAAATAAATAAATAAAATAAATTTTAAAAAAAGGAATAGTCTGTAGTCAAATAACTATCCAAAATGCATGTGTTCCTTATTTAAATATTGTCCTGAAAATTACACACCAGAGTACCTTGCTGTAGAGTAACCTGGCATAAAATGCTATGGAACGTCCTACAAACTAACAGACTGGAGTAGCAGCTGCAGTTACTGTGGGATAATTGGCACACCAACTGGGTGGCTCCAGGTTAGGCTCAAAACTTAACAGAAGAATCTTGTAAGGAAAGGACTTGTTCTATTCTCACAAAGTCTGGACCATATCCTTCATTGGGAAGCCAATGGTGTTTAAGGGACTAAGGGTGATAAAGCAGCTTTGTATTATAAAGAGTTGACTAAACTTCTTTGTAATCTACTAAGAAAATGAGGCCAATAATATAAATAAAAAGTGTAAAAGGAGATATAAAATATACAATGACATAGAACACTTAGAAAACTTTAAATTTTACTAAATTTGAAAATTTTACATAATGGGTGGCTTTCTTGGAATGTCAATTTCCAAAATTTACTAAACAAAAGAAAAATATGAATCAAACAAAAATCATTTAAAAATCCTAAATACCATTAAAGTATAAACTCCAAAAATTTTTGACTACAGAAAATAATACAGATGAGTACTTTCAAACTTTCAAGGAACACGGTGTGTTATAAGGAACAGAAAATCATGATTATGGTTGTAAAAACATAGAAAACCTTACAAATTTGACAAAATAAAATTAGAACTAACATAAGTAATTTAATAAACTTTATAAAACTAGAATAACACTGGGAAGGGTAGTTAATGTTACCACTTAGCTTTTACCTAGAAATCCTAGGCAGTGAAATGAACCAGGAAGTAAGAATAATAGCTATAAATATTAGAAAAAGAGAAATGCAGAATTTCCATATTTATAGGTTACAGTTATAAAAACATTTTTAAAAGATCATTCCATTATAAATAGAGAAAAATAATGTCCTCCAAGAGGAAAATATTGACCATTTTGTCAATATTGATAAAAAAAGTCAAATTTTTCCAAGTGGAATTTTTATTTTGTTTCTTGAAAACTTAAGTCTAAATTTTGAATGAAAAAACAAACAAGAGGGAAATTTAGTTAAAAGAAGATGAATTAAGTAGGCCTTGCCTTGCAAGATACCAAAAGGCATTTTAATTCTAGACTAGTTGAAGCATATACTATAGCCACAAAAATTGATAAACTTATGAATGAAAACTATATACTACACTGCACCAGATATCAGAATACATAGGAACAATAAATGATAAAGAAAGCATGTATCATTAAACAGAGAAATGAAATTTGTCTGTGATAGGAAAAATTGTGAGATGGCCCCCCAAGATTCCTACCCCCGATACACCCTGTAGAATCACCTCCCTTTGAGTATGGGTGAGGCCTATAAAGGTAATGGGATATCACTCACATGATTAGGCTATATTATATGGCAAAAGTGAAGATGTTCTGTAGTTGTAAAAAATAAACTAATCAGTCAATTTGAAGTTAATCAAAGAGAGATTACCCTGAGTGGGCCTGCCCCAATCAGGTGACCCTTTTAAAAAGGGTCTAGAGGTCACAGAAGAAATATGTGAGAGAAATATGAAGTAGCAGAGATGTTCTCCTATTGGCCTTGAAGAAGAAACTGCCATGCTGTGAAGAGAGCCATATGTCATGGAATGGTGTGCAGCCTCTAGGAGCTGAGAGCCTCAGTCCTACAACCACAAAGAACTGAAGTCTACCAACAACCACGTGAACCTGGAAGAGGACCTCAAGTCTCAGATGAATTCGGCCCAGCTGATACCTTGATTTCAGTCTTATGAGACCCTCGGTAGAGAACCCAGCTATTCTGTGCACAGACTCTTGACCCACAGAAGTTGTGTGATAATACACTTGTGTCATTTTAAACTGCTAGATTTGTGGTAATCTGTTATGGTGCCATAGATAGCTAACACTTCACCTTAAATAGTCATAAATCCAGATAGAGATTTATGTGAAGAGAAATTTAATAAAGCATTACGTTTCTGATTACTAATAAAAAGAACTATTAAATTGTAGGGGATACCTATAAGATGAAATATTATGCAGCCTTTGCAAATAATTCTTAAAGTTAATCACTTGGAAAAATAGTCACAATAAAATGTGAAGAGATAAAAACAGAATAGAATGCTGTATAGAGAGCATGATTCTTATTATGAATAATATGAATATAGATGATAGAAAAACAACTAGAAAAAAACTACATCAAAGCATGCAGTATTGATCTTAGCAATCATAAGTAGTTATACTGATTTTGGCTTCCCTCCATATCGCTAAATGTTTGTCCAATTTTAAAAATATATAAACATAAACTGCTTTTCATAAAAATACATGTTTTGTATCATTTTAAAACTTCCTTAGAAAAAGCTTTAAGGTTTTAAGTGTCCATCAATAAATGAATGGATAAAGAAAATGTGAGATACACACACATACACACACACACACAATACTATTCAGCCTTGAAAAAGAAGGAAATCTTTTAATTTTTGAATGAACCTTTGAGGGCATTATGCTAAGTGAACTAAGCCAGGCACAGAAAGACAAACAGTGTATGATCTCACTTATATGTGGAATCTGAAAAAGTTACACTCATGGAAGCAGAGAGTAGAACTGTGGTTTCCAGAGGCTGGTGGGTTGGGGAAATGGGTAGATAAGGTCAAAGGGTATGAAGTTTCCGTTATGTAGTGTGAATAAGTTCTGGAGATTTAATGTACAACATGGTGACTACAGTTAACAATATTGCGTTGTATACTTTAAAGTTGCTGAGAGTAAATCCTTAATGTTCCCACCACACTAAAAATAATAATAGCTATGTGAGGTGATACATATGTTAATTAGCTTAAGTGTGGTAATCACTTCAAAATATATACATCTATCAAAAGCTCAAGTTGGGGCTTCCCTGGTGGCGCAGTGGTTCAGAGTTCGCCTGCCGATGCAGGGGACGCAGGTTCGTGCCCCGGTCCGGGAAGATCCCACATGCCACGGAGCGGCTGGGCCCGTGAGCCATGGCCACTGAGCCTGCGGGTCCGGAGCCTGTGCTCCGCAACGGGAGAGGCCACAGCAGTGAGAGGCCCGCGTACCGAAAAAAAAAAAACAAAAACCTCAAGTTGTATATCTTAAATATACAAAATTTTTATTTGTCAATTATACCTCAGTAAAACAGGAAAAATAATTTTAAAGAAGAAGAGTTTTTACAGAATCAAATTATCCCAAGTTTTTTTTAAGAATCTGGATGATTTACTACTATTATAACTCTATAAGTCAAAAACATAACATTTCTCCATCCAAGAGCCATCGAGATAAACCACACTGTGCTAAATATTTTGTCACTACAACAGTTTCCAGTATTATCAGTCATAAGATCAACTTCAATGGCTCACTAATGAAAACACTAAGATAGCAATCAGAATCTAATTAAAATAGATTCTGGACAGACAGACACACACCCCCACACACATTTCCTGGTCTGTTTATAATACCCATTAAATTGCTTGGAGCAGATAAATAGGCCCTAAGTATTGACTGGATAACTGAAAGAATGAGACGTATACTAGAGAAGAGTGATTCCCATAAAAGCATACACAGGATAGTACTTTAAGGAAAGATTTGAGACTCTGGAATGAGCAATAGAGATTACTGGATATCCTTCTAATAGAAAGTTGGGTCTCTGGGGATTATCTGATCCTATATGTGCACCTTTGTCTTTGAATACACTATTTTACAATCTGTAAAGATAAAGTAAACTTCTAGAAAGCTAACAGCAATGCAAGTAATTCTTGCCCCTAGAAATGCAAATCATTTGTGTCTAGTGGGATACAGCTGATTATTGCCCTATGCATAGACCAGTTGTGGTAAATCCATTCCAAAATTCCTTTATTGCATATAAATTTATGGTTCTTTGACACCTCCTCTGAATTGGTTGTAACATCTCTTTCAGTTCCTTCATTAATAAGTCAAATAAATAAATCTTTGACATGTGCTCATTTTATACTTTTATGAGTCATGATTTTTGAAAATTATGCTCTATAACTATATTCATTTACTATAATAAATGAATGCTTTGAGATACGAAAATTAATTTTTTTAAGTTTAAAGAAGAAATTACAATAAGCTACTCTCAGTTAGATTTTGTGTTCCATTCGGTGCTTAGTATCATGATACTTTAATCAGAAACCATGTGAACAACAATATAAAGACAACTTCAAAGCAGTTAACTAAGAGATTAGTGGAATTACAAAGACACAAAGAAAAAGTCTACTTCCATAACATTATCATCAACAAGAACTAAATGTACTTTGAGACACTAGGCCTTTCTCTCGGCTTTGGAAAGGCAGGAGAATTACCCATCTTAGGGGAACAGTGACAAGGATGCAAGCTTCCTAGAAAAAGGCCTCAATATCAAGGTCACTGGAAATTTATGCAATCATCCCTTGCAAAGTCTAAAGTTGCTTAGTATAACCAACTATAGGTTAGAAAATACCTGGCACTAGCTGGTGCTTGTCTGTAAAGAGAAACCCGAAGAAATACGCAATGAAGGTGGCTAAGTGCATACACTCAAGAGTAAAACTGCCTGTGTTTGAAGCCCAACCCAACTTCTTACCAGCTGTGCAGAGTTGGACGAATAAATAATATTTAATATCTCTATACCTCTATCCTCTCACCTGTCGAGTGAGCAGGGGAAAAGTCTCCACATCAGAGGATTACTGTGAAAATCAAGTATGATAATGTATGATTAACATTAAAACACTGGTGCTTAGTTAGGTGTGTATTACCCTTTATTGTTATGAGCCACTGAACATTTACAGGGCTATGCAAATAACTACAGACTTAACTGAATTACCTATATGTAATAATTCTAAACTGAAATTACCGGGAACTATTGGAGAAATGGAAATATTCCATATGCTGCCAGAAAATTCTATAAAATTCAATACAACTCATACTTACTTGGTGACAGGAGAAAATCCAGTAAATGGATGAACCTGAATAGCTAAAATGGAAAGTGCACTGTGCACAGGAATAGAAAGCATAAATAAAAACACTACACAGTTTCCATCTGCCACTTTTCTAATTCACCTTTCTTGCACCTTTCATATTCACCATGTCCGCCACTGTAATTCAGCTGCAAAAGCTCATACCAAAGAAATTTGGGGGGTTCTAAAGTCAGCAGATTGCATGAGGCAAGTTACAAGCCCAGGGAGGAAAAGCAAATATATTCCATCATCGCTCTTGTGGGCTGCTAACATGATCCTAGCTGAGTGGATCTGCCCTCCTTTTGTGAGCTCTTCCTGCCAATGTATTAAATGGGTACTTGGATAAACCTTTCTCTTATCACATTTCTCTGTGTTTAAAATTCAACATGTCAAAGAAACTTACTGAAACTCTCAAGAAAAATTGGCTTTATGTTAATTAGAACTGCAATATTTGATATTTGTTATATGTGGCAAAAAATACTTAAAAGCTTTCTTTTTCCAGTTAAACTCAATATGCCCACAGACATAACTTGTGAAGAGAGTCGGATAGTACGAGAAATGCTAAGGAAGGCAGTGCTCCTCAACCTTGGCTACATCTTGGGATCACTTGGGGAACTTTCAAAGAGGCAAATGACCGGAGTATTGCCAAAACTGCTGCCTCATGATTCCCACGCTGAAAACTGAATGTCTAAGCATTTTTTAGAGTTCCGTATGGCAGGCTTTCTCAACCCCACTGCTATTACCATTTTAGGCCAGACAGTTCTTCGTTATGGGGGGCTGTCAGGTGCATTGTAGGGTGTTTAGCAGCATCCATGGCCTCCACCCACTAGATGCCAGTAACACCTTCCTCAAGTTGTCATTAGCAAAAATGTCTCCAGACATTACCAAATGATCTGTGGTATGGCTGGTACCTCCATATCATAAGTTTAATCACTAATCAGAATAATTAGCTCTATCAGGCAGATAAAGATCAATTCTGAGACCAACAAACTAGCTATCTTTTATAAAGGTGCTTTGTAGTCACCCCTGGGTACTCAGTGAGAACATGACCACCAAACCTGCCAGGAAAAGAAATGTGTTCTATGTGTCAGGAGGTCAATAGAATCCTTTCATAAAGGAAACAAGACACAAAGTAGGCATAGAGGGAACTTTCCTCAACATAATAAAGGCCATATATGACAAACCCACAGCCAACATCATCCTCAATGGTGAAAAACTGAAAGCATTTCCACTAAGATCAGGAACAAGACAAAGTTGCCCACTCTCACCACTCTTATTCAACATAGTTTTGGAAGTATTAGCCACAGCAATCAGAGAAGAAAAGGAAATAAAAGGAATCCAAATCGGAAAAGAAGAAGTAAAGCTGTCACTGTTTGCAGATGACATGACACTATACATAGAGAATCCTAAAGATGCTACCAGAAAACTACTAGAGCTAATCAATGAATGTGGTACAGTAGCAGGATACAAAATTAATGCACAGAAATCTCTTGCATTCCTATACACTAATGATGAAAAATCTGAAGGTGAAATCAAGAAAACACTCCCATTTACCACTGCACCAAAAAGAATAAAATATCTAGGAATAAACCGACTTAAGGAGACAAAAGACCTGTATGCAGAAAATTATAAGACACTGATGAAAGAAATTAAAGATGATACAAATAGATGGAGAGATATACCATGTTCTTGGATTGGAAGAATCAACATTGTGAAAATGACTCTACTACCCAAAGCAATCTACAGATTCAATGCAATCCCTATCAAACTACCAATGGCATTTTTCACAGAACTAGAACAAAAAATTTCACAATTTGTATGGAAACACAAAAGACCCTGAATAGCCAAAGCAATCTTGAGAAAGAAAAACGGAGCTAAGGAATCAGGCTCCCTGACTTCAGACTATACTACAAAGCTACAGTAATTAAGACAGTATGGTACTGGCACAAAAACAGAAATATAGATCAATGGAACAGGATAGAAAGCCCAGAGATAAACCCACACACATATGGTCACCTTATCTTTGATAAAGGAGGCAGGAATGTACAGTGGAGAAAGGACAGCCTCTTCAGTAAGTGGTGCTGGGAAAAGTGGACAGGTACATGTAAAAGTATGAGATTAGATCACTCCCTAACACCATACACAAAAATAAGCTCAAAATGGATTAAAGACCTAAATGTAAGGCCGGAAACTATCAAACTCTTAGAGGAAAACATAGGCAGAACACTCTATGACATAAATCACAGCAAGATCCTTTTTGACCCACCTCCTAGAGAAATGGAAATAAAAACAAAAATAAACACATGGGACCTAATGAAACTTAAAAGCTTTTACCCAGCAAAGGAAACCATAAAGACGAAAAGACAGCCCTCAGAATAGGAGAAAATATTCGCAAATGAAGCAACTGACAAAGGATTAATCTCCAAAATTTACAAGCAGCTCATGCAGCTCAATAACAAAAAAACAAACAACCCAATCCAAAAATGGGCAGAAGACCTAAATACACATTTCTCCAAAGAAGATATACAGACTGCCAACAAACACATGAAAGAATGCTCAACATCATTAATCATTAGAGAAATGCAAATCAAACTACAATGAGATATCATCTCACACCAGTCAGAAAGCCCATCATCAAAAAATCTAGAAACAATAAATGCTGGAGGGGGTGTGGAGAAAAGGGAACACTCTTGCACTGCTGGTGGGAATGTGAATTGGTACAGACACTATGGAGAACAGTATGGAGGTTCCTTAAAAAACTACAAATAGAACTACCATATGACCCAGCAATCCCACTACTGGGCATATACCCTGAGAAAACCATAATTCAAAAAGAGTCATGTATCAAAATGTTCATTGCAGCTCTATTTACAATAGCCCGGAGATGGAAACTACCTAAGTGTCCATCATCGGATGAATGGATAAAGAAGATGTGGAACATATATACAATGGAATATTACTCAGCCATAAAAAGAAACGAAATTGAGCTATTTGTAATGAGGTAGATGCACTTAGAGTCTGTCATACAGAGTGAAGTAAGTCAGAAAGAGAAAGACAAATACCGTATGCTAACACATATATATGGAATTTAAGGGGAAAAATGTCATGAAGAACCTAGGGGTAAGACAGAAATAAAGACACAGACCTACTAGAGAACGGACTTGAGGATATGGGGAGGGGGAAGGGTAAGCTGTGACAAAGCGAGAGAGAGGCATGGACATATATACACTACCAAACGTAAGGTAGATAGCCAGTGGGAAGCAGCCGCATAGCACAGGGAGATCAGCTCAGTGCTTTGTGACCGCCTGGAGGGGTGGGATAGGGAGGGTGGGAGGGAGGGAGACACAAGAGGGAAGAGATATGGGAACATATGTATATGTATAACTGATTCACTTTGTTATAAAGCAGAAACTAACACACCATCGTAAAGCAATTATACTCCAATAAAGACGTAAAAAAAAATTAAAAGACAGTGAGAGCATTTGTGTACGAGAGAATAACTGATGACCCTCAAAGATGTCCAAGGACTAATCCCTGTAATGGCTGAATATGCCACCTGACATGGGAAAAGTGACTTTACAGACGTGATTCATCTAAGCGTCTAAGGACTTGGGGAGATCATCCTGGATTCCAAGGTGGGCCCAATGTAATCACAAGGGTCCTTATAAGAGGGTGACAAGAGCATTAAAGTTAGGGAGAAGGCCATGTGATAACAGAAGCAGAGATTGGAGTTAGGAAGCCATGAGCCAAGTTATGTCAGCAGCCACTAGGAGCTAGAAGACTAAGGGAACAGATTCTGCCCTGGAGCCCCTGAAAAATCAGCCCTGCTGACATCCTGATTTACAGCCCCATAAAACTCATTTCATGCTTCTAACCTGCAGAACTGAAAGAGAACAAATCTGTGTTGTTTTGAGCAACAAAGGCTGTGATAAGTTGTTACAGCAGTAACGGGAAGCTACTACAACAATGAAGAAGCCAGAAACTTAAAAGAAATATTCTAGTTTATCACCATATTCTAGTTTACCTATCAATATTTGTAGATATTTGTGATAATTATTTACACATTCATATCTGATTTTGCATATTCTGCTTTCAGTATTTGTTAGTGACAACCAATGACCTTTCTTCAACACTTACTTAATGCCAGGTATGTATCTAAGTACTTCACACAAATCAATTTGTTAATCCTTACAAATTTTCAATTAGGTAGATAAGTTATTGTTGTCTATATAAGTTACCATTCCCAAAGCTATACAGCTACAAAATGTTTACAGGTCTTCCAGTGACAATACTTTAAATAGTCAATAATAAATAAGACAAAGTTCTGAGACCTCTGATGCAAATATATCCACAAACAAAAACACATACAATCCATATCCAATGATTCACCTGCAGGCAGTGTTATTATTTCTTTGGACAGTGTGTGTTTACAGAGTCCATGCATAGACTGAGATTCTTTCCATGTGATGTTTCTGCGGTTTTCAACTAGGTATTTTCTACAGTCACTCAACTCAAAGGTATTCGCTATCTGAGGGTCCTGCTTCTTTACCGCAGAAGCTGCACTATCTCCTCAAAGAGAATATAAATCGCTTTATGCCTGTCTGATCTGGTTGCTACGTAACTTCCCAGCACTTAGCATATAGCTTTCCTTGCTTGGGATTCTTCTAAGAATTGAATTCTAAGATTGACTCCTCTTCTTCCAACCACATCAAGAAACATAAATTCTTGCCACCTCCACAAGTTCGCAAGATCAGAGGTAAATCAGCATTTGGTATCTACTACTTTCCAGAATCTACTTCGCAGTTCTGCATGTCATCTTGCTCTCTAGTGTTGTAACAGGTATATAAACTCCTTGCCCCACATATGCCATGCACTATCCTACATACTGGAGTACTGGAGACATAACAGGAAACAAGACAGTTCAAGACCCTTCATTCCTGCCAGGCAAAACACAAGCAGACAAGTAAGTAACACACTTTGTTTAACGATAAATTTTGTGAGGGAAATAAAATAGGAGTACAGGAGAAAGAGTGATGTGGTACAGAAGTTACTGTTTTAATTTCTCCAAGGTCTTGCCTGTAACTTGCAACTTAAATCGTGAGAGGGAGGCAGTACATGCGGATATAGAGGGAAAACATCACAGGAAGAGGAAGAGCATATGCAAAGGCCATGAGACCAGAACAAGCTCAGCATAACTGTACAAAAGAAAGAAGGTCAATATGGTTGGAAGAGACTGGACAGAGGGGAGAGTGGGACAGGTAGAGCATGAAGAAGAGGCTGGGGCCAATTCATGTAGGGACTTGTATTTTATTTTATTTGTAGTAAAAGATAATAATAATTCAGAGTTTAAATAACGGGACTGCTGTGGGTCATCCCAAAAGATGTTTAAGTCCTAAACCTAGGTATCTGCGCATGTGACCTTATTTGGAAACTGGTTCTTTGTAGATGTAACCAAGTTAAGATGAGGCCACGCTGCGTTATGGTAGACCCTAAATTCAATTACTGGTATCCTTAGAAGGACAGACACATACTCGCAGGGAGGAAACCATGTGACAATAGAGGCAGAGACTGGAGTGATGCCAAGAAAAGCCAGGGTTTGCCAATAACTACAAAAAGCTAAGAAGAGGCAAGGAAGAATCGTCCGCTAGAGACTTCAGAGAGAGCATGGCCCTGCCAACACCTTGGTTTTGAACTTCTAGCCTCCAGAACTGTGAGAAAATAAATTTCTGTTATTTTAAGCCACTCAGTTTGTGGTAATTTGTTGCTGCAGCACTGGGGAACTAATACAGGCACTAGTAAGATAATATAATTTAAAATTTTGCCTTGACTGCCATGTAAAAGAAGGACTATACTGGATCAGGAATAGCAAAAAAAAGATAATAATTAGGCTGGAAGCTAATGAAGTAGTTCAGACAAGAAATGATATTGGCTTAGAGTTTTAACAAAGGTAATGGTGGAAAATCATCACACTACAAATAATAAATGCTGGAGAGGGTGTGAACGAAAGGGAACCCTCCTACACTGTTGGTGGGAATGTAAATTGGTACAACCACTATGGAGAACAGTATGCAGGTTCCTTTCTCCTAGGTATGTATCCAGAAAAGATGAAGACTCTAATTCGAAAAGGTACATGCACCCCAATGTTCATAGCAGCACTATTTACAATAGCCAACACATGGAAGCAACCCAAGTGGCCATCAACAGATGAATGGATAAAGAAGATGTGGTGTGTGCGTATATGTGTGTGCGTATGTGTGTGTGTATATATACACACACACAATGGACTATTACTCAGCGATAAAAAAGAATGAAATAATGCCATTTGCAGCAACATGGATGGACCTAGAGGTTATTATACTAAGTGAAGTAAGCCAGACAGAAATCTGTGTGAAATCTAAAAGAAAATGATAGAAATGAACATATATACAAAACAGAAATAGACCCACAGACATAGAAAACAAACTTATGGTTACCAAAGGGGAAAGGGACAAATTAGGAGTTTGGAATTAGCAGATACATACTACTATATATAAAATAGATAAACAACAAGGACCTGATGTATAGCACAGAGAACTATATTTGATATCTTGTAACAACCTATAATGGGAAAGAATTTGGAAAAAAATATATATATAGAAAACTGAATCTTGTTGCTATACTCATGAAAGTAACAGAACACTGTATATCAACTATTCTTCAAGAGAAAATCACCAGACTTAGTGTACAATTTAAAGATAATAGTAACAGGAGTTACCAATATATTAGGTGTGGTCAGTGAGTAAAAATGAAATCAAAGATCACTCCCAGGTTTAGCCAGAGAATAGAGGTGTACTGTACTACCATTAATTGAGATGGGGAAGGCTAGGGGAATAACAACTTTGGGAAGTTGTTAGGAGGATGTGATCCTTTTTGGATACTTGAAGTTTGAGATGCCTTTAAAATATCCAAGTCCATTTGATATATTAGCACGGTAGGCCTGTAATGATCCCTGCCTCTTGGTTGTGGGATGAACCAAGTGACTTGTTAATAAGGCCAAAGTGATAGGATGTCACTTCTGACATTAAGTTACAAAAGGCTGATTTCCATCCTGCTGGCACTCTCTTACTACTTATTCACTTTTATGAAGCCAACTGCCATATTGTGAGCTGCCCCATAAAAAAGCCCATATGGCAAGAAAGTGAGGGTGGCCTCTGGCCAACAACCAGAGAAAAACTTGGTCCAACAACTTTTAAGGAACTGAATCCTGCCAACAACCACTGAGTGAACTTGGAAGCAGATCCTGCACCAATCGAACCTCACGATGACTGCTGCCCCAGCCAACATCTTGACTGCAGCCTTGTGAGAAACCCTGAGCCAGAAGACCCAGCTAAGCCATGCCCAGATTCCTAACCCACAGAAACCATGAGATTGTGTTTCAGTTTAAGACACTAAGTTTCTGGTAAATTTTTTTATGTAGCAATAGATAACTAATACAGATGGGGAGAACGTGGAAGGAGTCTGAGCTGCAGACATATATTCAGGAGTCATCAACATACAGATTTTATTTAAAACCTAGATGTCATCACTTATGGAAGGAAGATAGAGAAGAGCGCTCATGATTGAGGCCTTGAACTATGACTTAGTGAGGCCAAACAGAAATCAGCAAAGTAAATTAGGAATTAACGAGGTAGGAGGAAAACCAGGAGAAACCAATCAGAAAGGTAGTATGATTACTTCAGGAATGCTCAACAACTTGGGTGAAGGCAGGAAGCAGGCGGATAGCTGGATTTCACTGGGTTTGGGGTTGTTTTCAAGTGAGTATAGTAGAAAAAATAGAGAGGCAAGAGTTTTAAGAGTTGAACAGGCTGTAATAGTGTTGGATCATGAAACTGCACCGATAACTTGCTCGTGTATATGATGTCCATGCCAGAACCATATTTTTTCTAATAGTTTAGACTTGCCAATATAATGTCATGCTAATTGAAAGCTAACTTGGTTCAAGTACTCCCATAGAACAGTTTCATGATAATGATTAAGAAGTAGGCACACATAATTTGACAGACTGAAAAGATCCAGTTCCCTTTAGCTGCTTGTGTTTTAACTCCCTGGGTAATATATCCAATGTTTGCACTTAAAAAAAATGCTTTCAGGCATGATGGAGTCTAAATACTCTCACATTTCCTGCCTGGAAGCTAGTCTACTGTTCTCTCTCTGTTAACTTCGATGCAAACTATGGACTTGACATTGCAATTTAACAGGATTTACCGCTTGTTCTTGGAAAAATAGGTGCAATTTTAAACTCCAGAAGATATTACTGCAATCATGCCAGCAGAAAACCTAATTCTGAGAAACCTATGGGCTTCAAGGAAAATACATCAAAAAATAGTTGCTCATCAACACCATGCAGAAAACCATGTCATCAACTATTTAGTAGACAAAAACTGTACCTAAAATATTGTAGGGGGCAACATGATGAAAAACCACACTGATATTATCATCCCCAATAGCAGGATCTAACCTTCCCTGTTGAGGGAATTTCTCAATAGACTACACCATCCTTCTGTTTTCCATCTACCAATAATGAAATGCTTTGAGCCAGAGGGGTAGAAAGCCCTCTTGATCCATATTTGTCAGTACCACTGAAACCATTGTTTTTTCACCTAGTATTTATCATTTATCTTCTATTAACAGTTCTTTCTAAAAGCTCAACTATGTTTCATTAGCAATATTCAACCCTTTAGAATGCTTAATGATATTATCCATTCAGCTACATTAATTTGATTATTTTAAAATGGTATACACATATATACCTATTGCTTTTAAAATCGTATTTATCTAATAGAAAAGCCTTTGAAAACATCATGTCTGAAAAGAAATGTTTAAAGGTGCCCTTGGAAGGCATTTCCCAAGATCATTCTATCAACATAGGCCCTGCCTTTGCTCCTAAAATTTCCTCCATTAAAAGATGACAGGTTTGGGAGAACCCCAGATATTCTGTACTATGATATACATGCTTTGTTCCATCCCATTCTTGTTTTTCAGGCCACTTCACTTTAAAATTTAATTCATGGTGATTGACACTCCCACTGAAATTTGTCTGCAATTAATATATTCTAGCAGCTACTATCATGCATTCCTTCTCTTTGCTCACTTGGACTTTCTCCCCTAAAGACATTACTTGTTAGAAATACGCTGGGTTGACTATTTTCCTGCCAAAAGCTGCAGATTCTAATTAAATAACTCAGAGAAAAGCAGTCATAACAAAAAGCTAAACTACAAGGCCTTGGGAATGCAACTGTTTCCAGGCAGGGAAGGACAGTGGGGATGATATAAACTTCCGTTGGCCTCTAAGAGGAGACAGAGTGGCATAATGAAAAGCCTGTTGCCCTTTGTGTCCTAATCCTGGGTTTGAATCCCAGCTATGTTACTTCAGGGAAAAATAGTTCATATCCTGCAACTGATTTTCTTTATAAGACTAGGAAACATAATAACAGCCTTGCCTACCTCAAAACACTTGTAATGTAAAATATTACCCTTATTTTTTCTGTGCCTATAATGTATTCCATGTGTAGCATACTAACACTGGAAACTGACTGAAAAATACTATTTTGTATAAGCAGCATTTCTCTGAATACTTCAATTGGTCCCACTTATATCAACCCATTTTTCAACAGACATGAGTTGGTATCCTCATACTGCATGAGGTCAAATAATTTATAATTAGATGACTTCCAAAAATAAGCAGATACACAGGACTGCTTTAACATACCAATTTAATGGATCATTCAAAAGTCTTTAGCCTTCAAAGATCAATAGCACTGCTTCCTACATAAACTTTGGTAGTTGGAGGTTTTTAAAAAGTAGGGCCGCATGTCTAAAGCACTATTTGAGGAAGCACCATATTTCTTAGAGCTAGAAAGCACTGCCTGAATTTCCTTGTATATATTCATACATATAAGCAAGAGTGCAGTTAAAACCCATTGTAAATGTTGAAAGGAAAAGATCATCCTTCCCTTGTACTCAGTAACAATGCTTTGTCTGGAGAGACAGCGTGTTATTCCAAAAGTCCAATCAAAACTCTATTATTTCAATTATACTAATTGATTCACCACCAGAGGCTGATGAAGGTTGAGCTTGAGGACCCTTAAATTACACAGGCCTCTTTTAAAGCCCTGTACTTAATTCTGTAGTTGTAATTTTGCATCCTGTCTTCTTATAGAGTAGGGCCAAAATTGTATAAGCTTCAAGGCCCATCAAAACTAGATTCTCCCTGGCTCACCATACATACTTAAACTACTCACTCTCATACTTCTTGTCAAGTTGACTAAACATTTTCACTTCTCTAAAGACCTCAAAACATTGAAAATATAATGAAATAACAAGCTCTTATTCACCATTTGGTGGAGACAGTCCTTCTACATGGATTACCAGATGGTAATTTACAGCACAGACTTTTGGAAAGTAGTATTGATGTATGGAATAATAGGAAGAGCAGTAACTTGGCAGTTAAGAGACCTAGATGTAAGTCTAGAGTGTGCCACACCACCTGCTAACATTAAGATCTTTGCAAAGTCATTTAACCCCTCTAGGCTTTAGTATTCTTATCTTTGTGATAAAAGAATTCGATGAGATTAACACTACAATTTCCTCTTGGAAAATTTAAAATTATATATTCTAGCAATATTCTTCAAAATCATATCATTTTAGACTGAATCTCACATTGCCACAAACAAATGCAACAGCAATAGAGCACTCTCTTCCTAATGCTTACCTATACTCAGGACCCTGGGCAGTGTCCCCTAGAATGATAACTTTGGTCAGCTTGCTTCATCAACTTGAAACACAAGAAGACATACCGTAACACAACATGCTTCATCAAATGGTCAAACAGTCTATATGTACTACTTTAATTATGGGGCTAGAGAGCAAAATTTCACATGTAAATTACTGTCAATGTTTCCTTACTTGTTCTCATCACAGTGATATTCAGTATATCCAAGTATAATTAAATAATATTTACTTCTTGGATAACTATCTCTAATGCGGCTCATCCATTTCTCCTCTTCCATGTGTATGTGTCATTCCTCCACTGAGAGTTGGAGTCCATGCCTCCACTCCTCTCAAATCTGGGCTGCCTTTTGGACTCAAACAATAAGTAGAATACATCAGAAATGACATTCTATATTCCATGTCATGCAGCACTAAACAACTAGAATATTTCTTACACTAAACCAAACCCCTTTATTCTTTTTTCTAAATCTACCTATATAATACAAATACAGGCTGTAATTCAACTTAGATCCTTACACCATTGATTCTTTTCATGTCAGGTATAAAGGAATGGGTCTCTGGTATTTCAGTTCACACTCAGTGACCTCATTTGACACTGCAGCTTTTTTTTTTTTTTTTTTTTTTTTTTACTAGCTATGGCACTCTTCTGATTCTTTCTTTGTTTTTTTAATATTTCTTAGGGCTATCCTCTCAGCTTCAGGCATCCAATCAACAAATGAATAAACGATCTTTACACCGAAAGAAATAGCTATCATAGTTAGACTGCCATATATAACAGAGAACTAATTCAATAGGTTACAAAAACATTAACTTACAAGCAATGTTATGCTGATTAGGAATTCCAAAGAACTGATGATTTGACAAAGAGCTATAGTCATTCGATGCCTAACCACAGCAAAAAATTGATATTAATACTCCAGAGTCAAGGAAATAAACAAAACAAAGACCACTTGTTTTTCACATAATTTCTAACAAACACAATTTTACTCTATGCACTAATGTTCAATTAGAACAAAGGACGCTTCCTTCACATAGCTCTTGGAACTCTTCATAAGGTTTATGACTGGTAAGTGCCAACAGGAGCACACAGTACCAATTCTTAGTGTCATAACTGTGCTTGGAAAGAGAACCAGTTCTAAAATAACTACTATCCAAGTAGCAGATGTGTTTGTAGATCAACATATTGACTTTTCTATAACACAAAATAAAGATCAAAGTGCACAAAATCAATGTAGTCAAGATGATGGAAATCAGAATTTTGTAGAACTAGACCTATAGTTAGAACTCCAACTAAACTGAGTTACATTTTCATAAACATAAAATTTGAGATGATAAATAAAAACCTCCATCACATGTTTAATATTCATGGACTGTTTAGGACACTTGAGAAATTAGAGCCTACTACATCTTTTAAAATACAAAAAATAAAAACGCAGCAAGGGATTTATTCAATAACATGATCCTCTATGTAATAGATATATTCCAGGTATGCATATTTGCATAATAGTAACATCTGAGCAATTATCTTTGGTTAATTCAAGGTTAGTTATGTGGAGTCTAAATCCTCAGACTTCCAGAAAAGCAAGAGTCTGCTTATATTCCATGATTATTTTTTAACTTTTTTGCATTCTATTGTAGATAACTTCTGAGTTGTAAAGAATTTTATAGGTCATTGCATAAAATCCATGCTTAGCTTGTGAATATGTGTACACATGCACTCACACACAGACCATATACTCAGGCAAAATTCATATATATATATATATATATATATATATATCAGTCCTGAGTTCCTTTCATTATACCCTTCTCCTCATCATCAGATAATTCAATTGAGAAGACACTGAAAAGTTCATAAACTTATTCAATTATTCATGTAATTTTCCATATCAGCCATCTCAGGTGTCACTTCAGAACAGCGGCAAGTTGGACCATGGATGATGGTGGGTTTGTTTGGTTTTTTTTTTTATGATAGAGAAAAGGCCCTACCACTGATTAGACAGCCAAAGTCAATGACATTTTACACTGAAGTCAAGAATGGGCCATTTAAACCTATTTAACCTAAGATAAATTGATTGGAATGGAAGTCTTAGTGATTGTAAGACTAATTTTTAATTGATTTGCTTTCTAGTTTTCTAGAAGTTACCAGTATTTGGGTTGTACATACATTCAAGTCCAGATTCTTAGACTTGGTCTCTCTCCAAACTCCTTTTCTTTCTAAGTCCTTGTTCAAAGGATTGAGTCTCTAGAAACTGTAGCTTTCTGAACCTTCTGTTTGTGAAAAAGTAGAATGCATTTTTCCCTTGCCCCATCATAGGGTCAGTTTGGGAAAGAATCAGAAAGGGTTATAGAACATTAAGATTTCTCATTAAGAAGATGAATCTCCAGACATATATTTTTCTACTGGGTACAAATATAGTACATTACAGTGATGAGAGCTTCCCTTCCAAAGAAACACGCAGGAACCTTCTCAAGTAGGAGTTTTTACCTACATACCAACTTGTGATTTTATTAACAGTTTTAAACACATTTATTTCAATTTTCCTCAAGCATGTCAAAGAGGAAGACTGGAAAAAAGAGAAATCAATGAACTTACCCTTACGTTTTTCAGTTATATTCTATGGAATCCTGAATCTCCAAAAAACTCTAGCTATTATTCCATGGTATTTTTCAATATGAAGAAGAGCTTATGTAAAATTACCAATACTTTACCATTTTAAGTCAGTGTAAGAATATTAACTTTCAAATATTCAAATTACATTCTCATCTTCATCTTTGGAATGTACATATTACCCAAAGAGCAAAGAAAAATACCAGAAAGTGGTACCAATTAAGTACTATAACCATTCCATTAGCTGTTTTCTTCCATTTTCTTTTTTCACTTATATTTTCTTATATAACTTGAATCACTGCAACAAGTCAGTTAAAACTGTATTCATAAAGGTCACAAAATCATAAATATTTGATCAATCTTACATAATTTATATATTTACAATTGTAAAAACACTGGAAAGCTATGACTTAGAGCTGGGGTCAGCAAATGACAGCCCACATGCCAAATCTGGCCCACTGCCATTTTTGTAAAGCCCACAAGCTAAAATGGTTTTTGCATTTTTAAATAATTGGGGGAAAAGGAAGAATGTTTTGTGACAAGTGGAAATTATATGAAATTCAAATTTCAGTGTCCATAAATAAAGTTGTACTAGAATACAACCATGCTAAGGATCACTCTCTATTTGTGAATCAAAACACCATTTTGGTCCTTGACACTATATTTGTTTTTTAGATGAACAATTTTCAGAGAAAATGCAAATCATGAAAATAGCATGTCCAACAGCTACACGACTTAGACACATAGTTAGGGGGGTTTTCCCCACATATTCAGATATCTGAAAGTTCAAGTACCTTTTAGATATGGCAAAATCTTTAATAAAAAGCTTTATTTATACAATATTAAGTAAGTAAATTATCGAGCATATTTAGGTGCTCCTGAAGTACCTGTATTTGATAACTGAGGAGCATGTGGCCATCTTAAGAGCTCTATGGTAGTAATTTAAGGAGTAAGAAGGTAACATTTCTGATTTTCAGTTTGACTTCTGATAAAATTACTTAGGACATGGTACTGAAAAGTCATTATTTGAACAGATATTATAATTGCGAAGTGTACAGTTTTGTGCCTCAACAGGTTAGATCTTTACAAGAGTACACTTCTCTATTCATGTCAAGCCACAAATCAGAAAACAAAATTGTTATTCATTACAACACTTAATCTTCAATCTATAGAAGAGCTCAGAGGACATAGTATCCTCTCAAAACAACACAAAACAACTTCCCTGACCCTCACCATGTACTTCCCTTCCCCCCAGAATGAGATATTTTATTTCCCTCAGTAACAAACTTCAGATTTCAACAACAGTCTCTCCAGCTCTGACAATACGTATTCCTTTCTCAAAAACCTTATGCTTTCCTTAATAATCAAGGCAACAGATCAAATTTTAAAACTTTGGAGTTGGCTTTTTCTTTCTTGAGGTAACATAGTGTCCAGTGGTTACTGAAGTATGGATTAAGCCTATCTGGGTTTGAATCCACCAGCAACTGGTGTGATCTGCGTAAGTCTACTAATTCTCAATGTCCTCATCTGTAAAATGGAGTTCACAACAGAACCTACCTCATTGGGTTGTTGCAAAGACTAAGTGAGTTAACACAAGTATACAGGAGGGTTTCTGGCACTTGGCAAACACTCAGCATGTATTAGCTACTACTAGCATTTATCATCTTCTAAGACTTCATAAAAAGTCTTCCTGAAATTGAGTCACTCATGCTATTTCCCCGTATCAGCTAAGCAAGAAAATTCCAAGTCCCTTGCTTTTCCCTAAGAAGTTGATCCATTTTCCTTCAGCAAAGGTTTTCTTTCATTCATGCTCACCTCTTAACACATGATCAATCTAACAACTGCATAGCCCTGTTTAGCAGGGTGTCCTAACTCAATACCATACTTTCCCTACCACAAAGAGAGAATGAACTTCCTTTATTTGGATGATAGTTGAGACGGTAAGTATAGTTGGAGCTCAGGATGGAAGATGAAGAGGTGGACTGGGGTAAAGGAGGAAATGTTTTCTTCTTTGTCTCTTCTAAAAGAAAAACATTGTCATTTATGTCATTTTATTTATTTCAGCTTTACTGAATTACAGGGAGACCTCATTTTATTGTGCTTCGCAGATACCGTGTTTCTTACAAATTAAAGCTTTGTGACAACCCTGTGCAGAGCAAGTCTACCCGTGCCATTTTTCCAGAAGCATTTGCGTACTTCATGTCTGTGTGTCACATTTTGGTAACTCACAGTATTTAAAGCTCTCCATCAGAAAAAAAGAATTATGACTTGCTGAAGGTTCAGATGACAGCATTTTTTTTAGCAATAAAGTATTTTTAAATTAAGGTACATCCACTTTTTTAGATATAATGCTATTGCATGCTTAATACACTATAGAGTAAACATAACTTTTATATGCACTGAGACACAAAAAAATTTGAGTGCCTCAACCGCACTATTTGCTTCATTGCAGTGGTATGGAACTGAACCTACAACATATCTGAGGTATGCCTGTATGTGCCGTGTTAAAATATCTGATAGGTAAAAGAGTAACTGAAAATTAGTATGCCTTACTTTAAAAGTAAATCAGTCCTTGCCTTTATGACTTTAGTATTTAAAGTATCAAATAAAATGAATTATTCATTATGTTACTTTAGGTCATTTAGTTCATTAAATATTCTACTGAAGCAAACCCACCTTATCTTCAAAAATAATTACCCTTTTAGAGTCATCTATAAATGAAAAGGATACCCCAGTGTTGTGCTCTAAATGTTAAGACCCTACTATAGGCCTTACAGAGAATTTTACAGAAGGGCAAACTAACCTTACCAACTAGAGAGAGCAGATGCTGAATGCTACTTTAGAGTGGACCAGTTTATGCAAGGATTTTCATAATGTAATTGATATGTACAAGACTGAAGCATCAGTGGTTAGCACTTGTCAAATAATTATCTTCCTAAACTTTATTAAATTTTTAGGAAAAAATAGTGGAATCAAATTTGACTTTAGAAATTCAATTATGCTAAAATTTTCAGCACACTAAAAGTATCTTGATGGACATGGGGTAAGTTTAGGTACATTAATACAACATATCAAAGAAGAGATCTTTTCTAGATTTGTTAAATCGTTCTAGCATAACACCATAAGATGCTTGAGTATGTCTGATCCTGATAAAAAATAAATCAGCTTTGTTGGTATCTTGGTTCTACGCTCCCAGGTGAAAAGAGATTAGCAATTTTATTTTACATTTATTTAGAGAAATTGTGATTTAGTGGCAGTCTCACTGCTATGTTTCATAAAAAGTAAATGTGGCTGGCAACTCTTGTATTTGTTAATTATATTAAATAGTTCTTTTTCTTTCTATTAATTAGACCTTTTTCAAACTAACTTTAGAGAACTTTTACCAAGAATAGGAAAGGATGGGGTGCAATTTGCTTTTGCATACCCTCTAGTGAGAATACAAATTGGTATAAATTATCTGATAACAATAATTTAGCAATGTATCACAGCTGCATCTTACTTGGGGGGTAGGCTTCAAAGTTGGTGTGGATGGTGAAAATCAGACCTACTCAAAATTATCCTTGAGAAACCATTTCAGTTATTTAAAAAAATATAGTACATAGAACTGATAAGTAGAAATCGGCCAGGTTTTCCTCTAGTGTTGAACAGATTGCTATTTCTTTTGGTGGAGACCTAGATAAAGTGGTTGGCATGTATTTAGGATCCATGTTGTACAGAAAAGGAAAATCTAACTTTAATCACTAGAATGAAACTCAGCTAAGCATAATCTCGCACTAACTAGGGGCATGCAAACAAGGAGAACTGAGATAACACAGGACTAGAAGATCCTCACTCGTGCTGCTCCCTTCCAAGACTAAGGTCACTGGCTTAGAGATAAGTGCAGTCCAGCTACTGAACTAGACTTCATTCTTCTCACACTTTTTATCTCTTGCTCCCTCTTTCTCCACTACTGCATTCTTGATTTCTCTTGTCTCTGATTACTTCTGATTAGACATAGCTGAATCGGTATAAGTTAAGGGCATGAAAGATGTGGTTCCAATCTACATATTAAAGCCTTAAAGATGTACATGTGATCCAAGAAAACAACTTCAATTCTAGTAAATTATCCTGAAAAATAAAACCAATAAAAATTACAACAAACCTTCATGAACAAGGACCATCATCAGAGCATGAATTATAAGAGCAAATATAAGATCACAAGGATGGTTCAACATTCGTCAATCAATCAATGCAATATACCACATTAACAAAAGAAAAGTAAAAAACCACATGATCATCTCAATAGATGCAGAAAAAACATCTGACAAAATTCAACATCCATTCATAATAAAAACTCTTACCAAGGTGGGAACAGAGGGAACATAGCTCAACATTATTAAAGCCATTTATGACAAACCCACAGCCAATATAAAACTCAATGGTAAAAAGCTAAAAGCCTTCCCGCTAAAATCTGGAACAAGACAAGGATGTCCACTCTCACCTCTTCTATTCAACATAGTATTGGAAGTCCTAGCCACAGCAATCAGATGAGAAAAAGAAATAAAACATATCCAAATTGGAAGGGAAGAGGTAAAATTGTCACTATAGGCTGATGACATGATATTATATAGATAGAAAACCCTAAGGGCTCCATACAAAAACTACTAGATCTAATAAACGAATTCAGCAAAGTAGCAGGATACAAGATTAACATTCAAAAATTGGTTGCATTGCTTTACACTAACAATGAAATATCAGAAAGGAAATGTAAAAAAGCAATACCTTTTAAAATAGCACAAAAAAAATAAAATACCTAAGAATAAACCTGTCCAAGGAGGTCAAAGACTTATACACTGAGAACTATAAAACATTAACAAAGGAAATGAAAGAGGATTCAAAGAAATGGAAAGGTATCCCATGCTCCTGGACTGGAAGAATATTGTTAAAATTGCAATACTACCCAAAGCAATCTACAGATTTAATGCACTCCCTATCAAAATACCCACAGCATTTTTCACAGAACTAGAATAGTATAAAAATTTATATGGAACCATAAAAGACCCAGAATTACCAAAGCAATCCAGAGGAAAAAAAAAAAAAACAAAGCAGGAAGCATAACTCTCCCAGACTTCAGACAGTACTACAAAGCTACAGTAATCAAAACAGTGTAGTATTGATATAAAAACAGACATACAGATAAATGGAACAGAATAGTGAGCCCAGAAATAAACTCACACACCTACAGTCAATTAATCTTTGACAAAGGAGGCAGGAATATAAAATGGGAAGAAGACAGTCTCTTCAGCGAGTGGTGCTGGGAAAGCTGGACAGCTGCAAGTAAATCAATGATGTTAGAACACACTCTCACACCATGCACAAAAATAAACTCAAAATGACTTAAAGACTTAAACAGAAGGCATGACACCATAAAACTCCTAGAAGAGAGCACAGGGAAAACATTCTCTGACATAAATCATACCAATGTTTTCTTAGATCAGTCTCCCAAGGCAATAGAAATAAAAACAAAAATAAACAAATGGGACCTAATCAAAACTTACAATCTTTTGCACATCAAAGGAAACCATAAAAAAAAGACAACCTACAGAATGGGAGAAAATATTTGCAAATAATGCAACAGACAAGGGCTTAATCTCCAAAATATACAAACAGCTCATACAACTCAACAACAAAAATACAAACGACCAAACCAAGAAATGGACAGAAGAACTTAATAGACATTTCTTCAAAGAAGACATACAGATGGCCAGTAGGCACATGAAAAGATGCTCAACATCACTTATTATTAGAGAAATGCAAATCAAAACTGCAATGAGGTACCAACTCACACCAGTCAGAATGGCCACCATTAAAAAGTCTACAAATGACAAATGATGGAGAGGCTGTGGACAAAAGGGAACCCTCCTACACTGTTGGTGGGACTGTAAGTTGGTGCAGCCACTATGGAAAACAGTATGGTGGTTCCTCAGAAAACTAAAAATAGAATTACCATATGATCCAGCCATCCCACTCCTGGGCATATATCTGGACAAAACTATAATTCAAAAAGATACATGCACCTCTATGTTCACAGGAGCACTATTCACAATAGCCAAAACAGAAAGCAACCTAAATGTCCATTGACAGATGAATGGATAAAGAAGATGTGGTATACATATATACAATGGAATACTACTCAGCCATTAAAAGGAACGAAATAAAGCCATTTGCCGCAACATGGATGCAACTAGAGATTATCATACTAAGCAAACTAAGTCAGCAAAAGAAAGACAAATACTATATGATATCATTTATATGTGGAATCTAAAATATAGCACAAAGGAACCTATCTACAAAACAGAAACAGACAAACAGACGTAGAGACTTGTGGTTGTCAAGGCAGGGGGTGGGAAAGGGAAGGACTGGGAGTTTGAGATTAGCAGATGTAAACTATTATATATAGGATGGATAAACAATAAGATCCTACTGTATAGCACAGGGAACTAGATTCAATATCCTGTGACAAATCATAATGGAAAAGAATATTTTAAAAAGAATGTATGTGTATAACTGAGTCACTTTGTTGTACAGCAGAGATTGGCACAACACTGTAAATCAACTATACTTCAATAAATAAATAAATGCCCTAATGATGTACATGTGGGGACTTCCCTGGTGGCACAGTGGTTAAGAATCCGCCTGTCAATGCAGGGGACATGTGTTCAAGCCTCGGTCTGGGAAGATCCCACATGCTGCGGAGCAACTAAGCCAGTGTGCCACAACTACTGAGCCTGTGCTCTAGAGCCTGTGAGCCCCAACTACTGAGCCCATGTGCCACAACTACTGAAGTCCACGTGCCTAGAGCCCGTGCTCCGCAACGAGAAGCCACCGCAATGAGAAGCCCACTCACCGCAACAAAGAGTAGCCCCTGCTCACCACAACTAGAGAAAGCCTGTGTGCAGCAACAAAGACCCAATGCAGCCAAAAATTAATTAATTATTTTTAAAGATGTACATGTCATCAGACAAAATAACTTCAATCCTAGTAAATTATCCTGAAAAGTAAAACCAATAAAATTTCAACAATGCTTCATGCATGAGGACGATCATCAGAGCATTAATTGTAAGATCAAATATTAGAAAACTTTAAATGTCCATCAACGTAGAAAAGGCCAAATGAATTATGGGATATTCATAGCATGACAATCATTGCCTCTGTCTGCCCAATACCTTTCCACTCACTTCTCATAACAGATCCTCATGGCTCATCCCTGGGCTGATGAAATCTGGGCTACTTATATCCCTGACCACATTCTGGCCCAGAAATAAACAAATGACCCAAATGTCCAACAGAGGTCTTCCCTGGAATTCCTCTAATTAGAGTTAGAAGGGAAAGTCTTTTCTTCCCTGAATATGAAGACATGATGATGCTAGAATGGAGTTATTTGTGTTCATGTTCCCTTCTAAAACAGGAAAAACCTGCCTGAGAATTCAAAGGTGGCATGAAGAGTTAAGTCCAAAAAGAGTGACTGTTAATGCTGTTGAAGCCCCTCATTTCTATAATTCCTAAGGCCTCTTCTATAGTGTCTTTCTTCTGCTTTGGTTACATGAATCAAGCTGTATAGTTTCTGTATTTCTGAAATCTAGTTCAAGTTGAGCTTCAGGAACCTTAAACCAGAAACTTGATTGATATACTAATATTCTGTAGAGCCAAAAACCATTTTGAAGACTACTCTGAGACAAAAAATGATTATGGAATAATGGAAAGCATAAAGCAAAATGCAGATGGGATGCAAAGTATGTGTGTGTCCATGTGCGTTATGCATGTTGATGTGTCTGGAAGAGAATCTGTCAGGTGTAAACAGTGGTTATCAAGGAAGGATAAGATTATAGATAATTTTCTCCTTTCTTATATTTAATTCTCTTTTGAAAGCTATTTGGCTTTTGAGTGGGGCACTCAAACAACAGAAATATATTTTCTCACAGTTCTTGAGGACAAAAGCCTGTAATCAGGATGTCAGCATGTTTGGTTTCTCCTGAAGCCTCTCTCATTGGCTTGTAGATGGTGTTCTACTCTGTTTCCTCACAATATCTTTCCTCTGGGTGTATCTATGTCCAAATCTCCTCCTCTTATAAAGATACCACTCATATTGGATTAGGGCCCACCCTTATAACCTAATTAACTTATTTCTCTCTTTTTTCTTCTTTCTTTAATTGAGGTAATATTGATATATAACATTTTATTAGTTTCAGGCCTACAACATAATAATTAAATATTTGTATATGCTACAAAATGATCACCACAGTGATTCTAGTTACTATCTCTCACCATACAGTTGATGACCTTCACCCATTTAGACCACCCCGCAACGTCCTTCTTCTCTGGTAACCATCAATTTATTCTCTGTATCTATGAATTTGGTCTTCGTCTTTCAGATTTCACAAAGAAGTAAGCTCATACACTATTTTCCTTTCTCTGTCTGACTTACTTCACTTAGCATAATACCCTAAAGGTCCATCCATGTAGTCACAAATGGGAAGATTTCCTTCTTTTCTATGGCTCATTGTATGTCCAATGTGTATATATATATCACATCTTCTTGATTATTGTAAATAATGCTACACTGAACATAGGGGTGTGTATATCTTTTTAAATTAGTGTTGTTGTGTTCTTGAGGTAAATACCCAGAGGGGAATACCTGGATCATATGGTAGTTCCATTCTTAATTTTTGGAGGAACCTCCATTTTTTTCCATACTGGCTGAAACAATATACATTCCAATCAATGATGTATGAATGTTCCCTTTTCTCCACATCTTCTTCAACACTAGTTATTTCTTGTCTTTTTGGTAATAACTATTGTAACTGGTGTAAGATGATATCTCACGGTGGTTTTGATTTGCATTTCTTTGATAATTAGTGATGTTGAACATCTCTTCACGTGCCCGTTGGCCATCTGTATGTCTTCTTTAGGAAAATGTCTATTTAGATCCTTTGCCCATTTTTAATCAGATTTTTTTTGATATTTAGTTCTTCATATATTTTGGATATAAATCCCTTATCAAATATATGATTTGCAAATATTTTCTCCCATTCAGTAGGTTGCCTTTTCATTCTGCTGATGGCTTCCTTTGCTGTGCAGAAGCTTTTTAGTTTGAGGTACTCCCATTTGTTTATTTTTGCCTTTGCTTTTGGATTCAGATCCAAAAATTCAATTCCAAAACTGTTATCACGGAGCTCACTGTCTATGTTTTCTTCTAAAAATTTTATGGATTCAGGTCTTATGTTCAATTCTTTAGTCCATTTTGAGTAAACTTTTGTGTAGGGTATAAGATAGCAGTCTAGTTTCATTCTTTTGCATGTGGCTGCCTAGTTTTCCCACCACCATTTATTGAAGAGACTGTCCTTTCTTGGCTTCTTGGTTGTAAATTGATCATATACGTGCTGGTTTATGTCTGGGGTGTCAGTTTTTATGCCAATACCATACAGTTTTGATTACTATACCTTTGTAATATAGCTTGCAATCAGGGAGCATGATACCTCTAGCTTTCCTCTTCTTTCTCAAGATTGCTTTGGCTATTCATGGTCTCTTGCAGTTCCATACAAATTTTTAGAATTGTTTGTTGTAGTTCTGTGAAAAATGTCATTAAGAATGTTGATAAGAATTGCATTAAATCTGTAGCCTGCTTAGGGTGGCAAAATTTTACAATATTAATTCTTCCAATCCATGTTCATGGAATATCTTTCCATTTATTTGTGTCTCCTTCAATTTCTTTTCACCAATGTCTTATGGTTTTCAGGGCACAGGTCTTTCATTTCCTTGGTTTAATTTATTCCTAGGTATTTTATTCTCTTGATGCATTTGTAAATGGTACTGTTTTCTTCATTTCTCCGTCTGATGGTTTGTTACTAGTGTAGAGAAATGCAGATTTCTATATATTTATTTTGCATCCTGCAACTTTACTGAATTCATTTATTACTTCTAACAGTTTTTTGACAAAGTCTTTAGTTTTCTATATATAGTAACATATTATCTGCAAATAATGACAGTTTTACTTCTTCCTTTCCATTCTGAATGCCTTTTATTTCTTTTTCTTGCCTAACTGCTGTGGCTAAGACTACCAATACATTGAATAAAAGTGGCATGAGTAGTCATCCTTGTCTTGTCCTTAATCTTAGAAGAAAAGCTTTCAGCTTCTCATCATTGAGTATAACATTTGTTGTGAATTTGTCATATATGGCCTTTATCAAGTTGAGGTACATTCCCTCTATAGCCACTATGTTGAAGGTTTTTATCATAAATGGATACTGAATTTTGTCATATGCTTAATTGGCATCTATTGAGATGATCATATGATTTTTATTCTTCATTTTATTAATGTGGTGTACCACGTTAATTGGTTTGTGGATGTTGAACCATCCTTGCACCCTGGGAATAAATCCCACTTGATCATGGTATGTGATCCTTTTAACATATTGTTGAATTCAGTTTGCTAATATTTTATTGAGGATTTTGGTATCTATGTTCATCAGGGATAATGGCCTGTAATTTTCTCTTTTTTTTGTGGTATCTTTGTCTGGTTTTGGTATCAAGGTAATGCTGGCCTCATAGAATAAGTTTGGAAACATTCTTTCCTCTTCAATATTTTGGAAAAGTTTGAGAAGAATAGGTATAAAATTTTCTTTGGTAGAATTCACCAGTGAAGCCTGGGCTTTTGTTTGGTGGGACTTTTTTTTAAATTATAAGCATACCTGCAGGTTCAATTCCAGACCACCACAATGAAGGAAACATTGCAACAAAGAGAGACACAAATGTTTTGGTTTCCCAGTGCATATAAAAGTTATGTTTACACTATACTGTAGTCTTTTAAGTATGCAATAGCATTATGTCTAAAAAACAATGTTCATACCTTAGTGAAAAAATACATTATTACTAGGAAATGCTAGCCATCATCTGAGCCTTCAGCAAGTCATAATCTTTCTGCAATAGTAACATCAAAGATCATCATAATGAATATAATGAAAGAATATGAAATGAAAACGTTTGTGAGAATTACCAAAATGTGACAGACAAAGTGAGCAGATAGTGTTGGGAAAATGTTTCCAATATACTTGCTCAATGCAGGGCTGCTACAAACCTTAAATTTGTAAAATAATGCAGCATCTGTGAAGCACAAAAAAGAGAGAGATGTGCCTGTAGTGATTCAATTCTCCTTACTAGTAATTATTCTACTCAGATTTTCTATTTCTTCGTGATTCAGTCTTGAGAGATTGATTGTTTCTAGGAATTTATACATTTCTTCTGGTTGTCCAATTTGTTGGCATGTAAGTGTTCACAGTAGTCTCTTATGATATTTTGTATTTCTGTGATATCAACTGTATCTTTCAATTCTGATTTTACTCAAGCCCTCGCCTTTTTTTTATAAAGAGCCCCAAATATTTTTTATTATTTTGACTTTAAACTCTCAATTTTAATTTTGGATTATTTACATAATAAAAAAACCTCATATGTTTATCTAAGTTGCTACCTTTCCCGATGTTCTTTATTCCTAGTAGGTGCCTGTTTTTATCTGGTAGCAATTTCTACCTGAGGGACTTTGTTTAACATTTCTTGTAGGGAAGGTCTACCAGTGATAAATTCTTTTAGGTTTTCTATTTCTGAAAAGACTCTATTTCACCTTCAATTCAGAAAAATATTTTTGCTAGTTATGGAATTCAAAGTTGCCATTCCCCCTTGTACTTTAAAGATGTTGGTCTACAATCTTCTGGTTTACATTGTTTCTGCCAAGAAGTATGCTGTCAGCCTTATATTTTCTTCTTTTTGTGTCGAGCACTCTTTTGTTGCTGTTGTTGTTGCTGAGTCTAGCTAAAAATGCTTGGCAATTTTATCATTTCAAAGAACTAGCTCTTAGTTTCACTTATCTTTTCTTTTATTTTTTTTTCTATTTCATTTATTTCCCCTCTGATCTTTATTTCCTTCCTTCTACTAGCTTTGGGCTTTGTTTATTCTTTTTCTAGTTCTTTTAGGTATAAAGTTAGATTGTTTAAATGAGATTTTTCCTGTTTCTTGAGGTAAGCCTGTATCACTATGAACTTCTTAGAACTGCTTTCACTGAATCTCATAGATTTGGGGATGCTGTATCTCCATTTTCGTTTGTCTCAAAGTATTTTTAAATTTACCCTTTGATTTCTTCATTGATCTACTGGTTGTTCAGTAGCATGTTGTTTAATCTCCATGTATTTGTTATTTTTCCAATTTTCTTGTTGTAATTCATTTTTCGTTTCATACCATTGTGGTCAGAAAAGATGCTTGATATGATTTCAGCCTTTTTAAATTTACTGAGACTTGCTGTGTGGACTAACATGTGATATCTCCTAGAGAATGTCCCATGTGCACTTGAGAAGAATGTGTATTCTATTGCTTTTGGATGGAATGTTCTCTCTATATATATCTATTAAGTCCATCTAATTCAACATGTCATTTAAGGCCCATGTTTCCCTATTGATTTTCTGTCTGGATGATTTATCCATTGATGTAAGTGGGATATTAAAGTTCCCTAGTATTACTGTATTGTTCTCATTTTCTCCATTTTAGGTCTTTTAATAATTGCTTTATATACTTTGGTGTTCCTACATTGGGGGCATAAATATTATAAATATTATATCATCTTATTAGATTTATCCCTTTATCATTATGTAATGACATTCTTCATCTTTTACTAAGGTCTTTGTTTTAAAGCCTATTTTTTCTGCTGTAAGTATAGCTCCACCAGATTTCTTTTAGTTTTCCTTTGCATGGAATATTTTTTCCATCGTTTCACTTTCAGTCTGCTGGTGTCCTTATATCTGAAGTGGGTCTATTGCTGGTAACACATAGATGAGTCTTGTTTTTTAATCCATTCAGCCACTCTATGTCTTTTGAATGGAGAATTTAATCCATTTACCTCTAAAGTAATTATTGATAGGTATATACTTATCGCCATTTTGTTAAATATTTTCTGGTTGTTTTCATAGTTCCTCTCTTTTCCCTTCTTTTGCTCTTGCTCTCTTCACTTGCGATTTGATGACTTCCTTCAGTGTTATATTTAGATTCCTTTCTCATTATTTTTTGTGTATCTCTTCTAGGTTTCTGCTTTGTACTTTCCATTAGGTTCACATACAATGGCCTATATATGTAACAGTCTATTTTAAGTTGATACCAACTTAAGTTTGAACACATTCTAAAACTACATTTTCCTCCCACATTTTATGATTTTTAATGTCATATTTTACATCTTTTTCTCTTTTATATCCCTTAACTAATTATAATTCTCTTCCATTCATCGATCAGCAATTGATAATCATATATTTTCTACTGGATTTTATTATGTTTTATTTCTTTACATTAAAAATTTTAATTCATCTGGAATTCATTATGATCATAGATGCCAATCATAATAGTTATCATGTTTTAAGTGTTATAATGTTAGGCACTATTCTAAGACACTTACATATATTTTTAATTTATTCTGACATCTACTTAAGAGTTACTACTATTATTAGACTCATTTTAAGGATGAGAAAACTGAGGCTTGGAGATGTAAGGTAACTTGTTACTAAGTGGCAGAGCCATGATTCAAATTCAGGTATTACTGACTCCTACAACTACACTATCTAGAATATGATCTAAGTATGTCCTTTTTATGTTTCATAAAATTCCTGTTTTAAATTATGAATTAGGATCTATATTTTCTTAACATATTGAAGTATATTTAAACAAAAGAGAGACATTTTTATTTTTATACATTTTATATTTTATTTATGATAATTATTCTTATAGAGCTAAACTGAAACTTCCTACATTACTGCTTTTCAGACCCAATCATCTGAGCTGATAAAGGAATGGATGGTTCACCTGGGTCTGAAGAAAGCGTAGGCACTTTGACATTCACCAACCTAAAATTAAGTTTGTTCTTTACTGGATAATATAATGTTCTACATCTGAGACTTTTGGTTGTTTGATCTGCCAACTCTCAAAAATCCCTGTTTCCTATTCATTTTTCTGTGGTTATTTAAGGCTTGTTGAATGATGCAGTAAAAACCAAGGCCACTTGGAGTTAGATATTAGAAGTAAGAGTTTACACACCAGTTATTCTGTTAGTTTCCAATTATTAACATTTCTGACTTATAAATATTTGGTTATAGAAATAACTGATATGTGAACACAGAATTTTTATTTAGTTTCTCAATAAATAATAATGAAGATCATACCATCATAAGGCCATGTGATACTGGTTTTTCTTTTCTTTATTACAACCTAATATTTCCCATTCTGCAAGTCCACAAAGAGAGTGAGGCTGAAAATTTTTTAAATTTTTCTCATCAAACATTATTTTTTTAAATCAATTAGAGTCCTAAAATCATAAAATATGATTTTTTTAATACCTCATGAAAAAGTAGCATAAGGTAGCTAATGAAGCTAGGCATAAAGGATCTAGAGGACATTAATGCTTAAAAAATAGGCAAAAATTCCATATATATGTTAGCATACGGTATTTGTCTTTCTCTTTCTGACTTACTTCACTCTGTATGACAGACTCTAGGTCTATCCACCTTATTACAAATAGCTCAATTTCGTTTCTTTTTATGGCTGAGTAATATTCCATTGTATATATTTGCCATATAGGAATAAAGACACAGACCTACTGGAGAACGGACTTGAGGATATGGGGAGGGGGAAGGGTGAGCTGTGACAGGGCGAGAGAGAGGCATGGACATATATACACTAACAAACGTAAGGTAGATAGCTAGTGGGAAGCAGCCGCATGGCACAGGGATATCTGTTCGGTGCTTTGTGACCGCCTGGAGGGGTGGGATAGGGAGGGTGGGAGGGAGGGAGACGCAAGAGGGAAGAGATATGGGAACATATGTATATGTATAACTGATTCACTTTGTTATAAAGCAGAAACTAGCACACCATTGTAAAGCAATTATACCCCAATAAAGATGTTAAAAAAAAAAGGCAAAAATACTTCCTAGGTGCAAGACCTCATGGGGTCCCTGATTTATGGTTGTACCACCTTAGTGATGCCAAGGCTCATCAGTGATTCAGGAGGTTTCAGCCTGATCTCTCCATGCTCAAGCAGCTCATCAATCTTTAATTTTGTTAATCATTTCATTATGGACTGAAAAATGATGATACTCACTACATTTACTGGCTGGATCTATTCTTCAAAAATACATTTTCCAGATTTCCAATGTGGTTGTCTGAAATGGAGTTGGTACAGAAAAGGCAGATCAAATGTATGTTTCTTTCCCTTTGTCTCTTCAAAATAATGAGTTGGGGTCCTAGTAAACTCTAATGATGACTAATGAGGTATCTTTTTTTTTAGTATGCTTATGAACTCACGAGTTTTTAAATCTTTGGTGTGTCCCAATTCGCTGTAGTTGTTACCCTTACACAACTTATGCTGTGCCCTCATTTTTAATTGAAGACAGAGAGCATTGCATCCAGAGCACCTTCCCTGCAGGAGATAATGAGGTGCTGGTGAATCCTTGTGGTGCTTTAAAAAATAAAAACAACCAAAAAAATCTACCTTCCTGGATAAGGAGAAAGTATATTTTCATACTTATGTAGAGTTAAAGGCATTACTTTTAAATCAAACTTGTATTTCATAGAAAGAATTTGGGTTAGAAAAGGAGGGCATTTAAGAATCTAAGACTGAAGGAGAGATATTAAAAAAATGGTTTTGGTGGGATCTCTTAAAATGAGAAGCTTTCATGAGGGTTTTAATTGATAGTAAACAGCAAGATATAATAAAAATAAATTATGACAAATCACCAGGGAAAGAAAGCAGCACATACTTGTAACAGTCCTTATTTTAATTTATGAGGAACAGTCAACAATCCTGAGCATTCCTTTTTACTTGAAAATCCCTGTCTCAGAGCATGTGCTTAATCATGATCACTTTCCTATTTCATACCTGCAGGAGTTCCCCAATCTGTGGCATTTTGACAATCTTAGCCTCTCTCTTTTGCTCTTTGACAACTGTACACCTCTGACATCTTTCAAAACCACTTCTATTGAATTACCTGTACTATTTAGTTCCATCTCTAATTTTACTCCCATTTTCCTGTCCCTTCGTTCTATCACCTAGATGAAATTTCTACTAGAAGTCCACCTCTCTCTTCAAATATTTTCTTTTCCTCTGAAATCTGTTTTCTCTTAATTTTTTTCTATTTCTCCTGATGGCACCATCACCATGCCAGTTATGTAGATTCAGAAACTGTGTAATTTTTACTCCCCTTGTTCTCTTATACTTAACCAAATACAAACTTCTGCAATTAGCTCTTGCAGTGAGCCCCTTACACAAACCCAATCACCTCCATTATCAATTTGTGGTATGCTAATCCAGGTTCTCATGATATCCTGCAAGGACACCTGCAATATCCTGAGTCACTTGCATCTTCAATCTAGCTAGCTCACATTAACAAATAAGCTCCCTAGATTATACCTTCTCATTTATAATATTTCAGTCATCCCACATAGTCTAGAATGTAATCACAGGCAATAATGGTTACCGGGCTTTTCAAAGCTTACATGTTTTCATTTTGTCTTCCTAAATGAACTTTAAGTGTATATTTTTCTCTTGGTATATGAAAGAAAAAACAAGTGGGCTATTGAGGGAGAAAAAGAGTAATAAAAGATAAAAAGAGACAATAAATTAGAAAAGGGAAAATAGTAATCTACATTGTGTGAAATTGTGAATAAAGAATAAACTGTAAAGCAGCCTATGTGTGTTGAGTTTTCAGGACCAGTGAGACCTCCTATGGCACCTTTGGACAATCTAGAAATAGGAGCCTTTCCTCAAGACACTACCAAAAACCATCTTAATACATCAACAAATCAGTGATGTCTCCAAGGTAAAGGCACTGCTGAAACCTGAAGTGTACCATCTTCATAATCATGAACAGAAGCCCTTTTTACATTCTATGACTATGCCAGCAGTATAAAGTCATGTTTGTCATTTGGGACTCACTTTCCTGATCGGAAAAACAGCATACTAATTCTGGCTCTAACTGTGTCACTTGGTTAATTACAAAGATAACAATAGTAAGTGATCTATACTGGTGTGGAGTACAGGCTTGAAAGAAAGCAAGCTGTTATAGAAAGCAAAGCTTTACAGATGATTTGGAACTATGGGAATTAGGAATTCTGTTCTATGTTTTTTTTTAAGTGTATTTTTTTGTACAGCAGATTCTTATTATTTATGTATTTTATATATATTAGTGTATATATGTAAATCCCAATCTCCCAATTCATCCCACCACCACCACCCCCCGCTGCGGCTTTCCCCCCTTGGTGTCCATATGTTTGTTCTCTACATCTGTGTCTCTATTTCTGCCTTGCAAACTGGTTCATCTGTACCATTTTTCTAGATTCCAAATATATGCGTAATATATGATATTTGTTTTTCTCTTTCTGACTTACTTGACTCTGTATGACAGTCTCTAGGTCCAGCCACGTCTCTACAAATGACCCAATTTCGTTCCTCTTTATGGCTGAGTAATATTCCATTGTATATATGTACCACATCTTCTTTATCCACTCGTCTCTCGATGGGCATTTAACTTGCTTCCATGATCTGGCTATTGTAAACAGTGCTGCAATGAACACTGGGGTGCATGTGTTTCTTTGAATTATTGTTTTCTCTGAGTATATGCCCAGTAGTGGGATTGCTGGGTCATATGGTAATTCTATTTTTAGTTTTTTAAGGAACCTCCATACTGTTCCCCATAGTGGCTGTATCAATTTACATTCCCACCAACAGTGCAAGAGGGTTCCCTTTTCTCCACACCCTCTCCAGCATTTATTGCTTATAGATTTTTTGATGATGGCCATTCTGACTGGTGTGAGGTGATACCTCACTGTAGTTTTGATTTGCAGTTTTCTAATGATTAGTGATGTTGAGCAGCTTTTCATGTGCCTCTTGGCCATCTGTATGTGTTCTTTGGAGAAATGTCTATTTAGTTCTGCCCATTTTTTAACTGAGTTTCTGTTTTTTTTAATATTGAGCTGCATGAGCTGTTTATATATTTTGGAGATTAATCCTTTGTCCGTTGATTGGTATGCAAATATTTTCACCCATTCTGAGGAGTGCCTTTTCAACTTGTTTAGTGTTCTTGGTTGTGCAAAAGCTTTTAAGTTTCATTAGGTCCATTTTTGTTTACTTTTGTTTTTATTTCCATTACTCTAGGAGGTGGGTCAAAAAAGATCTTGCTGTGACTTATGTCAAAGGGTGTTCTTCCTATGTTTTCCTCTAAGAGTTTTATAGTGTCCAGTCTTACATTTAGGTCTTTAATCCACTTTGAGTTTACTTTTGTGTATGGTGTTAGGGAGTGTTCTAACTTCATTCTTCTACATGTAGCTGCCCAGTTTTCCCAGCACCACTTATTGAAGAGACTGTCTTTTCTCCATTGTATATCCTTGCCTCCTTTGTCATAGATTAGTTGACCATAGGTGCGTGGGTTTATCTCTGGGCTTTCTATCTTGTTCCATTGATCTATGTTTCTGTTTTTGTGCCAGTACCATATTGTGTTGATTAGCTTTGTAGTATAGTCTGAAGTCAGGGAGTCTGATTCCTCCAGCTCTGTTTATTTCCCTCAAGACTGCTTTGGCTATTTGGGGTCTTTTGTGTCTCCATTACAAATTTTAAGATTTTTTTCTTCTAGTTCTGTAAAAAATGCCACTGGTAATTTGATAGGGATTGCACTGAATCCATAGATTGCTTTGGGTTGTAGAGTCATTTTCACAATATTGATTCTTCCAACCCAAGAACATGGTATATCTCTCCATCTGTTTGTGTCATCTTTGATTTCTTTCATCAGTGTCTTACAGTTTTCTGAGTACAGGTCTTTTACCCCCTTAGGTAGGTTTATTCCTAGGTATTTTATTCTTTTTGTGGCAATGGTGAATGGGATTGTTTCCTTAATTTCTTTCTGATCTTTCATTGTTACTGTATAGGAATGCAAGAGACTTCTGTGCATTAACTTTGTATACTGCTACTTCACCAAATTCATTGATTAGCTCCAGCAGTTTTCTGGTACCATCTTTAGGATTCTCTATGTATAGTACCATGTCGTCTGCAAACAGTGACAGTTTTACTTCTTCTTTTCCAATTTGGGTTCCTTTTATTTCTTTTTCTTCTCAGATTGCCGTGGCTAGGACTTCCAAAATTATGTTGAATAACAGTGGTGAGAGTGGACATCCTTGCCTTGTTCCTGATCTTAGAGGAAATGCTTTCAGTTTTTCACCATTAAGAATGATGTCTGCTGTGAGTTTGTCATATATGGCCTTTATAATGTTGAGGTAGGTTCACTCTATGCCCACTTTCTGGAGAGTTTTTATCATAAATGGGTGTTGAACTTTGTCAAAAGCTTTTTCTGCATCTATTGAGATGATCATATGGTTTTTATTCTTAAATTTTTTAACATGGTGTATCACATTGATTGATTTGCGTATATTGAAGAATCCTTGCATCCCTGGGATAAGTCCCAGTTGATCATGGTGTATGATCCTTTTAATGTCCTGTTGGATTCTGTTTGCTCGTATTTTGTTGAGGATTTTTGCATCTATGTTCATCAGTGATATTGGTCTGTAATTTTCTTTTTGTGTAGTATCTTTGTCTGGTTTTGGTATCAGGGTGATGGTAGCCTCATAGAATGAGTTTGGAGTGTTCCTTCCTCTGCAATATTTTGGAAGAGTTTGAGAAGGATGGGTGTTAGCTCTTCTCTAAATGTTTGATAGAATTCACCTGTGAAGCCATGTGGTCCTGGACTTTTGTTTGTTGGAAGATTTTTAATCACAGTTTCAATTTCATTACTTGTGATTGGTCTGTTCATATTTTCTATTTCTTCCTGGTTCAGTCTTGGAAGGTTATACCTTTCTAAGTATTTGTCCATTTCTTCCAGGTTGTCCATTTTATTGGCCTAGAGCTGCCTGTAGTCTCTTAGGATGCTTTGTATTTCTGCGGTGTCTGTTGTAACTTCTCCTTTTTCATTTCTAATTTTATTGATTTGAGTCCTCTCCCTCTTTTTCTTGATGAGTCTGGCTAATGGTTTACCAATTTTGTTTATCTTCTCAAAGAACCAGCTTTTAGTTTTATTGATCTTTGCTATTGTTTTATTTCTATTTCTGCTCTGATCTTTATGATTTCTCTCCTTCTACTGACTTTGGATTTTCTTTGTTCTTCTTTCTCTAGTTCCTTTAGGTGTAAGGTTAGATTGTTTACTTGAGATTTCTCTTGTTTCTTGAGGTAGGCTTGTATAGCTATAAACTTCCCTCTTAGAACTGCTTTTGCTCCATCCCATAGGTTTTGGATCATCGTGTTTTCATTGTCACTTGTCTCTAGGTATTTTTTGATTTCCTCTTTGATTTCTTCAGTGATCTATTTGTTATTTAGTAACGTATTGTTTAGCCTCCATGTGTTTGTGTTTTTTACGTTTTTTTCCCTGTAATGTATTTCTAATCTCATAGCGTTGTGGTCAGAAAAGATGCTTGATATGACTTCAATTTTCTTAAATTTACTGAGGCTTGATTTGTGACCCAAGATGTGATCTATCCTGGAGAATGTTACATGTGCACTTGAGAAGAAAGAGTAATCTACTCTGTTTGCAAGGAATGCCCTATAAATATCAGTTACATCTATCTGGTCTATTGTGTCATTTAAAGCTTGTGTTTCCTTATTAATTTTCTGTCTGGATGACATGTCCATTGGTATAAGTGAGGTGTTAAAGTCTCCCACTATTATTGTGTTACTGTCAATTTCCTCTTTTATAGCTGTTAGCATTTGCCTTATGTATTGAGGTACTCCTATGTTAGGTACATATATATTTATAACTGTTATATCTTCTTCTTGGATTGATCCCTTGATCATTATGTAGTGTCCTTCCTTGTCTCTTGTAATATTTTTTATTTTAAAGTCTAGTTTATCTGATATGAGTACTGCTACTCCAGCTTTATTTTCATTTCCATTTACATGGAGTATCTTTTTCCATCCCCTCACTTTCAGTCTGTACGTGTCCCTAGGTCTAAAGTCGGTCTCTTGTAGACAGCATATATACAGGTCTTGTGTTTTATCCCTTCTGCGAGCCTGCGTCTTTTGGTTGGAGCATGTAATCCATTGACGTTTAAGGTCATTATCCATATGTACGTTCCTATTACCGTTTTCTTGTTTTGGGTTTGTTTTTGTAGGTCCTTTTCTTCTCTTGTGTTTCCCACTTAAAGAAGTTCCTTTAGCATTTGTTGTAGAGCTGGTTTGGTGGTGCTGAATTCTCTTAGCTTTTGCTTGTTTGTAAAGCTTTTGATTTCTCTGTCGAATCTGAATGAGATCCTTGCGGGTAGAGTGTTCTTGCCTGTAGGTTCTTCCCTTTCATCACTTTAACTATATCATGCCACTCCCTTCTGGCTTGTAGAGTTTCTGCTGAAAAATCAGCTGTTAACCTGCTGGGCGTTCCCTGGTATGTTTTTTGTCATTTTTCCCTTGTTGCTTTTAATAATTTTTCTTTGTCTTTAATATTTGTCAATTTGATTACTATATGTATTGGCATGTTTATCCTTCCTGGGACTCTCTGCTCTTCCTGGACTTAGGTGGCTATTTCCTTTCCCATGTTAGGAAAGTTTTCAACTATAATCTCTTCAAATATTTTCTCGGGTCCTTTCCCTCTCTCTTCTTCTGGGACCCCTATAATGCGAATGTTGGTGCGTTTATTCTTGTCCCAGAGGTTTCTCAGGCTGTCTTCATTTCTTTTCATTCTTTTTTCTTTATTCTGTTCCACGACAGTGAATTCCACCATCCTGTCTTCCAGGTCACTTATCCGTTCTTATGCCTCAGTTATTCGGCTATTGATTCTTTCTAGTGTATTTTTCATTTCAGTAATTGTATTGTTCATCTCTCTGTTTGTTCTTTAATTCTTCAGGTGTTTGTTCTTTAATTCTTCTAGGTCTTTGTTAGACATTTCTTGCATCTTCTCAATCTTTGCCTCCATTCTTTTTCCGAGGTCCTGGATCATCTTCACTATCATTATTCTGAATTCTTTTTGTGGAAGGTTGCCTATCTCCATTTCATTTAGTTGTTTTTCTGGGGTTTTATCTTGTTCCTTCATCTGGTACATAGTCCTCTGCTTTTCCATCTTGTCTATCTGTGAATGTGGTTTTCATTCCACGGGCTGCAGGATTGTAGTTCTTCTTGTTTCTCCTGTCTGCCCTCTGGTGGATGAGGCTATCTAAGAGGCTTGTGCAAGCTTCCTGATGGGAGGGACTGGTGGTGGGTACAGCTGGGTGTCGTTCTGGTGGGCAGAGCTCAGTAAAACTTTAATCTGCTTGTCTGCTGATGAGTGGGGTTGAGTCCCCTCCCTGTTGGTTGTTTGGCCTGAGGCGACCCAACACTGGAGCCTAGAGCCTCTTTGGTGGAGCTAATGGCAGACTCCCAGAGGGCTCAGGCCAAGGAGTACTTCCCACAACTTCTGCTGCCAGTGTCCTTGTCCCTGTGGTGAGCCACAGCCACCCACAGCCTCTGCAGGAGACATTCCAACACTAGCAGGTAGGTCTGGTTCAGTCTCCCCTGGGGTCACTGCTCCTTCCCCCTGGGTCCTGATGCATACCTTTGTGTGTGTTCTCCAAGAGTTGAGTCTCTGTTGCCCCCAGTCCTGTTGAACTCCTGCAATCAAATCCCGCTAGCCTTCAAAGTCTGATTCTCTGGGAATTCCTCCTCCTGTTGCCAGACACCCACTCTGGGAAGCCTGATGTGGGGCTCAGAACCTTCACTCCAGTGGGTGGACTTCTGTGGTATAATTGTTCTCTAGTTTGTGAGTCACCCACCCAGTGGTTATGGGATTTGATTTTATTTTGATTGTGCCCCTCCTACCATCTCATTGCAGCTTCTCCTTTATCTTTGGATGTGGGGTATCTTTATTGGTGAGTTCCAGTGTCTTCCTGTCAATGACTCTTCAGCAATTAGTTATGATTCCAGTGCTCTCGCAAGAGGGAGTGAGCACACATCCTTCTACTCCACCATCTTCTCTGTTGTATGTTTGTATTTTTATTTTGTTGTTGTTTTGTGTCAGTGGTAAACTGATTATGAGTAAAAAAGGTAAAGGCTATAAAAGCTGAAATAGATGAAGAAAAGGCAAAAGATAATGGAAAAGTAAAATAAAAATTAGTAAAATCTTTATTGCAAATTTATCTGCTAATTTGTCTACTGCATCTTCTGTAAGATAAAGAAAGGTAAGTGAAAGAAATAATTTTTCTCATGGGAAGGTGTGATTATATAACAATATTAGTAAAAACCAAGATTTAGTATTTACCATGAACCAGGCATCATGCTAAGTACCTTTTTTCATTTGTTCTCAGTCATGTTATAAGATAGATGCTAATACCAGCCTATTATGTAAATGAGAAAAATGAGAAGTAAAGGCAGAATGTGAAAGAGATTTTCTAACTCTAGAGGCCCCTCTTTAACAATACTAGGCTGAATCCTAAAGAGGTGCTTCACAGGGAATGAGCATCACAGTCTAGCAAGAAATAAAATTGAGATCTGCTTATTAATTCAATGGGAATGAATCCAGGGTACACATATGCAGTAATTCAAATCCTAGAAAATAAAAAGCTTGATGTCAGTTCTGATCCCACATGAAAACAAAAACTTTTTTAGAGTCTATACAGTATGGAAATGTGTCAAGCATAGGAACAAAATGGAGATATAGGACATTGTTTTTAAAAGGTGATTAAATATGAGTCCATTTAGTAAAAGCTGGAAACATCTGTACATATACCTTGAAAGTCTCCTGGAGAAGAGAAAAGCAAGAACATGGGGGCAGGGGGCAAGGAGGGGAGACTTAGGTACAGTTAAGGGAGAAAGATTTCAAGTTACGGGTGAAAGACATAGTGATTTAAAAAACAGAGGAAGTTATGAATTACATAGAAAAAATACTTAAGTGTGTGAGGAGTGTATGAAGAACAACTCTGTGTGTAAGAAAGCAGGCAGAGGGAAGGAGAAGCCTTCCTTAGGCAAAGATTGTCAAGGAGGTGGCTTCCAGACCAGCAGCATTAACAACACCTGGGAACTTGACAGAAATCCAAATTCTCGGGCCCCATCCCAGATTCACCAAATCAGAAATTCGGGGGGTGGAGCCTTCAACCTGTGCTATTACAAACCCTCCAAGTGATTCTGATGCACGTTAAAGTTTGAGAACCACTGGTCTAAGGAACAGATACAAAGAGAATGCAAGAAAACGGAATTCGAGTGACTTAAATGACAAATGTTGGAGGGAGGACAGAAATAGGAGCACATAATACAAAGAGCAAATGCCCACTAAACTTTAGAGATGCAGTCCATGGATTCTGATAAAAGAGAAACCAAATTCATACAACATTAGCACAAAAAAGAGGGCTTAACATGATTGGGAGAAATGTATTACAAATAAACGAACTACATTCTCAACTATTTAAAGTACCCAATAGAACTTCCTATGATACTGGTAATATTCTCTATCTGCACTGTCCAATGTGGTAGCTGCTAGCCACATGTAGATATTGAGAACTTTAAACATGATTAGTTCAACTAAAAAACTGAGTTTTTAATTTTACTGAATTTTAATTAATTTAAAGTTAAATGGCCACATGTGGCTAGTGGCTACCACATTTGAGAATGTAAATCTAAAGCTAATTTCATATGGGTCAGTGAGACATGAATAATGCTACCACGTACTTTCATCTGCGAAGATATTTAATAATACAAGATCTGCACTGGGAGATATGTAATCATGAAAATGAATTAGGGAATGTCACATTTGTACATGTAGCTGTCCTACATCTAAAGAAATATAAAAGAAGGAAGCATTTAATATCTCTGGTTCACTGACTCTCTATGTCTTTGGAAGGGCTTCCAATGTTCTCCCACAGAAAGATAAGCCTGGAAGTAACGGGAAGTTATCCAACAAAATATACTTAGACTCACTTTGTAAGAATATAAGATTTGAAATTTTATATTTAGATATTTGCTATCAGATTTATGACAAAAACAGATATAGATGGGGACGATCTTCAGGATGATTACAGAAACGTGTGAGTGAAAGCAGACATATTAGAAAACAAAGTAGGGCTTCCCTGGCGGCACAGTGGTTAAGAATATGCCTGCCAATGCAGGGGACACGGGTTCGAGCCCTGGTCCGGGAAGATCCCACATGCCACAGAGCAACTAAGCCCATGAGCCACAACTACTGAGCCTGCACTCTAGAGCCCATGTGCCACAACTATTGAAGCCCGTGCACCTAGAGCCCGTGCTCCGACACAACAGAAGCCACCACAATGAGAAGCCCGTGCACCGCAACGAAGAGTAGCCCCCTCTCGCCACAACTAGAAAAAGCCCCTGCACAGCAATGCAGACCCAATGCAGCCAAAAATAAGTATAAACAAAATAAATAAATTTTAAAATAAAATAAAATTTAAAAAAGAAAACAAAGTAAAAGTCCCTATCTTTGTAACAGTTAAATTAATTTCTAAAAAATTTGTAAATTTTTCAAAAATGTGGACACGGAATAAATTATTCCTGGACAAGGAGATAATGTAATAAGAATACATATTCAAGGGGAAGAATGAACTGTTCCCCTTTTAAGATTTCAGATTGTGAAGGAGCAAGTTAAAATGGTCTAAGAAATATACTCCAGGGAAGGAGAATACTGAAACACCTTAAAGAACAAAATGAATACTTCCATCCATAGAATCATTTAATGATGAGAAGAAAAGATTTTTAAAAATAGAGGTTAAGAAATTATAAGAATTGGAGCAAAAATAGTAGAAATCAAAGAGCAAGTGAGCAAAGTATGTAGAATAAGAGCCAAGGTGATGAGCAAAGGAAGAGGTCAGACAAGAATAAAGCACTACCTAGAGACAAGCTACAATGTTCCAAAAGAAAGCATTGTGTTTTACAATATTAAAAAAGACAACTGAAGATGCTGAAGGAGAAATAGCTGATAATAGCTGATAAGAAATAGTAATTGATAATAGCTGATAAAAAAAATGTCTTCAGGACTTACTCTTTCCCTCTCTTCCTCCCAACTCTCTCTTATTTAAACAATGACTTAAAAGACAGGAGAAGATACAGAGGATATAGGAAGAAAGATGTGGGTGAATCCTCAGGCAGCAAGGAATGAAAATGCTTTGATATTACTTGTCTTCATGGCTCAAAAGTCACCAGCACAATCAAGTTGCTAGTAAGATTTGAGGCCTAATTGCTGGAAGAAACATAGACTTACTAGCATATCACAGATTTTAAAATGTATTAAGATGGTTACCAAAGGGGAAAGGGGAGGAGGGATAAATTAGGAGTTTGAGATATACACACTACTAGATATAAAAGAGATAAACAACAAGGACCTACTGTATAGCACAGGGAACTATACTCAATATCTTATAATAACCTATAAGGGAAAAGAATCTGAAAAAGAATATATGTGTGTATGCATATATATATTATATATATATATATATATGAATCACTTTGCTGTACACCTGAAACTACCACAACATTGTAAATAACTATACTTCAATTTTTTAAAAATGTATTAAGATAAGCAAGTTATTAGAAAGCAAAGATCACTGGTACCACTCAACAGTGACTACAGGTTTTGAGAAAGAACAGGGCTGCCCTGTTTGTAGTAGAGCATGGGAGAACCAAGACGGCATGGTGCACTATTAGAAAACATATACTTGGAGAACGTAAATAAATAACAATCCCTGGCATAGGAGGAAGATTTGGAACATATGCATCAATTTGATTCAATGAAAAGTTTCTTGCTGGATACATGACATTTTTATTTTTAAGATCGTGGAGAGAGTTCCACAGAAGTACCTGCAGTTTGATGACATTGTATACCCATGAGATCAGAAAGTCTATACTCACTGAACTGGTGATGAAAGAAATTCAATAGGCAAATAAATGAGGAAAGCCACCCATGATGTTCCCTTTCTTTATATATTTCTTTTTCTATAAAGGGGTCGATTGTAGTTTACGCTTCCTGGCCTCTCTTGCAAATGTTCAACTGTGGGATGTAAAAGCAGCCACTGACAACAGGGAAACAAATGGGTGTGGCTGTTTTGCAGTAAATCTTTATTTGCGAAAGACTTAGCCAGCAGGTCTGGTCTGTGTGCCCTAGCTGGCCTGCCTCTGGTCAACAGACATTTTTAAAAAGGGGTAAGCTTCTGAGAGAAATGAGATATAAAGATGCCAAAGAGATAGCAGCATACATGCTAAACATGAATAAACCTCTTTCTTGAAGCTATTTACTTACTCAAATATCATTACTGCAATAACAGAAAGAACTGAAGATCAGAATTCAAAATGGAGAGAGCATGCCTGAGAAATTAGAATAAGAACGAACAATCATATACAGGGAAATTGTGCTGGCTTGCCTGTTGGCAAATCAATACCTTTCCTCATGCCATTTTCCCTCCCTGTATCACAGGGGCCAGAAGCCTGGGTATCTATCACATTTTTCAGAATCTTGTATTAGATTTGCAAGCCAGGGAGAGGCTGAAGATTTATTATGGCTTCCCTGGTGGTGATGGGCAGAGGAGTGGGCTTCTGCAAACATGCAGGTTTTACAGCGGCCACTGGGCATTTCCCTACAAATCACCACCTTCGATGATACAAACAGTGCTGAAAATTGTTGGCGGTTTCCTGTGGTCTGTGCAATTTTCTCACTCTCTAAAAGATTGTAGTTAAACAAAGAGCTAGTGGCATCTTCCCCTGAATTTTATTCCCCCAGCCTTACCAAGTGGTTCAGTAACTCACTTAATTCTTTGTATCAAATCCCTTCACTGCTTGAAATCTACAGAGCAACACATCTTTTTGCAACCAATCCCTGACTAATACTGTATTATTGTAGAACTAAAGATGTAAAAATAAGAGGATGAGCCGGGGGGAAGAATATTTTATATGCTTCAGAGGTGAGGAAGCTGTGCAAACAGACTGAGATATGGAAATAAAAAGAGCATAAATGAAAGGAAATGTATAGAAAATGTAGGAAATATATCATTAGAATATTAAGTAATGGTGAACAATTTCTGAGACCAATATTTTTACAAATTAGTTATTTTTAAAATCTGCCTGCTGGTTTATGTGGATCACATTATCTCACAGTGTAAAATATAAAAGCTAATATTACACATCATGCATCTTCTTTGGGCACTGCAATTTTTTCACAACTGTTAAAACCAGCCTGAAGGGAAGAGATAGTTATCCTCCTCTTGCCTATTAAGAAACTTTGGCTCAGGGAAGTTAAAAGACTAAGACTAAGGTTACACAGCTATTAAATGGCGAGGCTAAGATCTGAAGAACTCCCTGGTCCAAAGCTGGAATCCCTTCTGTTCTAACATGCCCAGAAGTCCACTTGCACTTTCGCAGCTGGACTCAAACAGGGCTCGGCCTGAAGAGCACAGAAGAATTTCAGTTAGATATTATTTTGAAGATGTATTTTAGAATTAAACTTATTCTTCCATTGATTTATTCATAAAATATAGTTATTAAAAACTGATTTTGTACCAGGTAAACAAGGCTGACATGATTCCTGCCCTCATGGAGCTTATATTCTACCTACAGCTGGAGCAACACTGATGATAATGTAGTATCTCCTGATGTGAAAATAAATGCACAAAGAAATAAATGTTTATATAACTTATAAGAGAATGGAAATCAAATATCAGGAACTAAAGATGGAAAGACCAAAAATTCTTTTACATACATAGAAACTTTAAAGGCAACATTTAATTATAAGGCATAGGGGCTTCCCTGGTGGTGCAGTGGTTGAGAGTCCACTTGCCGATGCAGGGGACACGGGTTCATGCCCCGGCCCGGGAAGATCCCACATGCCGCAGAGCGGCTGGGCCCGTGAGCCATGTCCGCTGAGCCTGCGCGTCCGGAGCCTGTGCTCCGCAACGGGAGAGGCCACAACAGTGAGAAGCCCGCATACCGCAAAAAAAAAAGAAAAAAAAAAAAAAAAAAATATATATATATAAGGCATAAACTTAAAAACATATGAACCAAACCCACAGTATTTGAAAACTCAGGAAACTGATGGTATGCAAAAGTCCTTCTACTAACAAGCTGCTGGTTGTAATTATCGTAAGATTTGGTGCAGAAAAGAGCAGCTATTTAAGTAGGAGACTCTACAAACTAATTAATAGACAAACATACTTAGAAAGATAACACTTATAGAGAAGCTTATTAAAAGGAAGGTAAAGGGGCTGCCCTGGTGGCGCAGTGGTTGGGAGTCCGCCTGCCGATGCAGGGGGCGTGGGTTCGTGGCCCGGTCCGGGAAGATCCCACATGCCGCGGAGCGGCTGGGCCAGTGAGCCATGGCCGCTGAGCCTGTGCGTCCAGAGCCTGTGCTCCGCGGCGGGAGAGGCCACAGCAGTGGGAGGCCCGCGTACCGCAAAAGAAAAAAAAAAAAAAAGGAAGGTAAAAACAAAAGTAGAAAGAAATAACAGGTATTTGATTGGTAATGATATTCTGAGGTGATGTAGAAAGTCTATAAATACTTAAGGTTCAAAAGGACCTCTGGGAGAATAAAGCATACTATAGAAAAGATTAAGTGAAGCAGGTAAAAGGAAAATAATGAAATACTGAGGATGTCAAATTTATAAGAAATTGATAAGCCTGTGGAAACAGTATCTTACTATATAAAATGTAACACAGAATCACAATTGAAGTCTACAGCCAGAGTTGAGAAATCCCCAAGTATATATAGAGGCAGAATTATCTCTAAATCATCCCCAGTGCTTAAGAAGCCATCCTCTGACCTAACAGACTGGCAAAGCAAATATATCATCTTAATATTTTAAAAGTACTGCCACTAAACTTTTATTTTTGGCTCATTTTCAGATAAGTATTCACCTACATACGTAGGTACTTCTAAACTTATTTGCCCTAAGTCAATATACTTATAAATCTAAATATACATATCATGATGTAAAGTTTCTTCCATGTAGTTATTTGAACTAAAAATACTTGGCTTTACCTTTGTAAGTAAAAAAACAATGGAGTGAGTTCTAAAAAAAAAAGTCACTTTTTATCTACCAAAAGGATAGTAAGTGTGTAGAAATGACTCATTCCATCATCCAGCAGGAAAAAGTATGAGTACCATAACAAAGGACCATGATGAAAGCTAACACTCCAAATATGATATAAATTAAAATTAACATATTATATCTATTAAAATTAATATGCTGTATAAAGGGCTGTATAAAAAGCCTTCTCATATTTAATAACACAGCTGAACTATTATGTACTGTAAATGGAAAAGCAATACATACTTAGAAAGATTAATGGAAAAAACAGGGAGTGAAGAATTAGGGCATTATTTCTTCTCATTTTAAATAAAGTTTTTAGTTGTTTTAACTTCAAGAATGTGCTTATTATTGCTTCTGTGCTTTAAGAATCTGAACATGCTAGGAAAGAAATCAACTGGTGTCTGATCACTTTCCTTAATGGTTACTTAATTTTGACGTTTTAACAAACTGCTATATCACTAGGTGTGTCTGCATTTATTACATTTTCTTAGTCTACTACTTTCTGCCTCAGCAAGGTCTTGTGGAAAGAGCCCTGGAAAGTGACCTATGGGGGTGTGTGTGTGTGTGTGTGTTTAAAAAAACATATTATTATGATAAGAACACTTAACATGAGATCTACCCTCTTAAAAAAATTTTAAGTGCACAATACAATACTGTTAACTATAGGCACAACATTCCACGGCAGAGCTATACAACTTATTCATCTTGCATAAATGAACCTTTACACCTCTTGAACTGCAACCCCCCATTTCCCCTTCCCACCAGCAACTGGCAACCACCACTCCACTCTCTCTCGCTGCAAATGTGACTATTTTAGGTACCTCATGTAAGTGGGATCATGCAGTATTTGTCCTGTGACTGGCTTATTTCACTTAGCCTAATGCTCTCCGGATTCATCCATGTTGTCACTTACAGAAGAACTACCTTCTTTTCTATGGCTGAATAGTATCCCTGTGTGTGTGTGTGTGTGTGAGTGACATTTTTGTTATCCATTCCTCTGTCAATGGACATTTAGGCTGTTTTCACAGCTCAGGTATTATGAATAACGCTTTACTGAACATGGGAGTACACATATCTCTTCAAGATCCTGATTTCAATTCACATTCCCACCAGCAGTGCAAGAGTGTTCCCTTTTCTCCACACCCTCTCCAGCATTTATTGTTTCTAGAATTTTTGATGATGGCCATTCTGACTGGTGTGAGATATCTCATTGTAGTTTTGATTTGCATTTCTCTAATGATTAATGATGTTGAGCATTCTTTCATGTGTTGTTGGCAGTCTGTATATCTTCTTTGGAGAAATGTCTGTTTAGGTCTTCTGCCCATTTTTGGATTGGGTTGTTTGCTTTTTTGTTATTGAGCTGCATGAGTTGCTTATAAATTTCGGAGATTAATCCTTTGTCAGTTGTTTCATTTGCAAATATTTTCTCCCATTCTGAGGGTTGTCTTTTGGTCTTGTTTATGGTTTCCTTTGCTGTGCAAAAGCTTTGAAGTTTCAAACGTAAGGTAGATAGCTAGTGAGAAGCAGCTGCATAGCACAGGGAGATCAGCTGGGTGCTTTGTGACTGCCTGGAGGGGTGGGATAGGCAGGGTGGGAAGGAGGGAGACGCAAGAGGGAAGAGATATGGGAACATATGTATATGTATAGCTAATACACTTTGTTATACAGCAGAAACTAACACACCATTGTAAAGCAATTATACTCCAATAAAGATGTAAAAAAAAAAAGATCCTGATCTCAATGCTTTTAGATAAATATCAAGAAGTGAGATTACTGGATCATATGGTAGTACTACTTTTGATTTTTTTGAGAAACCATCATGTTTTCCATAGCAGCTACACCACTTTATGTTCCCACCAACAGAGTACAGGGTTTCAATTTCTCCACATCCTCACCAGTGCTTAGTACCTTTTTTTTTTCTTAATAATAGCCACCCCACAGGTGTAAGGCGCCACCTCATTGTGGCTTTGATTTGCATGACCTTGATGATTAGTAATGTTGAGTATCTTTTCATATACATGTTGGCCATTTCTATGTCTTCTTTAGAAAAATATCTATTCAAGTCCTTTACTCATTTATTAATTGGACTATTTGCTTTTATTTTCGGTAACGAGTGAGAAGAGTTCCTTATATGTTTTGGATTTTAATCCCTTATTAGGTATATGGTTTACAAATATTTTCTCCCATTCCACAGGTTGCCTTTTCACTCTGTTGATTGTTACCTTTGATATGCAGAAAATTTTTAGATACAGTTCCACTCATCTAATTTTTTGTTGCTGAATTAAGGCATTTTCATTTCAGTACTAGCTCTGCAATATATAAACTGTGGGCCCTTGGGCAAGTCACGAAATCTCTTTATCTTGATTTTTCCCTCTTAAGTGAGGTCACTGTATGATATCTAAGATCGCTAAAAATCCTAAAATTAAAAACATAATTATACTACCATGATTAAGATACAGTTTAGAAAGTGAGTAGTTTCCACAGGTTAAACACTCATTTACTCAAACTTGTATTAAGCAACTACTATGTACAAATCATAGTGAAATGAACTTCTATTTATTGTACATGCAGGATCAAACTACACAGGCTTCTCCTACATAAGTCAACATAATCTAATCATCAAAGGAAAACAAAAAGTCTTTAACTTCAAGTTAATTAGATGATTTCATCTTTCTCCAGCTATTCTAATGCAAAATCCAAATTTTATCAAATCATCATAAAATATATCTATATATACACACATATATATACACATATATGTAATATAAAATGAATGGTTATATATGGTTTGAACCTGACATAAATAATTTCACTTTAAAACTTTCTCTTTTTTTTTATGGATAACCCATAGGTACAGCTAAATTTAAAAGTACATTAAAACAATCTTTGCTCCAAAATAATTAAAATTTTGGGACTTCCCTGGTGGCACAGTGGATAAGACTCTGCACTCCCAATGCAGGGGGCCCAGGTTTGATCCCTTGTCAGGAAACTAGATCCCACGTGCATGCCACAACTAAGAGTTCGCATGCTACAACTAAGGAGGCCGCAACTAAGACCCAGCACAACCAAATAAATAATAAAATAAATAAATATTTTTTTAAGTACCTAAATTTTTCCCTTTTTTCTGGAAAAATACTTTCTGGATATATTTCAACAGCTTAAGCTGCCGGACAGCCAAATTATGTTGACTAGATATCAGATCAGGTAATAAGTTTAATTTTTTTTTTTTTTTTTTTTTTTTTAGCGGTACGTGGGCCTCTCACTGTTGTGGCCTCTCCCGTTGCGGAGCACAGGCTGCGGACGCGCAGGCTCAGCGGCCATGGGTCACGGGCCCAGCCGCTCCGCGGCATGTGGGATCTTCCCCGACCGGGGCACGAACCCGTGTCCCCTGCATCAGCAGGCGGACTCTCAACCGCTGCGCCACCAGGGAGGCCCAGTTTAAAATTTTTTGATAAAAATCTACCCACCATTACTTCAGCTGAAAACGTATCAATAGAATAGAATGCGTTCAAAAAAATCCTTCATCAACACACTGCACACCTTAAACTTACACAATGTTATATGTCAATTATATCTCAATAAAAATAAAGTTTTAAAAAATCCTTCAAAATGAAGTGTATTTTTCATTTTGAATTAGAACTATATTAAGAATTAAATAGCTTTTAAAATCACATTTGAAGACATACTTTGTAAATTAAATCTTTTTTTTGGTAATCCATACGTCAGCCATTTTATATTTATATAATAATCTTTTGTGAGAAAGTTTGTTCCATCAAATTTAAAACCACATTTTGTTGAATATGGAGTCCTGAACAATTTTAGAAGGACTTCTCTGCCATACCCACAATCTCCTTTTCCAAACACAAAGCTGAACTCATAAAATCAGAGAGTAAAATGGCGGTTGCCAGGGGGAAATGGGAGATGTCTGTCAAAGGATACAAACTTTCAGTTGTAAGATGAAAAAGCTCTCAGGAACTACTGTAGAGCATGGTAACTATAGTTAGCAACAGTGTACTGTATACTCGAAATTTGTTAATGGAGTAGATCTTAAGTTTTCTCATCACAAAAATAAATAAATATGTGAAGTGATACATCTGTTAACTTGATTGTGGTAATCATTTCAGAATGTATACATATATCAAATCATCAAATTGTACACCTTAATAAAACAAAAAATCATGTTGAACAACAAATATGTACATTTTTATTTCTCAATCACATCTCAATAAATCTGGAAAAATGGGTGGGGATTATATATTTTTTTTAATTGAAGTATAGTCGATTTACAATGTTGTATTGGGATTATATTTTAAACGAGCAAACTCAAAAGCAAGAAAAGGAAATACCAAGGTATTATTTCAAATCCATCCACTTATTCTATTATTTTGTCTTATTCTTTCTTATGTTTTTTTTCCATCTTACTTAATATCATATGGCTTTTAATCATGTTAATTTTATGCATACTGAAGTACAATGAGAACTAATAAAACAATATGTTTGGGACTTCCCTGGCGGCACAGTCGTTAAGAATCCTCCTGCCAATGCAGGGGACAGGGGTTTGAGCCCTGGTCCAGGAAGATCCCGTATGCCACGGAGCAACTAAGCCCACAAGCCACAACCACTGAGCACACACGCCACAACTACTGAAGCCTGCGTGCCACAACTACTGAAGCCCACACACCTAGAGCCCGTGCTCCTCCACAAGAGAAGCCAGTGCAGTGAGAAGCCTGCACGTCTCAACAAAGAGCAGCCCCCACTCGCCACAGCTAGAAAAAGCCCACGCACCTCAACGAAGAGCAGCCCCCGCTCGCCACAACTAGAAAAAAAGCCTGCGCACAGCAACGAAGACCCAATGCAGCCAAAAATAAATAAATAAATAAAAATTTTAAAACAATATATTTTTCATATTACTCATACTATATGATTAAAATGTCCAAAGAAGTACAAAATAAAATAAAAAATAGAAATTGGATAATACAAAAACATTCAGATTTGAAAAGAACCAAAGAAAAATTCTACAAATAATTTAAAAGAATTTTAAATAAAAAGTCCTCAAAAGATGTGATAAATCATAGATTGGATATAGCTGAAGAGAATTAATTAATTAGAAGATACTAATAAGAAAATTATTCAGAAAGTTGCAAAGAAAACTTAAGAGAAGGAACATATAAACACAAGTTAAAAGACATGGTAATGTAAAAGGAGGATATCCAACATACATACAATGGAGTCACAGAAGGAGAGACTAGAGAGAACATGGGAAAGAATATTTAAATGATAATGGTAGACGAAGTTCCAGAGTTGTAGAAAGACAGGAGTCCTCAGTTGAAGTTCCATGCCAAGCTCCAGTATTTAAATATTCAGAACACATAGTTATGGAAATACAGAAAATAAAAGACAAAATCTTAAGAGGAGCAAAGGGAAAAGACGGATTACCTGCAAAAGACAATTACACAAAGAATACTATACACAGAATACAATGCCCAACTAAACTATTATTCAAGGAAAAGAATGAAATAGACAAATTACAAAGGTAATTACTAATGTGTACTTCAGGAAGGAGGAAATTCAATCCAAAAGGAAGGATCAGAAACCATAAGAAGAAAATAGTAAAATAAATATTTTATTACCATAAAAAAAGTAATGACGACTAATGGGAGTGGTAACAACGTATAGGACCAAAATACCAGGAAACAATAATATGGAATACAGGAGGAGGGAAATCAGAATTTAAGCAATCTAGTGTTCTTGTACTGTTTAGAGGAGACTAATGAATTCATCAATTATGAAGAGTATAAATTTAAAGGTAAGAGTTCATTAGGGGGCTTCCCTGGTGGCACAGTGGTTGAGAGTCCGCCTGCCAATGCAGGGGACACGGATTCGGGCCCCGGTCCGGGAAAATCCCACATGCCGCAGAGCGGCTGGGCCCGTGAGCCATGGCCGCTGAGCCTGCATGTCCGGAGCCTGTGCTCCGCAACAGGAGAGGCCACAACAGTGAGAGGCCCGCATACCGCCAAAAAAAAAAAAAAAAAAAAAAAAAAAAAGAGTTCATTAAAAAAATTAACATATAACTCTCCAGCCAGTAAAGAAATGAAAAAGAGAATAAAGAAAACACAATTGTTCATTCAGAAAAAGGCATTATAAATAAAGGAAAGAATGGCATCATAAATAAATTAAACAGCAAAGTGAATAAAATTAAGCCAGTAATTGGGGGAAATTGGAATAACAAAATTAGACAATTCAACTATAATAAGAACTTTGCAAGAAAGTACTGAGATTTAATATTACAAAGTACTTTGACCTCATCATATTAAGATCATCCTTCACTGTGAATAAATATGTTCTATTAAATTGCTTGCTAAAACATGTATAAGCATCACTCTTCACACATGGGTATCGTAGGTCTTCATCAGGTATAATAATTGTTTTAAGGAAACTACTGAGAACATTCACTTGTAAAATTTTTGCATAACAGAAAAAAAGTCATACTCTTGTCAGACTACATCCCTCCTGTTCTAATCCTGGCTTGCAACGATTTTTTAGAAAAGCTAGATATGAAATAGGATATCGAAATTAAATGATTAGAGATATACCACTCATCAAAATACCCCATTTCTTTAAACAACCTGCTGTATATCTACTGTCCACAAACTGTACCTTTTCAAACTATTCAACTACTTGTAGAAACTTACCCCTTTTAAAGAGTTTCATAAGTTTACTACCCACTGGTTAGAACAGAACTTCCCTACATTTTGTCCTCAATGTAATTCATTCAAGACTCAGGGAGTGTCTCTTAGTTCTAGTATTCTGACTTTAGTAAATAAGAATGTGTTGACCCTATTCATACAACTTTTTATTTTATAAGCTTTGATCACATCTTCTCTTAGGCCTCATTTTTTTAAAAGAGGATTTTTAAAAATTTTATCCTGGTATTGAAGTTTTCACCCCCAGCTTGTTCAGTCCACTTTAAAATTTAGTAGATTATTCCTAACTGTAGTTTTTCTTTTAATTACAGATGTAGAAATACACTGGTTTTGTGTAAGCAGTATGTTTTCCGGTTTATTGCTGAGATAGTCACGTCAAGAATTTTGTACCTCATTATTAGTCCGCTACTTCAAAAGTAGAGTCTCCAAAGGCTCAGCTTAAAATCTTTGTTGTCTACCTTTTCTCCCAGGGTAATTTAATTAGTCCCATGGCTCTAAGCAGTATCTTTATGCTGATGACTCCCAAATTTAGATTTCCAAAATAAACAGCTCCCCTGAACTCCAATCTCATATAGCCAACTACATTCTTAACATCTACATATGAGACTACAGGGAGTTCCCTGGTTGCCTAGTGGTTAGGACTCAGCGCTTTCACTGCTGTGGCCCAGGTTCAATCCCTGGTTGGGGAACTAAGATCCTGCAAGCCACATGGCATGGCCAAAAAAAAAAAAAGGACTAAAATTCAATTTGAGAGAAAGCATTCAAGTAAAGATGCATTATTTTAAAAAAGAGAGAGAGACTATTACGTTTTTTAAACTTCACGTCTAAAAAAAATCTTCCCCCACTTCTACGTGCTTTTCCCCTGCCTCTTTCCATATTAGTAAGTAGCACCATGAGACAATAAGTAACTCAAGCTAAAAACCTAGGACTCCATGATTCTTTTGTACCCCCATACATTTCAGGCAATGCTATGGATCGGTAGTCCCCAACTTTTCTAACACTGAAGTAAACTAAGAAGGCTGCTCAAAGCTGGAGGTAACCAGCCTGGGAATTTAGGCTTCCCCAGGTTCCACCCAGCCACCCTTAAGACTGAGATGATCAGTACCATGGTGCCCCATTAACCTGTTTGTTGCCACCAGTTGGGAAACTCTGTTTTAGACCTGACATACAAAACATATCCTGAACCCAACCTCCTTTTCCCATCTTCATCACAACTGTCTGTCTATCTATCTATCTAACTATCTGGCTCTGCCGGGTCTTAGTTGCGGCACGTGGGATCTTTAGTTGCGGCATGCGGGCTCTTAGTTGTTGCATGCGGGATCTAGTTCCCTGACCAGGGATCGAACCCGGGCCCAGTGCACTGGGAGCGCGGAGTCTTAACCACTGGACCACAAGGGAAGTTCCACAACCATTCTAACAATCCCTGCAGTTCAAGTTATCTCAGAAAGCTGAAGTTATCTGGGAACCCCGAGCATCAGTGCTAAGTGGTTTCTTGATGTGCTTGGGGTTTTTTCCTGGGAATGTGGTTCTTGGAGCTCTGATCCTTATTGTGAAGCCCTGAGGCTTAATTTTCTGGCACTCCTTGCAAGGCTGTGAGCCATCTAATTGACTTTAATAAGCCTCCTTTTGCTTAAACCAACTAACCAACACAATGGTCTCAGCTAGGCTGAGAAGTCACTTACCCAAAGAGGCCCTTCCCAACCACTCAAACCAAAGTATAAACTCAAGTCAATCCAATCCAGTACCATGATTTATTTTCTTTACAGAACTTATCAGTACCTAATATTTTCTCATTCACTTATTTGTTCATTGTATATGTCTCCCCCACTAGTTCCACAAAATTAAGAATCTTTTCTGTTGTGTTCATCATTTCTTCCTCAGTGTCTAGAAGAGTGCCTATGAATCCTTGTTAAATGAATTTATATTAGTAATAATTATCACCATTTTGAGCACAGAAATATATGGAATCATCTTTTAAAAACAGTACCCAGTATCATAAGGATCCTTTCCCCAAGCTGCATAAGCATCAGGGTAGCTTAGAGGTTAACTGCATAGGCTCTGATGTGAATGTGCTTGGGTTCATATCCAACTTACACAATTTACTATCTGTGTGACCTTGGGTAAGTTACCTATGTGTCTGAGCCTCAGTTTCTACATCTTACAGTATTGTCATACAGATTAAAAGAGTTAATATAAGTTCTTAATTAGGGTCTGGAATGTTGAACATATGTTATCTACTTTTTTAAACCAATAGCTTAGAGAAAATTAACTACTATCGATTCACCCCTGTCTGTCTGTCATAGGTGTATGGGAAGATGTAAATGCATTTCATCCTTCAGGAACTTACAATATAGATATAGAGATAAGATATGCACTTTGGAAGAGAAGAAAGAAAGAAAGAAAAGAAAGGTGAAAAGATAGGAAGGAAGGGAGGGAGGGAGGGAGGGAGGAAAACAAGCATCTAATAAGTGGTTAATAAACGGCTGATACTTAAAAGTAGTTTCAGTTGAAAGTAGTCGAGTTTATTTAAAAATATTAGGAAATGTAGAGACTGGAAGAATTGATACGATTAATATCATTATAGAGCAAGATATTGTGGGAGACCATGAGAGCGAGTCAGTAGGTGTAGGGATTTCAGGAAAGTAAATAAATAAGATGAAGTAAAATATATGAGCAAGAAAAGAATCAGTGATAGAAAAGACTCTAAAAATTTTGGAGCATCTGGAATCACAAAGGAGTGTGTTTGTACATTATCCCATTAACAATGTGCCACTGAAAATTATAAAATAAGGCAGGAGTAGGTGGTAGATGTGCAACTGGAACATTTCTTTAACCGAGGCACTGTGCAAATCATAGACTTATTTGTTCTCACCTCAATCCTATTAGACAGATTCCATTATTCACAGAAAAGTAAACAAAAGCTCAACAACTAAATCACTTGCTCTAGGTCTTAACAACTAGGTAAGAAATAGGGTTTAGCTTTATGCTAATGTCTGTCTGAGTATCACACACACAAATGTTTTCCACAATATTGCAAAATTTATATTTTTAAAAAAATTATTTTAAAGACTGTGTGCTGAGTAATTTTGAAAAGGGAGAACCAATAGAAATGGAGGGGATAAAGATACCATTTTAAGAGTTTAAAATATGAAGTGATAAGCACTTAAACTAGGGTAATAGTGATGAGTACCATGGTACAATGGGAAGACAACTAAATTGGGCATACAGAATCATAAATGCTGGTTGTGAAAATAGATGACCTTTAGGGTTTATTTGCGATTAATGGTTTGATTCTTTAGGCTGAAAAGGGAAGAAAAATTCAGTACTATTTTCAAAGGTCCATCAAGGATAAGGAAGAAATCACACACAAACAGTTACAGTTCTCCATTAATAATTACTTTCTTCTCAGGAAGAGTACTTCACAGATTACCATGTTCTGTAACATATATCACTACTTTGATTTATACCAAAGCCCTTAGGTAAAGAGATTACTGTATCCATTTTATAGGAAAAGAAATTAAGGCTTCTAAATATTAAGTAATGACTGAAGAAATAATACAATCCAGGTTTTCTGACATGAGTTATGGTCTTCCCACTCTTCAAGTTGCCTCTACTACTTAACAAATTGTGCTGCTGTTTACCATGTGGTGTTATAGAATCCAATGATTCTATAACTGGAGAAGTGAAATTATTTATCTGGATACATCCAATCTCCTTAAGTGTCTGCTGAACACATATTATTAACCTACTCCTCCTTGTGGTAACAGTTTTTTTGTTAATATGTACTCTACACTTCTTGGCAAAGAATTACAATATTTCTCTTACACTTTTTGTCCAAAGAAGTCTCAGACTGACTCCACCAATTAAATCTAAAACATCTATTGCGTTTTCCAGTATATAATGGAGTCCATCGAACTGGACTGCTTCAAAATAAAATTTGAGAACGGAAATCTAAATGTCTCCCAATGAAGACTATAGAAAATGAAATCAGGAAAATATATTTTTTATCTTTCCATTCTTCATATCAAATGCAGTGCCAGCATAAGTACTTAAAAATCCATTGACTCTGTTGAACTAGGGATCTACTGTCTCCTCATGGGCCCAGAGCTTGCACTAAACTGCATTATTCTTGGGCCTATCTTTGGCTGCCATCTTGTCCAGTATTAGCTTTGAGAAGTCAATTATGGATCTTAGTGCCCTTTACTGTTATTTTGTTTGCTCCAATAAATATTATTTAACCATCTTCGACTAGTTGTTGGCTACCTTCTTCTCACAAGCATAGTTTTCCATTTTGCAAAATCTTACTTTCAGATCATGTCCCAGTGAGATGTTCCACCAGTCTCTGTAGACAACTGAAATTCGCCTTCCTATTACCCAACCAATTGTTCACATATACCAATTTAATTTCATTCCTAATATTCTGATCAGGTAATCTCAAGAATACCTCCATTTTGGAAACAAAGAACATAAACCCCCTATTTAAGAAGGAGAAAGAGGAATTCAGAACTATGAGTCTCTCACAAAGAACAGAATCAGCTTTAACTAAAAAGAAATTATGAAACAGCCACCTGCACCAAAATTCTTTATTCATTCAAGAACTGTGTTGCAAAATTTCTTTCTTTGTGCTGATAAGTAAGGATGCAGAACACTTACAAAGCAGGGTGAAAAAGAAAGAACTTATTTGCTAAGTTGAGGTGAAGGTATCAAGTGAGATTGGATTTGACTGTGTTCTGTTTTATATCACAAGTTACACATCCTCATTTTACTTTATGATATTCAACAAAATAAGGTAAGAGATAAGAAATCTCTTGGCAAACTGTTTTACTAGAGTCTGTTTACCCACCTAAAATATTTGTATATACTTCAAGGTTTGTGAAGCATGTTTAGATAATTACTTGAAGGCACAAAATATTACTTCTTCCCAGAGATCTTCTTTAGTCACTCCAGAAAACTGCAACAATCCTACCCAGATACTCCTTATCACTCACTGGTTTTTTCTAGCCAATCACTTATCACCCACTAATCTATTACTTCTTATTCAGGTAAAATCCATGAGGTCAGAGACTTTTTTTGTTCTCTGGTATATCTCCAAAAAGAATGCCTGGCCCATAATAAGGTACTTAATAAAACATTTGTCAAATAAGTAATATAATGTTAACATGAACTACATTTCTAAAACTGAGTTTTGGGGGGCCAAATTCTTATGTCTTAGATATTCTGGATCCCATACTCTAGTTTTTGATGTTGTTCTAAAAATTTTTTTAAAGTTTGGATATTAGAACAGATAGATATTCAAAAACAAATAATGTAAAAGAATTTTCTGCCTGTAAATGCTATTCACAGCACTTTGTTTACTTCTGCTTTTGCAACTATCTGAATAGATTTCTTTATTTTTTCTTTTCTTTTTTCTTCTTTCCCTCTCTTCCTCTTTCCTTCCTTCTTTCCTTTGTATTTGGGCTTTTTAAAAAAAAGTGTCTGATACTTCTACTTGAATATGAACTATATGAAGACTGGGACATAGTCTACCTCATTCAACTTGTAATACCAGTGACTAGCAGAATGCCTGACACACAGGAGGCATTCGATACATTTTTAAATTAATTGTTTTATAATGAAGGAATTGGGTTTTATTTTTTAAGATTTTTCTTTTATTGAAGTATAGTTGATTTACAATGTTGTGTTAGTTTCCGGTGTTATAATGAAGGAACTGTACATCCAAGTTTCAATACTACATTTTTGTTGTTTCTTTAAGAACCAAAAAAGAAACACTAAAAAAGAAATAACATACTTTACTTGAGCATCTCTATACTAAAACAAAATGCTAAAGTTAAAAAATCCTGGGATATAACCCTTCCTGTATATAAGCAATTGCATTTCTGCATTATTTGCTCTTTAATTTTTTTTGCTCTCTTAATATTTAGAGAAATTAAAGGCCATCAGAAGCACTGAGGGCTCAAGCAACTCCTCCATATCTCCTCAGATTGTCTAAACACACAGATCTCTTGTTATGTGCTTCATAAAACTCATTTTTTATAGTACTCAAAAAAGTCAATGGGATGGATGAATCCATGATATTCCATAAAAGAATTAAGAAAATCCTCTGGTGAATACATGTCACAAAGTAATACCCATATAAAGCTCACTCCCGAAGGAAAAAAATATTGGAAAAAAAATTTTAATTTTCTGTGTAATTTATGAAAAAAAATATAACCTGACCTCAACGTGTGTTGATACAGCAAGACTGTTTTGCCTGTATCTTCTCCAGAGGATGGTTTGTGCTCCTGAGATACTCAATAATTACACAGGCTGGCTTGATAGTGATGGTCATTAAGCACAATGGAGAAAGTTAAAGGTTCGCCATTAGTAAAGACTTTTTTGGCCTTAAGTTTGGGACATAAACTAGGCTGTTTTAATGTTTACTGTGCATTTGTTCTATGCAATTGTAGGAAGTGGACTGTGTAAATTAACAGATAGGTAGAAGAGTGTCACAAGGCAAGCAAACCTTTTCATGAATCTTCACTATAAGCCACCATTTTAATGAACAAGGTTCATACACATTCTAATTGGCCATCACTTCTTCCCAGTTTGATCATTTGACTCAGCAAATACATGAATGTTTTCTGTCATATAATATCTTAAATATTTTAAAAAACATAAAAGGACATATTATTCTATGGATAACCGATAACTAATATTTATTAAATCCAAGAAAAAATACTTGATATTCCATACTGCTTACCATAAGGAAGGAGACATGAAAGAGAAAATCCTTTAAATCAATAATTCCACAAAATTTCTTTTTGAGATAGTTTCCTATTTATGTATTGTATTTTATTTGTGAGATGGTTTAGTTCAGTTTGTTTTGTCTCTTAAAGCAATTTCCTCCCAAAGACTCTGAGGAATCCTCCTGAAAAATTATGTATAAGTAAAAATACTGACAAATAGATTGGAACATGAACACCTACATTGCTTTGCCAGAAAGCATAATACGTGCTTTCTGCCCTTCAAGATTTAGCAAGCTAGTTCAGGAAATAGAAATTATTCATATGAAACAATGAGACTTAACATAAAATATAAAAGTGACGGCTAAATTGTATAGTAGAAAAAACAAGGGCTACACCAACTGAGGAACTAGAAATCACTGTGGGCAAGAATGATTGGAGAAGGAAAACTTCGCAGGTGGTGCAGAGCTTGATGGTGATGCAATATTTAATGAGATGAGAAGACACTACAGATGAAGAAAATAACACCAGATGTTACGGTCAGTCATTTTCACCTTGAGCTAAGCTTATTAAATTAGTAAATCAAAGTAACAGATGATGTTCCTTGTCTATGGCACGTATGTATCTTACATAGTGTCTACATTCATGGAAAACCCACTTCAACATAATATTTGCATGGGAGAGGAAAAGCCAACTGAATACTCATTCATTCACTCATTCATCCAGTAGGTACTTATTGTGTGCCAACTACATGACAGTTACTGATCTAACCAGTAAATGAAAAATGTTCCCTGCCCTAATGGAGCTTACTTTCTAGTGGGAGAAGACAGATCAAAAGTAACAGGCATAATAAATACGTAAATTGCATATGATAATGGAAGATATACTAAACTCTAAAGCAGACTAAGGGAAATGAGAAACACCAGAGGTGGCAGTGAAGGGTTGTAGGGTTACAGTTTAAAACTAGAGGGTGAGACACATAAAAAAGATGATACTTGGGCAGAGACCTGAAGGAGGTAAAGGAATTATAGGATTATATATGGGAAAATTGTTTTAAGCAGAGGGAACAGTAAGTGCAAAGCCTTAAGGTGGGAGTGTGCCTAGCACGTTTTAGGAACAGTAAGGAGGCACTGCATTTAGAATAGCATGAATGATGGGGAAAGTGGTAGGAGATGACATCAGAAAAACAATGGGGGCCAGTTCATATAAGGCCATGTTAAGCCATTATAAAGACTTTGGCTTTTCCTCTAAGTAATTTGGGGACACACTGCAGGATTTCAAGGAGAGGACTGAGAATTTTATTGACATTTGGCTTCTGTGTTGAGAATATATCCGAAGAAGGGAAGAAGCAGATCAAGTATCGCGACAGCAATCCAGAAATGACCATGATATAGACTGGTGTGCTACCGGTATATGTAGTAAGAAGCAGTCACCATCTGGATCTACTGTGAAGGTCAAGCCAACAGAATGTGAACTGTATGACGTGGAGCAATACGGAATGAGAAATGAAGACTGACTCTAAAGTACTTGTTCCGAATAACTGGAAGGGTGTGGGTAGAACCAGCTTTGAGGGGAATATCAGCTGTACATCTTACGGGTGTTCTAAATTTCGAGTGTCTATTAGTCATCCAAGTGAGAATACTAAGTAAGGAATTAGATGAACAAATCTGGAATTTGGGGGAGAAGCTGGGAACAGAGCTAGCAATTAGCCAGGTGTCAGCAATAATACAGTATTTAAAATCATAGTACTGTATGAAGTGACCAAGGAGGTGAGCTGAGAAGATGACCAAGGAATAAGCCTGGCTTCCTCCATCATTAAGAGTTCTACAAGAAGAGACAAAATCAGCAAAGACAACTGAAGAGGAGCAACCAATGAATCTGGAAGGAAACCAGGAGATGGTGGTTTCTGGAAGACAAGGGAAGACATTATATTAGAGAGGTGGTGGATCATCTGTTGCAGGAAGGTCAAGGTAAATTAAGGACTGAGAACTGGATTGGATTTAGCCATGTGGAGGTCATTGGAATCCTTGGTAAGAACAGTTTAGTTGGAGTGGTAGTTCTACAAACCGGGTTGGATTGGGTCTAAGAGAAGTGGGAGGAGAGCAAGTATAGACAACTCCTGTGTTACTGCAAAGGAAAGAAAAGAAAGCAGGAGGAGCTGAGGGATGGCATGCAGAAATATTAAGATTATTATTAAGATTAGAATTGGGTTATTAGTATTATTATTACTATTATTAGAAGTATTGCTAGGATACAAAAATTATTGTTAGGAAGGCTAATAAGTATTTCATAAGCAGTTTCTCTGTTTCTTTTATTGTCCTAAGCATATACATGTATGTGTGTATATGTATGTATATGTGTATGTGTGGAAATGTATGTGTGCGTGTATAATAAATTGTTACAACCACTCTATGAAATAGGCACTACTATTAGCCCATTTTACAGGTGAGGGAAGTGAGACAGACATGCAGAGGTCCTGTATACTCAAACAGGTAGAAAATGGCAGAGCCAGGATTCAACCCAACTAATTTGGCTCCAGAATTTGTATGCTTAAAACTATACCACCCAGGGACTTCCCTGGTGGCACAGTGGTAAAGTATCCACTTGCCAATGCAGGGGACACGGGTTCGAGCCCTGGTCCAGGAAGATCCCACATGCCGCGGAGCAAGTAAGCCCGTGTGCCCCAACTACTGAGCCTGCGCTCTAGGGCCCACGAGCCACAACTACTGAGCCCGCGTGCCACAACTACTGAAGCCCACGTGCGTAGAGCCCAGGCTCCACAACAAGAGAAGCCACCACAATGAGAAGCCCGCGCACCACAATGAAGAGTAGCCCCTGGCCGCCGCAACTAGAGAAAGCCTGTGCGCAGCAATGAAGACCCAATGCAGCCAAAAAAAAAAAAAAAAAACTATACCACCCAAATAATTAATACAAACGAGGTATCAGAAAAGATACTTAAACTACTTAGGATATCAAATTATTCTCAGTGCCTGAATTATTAAAACAGGTGTTTATAAAACTCCTTTGATATATATATTATCTATTAAAAATCCTCTAAGAAATACTGCAAAGGAGTTCACACAGTATAAATGGTTAACCTGAGCCTCTTTATATATTTACAAGAAGCAAAATTCTGCCTCTTTCAGAATGTTCGTGGATTTAGAATGTGCTTCCAACAAGGTAGTCTAAATGAGGTTGTACTACACAACACAATGCAAATTAAAATTTGATATATGAAGAAAAACTCTCCTAAAAATAAAACTTTTAAAAAAGCATTTAAAAAGGAAATGTTCCTGCACATGACTACGTAATTGAATGCTCTCTTCATAATTCAGTATAATTACAATTTCTTGTTTACTCAGTACAACTTCCACTAAGACAAATGTAACCTACTCTGGGGCCTCCTGAGCTACTTACCCTCCAGTCCAAAGTCTGGCTGTTGAAAAGATCTGTTTCTAAGTAGGTCATCCTCTGCCTTAAACCTCTTAACCGGCCTTTTTTCCTGCCTCAGACTCCCAACTCCTTATGATTATCTTCGGGGCCCTGGTTACCTCATCCCTGCCTGTAGCGTTGCTTTGATTCTTGCCCCAGTTTTCCGGGCTTAACTTCTAAATAGCGCCTTTATCACCTTCCTCCACTCCGGTCTCACGCTGCCCCTGTGCCTCATTCAACAATTTCCTTTGACGTCTTTCTTGAAAAATTCTATTTTCTTTGACATCTCTCTTGAAAAATCTTTTTATTAGGAGAGTTGTCTGGGGTTAGGAGGTAGGGGGGAGAAAGGGAGAAAAGAACACAGGCACAGAATATTTGCAAAAAGGACAGAGACTCCGTAGTATTCTCGTATTCTCATCTCCACAACTCCTCACTTAGCAGCCACCTCACTCTTCATCCAGGACTTTGCGTGCCTCTCCCTCAGCCAGTGACCCTTCACACACCGATGTGAACTGAACGTGCCATCAGTGTGGCTTTTCTGGCTTCACCACATCATCTAGCTTTTTAACCCATCATTCAGAGTACCAGAAGCTCTTCAAAGGAGAAGAAATGTAATGGCATAATAGAACCGCCTTTCTCCTTTATTTTTCCGTCCAGATTTTACCGTCAAAGTGGGAAGAAGTTATCATAGCAACAAAAGCAGACTTAACTGACAGCAAAGGACATGGAAAAATGCTATCAAGGCAATCAGTCATTGTCTTTTTAATGCAGTCACTTGATTTTCCACACCCAGGCCTACCAACACAGTTAAGGAAGAATACTTCCAAGCATAAAGTAAAATAGTTGTATGCCTCCTCTAGGGTGTTTTTCTTTTTTTAATTATGAAAAAGAAAAAAACCTAAAATTAAATGGAGGACAAATGAATGTGACAAATATTCTTTTAAAGGAGTATGTTTGACAGAGTAATTGTATACAATTAAAAGCTCTGAAGTTCGTGATCCTATTTTGAGACCCCCTTAATATGGGAATATCATTATTATATCAGTCACCTACTAGTTTATCACTAATACACCAATTAATCTTTCTAGTGGTGAGCATTCTTATTATCTGAGTCACTTCCTCCTTGCTGTCATTTCACCAACCCTTAAATTGATCTCTGTGGCCCTAAGATCAATTACACTTAAACCAATGTCTAAAGCCTGGCACATTCATTAATTAGAGTCAAATTTACACTTCTGTAATTGAGACTAATTATTTGTTTGGTTTAAGTAAGTTGCTAGGCATTCATTAAAGCCATCGGTTGTAGGCAGTGAATGAACATGGTTTAAAAATCTATATATACATTAAAACCTCAGGCCTGGGACTTCACAAAAAAGGAAATCTTTCTGAACTGACACCTATAAATAAATCTTAGGATCTTACTCAGGTTATTGCATGGATGTAAAAGAATGAAAACTATGACATGACTTAACATTGCCTTAACATAAGAATCACACAACACAGTTCAACACGTTTAATTCATTATCCGAGAAGTTGGAAAATATCATTAGTTTTTTTCTTTGTTTATTTTGTTGCCAGAGCTGCACCAGGTCTTTGCTCAAAACCTGCCAAGCCGCAACTTTAGCAGGAGTTAACATAAATCTTTAAGATACAGTGTTAAGAAAGGAAGTTATAGGGAGAGACAAACAAACAAAAGAAAAAACAGGTGGAACTAGCTGGGACCAAGATGGTAACAAACCTGACCTCCAACAGACCCTGAGCCTCATTATTCGCTGATTTTACTACATTAGCACATTAAATGACAAACATCTACCAGTGGCGATGACCAGACATTAAGGACCAAAAAAGGATAAAAAGAGGGTGGTACCCCACTCCTTTGAAAAGCCCTGCCCGTCCGTGGTAGACTAATGCATATACCTCCCCATCATTAGCCTCACTCCTCCTCCCTTTGTCTTTACTCTTTAAAATCAAGTCCCTCTCGTTACATGGGCAAGCAGTTGATCTGTAAACTAAGTTCCCCTTCTCCATTCTTTGGCCACTGAATAAAGCTTGCACTGCACTGATCTCAGCTTCGGTTTCGTTACTTGGCTGTTCCAACCCTAACAGAAGAAAGACCCTTCCCCACCAAGGCAGAGAGCCTCGACCCGGATAGGGCTCAAGCAGGGTCCATACGACTTAATTCGGTAACAATTTTACTTATTCAGTAGTTTTGTCAAAAAGACACAGTTACTGAATAAATATATTTAATGTATGTCAGACAACACTGCAGAAAATACAGCCCAAAATTCTATTTAAATAGTCATTGTTCTGAAGCACTTCTCCTCTGAACATATGACAGTTACATACCCAGTAATAAAAAGGGAAAGAGGGCTTCTCTGGTGGCGCAGTGGTTGAGAGTCCGCCTGCCGATGCAGGGGACACGGGTTCGTGCCCCGGTCCGGGAAGATCCCACATGCCGCGGAGCGGCTGGGCCCGTGAGCCATGGCCGCTGAGCCTGCGCGTCCGGAGCCTGTGCTCCACAACGGGAGAGGCCACAGCAGTGAGAGGCCCGCGTACCGCAAAAGAAAAAATAAATAAAAAATAAATAAAAAGGGAAAGAAATCATAATGTAAAAGTGAAAAAAGGTTTTAGAGCACTTTCTCACTGTACGCAATGCTGTATGTATAAGAGACACCTATGTTCAAGAACTGATACTTCAGGTCATTCAAACTACTGAGGCCAACATACATGCTGATTAAGTTAAACGGGGAAATTTCCAGTGATAAAAATTTTCATTATTATACTACGATCTTAAAGTTCTCGAAGGAATAGCTGAGACAGCAACACAAACCTCAGCAAATGGATAAGCTTTCCAAAATAGCAGTGTTTTACTACCTTTACAAATGCCACAACAAATATAAAACGAATTTTTTTAAAAAATCATAATTGAAACAAATAAGGAAAATCCCCTATAAGAAACTATCATAAAACAATTTCAAGTCTGGTAGTGCAGTTTTTTAAGAGAAATATTAACTAAAATAGAATGATACTTAAGCATAAAAGTTTGCCATAGGATTTGACCTGTATTAAAAATAGAATACTACCTCACGTATACTTAAAATCTATTTTAAAATGACTAAGATTTTATTCTCACAAAGATACAGGCCCTTATTTTAAATTTAACTTTTCCCTTTTCCTTTCAGAATCTAATATTTTAAAATTATATTCCATAAACTTTTAGACTAAATTTACTCAAGACAATCATTGAAAATATAAAGTACTAAGATGTGCTACTACTGCAGTCAGTACGTGACTTTCATACGTTCAACTTTCACACAGCCCATCCTCTTGAACATCCTCTCAACCTAAAATGACCATGCATGTGCCAAATTTAGACTTCCATACATCAGCTGAAGAACAAATATTCCAAGCCATGGCTTGCAAGCCCCACTTACCCACAAACAATTCCATTGCTAGTGTTGACATTTTCACTTGGAAAGTGGTGATTTCCAGTTACCTGAATGTTTTATTTCAGTGGTTTTCAAACTGTGACCTACTGAACGTTGGAATTACCTCTTGGAATGGAGAGAGAGCTGAGCTAGAGGCTCCCAAACCATATTTTAACAAGATTATACCCCCCCCCCCCGGCCACTTTACCTGTGAAACTTATTGTGATTCTTGTAAAGACTTCCTTTGAGGAAATGATTCCACTGCCTAAAAAAGGAAGAAAGAAATAAAGAAAAGAGAGGGAGAAGAGGGAGAGAAAGAAGGGAGGAAGGGAGGGAGGAAAAAAAGATAAGCAGGGAAGGGAGGGTTTATAGGGACATCGTTGGTTTATGTGTATTATTCTTTTATAAAGTTAGTAAGAAAATGACAAGTGTACCAGCAATAAAATGCATGCCTTATAAACTTAGTATAATTCATTCACTGATTAAGTTAGCAATTATTTATTAAACTGTACTAGGTGCCAGGCACTGTGCTATGCTCAGACAAAATGATGAGGCCTGGCAAGTCCTTGGTCTCTACAAGACAGTCAGATATCCAACATCAAAATCAGATAGCAACTAACAAAGTCAGAGAGTTTCTGTATCTCCCAGCAAGATTTTGAAAGCAGCACTTACTAATGGGGAACTTTCAAATATACATTTGGGGACTTCCCTGGTGGCACAGTGGTTAAGAATCCACCTGCCAATGCAGGGGACACGGGTTTGAGTCCTGGTCTGGGAAGATCCCACATGCTGCAGAGCAACTAAGCCCGTGTGCCACAACTACTGAGCCTGCGCTCTAAAGCCCGCGAGCCACAACTACTGCAGCCTGCGTGCCTAGAGCCCGTGCTCCACAACAAGAGAAGACACCGCAATGAGAAGACCGCACACCGCAACAAAGAGTAGCCCCCGCTCGCCGCAACTAGAGAAAGCCCAAGGCAGCCAATAAATAAAGTTATCTTAAAAAACCCATACATTTGTTGGAGCCACATGAACCTAGATCAAATCCATAGCAGTCCATAACAAAGTAAACATAACTGATGCCAAATCAAAAAAGAAAAATCTTAGTCTCAAAAACAAATTCTTATTACCTTCTGATTACTTTCATCCACACTACTTCACCCTGCAATCATTCCTTCTTCTGTTCTTCTACGTTGTTTATTCTTACCTATTATATAAAAATTATCCCTTTGTCTATCTCCCTGGCTGGCATGGAAACTCCTCAAGAGAAGGGGACTATGGACAGTTCCCCACTTAAAATGGTAAGACTTATAATTTTTTGACTTCACAATGGTGCAAAAGTAATATGAATTCAGTAGAAACCGTACTTCAAATCTGGAATTTTGATCTTTTCCCAGGCTAGTGATATGCAGTAAGATACTCTCTCATAACGCTGGGCAGTGGCATCGAGCTACAGCTCCCAGTCAGCCGTACAACCACCAGAGGAAACAACTGATACACTTACAACCATTCTGGGTTGTTGTTTTTTTTACTTTCAGTATAGCATTCAAAAAAATTACATGAGATATTCAACACTTTACCATAAGACAGGCTTTGTGTTAGATTATTTTGCCCAACTACAGGCATTTTCAACATGATACTTTCAACATAAAATGGGTTTATTGGGATGTAACCCCATCGTAAGTAGAGGAAGATCTGTATATTTCATTCATATGTGCATGCCGCACTGTGCATCACATTATCAGCTCTCAATAAATACCTGAAGGACATACAAGTAAACATACAGTTTACAATAATCCAAGTCTCGGAAGGGGATGTGGCAAACTGGCAAAATAAAATTCACAAAATGGAGTCAAGGAATCTTCCAAAACCCCAATTCTTCCCCAAGAGATTCTGTTAAAGGAGTCACATACCAAGGAGAGTAATTCTTCTGTCCTACCGGGTAACCCCCCTCCCAACACTCCACTCAAGTAAGACATAAATTGATCAAAGTATGTGATTCTCAACAAAGCTGTGGATATGAAGGGGTCAGATAAGCGAGGGCTGATTAAGGTTTATCACATTTCCTTAATTGAGGAAGACTCAGAGAAAGAAGCTATCCTATTCTGTGGTGGATACAGTGGTGGGCAGCCCAGATCTCCCCTCACTGAAGGACTTGGCGTCCCAGCAGCTGGGAGTGCTAGCAGCACCAGATTCAGCTGTCAGCCCCTTCAGGATTTACCCCAGCTTCGGAAAGCTGCCTCCACAGGGTGGGCCATATCCAATAACTGATCAATCCACCGTACAAAGGTTGGTCATCTTGGCACTGCTCGGGATAACCCTGAAGGGTCATTATAGCTCTAGTGCTTCCTGTGGGTTTGGCTAAGGGAGTCTTTGGGCCTTTTAGCCTTTCTTGTTATCTTCTTCTCACCACTGTTGCTTCCTTCCCCACCCTCCAACCTAGTTTTGATCACAAAGATACTTTTTAATCAATATTCTATACAGTAAACTCCTACTTAGAGTCTGCCCTCTGGGGAACACAACCTATATCACATATCATTTATATAGATGAACACATATTACATATTTCTTATCACAGAGTATGGGTTCAATTATTCATAAAATCATTTTTTATCTTCAGGAAGACCCAGGTTAACAATTCTTCAGAGGCAAAATTTCAAATTGTTCCAACTACTATTAATTAAAATAGACACCAGTATTAACCACAGAAGAGCCCTGCCGCTACGTACTCACTGATTATCAACCCTGTCCTTGGTACTTTTATACACAGGAACTTAAGCTTGGTGCATCTCCTCTGAGTCGAGAGTTCAAGATCTTCACATACAGGGAGAAAGTGAGTCCCTCATTGCTCTGGTCTATCTGGCCATGCTGTACACTGAACTTACACACATCTGGTATGCCATCTAGTTGTTTATTCTGATTGGAAGCCATACCACCTGGTAAATATTCTGTATATAATTCATCCCTGGTTATATGTTACTCCAACTAAGGGGGAAATCATATCACATTTAATTAAAAACATAACTCACAAAACCTACCACATTCACTATATCTATTATTTTAAGAATGTTCAACATAATATCAAGAGAGTTTCATTTTGAGTGAATATTTCAAGGACCTAATATCTCTTTGCAGGGACCATTTTCATTCCTATATTCTAACCTAAAAAATAAGTTATCTTCTAAAAATCAGATGAGCTTAGCTAGCTTCCCATTTTCAGGGAATTTTCTACAACACCTTTAATTGGTCAACTATATCTAGAATATGAAAGTGTTTCCAATCCTCATTAATCATTGGGTAAAACTTCTTTGAACTCAGCCATTTCCTCAGCATCTTGGCATTAGACAACTTCCTTGTTTATATAGTATTATTATTAAGATCCCTTTATCTTCAATAATTCATCATAAGTCAATCCCTTTGGTTCTTCAATAATTTGTGTTGTTTCTATGTTTTCCTCTGAATGCTTTTATACTCCTCTATATTTCATAAGAGCATGTATAACCTAATTTAATGAACTCTTCAAACAGATCTACTCTGTTCCCTTCATGTACTAATTCTGGAATCCTACCTAAAAAACCTATTAATTTTGTACTCAGCTGGCACTCCCTTGGCTATTACATAATCATAATAGAACCAAACCATTCCCAATGGAAATTATATATATATTTATATATATATATATATACACACACACACGTACATATACACACATCTGAATTTATATATATGTAAAATCTAAATTTATAAAATTAATATGTTTCTGATATTTAATAAATATACACTCCCCAAAGCATTTTGGTCAGTCTGAGAAACTATTGGCTAACTGCAAAATGAAAGTCAGTTATTTTACATTTGCACAAATTAAACCTTAGAAATGATATAATTATAGTCATTATAGTAGCATGCAAAACATCTGAGATGAGCAAATTAGAATATCTAATAAGGTGACTAGATTGGGCTATAAAGTGCTAAGGTTAAAAAAATTCAAAACATTAAAAAGAAGACATGAACGCTTCCTCAATGCCTACTCAGGGAAAAAGATTTTTAGAGAAGCAAATATCCAAATATTTATAATAGCTATAATTTCTAAAAGGAGATCAACATAATGCAGTATGGAGGGGCATGATTCCTGAGGATATGAATGAATTTACTACTTAAGTTGTTTGCATCTCAGCTTATTCATCTATAAAATGGGTTTATTCATTGTGTGAATTAAAAAGGGTTTTAAAATAAAGAAGTGCAGCATAGGAAGGTTCCAATAAACACATACTATACAATATTTTTGGAAAATATAAATGTGGAGATACTGTATTTATATTTACTTTTCTACAAATATTACAGAATACCATTTGCTAAGGTTCTACCATGTGCTTTGAAATTTGAGGAGGCGCCTTCTTAATTCCTTAGAATATAACAAAGTCATACAGTTTCCCTTTCATGAAGGGTGGAATGCTCTTTCTTCTGAATAAAAAAGTTCTTTTAGAGATGCCTTCATTGTAAACACAGTTTGAATTTCCTAAATGAGGAGCCTACATCTCTGGACTGCATGTTGAGTTGTGCGTTGGTGAGCAGCTGGTATCTGCAAAGAATAAACTTTCCTCCCTCCCTCTCTGAACAGAGGCACTGCCAGGACAAAAGTTATACAGGACTTTGGATTTGTGGACATTTCTATACATTATAGAATAATATTCAACAATAGCCTACAGTGTTATCTGCGTTTACCAAAACAGTATAATTCTCATGCAATAGGAAATTTATCATAATAATCTCATATACATTGTAATGAAGATCATTTCCTTTATTAAGGGATTAGGGGAAATAAAGAAAAAAGAAAACTTATTATTGGTCCTCTAAATAATCCATAAGATAATAAAACTGAGGATATTAAGCCTTCTGGTCATGATACTACTATTTTCATGAGGAGGTGAGCTAGGTGTATTTGCAATCAGAGTCCTCCATTTTTGCAATATATCTAGGTGAAGCAGTACGGAACAGTGTTTAAGCATGTGGGCTGTAGAGCCCTGGTTCAAATCACACCCTGTCACTGACCAATTTTAGGAGCAAATTACTTACTCCTCTCTCAGCTTCCTCATTTGTAAACTGGGGGAAATAACAGCATTACATCACAGGAACACTATGAGGATGACAAGACTTAGTTCATATCTGCAGAGCACATGGAGCTTTGTCTGGGCATGGTAGCACTAGGTAAGCATCACTTACCTGCTAAGCAGTAAAATTTGTTAAAATACTACTTAAATTTCAGTTTACAGTTCTAGTTACTGTGAATGAGTTTTATAAAGTTTTAAACCCATCACAATGCCCTCACATAGTAGGCACTACAACAATACTGGTTGAATGAATGAACACCACCCCCAGAGGAAGGTTTATGTTTGAATTTCAAGCATCACAGTTTCTATCTGAAGCAAATGAGACACAAACACTTTTGTGTGGTGATACTAATAATCAAGTAATGCATGTTATTAAATAGAACCAAATTATTATCCTCGATTCTCCCTTGCCCCAACTGACTTCTTGAGCATAATATAATTATGCACCCTCTGTTAAAACTTTGGCGTCATCTCAGACCCCATTTTACACATGAGGAAAGTAAAACTCATTGATCACACATACCATGGTCCTATCCTCAGCAGAATGATCACTAAAATTGTTTAGTCTGATTCAAATGCACTCTACAAAATTCATAATTCTTCCCAGTGTTTCTAATGATGAAGCAAAATACTTATCTGAAACTATTATTAACCATGTTTTCTCAACAATTTATAAAAAAAGAAATGAGTCAATCATAATAGTCATGAGCATTAACTATCATCTCACTGATAAAAATAACTTTTAAAAGTAAGCATGGACCTCAAAGAAAATTATCGTCTGACACAGAAAGAATCTCTCGCTTTTTTTCTTCCACCTAACTACACGATGCTTTTCTGAATTTAACAAAAAATGCATAAATGGTCTCAATTTTTTAAATGTGCTTTTAAAACTGTCATAAAGGAGACTGCCAGAGTATTCCCTCAAGAGGCCTATACCACCATACAGACTATTTCATAACGCCAACACAGCTTACTTTTGCTCATGATTTATTCTTCGAATAATCCATCCCACTACTCTATCTTGCTAATTACCCTCATGTTAACATTTTCACTGCAGGACTGGGAATTTTCTGATCCTATGACTGCGACGGTAATAAAAATCAGGGTCTTGTAAGATTTTCCAAACTTTCAAAATGTATGTGAAAATTATTCTCAACAAGAAAGATGTGCACATGTGAGCAAGTTAGTTATATCTTGGAGACAGCCATCAGCAGCTGGGTAGGTTGGACAAGAAAATTCAAATGGGTTTCTTTCAACTCTTCATAAATATGCATCTTACATGGCAGAGAGGTTTAAAAAAAGAAAATAAAGGAAAATAAAAGATAATGATTCCAGGTGGAGGGATTTTTTTAATTACAAATGAATATATTTAAAGAGTTTAGGGGCAAAGAAGATCACAAATTACTTGGGAATTATTTGAGAGTTATTATTTGCATTTTTCTTCAAGAATTTCTTTTTCACCATATTTTCAAGTAGTATGTGTTCACCCAATAGGAAAAAAAAATCCCATGAGCAAAATCACGTAACAAACTTGAAACAAAAAAAATTACTTCTGATGTTACATTCTCTCTTGATTTTCACAAGCAAAGTAGACTAAAAATTACTCCCTCCCTCTCACATGTATGCTGGGAGGAGATCTCGCAAGCTGTCCTGACCTTCAATCTGCTCCACCTGGCAGCAACGAGATGTAACACCTTTCTGCTGTTCAAAGAGAAATAAGCTGGCGAAACTGAACTGCCTCTCCTTTCTGTTCCCTCAAGAAGCTAATAATCAATACAAAGTTTACTGAAGAGCATCTATGAGTCTGTTTCTGCTTAATGAACAGTATAAATGGGCAGTATTGATGAAGAAACTTAGATTTGGGGGACCATTTATAATATTTTTATAAAAGAAAAATCTAAAGTTTACATGAAATAAAAAAATCTATTTTCATCCATACCACTATTTTTATTTTCAGCTATTACTTCAAGTGTATAGCCCTTAGCTCCCCAACTAGAAGACATACTTGAAACCAAAGCCCAATCTAATATTCTTCATATTATTTGCAAGTCTTACAATACCTAATAATGATGATGATCATATAATTATTTTCCACTGAAGCTTTTCCATGAGGCAGGTCCAGAGCTGAGCTCTCTTCATTTTCATTATCTTATTAATTTCTAAGAACCCTATGTATTAAATATTAGTATCTTTATGTGATATATGAGAATAGTGAGCCAAAGAGAAAAATCAGGCATGAGGGTTCATACTAAGTAGATGTACCTTTGTTAAATCTGATTCAGAGCCTCTGTTCAAAGCCACCACATCAACATTTCCCAAATTCCTGTGAGCATATAGCCCTCTCTGTGAAAAAGCATATTTGAAATTATGTCTGATCTCCCCCCACGCAAAAAAAATAAAAAGGGAAAGGAAATTTTGGTTTTTATGAAACACACACAGCTATTTGAAGACTGTTTTGTTTTCTGCAAACAATAGTGGGAAAAGATTCTCATCCTTGGTCCAAGAACCTTCCTGAAATTTAGTACCTAAAACAACTCTAAAAGCCCAATTGGCTGGACCAGATAAGACTCAGATAAGTTAATTTTATGTATATTTATCTAACTATATGTGTATATTTTTTTCTCCTTGTTTGCAAAGAGCTAGTTTTTCTTTCCTTTAAACCACAAACTGCTCCAAGACAACCAGCCAGCCAGAGAAGATTCTCTTTCTTGTTTAGCCTGATAAAAATGGGAGATGCTACATTCATAATACTTATAACATTCCAATAAATCATGATTTGCCAACATACAATATGCCTAAGTTGCAGGAAAATTTTGTCTCTTACATTTATTTCAGAACTTGCTATAACTTTCCCACGGCAAGAGTTTTATCCAAAAAAATTATATAAAAAGCTTTTGCCTACAAAGAAATTTCATGTGTGGATTGGCCATCTCCTGTTTATGATACTCTTTTCAACTCAAATGCATTGAAAACTCTCCAATGTTCACATAAACCCACTCATATTTCACAGCAAAAGAATTTTAAAAGACAATGAAATAAGCCCTATAGGAAATGATCAATACCTAATTTATTTTTAACTTTATAGAGTGAATTAGACACATTTAATCATTTTACTTATAAATTTTTATGAAGGATGAATACATAAAAACATTATGAGATATAAGAGAAACCAGCAAGCACCAAATAGAAGGTCATTTATAATTGCTGCAGATTTAAAGTCATGCCTTAACGCTTTTCACTGATGTATCTCAAGCACCAAAAACAGTACCAAGCATATAATAAATAAAAAGTATTTATTAAGCAAATTAAAGCAATGAATGACTTCTCTTTCTCTTCCTTGGCACTCCTGACTTGGCATTCTATTTCTAAAGAAAGAGTATTGCATAATAGTAAGGACTATTTAAATTTACTTAGTGATTTTCTTACACACAGTTTTTAATATATTTTGAAAGAAATAATGCCGTTATTTATCATATGAGTTTTTAACACTGTCAGTGAACACCAACATTTCAGGGAGTTAATTTTGGAAAATGCTGCATTAGATTATTTTGCCTCTAGATATAATGAAAACACCACTTGAAAATTCTTGAGAGAGAGTGTTTTAAAGATCACTGAGTCCCCGAATATCGCCAAAGAGGGGGAGGCAGGAAATACGTACAGTTCCAGCTGTTTCTTTACCAACTCTGAAAAAAAGCCCTTCGCTCACCACATCCCTCCTTCAATTCTCAAACCTGAGGCTCAGGTAGCAAGACTTTGTAAAGATCCATGAACAGTTTGAATAAGATGGAATGCTTATTCGCAGCTTGCAGTTGGCAGGTATATGGGAATAATCACAGGCAGGACCATGAATAATATGAGGCACATTTACAAAATATCCCCTTCTTTCCTGAAAATACAAAAATCTCAGGCATCCATACCACAAATCATTTCTCACAACTTGCTGCACCAGTGTGCAAAAAGTACTGCTGATTTTTATTAGTAGGTTTGACAGTCAGTATATTAATTCTAATTTTTCTACTTGTAAAACTGCTCATGGGGTGGGGGAAAGGTCTTACCTTACGTAAGGTTATTTCTCTGAGTAAACAAAAACTTCCACCCAAAGTCACTATATAGATATTTGCACAGTTTAGTGTGTGCATGGGTTTGTGTCTTGGTCTGAGTATCTGATTTTTAAAAGGAAGTTATTATACACAATTATAAAGATATGAGGCATTGAAGTTTCATTCAGATTAAGAGGTATAATTGCCTTTCTTGCTTTCCTTCTCCCTTTTTATAAATGTTGTCAATCTATACTCTGCCCAGCTCTCTGCATGTGCTGGGGATACAAAGATATGTGAGAGTAATTCTGTTCTTGAGTTTCACAATGAAATAATCAAATATGGAAGAAAGATAAAAGTAGCCGAAATGTTAGGAAGAAGCAAATGGCCCAGGAAGGGCCTGGTCTCTAAAGAAAGGGAGATAATGATGCAAAGTGTAAGCTGGAAAAATGAGGCCGATTTTAAAGTAGTTAAGTAGGGACAGAAAGTTAAGACTTCTCAAGTAAAACAAGAAGAAAGAATATAAAATCACTGGGAGACTACAGTATATCTTTAGTGAAGCATTTGTGAGATAATCATAAAAGTATAACACTAAAGCAATAAAATTATGTATAAATGATAACACTGACCTACTTACTTAAAATGTGTTATAATACTGTTCAGAAAGCTGTGAAAGCTCATTGAAATTCACCTTTACAACATATGTCTATTAAAATGATATTGGCATTTCCTGCTGTGTATGTTACTCAGCTTCTTGGAAGTTGAAACTTTACATCTCAATCAAGGTTCATCTTCAAATCGGTACAAATTTCTAGGGATCAGTCAGAACTTGAAACTCTCATAGACATCGTGGGGTTTTTTTGGCAGGGGGAGGAGGGGACTTTTTAATCTATTATCTGATGCAATTGACTGCTTTGCTTCTACTTTTTTGTGAGGATTGTCCTCCAACTCTGATGTGTTTCTTAAGCAAAATATTATGTATGAATTTGGGAACAGAATGCCTTTGACTCATAACTATCCTCAGTTACAGCTCATGAAAAAGGGCGTTTGTTAGAAAATGAAAAATCTGAGGCAACATAAGGAAATTCTAGATCCAATCTTTCTTCCTCTAGGTTGCCATGATTCACAACCCAACACATATTACACTTCAGGGCTTCAGATTCTTTTCCTCCCACAGAAAAACACAATATTAAGTTGCCTTTTCAAATACATATGGAGCACGGCACCAAAACTATTTCTGAAGCTAAGGTCCTTTCTTTAGAAGGTAAAATCTCTAGATCCTTATTTAATTAAAAGGCAAGTAACTAGATACATATTCAATAGAAAACTATTTTTAAATGCATTATAGAATAAGCAATTTTTAATCTCTTTGGATAACAGCCAATAATAGAGAACTCCACTCTCAGATAAATATTCTTTTTAATGATAGGCATGAAATTATATAAATGGATGGAATTACTGAATATGAGTATTCTTATATTATTTTGTTGGAAACTATATAAAGCTTTAAAATACTACTAAAAGTCTAAAACTTATAAATATGCTTTTAAAAAATAGCCTCAAAAAACATACACAGCTAATTCTATTATAATACTATGAACCGGATTCTGGTAATTATTACTCAGTTTGGGTTCTTATTATTATTCCTATTAAGTAACTTTAGACACATATTGAAGCCAAGGGTGAGAATTAGTTCAGACAGCAGAGTATGTTTGATGCACACTGCTCTTTGAGTAACAGACAAGGAGCATGGTGTCATTGGGTAAATCAAATTACTCCTCTTCTCATAAATATCCAACAGTTCTCAACCTCTATGTAACATAAAATATTAAATTTTATTATGGTGACTTCCAAGTATCTCTATGATTGCATCCTTAACTTTTGTTTGTTTTTGCAAATTAAAACAAAGCTTATTTCTCGCTCACACTGCATGTCCATCCCAGGTTGGCATGGTGCTCAGCTCTTCATAATCACTCAGGGACTTTGGTGAGATGAAAGGGAAAAAATGCCAACCCAGAATCCCATATACAGAGAAAATATCCTTTAACGACTTCTACCATCACCAGGGCAGAGAGAAATGGGGTGGGTAGCTTTCTCCAAATTATCCCCTATCTTCCCAGTGAGAACCTAGCGGGGTTCCTGGAGGAAAGGTCTGAAAAAGTGTGAGGCTCCCCGCCACCATGACTTTGGCCCAAAGGAACAGTACTCACTCATCCTAGCCCACACTCAGCCTCCAACAATTCATCAGAATTTCTCATTTAATGTTCCTTACAGGCATATATGGCCTCTGGAGGCTTCGGCCCCAGGTAAACAAATGATTCAGTCTGTCTCTCCCTGCAGGCGCCTGCCTCTCCAGGTTTTGGGATAGAAGCTGCCCTGACAACTCAGTTCTTTGATGGGCCCAAGAAAGTCATCGATGGTTTAGTTTGTCAAGCCTGTTCCTGTTTAAAGGGTAGGACTGATGACTCCTCGGATTCTTTAAATTTCCAAGCTGAAACTGGAAGTCCTCTTGGACTGCTGGTTAATTTTTAAATCACAAAACTATTATACATCTATTATAAAAAACAATAAGTAGATACTGAAAGTCCGCCTTCTTGGCCAGGCCTTTAAAGTCCCCTTACCTAGTGGTAAAGATGATTATCAATATGGTGTAAATCCATCCAGACTGGTCTTGGACTGCGTACTACTGGAGAATTCCAGGCTCAGTCTTCAGACTTCCTCTCTTCTCAATCTACCCTCTCACTCCCTTGATGGTCTCATCCAGTCCCGCAGTTTTAAATATTTTTATTTATGCTGACAAACTCTCAAATTTATATCTTCAGTCTAGACTTTGCTCCCAAATTCGGACTCATATATCCAACTGCCAGCTCTGATCTCTACTTTGACACCTAACAGAAACCTCAGATTTTCAGTTCTCCCATCCAAACCTTCCCCACCTGCATAATCACCATTTCAGTTGAAACTCCATCTTCCAGTTACTGAGGCTAAAAGCCTTGATATTATCCTTGACACTTCCCTTTCCTTTACACCCTACCATTCCATCTGTCAGAAAATCCTGCTGGCTCCACCTTCAAAAGACATCTAGAATCTGACCACCGCTCCCAATGTCCACTGCTAACACCCAAGTCTGACTTACCATCAACTCTTGCCTGGTTTGATACAACAGCCTCTTAAAAGGTCTCTTTGCTTCTAACCATGTTCCACCACTCCTTCCCCAACTTGGGTGTCTCTCAACACACCAACCAAGACTGATCCATTTAAAATATAAGATAGATCAAGTTACTCTTCTGCTCCAACTTCTGCAATGACAGTTTCACACCATGTAGAAGCCAAATCCTAACTGTGACTTGCAAGGCCCTATCTCTGTGCTATCCACCAGCCACCTGTGGCTATTAAGACGTAAAATGTGGCCAGGCCAAATTGAGACGTGCTATATAGGTGTGAAACGTGCACCATATAGCAAAGCGTTAGTACACGAAATTTAAAATATCCCATTACTATTTTTATATCGGTTACATGTTAAAACGATAATATTTTGGATAGAATACTTTGAATAAAATAAACTATTAATGTTAATTTCACATTTCTTTTTCTGTTTTTTTCAAAGCGGCTAATGAAATTTCACAATTACAGATGTGATTTGCATTTTATTTGTTTTGGATCGTCCTGCTCTATGTAATTCAGACCCTCAGGTAACTATCCAACTTCCTCTCATATATACTCTACTCTTCCCCTCCCTTCCCCCACACTGGCCATACCAGGTTTCTTGGTGTGCTTTGAACAACAGGCATGTTCCTAACTTAAGGCCTGTGTTTCAGCTGCTGTTCCCTCTACCCAGAGACCACTTTCCTTTTGTTGTTTTCAGTTATTTTTTTTCCATGAACTTTTCACCTAACATATTACATTATTTACTTATTTATGGTGTTTATTTTTTATTGTCTGTCTCCCCACCAAAATATAAGCTTCAGGAGGGCAGGGATCTTTGGTTCACTGCAGTATTCCATGTACCTGGACCAGTGCCCAGCCTATAGTTATGGTTCCGTAAGTGTTTCTCGACCTGATTAAACATAACTTTGTTTAAAAAATATTTATTCGGGCTTCCCTGGTGGCGCAGTGGTTGAAGAGTCTGCCTGCCGATGCAGGGGACGCGGGCTCATGCCCCGGTCCGGGAAGATCCCACATGCCGTGGAGCGGCTGGGCCCGTGAGCCATGGCCGCTGAACCTGCGCGTCCAGTGCTCCGCAGCGGGAGAAGCCACAACAGTGAGAGGCCCGCATACAGAAAAAAAAAAAAATTATTAATTTATTTGTTTGTGCCGGGTCTTAGTTGCAGCTTGCCGGCTCCTTAGTTGTGGTATGCGGGCTCCCCAGTTGCGGCATGCATATGGGATCTATTTCCCTGACCGGGGATCGAACCTGGGCCCCCTGCATTGGGACCGTGGAGTTTTATCCACTGCGCCACTAGGGAAGTCCCCTAGACCTAACTTTTAAATAAAATCTTATTATATATATAATTCACCAAATCACTTTTTTTCAATGAACAATAAATCACAACCATCTCTCAGTGTCAATAAAAATAGATGAGCCTCAATCCTTTAAAATACTCCATAGTATTATAAACTACAATTTAACAATTCTCTTTGTGAATGTCATTTATTCACTTTTACAAACGATACAGTGCAAGTAATTCTGGGGAATGCCTTCTATGTATGGAAAGGCTGGGTCAAAGGCCACGTATATTTTAAATTTTAAGGTGCTGCAAAATTGCTTGCCTAGAAACCTGTACCAATCTATGTTCCTACATAACATCAACTAATCTCCTACTCAAAATCACCTAGATTAGAATTGCTACTCATTCTTCCACCTACATATACACCTAATATGCCATTTTAATTTCCACCTTCTAGCTGCTGCTTGAAGCATTATCACTTTTCACCATCTCCCCACAAACCCACCTCCAGATCCACACACTCCCAAGACCCCACCCTGTTCCCTTTTCATTCATCTATATCACATCCCTCACTCAAGGTTAGGAAAATTCTTTCCTGTTCTGAGAAAAATGGTAATTCTCTTCTTCATCAATACAGACTAATATTTTTGGCACGCAAACTCTGGGGTCAGATTACCTGGGTTCAAATTCTTGCTCTGTGGTTAAACTCGGTGACGTTGTGCTTGTTAACCTCTCTATGCCCCATTTTCCTCATTAATTAAATAGCAATCAACAGTACTTTCCACTGAATTTGTAATGATTATTAACTGAATTCCCACATATGAAGCATTTGGGGTTGTCTATTTTCTGCACGTGCATCCTAAATGCACTCATTTTTATTACAACACACTTGACAGAGGTTATCAATTTCATTTACAGATTTTTTTTTGAACTGCTCAGATAACTGCAAATTCCTCAAGGGAAGGGATTATGCCTTATAATTAAGTGCCTGAGAACCTAACACTATTCATTGTACAGAGAAGGCAATTAATGCCTATCTGTTGATCAACTGACTGATTTACATTGTCTTTATTTTTGAGTCTTGCCATAAGGACATGTTAACGAAATTGCCTTAAGGACAATTAAACTGACACCTTTTCTCACCCAATCAAGTCCCTGAATAATCAGCAAGGCTTTTTCCTATGGAAATCTGGGAATTCTGAGGTTTTTACCCAGCAAAAATCAACACAATCGAAAATGCGTCATTGCTGGGACACCTCTCACATGCTCTCTGCACTGTGATTAGCCTTGCAGTCGTGTGTCAATGCCCACACTCCACAGCAACTTGCCTTAGTTCCTCCCTGTTTCGGGATGATCCCACTCCTACTGCAACTGGTAGGGACCATGTGTGTTCCCTGGGTCAACGGGCTTTCTGAACAAGACTACTTTTTAAAATTCCAGCTCCATTTCAAATATTCACTGAGACTTTGGGCTAAATCTTGATGCTTTGAAAAAAGACATTCTGACAACTGCACTAACGAATTTAGCCACACACACCTCATTAAAGTCAATGAAAAATGTGCTACAAAAATCTCTATTCACGGTACCACATTCTCCCCTCATTATGTGCATGTCACTCCAATTTATACTGAGTCAATGGAGAGGGAGAAAGACCTTCAAATACTTCTCTTTTAGTCATCAGCTTAGATTAGTAGTTTTAGAAAAAGCCTTCTCTGGGACTTTGGACTAAATGTGAAGCAACATACTGTAGTTAACATCATTTGGGTCGAGCTCATTCACAGTAATGTCACCATCTCACCTTGGCAGCATTGCCACCAAAGTAGATTTTCAGGTGTTTGCCCTCTGAAATTATAAGAGTTGAAAAAAAGGCTAGTCAGTGGTATGATCTGTTCTATATACTCTGGGTGACCCTATATAAGTTTGAAGAGCTCCCTTTAATACGGTAAAAGATGTTTCTGGAGTATTAACTTATCTAGCAATCATGTGAGGGACATGGAAGCTTATTAAGCAGACTACATAATATGCATTGTTTGCACAGGGTACTATCTGAGTCACACAAAAACATCACACAGGCCTTGAAGTCATGTTGCTTATAACTGAAGTGGGAAGAAAGGATACACATGCTAGAAAAGATAATCCTATAGAAAACTGTCTCAAGTAATTAAATGCCAAAACAGTCAAAAAAGCAACACGTGCTGTGAGAGTCCAGAGGAGGAAGAGTCCAACTGGACTAAGTTCTTTGGGCAAAGCACGAGCAAGGAAGGAAAAGGTCATCTTTCTAGGCTTTGAGGATTGGTGGGGGAAAAAAGATTAAGAAGACAAAGGCCACAACCAGGTAGTAGCAGTGGATCTACATAAAAAAGAGGGCAAATGGCATTTGATTTTTGATTGGATGTGAAGACAAAGCCAAATATTTCAGAAGTGGGTAAGTAGAAAATTGATTGCCCAGTTGACCCAGATAAGGAAGGGGCAGGGGTGTGGTGGGGAGGTACTTCGGAGGGTCAGAAAGGTTTGGTATGAAACATGCTGAACTGTAAAAGGGAGTGAACTTTTCATTTTCCTGATGTTCCATTTTTCAATCTATGTGTGATTAAGAATATACACTTTGGTATTGACAAATGCCAATTTCTTCTCTCCTCCTTTCCCGGGGCAACTGTGTACCCAAAGGGACATTCAGCAATGCCTGGTGACATTTTAGCTTGTCACAATTGGACGAAGCAGTGTCACTAGCATCTAGCGTATAGAGACCAGGGATGCTGTTTAATGTCCTACAATGCTCAGGATAACCCCACACAGTAAGAATGATCTGGCCCAATATGTCAATAGTGTCAAGGCTGAGAAATCCTGCACTAGTCCAAGCTACCATTGTCTCTTGCTTGCACCACTGCAACTGACTCCTTGTTTGTTGTCCTCCTTGTGCCACTCCAATCTGCTCTCTGTAAGGCCCCCAAGTGATCTTTTAAAAGGAAAATCTGACCATGTCTCTCCTTTGCTTAAAAGTCTTTTTGGTTTGCCATTGCCCTTTGGATAAAGACTCAAGTTTTCGATATGATCTAAAAGGCTGTGTATGAACAGGACCCTGCCTATACGTACAGCTTCATCTGTCACGACTATTTTTCTTACTCCCTTCAGTGGCACCTCCTTTTTTAGAAATGCCATGCTCTCTTCCACCCACAGGGCCTTTATGCTCTTTCCTTCACCCTGGTATGCCTTCCCCTAATATGCTCCTACAAAATCTTCAAGTGAGTAGCCATCACTGAACCCACAAATTTGACTTCCTGTCACAAATTTTTATAGCAACCTTTACTTTTTCCTCCACAGAATTTACCAAAATGTGTTAATAGGTGTCTTAGTTTGAGTTTCTCTAGAATGCACACTGAGACAATTTCAGTGCAAGTCGCTAATTTGGGAAGTGATTCCAGGATACGCTATTTGGGATTGGAAATGAGCCAGGGAAGGAAAGAAAGTCCATCCTATCAAATAAGTTACCACCATGGGCAACCAGAGCCTAATCCCACTGGGAAAGTCTGAGCAAAATAAAGAACACATCTCAAAACTATCCCAAATGAGGGGTAAGGTAACTAGAGTATTTATCCACAGTTCCCCATCCATCATTGCCTGAAGGCTGCTCCCAGGCGTAGGAATGCATCAGCACTTAGGGCGTACTGAGGTACATGTGCCAAAATGCTCTCATTTCTAGAAACAAAAACCCTCAGGCAGTGATATACAGGCATTCAAAGTAAACAGTCTTTGCTTCACAAAGTGCCAAGAGCAAGTGGATGGGCACCAAGAGCATCTGCCACACTAACTGTTTATGTAATTATTTATGAATATCCATCTTCCCCACTAGACTTGACAAGATATGTCTTTTGCTAACCAATGTATACACTGAAGATAACATTTCAAAAATATCTGTAGATGAGCAAATTATTTTGTGAAAGGAAGTCTTCTACTTCTACTTGTATTATCAATCCTGGTTCAGAGTTGGGCAGTTGTCCCCCAAAATCTTATGCCACATTTGTAAATCTGGTGCATGGTTGAAAACACTTGACACTTCACACACATTATGACAGCTATTATCAAAATGACAGAAAACAAATGTTGGCAAGGATGTGGAGGAACTGGAACCCTTGTGCATTGCTGGTGATAATGTAAAATGGTGCAGCCGCTATAGAAAGCAGTATGGTACTTTACAGGTTCAAATACATGGAAAGTGTTTACCATGGAATCTGGGCTTTTCCAGATCATCTGCTGGCTACACAGAAAGTTACATCTCAACTCTTTCAGCATTTCATTCATTTCTCTATCAAAATTCTACTAGTTGCAGCTACTGGATCACTACAATCTATCCCATGCCTCTGTGCCATGGTACATGCTGGTCTTTTTCTCTGGAATCCCTGTGCCCACCAGTATGAGAGATAAATTCCTACTTCTAGAAAGGGAGCCTTGACCAGGACCCCATAAGCAGTTATCCCTGCTCTCTGAGATACATTGGAATATTTGTATTATTGTTTTTACACTGGTCACTCTATTGGAACAAGAGATCTTTGAGTTCAGGGAATGTACATTATTCATATTTATATCACAGAGTTTTTTAAATAGTGCTATATATAGCACTATTTAATAATGTCTATATATCTACAGACATTGTCTATAGACATCTATATCTATAGATCTATATCTACCTATATCTAATAATGTCCTCTAAAAATGGAAATATGTCATTGAATAAGAATTCCTTTTTTCAAAATACCAATAATTTGTCTTTACAAAATGGCCTATTTAACCAAAGGATGCTAGAAAGTTTGAAAGAAACTCTTGCAGACATTTCGAAGGGAATACCTAACAATTTTAAATGTTTTTAAGATTGCACTGTTTTTGTTTATTTTGTATGGTAAGAACTGCCATTCAATACTTAAGTTCCCTATCGCTGATTCAAATTTGTCACTGGCGTTGTGGTTAGATTTATCAAATGTAATTAGGATGATTCTACTGGATTATAAATAGAACAAACCATCAGCCAGTCCCATTGGCTCTGTCACCAAAATATATCCTGGATTTGTCAAATTCTCTCTAATTACAACATCATCTTAGACCAATCCAAGAGAACTGCAATAACCTCCCATCACATTGCAATATACCCACTCTGGATTGCTACCAAACGTTTTCAAAAAGAAATCAAAGTGACCTTTTAAATGACAAATCAAATCATGCCACACATCCTATTTACAATCTTCCAATGCATTCCTCTTATATTTAGAACAAATCGCAAGCTCATTGTCAACACCCAACATGATGTGACGTAAGACAACCTCTCCATTCCCATATTGTTACTCTGAATTCCCAGTGTTCTTAATCTTGCCTGACATGCACCGTTAACACAGTCTTCTTTCTGTTATTCAAACCTGCCAGTTAACCCCTACCATGGGGCCTTTGCATTTCTTCCCTATATTTTCCCTTGTCTGCCTCTTTCTTATTCAGGTCAAGGCTCAAATTTGACCTCCACTGTCCATTACATTGCCATATTTAATGTTAATCTCTTTGTAATGTTTATTGTTAGCCCTTAGCTTCCTACTTGAATGAAAGTTCCATGAGAGAAGTGACATTTCTGTTGGATTTTCTGCCGGATCCCCAGCACCTACAACAGTTCCCTGATACATTAAGAGGCTGTGTGTGTCTGTGACTGTGTGTGTGTGCGTGCATGTAAATGAATGAAGACAAACAGAAGTGGAAATGATACTGAGATTTGGAATAGAAAGAGAAAAGAGAAAGGGAACTATGATTGCTTAAGGTTTCATTAATTGGGTAGGGGAAAATGAATAGCAGGGGGGAAAGGTATATAATTAGGCATATAATCTGAAGGAAAAGAAATGTACAAGTAATACTTAATAAATTGAAAAAGGCTTAGTGCCATCTCAAGGTGTAAGAAAGTAAATGTTAAGCAATATGCAAGAATCTGTATGTGTGGAGTATTTGACACTAGGATACGTTTCATTTTAGTGTTGCCTATTATTTCGTGGAGAGATTTGGTTACAACGATCATCTTGAGATACCTGATTATAGGCTCCATTTCCCCACTTCTACTATTAGGTAAGGCTTCACAGCCTCCACCACTCACTGCTAAGAATCCCTTAAGCATGTGGAGGCTTGGGTGAACAGAAAAGCAAGGAAGCAAGCTAAGTAGAGAAGATGGGAAGTAGGGAGGGAAGTCATAGGGAAAATAAAAACTGGAGAAAAGCTAGTGGTAGTAACACTTACTGACAGAAGTAGACACAGACAATGGTTCAGAAGTCCCCTGTGAGAAGCCTAGGAGATTGGTTTACTTTAGAGCAGACAGGTAAGGTGATTCTGATGTCTGCTCTAGTTACTGGGGTGGTGAAAAAGGCACTGTAATTGGTCAGTCATGGTTGTGACCCACTTTGTGGCAATAGCTGCTATGACCTCCTAAATATCATGTACTGCAGTGGTGGTGGGGGGGGCGGTGTTGAGAAAAGAACTGCACATCCCCTATACAAGCATCCCCTGTCCCAGGATCTATATTTGTACAATGGAACCTCTGCTTTTCCAAGAGAGGTTAACAATGATTCCACAAGGATTGCAGAGATGAGATTTTCTGAAATTATCACCTTTACCATCATCATCCTCATGGCTAACATTTACTGAATGAACACCTACTATATGCCAAGCAGTGAATTAACCATATTCACATGGATTGTCTCCTGAAATATTCACATCAACTTTACAAGGCAAGTACACTTATTAAGCCTACTGAGGAAAATGGTCCTAAAATCTGGTAACTTCCTGAAGGGCACACAGGTACAAAGCGTGACTCCCTATCTTGCTTTCATAAGAGCTCCACCTTCCTACTTCTTTGAAAAGTTAAACAACTAAACAGAACCTAGCTGTACAGAAGTATCCAAGGCTCTGCTTGTCTGATACAGAGGCAAGGGAACTGGGCATAAAGAGACTTCAAGGTGATCAATTACAATCTGCAATCTTGGGCAGGCTTATGATGATAAGAACTGAGAAGGTTATTAAGATAATTCAGATCAAATACATAGCAGCTTTGAGTCTCAATAATTAGGTAGAATACTATTTAGGTCTCAATTCCATTTTGAATGACTGAAGCTACAGACTTCATTTCAGGTAAGAAAACCACAATACAGAAGTAAAACAGCTGAAGAAATCAATAAGTTTAATGTGAAAAAAACTGTGTGGAATGTCACTAAACTGGTGAAAAGCAAGTGTCCATGATCACTTTATTTAAACCCATAATACAAGTGGGAAAAATGCTTAAAACTTTGCTGAAATCTAACACATTTCAACATCAAGTTAAAAGCATCCTGACTTTTTATTTTTCATTAACAGTTACGTAGTAAGGCAGCAATGCTCTAAAAACTACAGGATGAGATAACCTCATCTGAAATAAGTTTCTTTTGTTAATGCTACCATGGAAATGATTACTTGAAAAGGCCAGTGGTTTCTTGATATATTAGAGTTTCTTCCTTTGAAAACCTATCAGTTGTATTGAAAGTTTTCCTAAAGTTTAAAGTACCAATTAGAGTTCTTCCATTCTGTGCTACTGTGCCATAATAACCTTGAAAATTACCTTTGGAATAAACATTTTAAATATTTTTCAATTGCTTGATTTTTTTCTACTTTCTATTATGTGTAATTTATGAATACAGTCTTTACTTAAAAAGAGTTATTAACTAAATATTTGAAGTTCCCATTGTCCCTGAGTCATAGGATTTTAGAGCATCAAAAACAAAGCACAACAAAACAAAACATGGATAGACAGTGGAGCCTGCACCACTGTTACAAAGAAGGAGTGTCTAATGCCCAACATTTTACATGACTTAATAAGTATCACAAAGCAACTTGCTATATTAAATGTAAATTCAGCACCACAGTCTCCAAATTCTCAATCCAAGGCTTAATTACAACCCAAGGCATCATTTTATTGTCAGGTATCAGGGCCTCATTAAGCTCCCTCCAAAAGCCCTATTGTATAAAGGCGTTTTACGTCTAATACATGTTGTGAATTGTACCTTCATTTTTTCATTGAAACACTGCACTATGTTCTTTAATCATCTTCCCTTTCAACCCTGTTTAAATTCCCCAACCACATTTTCTGCTGTACAACTGATCTGTAGGAAAGTAACTCAATGAGATCACAAGACTTTGACACACGGTTCTGATCCTGAAAGACACAGATAAAGCCACAGGATGGAAGCAGAGGAAGTAGCTGGGTGCTGAGTCTCTTCCCATATGGGCTGTAGGCAGGATGACCAAGTGTCATAATTTCTAACTCCTACATAAATTCAAGGATTTACCTCTTTAGGTTTACACATGTTTTATTTCCAAAATGAGAATGAGAAAATCAGACAAAATCAAATTCATTTATATAGCGATTTTCTTCTAAGGTCAAAACATTTAACATATTTTGCCTTATGGATTTTCCAACGCAGCCATGGAGCATTCTTGTAATTGATCATATTTTACAAATATTAAAATTAATCTCTCATCAGTACCATGGCAGAAAAAGAACTGCCTCCTGTGGCATATCAAAGCAACAGTGATGCCTCCTTACACATAGATTTCACACATTCATATTTCAATCATTCTTATATCAAATAACAATTTAGCAAACATATACCATGTTCCATGGATGCTGACGGATTAGCTAGTCTAACCATTGGAAAGAGGTTCTAAATTGAGCAAAATCAATTCACTTTTAAACTAATCATACCCAGTTTAGCACATAGTTTAGTTGCAAGACTGGAGTTAAAACCCCCAGCTTTGTAACCCTGGGCATGTTACTTAATATCTTTGGGCTTCAGTTTCCTTGTCTACAGAACAAGGATAATGACAGTTCCTACTTCATAAGAATGATGTAAGGATGAAAGAAGTGACATATGGAACGTGCCTAGCAACTATAATGACAATTATCATTATTATATTACTTTAAGAGTAGATAGGTTGGATATAAGCTTTAATCACCTTTTTGTAAATTATGTAGCTTCTTCCCTATCTCAACTTACAGAACTTTATACTCTTACTAGGTAGTAAAAGGTATCCCCATAGAGTCAAATAGTATTTTTTAAAGTCTTCCCACATTCATTTCATAACTAATTTCTTCTACCTATACAACCTAATTGAGGAAGCTATCCTCTTAAATAATACTTATAATATTTCAAAATAGTTGGGCTTAGCAATACATTTGCTATTATTAATTGCCTTTTCATTCATGCAACTGAAAAACCAGGTCTCTGGGGCGGTATACAGCCTTCCATGTCAGTTTTCTTATGATCTAAGAAAGCAGAGTGTCCACTGGCACATCTGTTTCACACTCCCAAACTGGGTGACAAAGGGTGACTGCAGTAAAGGTTTGATGACTGTGACATAGTTTTAACAATCAATTTTTAACTACTCTTGCTTAAAATCATTTTAAGGTTCTGACTCCCAGTCCAGCAATGAAGGCCTTTTGTTGCCTTCTAAGTGTTCATCTGTCACTCTGTTCACCATTTCCATATGGCTCATCAACAGTTGATGGCAACTTTACCCATCATTGCATATGGGCCATTAACAGTTGACAGCTGTCAGTAAGACAAGACTACTCAAGCCCTTCTCCAACCAGGAGGCTTTGACAAACAGAAGAGAAAGAGTCTGAACTAGCCACCTGCTGAGGCCATCTTAATCTGGCACGGATTAACTTCATTGGCCGGAGTCCTCCTTTGCTACAGAAGAGAAGATACAGTTCAAAGAAAATGTTTGGCTGAAATGTCTGCCTGAGTCAATCCAGTTAAGCTTTTAAGAAATATCACCCACATCCATATGTGTCGGTTTATCCATTTCAAAATATTTTTTTACCACTATGTAGATATGCTCTTATTGTGCTAACAATTTAGGGAAAAGAAACCTCTTATTTTGGGGACACTTAGAAAACCTAAAAGTCAAATTTAAGATGGCAGCAGAGACACCTACTGAACACCTACTTTGTACGCAGCAATCTGCTGAGTGTTGAAGGCATCTTTTATACAGCCAGAGAAACAAAAGGCATACTCTTTAGAAAGATTACACAGAACATAGGGAATGCTACCACGTTAGGCTTCAGTTAGCTGTGAGGTAATTTCTAACAGAACCCAAGTAGGAACCCATTCTCTGGCTCAAGGAATTACCTGATCTATCACGGACTATCTGTTGCTTGTTTATTTGTGAATATTAGCAGAACAAGATGGGAAAATGACTCAGTGGGTTATACTAAAGAGACATCAGACAATAAAAACAGGAGTAAAATAAAGAATTTGGGCAATGCTTTAAAACTGGTAAACTCACTGAATAAAAGAGGTTGAGGACAGAATTTCTATCCTGAGATTCCCATGAACTATAATTTATATGCTTGAACCTATTTCTTTGTGGTAGGCTATGGCTTTGCATGACAGGAAAGCCCTTCCTTTATCTGCTTAGCTAATTCAGTTTCTGTTTTCTTATTCAAATAAGGAGATTCCTACAAACTCTCTTTTATACAAACTTGAACTTATTTTTGTATGGTGTGTTAACAGTCTTGCCTAACAAAGTTCTTCCTTTATCTCAATGGCAATCTCTGTTTCAAATACATGTCTGTGCCAGACATACATGTCTGTAAAGGACTGTACATTTAATTTGTGACAGACTATCTTTTAAATTGTTTTCCAAATGGTAAATAATTTTTCATATTTTTTAATAATGCAAAAAAGCACTAAAATGAATCATTCCGATCATACTGATTACTTTTATTAAAGTAGTTTTAAATTAAAATTAAAATGATTTAAGTGATTTGACCTCAAATAATTTATCAAATTACTATTAAATCAAGAATGGCAGCTATAATACTTAACCTACACATATTGTATATATTACGATTAAATCCTGAATACCTCTTGTGGGGTCAAGGTGAGAGCTCAGGGGAGGTGAATTCTTAATTGTTTACTTGGAAAATGCAAAACATCATGGTGTCCATGTTCTTAAGTGATCTGATACGTTTTCAGCTATGTGGTTCACCTTTTCCATTAAAATGAATTTTTTCACCCCTGTCCCATCTCCAAAATTCAGGGAAGAAAGATGTCAGTAAGAAATTCAGAGCAGGGATGCCAATTACAGCAAGAAAAACACAAGTCAGAGCCTTCAATTAGTGAGATAAGATAAGGATATTATGACAACATAGAGGGTGATCGCCAACTCTCCTTCACCTTTATTCCAGATTGGCTAAATTCAGTCTACCTAATTATTCATATTCATTCATTCATATTCATATTCATTCTCTCTCTCTCCCCCTCTCTATAGCAATGGGCTTTGTTTGTTTTGACAGAAGATAACTTGAAACAGCAGGGTAGTACAGGAGACTGGACAACCTGCTACTGTGTGAGGACTTTCTGCTTTCTACTCTGAGGACAAGCAAGGGCTTTGGAGATCATTGGGTTTAACTTCCTTATTTTATATCAGAAGAAACCGAACCCTAACACCGTTGAGTGGCAGAACCACTTCATACTATTAGTGACAGAGCCATCAGCAGACTTCAGGCTTTTGTGATTTCTGGTCTCACTGCCATCACCACAATTGAATGCTTCATCTCTAAAAAGCAGCGACCAAGTCAAAATTTTGCTCCCCTAAAACCCACACACTCCTTTCAGAACTCCAGGAAAACAATATCTGTTGAATGTATGACAACTTGACCAAATATTTATATGGAGATATTCTGTATCTATAAAAGAGAGATCACTTTTAGTAAACACTCTCAGTTTAATTCTGTGGGAAAATGATGAATTATGTTTAAAATCCATCTATCACAACTACTCCTCCACCTGCAAAAAACTTAAAAGGTATCTCCATTTTAAATCATGTTTTTTAAGATCATAATCTATCAAAGACTTAAAATATTTTAAATATTAAAAGTTTACATACCTTATAAGAAGTCTAAAAGACAAGATATAAAATCTAAAGGACAAGAAAGACTTTCTTAAACAAGACTGTAGAGCTAGAAAACAGAGACATCTACTACAGAAAACTTTTTAAATGTTATGAGCAAAGATATAATAAACAAATTCAAACCAAATAAGAGATCTGAAAAATCATTTCAAATGCAAGAGACACATAAAGGTTAATATCTACAATATATACAGTGTACTTACAAATTGACAAGAGAACAACCAACCCAACAGAAAAAAAAAATGGAAAGAACTATGAATTGGATAATTTACAGAAGAGAAAATCTAAAAGGCCAGCAAACATAAAAAGAAGTTCAAAAGCACAAGTCATCAGGCAAATTCAAAGTAACAATGACTCAGCACTCTCCAACTATCTCACTAGCATAAATTTAAACAAGTCTCTCACACCTCTTGCCTGGGGAAATGTAAGGAAATATTCTCACATATGTACCGGTAGAAACAGAAAATAATACAACTTTTTGTTTCAAAGCAATGTGTCAACATCTATTTAAAATTTGTAAAGGGACTTCCCTGGTGGCGCAGTGGTTAAGAATCTGCCTGCCAATGCAGGAGACACGGGTTCGATCGAGCCCTGGTCCAGGAAGATCCCACATGCCACAGAGCAACTAAGTCCATGCGCCACAACTACTGAGCCTGCACTCTAGAGCCCAAGTGCCACAACTACTGAGCCCGCATGCCGAAACTACTGAAGCCTGCGCACCTAAAGCCCATGCTCCACAATAAAAGAAGCCACCGCAATGAGAAGCCTGTGCACCGCAACAAAGAGTAGACCCCCCTCGCCACAACTAGAGAAAGCCCGCGCGCAGCAACGAAGACCCCACACAGCCAAAACTAAATTAACTAAATTAAATAAATAAATAAATAAATAAAATTTGTAAAGCCTTATATCCTTTAACCAATCATTTCTACACTTTGGAATCTATTCCACTGATACAGAATTATTTAAGAACAAATATCCAAGGATGTTTACTGCAGCAACATTTGCAGTGCCAAAGCCTAGAAGCAATATGCCTACAGCAAATAGGGTAAGGACAAAATAAATGGTGCCGCTTCACCACGAAATATTATATGTGTACCCTCTAGCAAGACGAAGAAATTAGGGTTATGTCTGTTGACTTAGATTCCCGTGACTTATTATTGAGTGAGAAAAGCAAAATGCAGAGAAGCCAATATTGTGTAACCCAATTTTTCTAAAAAGCATTAAAACTCTCTATTTGTGTGTCTGTGATTTCTAAATAGAAATATAAGAACACAGAAGGGAAAATGGAGGGGTACACACTTGCTCTTTAATATATTTTTATTTTGTTGGGGAGTGGCTGCAAGGGGTATCTGATTTGAATCAAGGGGTAAAGGAATGGAGAGGGAGAAGCCCAGCAGGAAACAAGGAAAAGGAAAAAGAAGAGTGTTATGACTAAGTTATGCATTTATGTAAATTTAGCTATCTATAAAGAAATTTTTTTAAATATTTAAATTAAATTTTAAATACCATTCAGGGAAAAAGCATCTATCATTTTTTGTCACAGACTCTTTTAAAGTATTTTATTGTTAAACTCTTATAATATTTAATCAAATTACCTATACTTTATTTGTAAAGCTACCATTTATTGAGGGCCACAGGATGCATTAATCATTCTACATATATCTTGCTAGTTTGTTTGTTTTTAACAGTTTGAGGATCAATAAATTCACATAAGGTATACTTCACTTCATGGCTGGGCCAATGTCCAATTTATATATGTAAACTTTATGAAAGGAGAATCCTTTTTGTTCACTGTTGACTCCCCAGAGCCTTCCATCATTGCTGGCATAGAGCAGAGAGCAAACAGCTGATGAATTTGTGGAATGAATGACTATTTGTGATTATTTTTATGTATCATTAGAAATCAGACTTCTGAAGATGATTAAGTTATACAAGATTTAGTTCAAACTTTCATCATTCTACTTTTTTATACTCTTAAACCAAAAGTGACCCATAAAAACAGAAAACAAATAAAAACCAAGAAAATTCTAAAAACTTCAAGGTTCTACCTTACAGGGCAAAGGTAACACCCTGCAAGTCCAGTTTAAGAACAGATCCACGTGGTATAATTTAGTGTGTTACAGTGTCAAGGATAAAAATATGAAATAGGCAGTCAGACTGCCAAGATTCAAATTCTTGCCCCTTCACTCAATAACTGTGTGACTTTGGGGAAGTAACATAGCCTCTCTGTGCCTCCTCTGTAAAATGGTATGAGACTTAAACGACACATGAAATAAAGAACTCCTAGCACAAGGTCTAACATGTTGCAAAAGCTTAATAAAGTATTTTCTAATACTAGTAATAATGAAGTTAAAAGTAAAAATAATAATAGATTCCTTATCGTCTGTTTGCCAAATGACGAAGGCTTTTGTGCAGGAACACTGTACTAGGGTCTATATGGAGTACCTCCGTTACTCGATATACCTTGCAGAGGCCGAGTTTGAGGACTGGGGTCAGGAATGAGCCCAAGTGGGAACCCGGCAAAAAGTCAAGAGACACTCAACTAGATATCAAGTTAAAAAAACTGTAACAGGTATGAAAAGACAAGGAGACACTGACGATCAGGACGAAATAGTGGTTAAAAATCAGCTGGGTCAAAAGTAGAATCCACAAAGCACGATACCCAGAGAACCCAGAAAAGCAGAACAGAAAAAATCAGGACAGTAGATGTGAGCTCCAAAACCTAAGGGAACTTGCTACTGATGGAAATCTGGGATCAGTCAGAAAGTCTGTTGTCCTTTTCCTCCTAGCCAGCAAGACAGTCAATCTGTCAATTAAACCAGGCTGTGGGTATCCCTGAATTGGCTGAGACATACAGGAATGAAATTAAATGGATTAAAAACTCTCATAATATGAGTAACAAGCCACTTATTCATTGCTTACCTCTTTTATGTTGTTTTGTTTTTTGAATTGTCCTAAGTATGGTACAGTTGCACCCTCCATTCATCTTAGATAACAAGCACAATTTTCATTAACTGTAGTGAATTCTTCAGAGCCCAATTAATATGCTAAAAGCTCCCCATTTCATACTGCTTATGTGTTGACCTGTGAAATCTTCCTATTTTTAAAATTAGAAGGTGGTTTAGGAAGCAATAACCTCATGCCTGCCCAGCAGGTTGGGCCAGAGTGACTAACATGTTAAGTCATTTTTCAGTGAAACAAAACAAGGGTGATGCTTAATTTATGAAATCACAACACCTCACTGAAAGTCAGCCTCACTGAAAAAGGAACGTGATCAAAACTCCTGAGGCTTAGGGAGAAAGGACAAAGACCAATGCAAGCATATAACGCAGGACTGAAACAAAGCAGCTGTTTGGCAGTGGCCTATATGAGAAGGCAGGAAAGTGAAGTGCAGCTAGGGAGAATGTTCTCTGGTTTCCTGGGTAACAGGAGTCAAAGATGGCAAGGAATGGAGCTGAGAAAGGTGCTTCCAGAGGAAAAGCAAGAAACGTGCCACCACATGAGAGGCTCTGCAGGAAGGTAATGGTACACGTTCAACAAGTGCAGCTGGGCAGCTATTCAACCAGAGGTGGGAAAGATGAACTAACCCAGGAATTTGAACCCTGACAAATTCTTTCTGGAAATACATTTCCTAAGCAGGTAGACACAGTTACTTAGCCAGCATTCCTTGTCTTGCATAATTGAATACTGATTGAAAAGATGCAGTTAGTGCCTTCAAAGTAAAATAGGTGGGTGCTGTATGCAGGGAAGGACTCAATCGTCATATCACAGAGCAGGGCTTCGTGCTCAAAAATGAAGGGTCTGAGCATCTCTTGACCAATTACACCAGCCTTGCTTGTTCCTTCTGTAAGTCACTGTTGTTATTCCAGACAGTGGCCATCCTAATAATCCAATCAAATTCACTTGAACTCAGTTCACTAGAAGAAAATTACAAAGATTCATCCAATTTGATACTTGAAATACCTGCAAATGGGCAAAATGTGTTTATTGCCGTTCTAAAGCAGGACTTTGTCAAAAGGCTAGGTTCACTTTGGGTCTTGAGACGACATTCCCTGGAGTTAACTGCTACGTGAAACGAGTCATTTTATGACAAAAGCATACTGAGATAATCACAACAATTTCTAAAAATCAACAATTTAACCCTGGCAATTTGGATGGACAGCACATCTGCAGATGGCTTAAAGAATAACACATCATTAAAGGCATATACATTTTTTAAGTAAAGAGAAAAGGACCGTCCTGTTGATTTCCTTTTGGATGGCAAAACCCAGCTTTGCCAGTGCTGCCTTGTGAAGGGTTGTTTACCACTTGGAAAAGGGTTTCCTATTAGGCATGTACTGAATATGTTGCAATGTCACAGAACACTGTCAGCTGTGTAGCTGCCAAAAATGACATCAATTCTCACCCCCACAAAGACAGACATTGTTAGGGGTACCATTAATGAGGCACACTTTCTTTCCTCTACTTTTCCTCTGAGTAGGCGATCAAGGCGTTCCAGTGGAATTATCTTTCCAGAGACTAAAAAAACACTTTAAAAAAATTTGATCCACAAAGGTTTTAAACAATACAAAAGTTGGTGACGAAAATGACAGCAACAGATGCAATTACAAAATTTTCACAGAAGAAAACTGCACTGTTGGTGGGAAGGTAAATTGATACAGCCACTATAGACAACAGTATGGAGGTTCCTTAAAAAATGAAAAACAGAACTACCATACGACCCAGCAATCCCACTACTGGGCATATACCCAGAGAAAACCATAATTCAAAAAGAGTCATGTACCACAATGTTCATTGAAGCTCTATTTACAATAGCCAGGTCATGGAAGCAACCTAAATGCCCATCGACTGACGAATGGATAAAGAAGATGTGGTACATATATACAATGGATTATTACTCAGCCATAAAAAGGAACGAAATTGGGTCATTTGTTGAGATGTGGATGGATCTAGAGACTGTTATACAGAGTGAAGTAAGTCAGAAAGGGAAAAACAAATATCGTATATTAACGCATATTATGTGGAATCTAGAAAAATGGTACAGATGAACTGGTCTGCAAGGCAGAAATAGAGACACAGATGTAGAGAACAAACATATGGCCACCAAGGGGGGAAAGTGGGGGACGGGTGGTGGTGGTGGGATGAATTGGGAGATTGGGATTGACATGTATACATTAATATGTATAAAATAGATAACTAATAAGAACCTGCTGTATAAAAAAATAACATTCAAAAAAAAGAATATATAGACAGAAATAGAAATACAGGCAGACACACGTGTGTATATACATATGCATATACACTGTTCTCAAAAAGTATTTAGTATGAACTGTATTTTAATCCTCTAAAATTGTACACTGAGTTCATTATCCGTTTTTTGTTTTTCTGATTTAAATGTCACATATGAAGTATGGACATTCAGTAAAGATTTTCTTATCCTTTATGCTGCTTAATAGCCATTAATAAAATCTACAATTACTTAATTATCTTTGAACAAAGGCCAAAATGACTGTAATTTTTTGAGTAGCTTCTGTATGCCAGGTTCTTCCATCAGATATATAATTACTGCAATGTAATGCCTACAACTAAGTTATGATTATCCTCTTATGTTACCAAGGAGAAAACTGAGTTTAGAGAGATCACCAGAGTAAACCAGAGTCACATAGCAAGCAAGTGGTAAAGCTGGGACTCAAAACCTCTTCTTTTTTTTGGCTGCGTTGGGTCTTCGTTGCTGTGCGTGGGCTTTCTCTATTTGCGGCGAGCAGGGCCTACTCTTGGTTGAGGTGTGCAGGCTTTTCATTGCGGTGGCTTCTCTTGTTGCAGAGCGCGGGCTCTAGATGCACAGGCTTCAGTAGTTGCGGCACTCGGGCTCAGTAGTTGTGGCACACGGGCTTAGTTGCTCCACGGCATGTGGAATCTTCCCGGACCAGGGATCGACCCTGTGTCCCCAGTACTGGCAGGCGGATTCTTAACCACTGGGCCACCAGGGAAGTCCCTCAAAGCCTCTTCTGATTTCAAAACCTGCACTGCCCGTTACAAAAGCTGCCCATCACCACTCACGTCCTATCAGAATAATTCCTACGCCAACAACAAAAAATTACTGATGAGGCATTAATAATTATAGCCTGGGAATTAACTGTTAAATGAGTATGTGTGACCTGCAATTCCCCAATAGTAGATACACGGTGAAAAAGGCTGGAAGGAAAGGAGGCAGAGGAAGGAAGAAAGGGAGAGGGGTAAGAGGAAGGGAAGGAAAAGGAGAGAAGAAAAGTGCTTTCATTCACTAATTCATCAAATATTTATTGAGTGCTAATTATGTCCCAGACTCTGATAGGAGCTGGATACAAAATTTTGGCAAAATCATTCATCGTCTCTCACTTCACAGAGTTACTAGACAAGTGTGGGAGACTTTCATTAACCAAATAATCACACAACAAAATATAAAATCACAACTCTGTTAATGCTGCCTGGCAGCAGTACAGGGCACTACTGAAAGTGGGTAACAGGGGGATGTGACACAGTCAATTTAGGCTTGCCTGAGGATAGAACAACAAAGGAAAAACCTTACTAAAGAAATATTAACATGGGGGGTGGGGAAGACACGTTCAGACAATGGTAACTGCGAGTTCAAAAGCCTGAGGCTGTGCTGGGGCTTGAGGACCAATAAGTAAAAAGGACTTAAAGCAGCTGGTGAGGCTGGCGTGCAGGGAGTGCGATGGAGTATGGGGGGAGACAAAGCTGGAGAGGTGGTCCGAGTTAAGGAGTACTGTATTCTCCTAGAAGCAAGTGGAAGCCACTGAAAGTCACTGAACATTTGAAGGTGTTTGAAAATGACTGACTTCAATTATCAGACTATGACAATGACAGCAAGATTAGGATGCTACTGCAATCATCCAGTCCAGGGCAGGAGCTTAGATTAGAGTGATAGCAGTGGAAACTTAGAGAAGCAAAGAGAATTGAAAGAGATGTAGGACACTGTAGCTATGGCTATGCTTGTGGGTTGTGGTTACAATTATAGCTACCATTATGGTTACAGCTATGGTTATTGTATAGCTATATGGGCTGAGGGGGAGGAAGGTTTCAAGAATGACTCAGGTTTCTTGCTTGACTGACAAAACATATGGGGCTGTTATTCATTGAAGGAGGGGACAGAAGAGGATGAGGTTTGCTGGGACTTGATCATGTGTTGTGACCTTGACATGTTGAGTCTATACTGTGCCTTTGAAACATTCAAAAGGAGTTATCAGTTAGATAGTTCTGTGGCTGTATGATCCTGGAGCTCAGAGGAGAGGTCTGGCTAGCGAGAGGAAGACTGCAAGTCAAATGTAAATAGGTAGCATGGCAGTCATGAGAGCTGCCTGCCAAATATTTCCAGCTCTCTGTCCTCTGGGTATGTGGTCGGGTTGAATATCCTAACCTGGATTTATCAGTCAGGGGCTCATCTAAAACACAAACCACTTTAACATTTAAACACAGGGAATTTAATATAGGGAACTGTTCACACACGTGTTTAAAGAGCTGAGAGGCCAAATAGAGGATGGAGAGCAACAGAGGAAGAGTCTGTTACATCCTCAGGAGAGGAGAGTCAAACAGGCAGTAGTATTACCAGACCCAAGAAGCCATTTGTGGAAGCTGGAACAGCATCACACGTCTCTATTTGGAGCTGAAATCACAGAGAAGCTGCTGCTGCTGCTGCTAGAGACTCCCTCCAAAACAGGATGAAATAACCTCGTTTCTCCCCTCCTCCCATCCTCCATTCTCCCATCGCTGCCTCCCAATGGCCGAAACCGCCTGGAAGCCAGAGAGCAAGAACACTTGGGAAATGCAGTCCCTTGCAAACCAGAACAAGGTTTTGAGAAGGGTGGAGAATGGACTCAGAGCAAACAGGCAAAAAGCTGGCACGGTGTGGGCATTCACTAGTTCTGCTCAATGAGTTGTGAGAGGCAGTAACATGGCCCTTTTAGACAGAGCATTTAACTACTAATGGGAGACTCTCTAATGCTCTCCTTCTTCTGTCACAGTAACCAGTAACATTCCAGATAACAACTGCTCCGTCACCCCGGGTCCGAGAATGAGGACAGCAGGGAGCACAGGCCCCAGCTGACCCACAAGGAAGTGTAGCCTATAACCTGAATGAGCAATAACTGTTTTCTTTTAAGCCACTGAAATCTTGAGATTTGGGTATTGTTTGCTACTTGCAGTATAACCTAGCCTATCCCAAGAGACACAAAAATTAGAACTGGTAAGTGGGGTGATGTCCCCCCTTAACTTTAGAAGGTTGGCTGGCAGTCACTGATGAAATTGATACTGAAAGCTAGAAGGATTATTATCTAAATCATGCAATGGGGACATATTAGGTAAATCAATTAACAACAGTTTAAAACGCACATACTATACCTTAGAAATATATAACTGTTTTCCTGATATAATTCTTAGATTTGCCATACGTCCTTGCTTCCTCAACTTACACCTCTCTTTCTGGCATAAGAGATTTTGGACTTTTGGATGGGATTTATGAAATGTCTCCCTTGGGAAGCAAGTAGTTTGTTTTTGCTGTCAGGCCTAACAGTTGAAAACCAGAAAAGCTAACTGCAGTGGTCATCAAATATTTTCAATCTCTGCATTCTGACTCCATGATAGGATTGCATTTTGGTAGTCATGTTAGTTTTGTCCAAAGAGTTCTAAGTAGAAGTGACGGGTGGTACTTCCACACGGGATCATGGAATAGCTGGTGTGAAAATTCTAGAATTTTATTTCCCTGTGACACAGAGTCTAGCAACATTTCAGATACAAGTTAATCCATTAGCCTAGGTCTCATAAGACAACGTGATGTAGAGCTCCCAGTTGACCTACTAGGACATGTGCCATGAGTAAGAAATAATCTTTATTTGGCTTCCCTGGTGGTGCAGTGGTTGAGAGGCCGCCTGCCGATGCAGGGGACACGGGTTTGTGCCCCGGTCTGGGAAGATCCCACAGGCCGCGGAGCGGCTGGGCCTGTGAGCCATAGCCGCTGAGCCTGCGCGTCCGGAGCCTGTGCTCCACAACGGGAGAGGCCACAACAGTAAGAGGCCCGTGTACCGCAAAAAAAAAAAAAAGAAAGAAAAAAGAAATAATCTTTATTGTTTCAATCCATTGAGATGTGAGGCTGTTTGTTATGACTATAACCTAGTCCATCCTGTTTTATACAAGTGGCAATTAAAGGCAGACATGTAAAATGAATGAGATTGCCTAGAAAGAGAATAGGTTGTGCTCTAGGAGAATATACCTTCAATGGAGTCAGAGAATGAAAAGAAAAAGAGGACAAAACCTAGAAGTTTCGGCTTCAGAAGCAATCTGAAGAGAGTGCTTCAAGAAGAAAAGAATGGTCAAGTGTCCACTACTGCTAAGAGATCAAGTTTCAAAGAGGAATGAAAATTTCTACTGGATTTAGCAACAAGGTGGTCACGATGAGCTCAGCAAGAAGTCTTTCATTGAATGAAGGAGACAAAGGCCAAAATAGCATGGTTTGAGGACTGAGTGGGAGTTTGAGGAAATGAAGAAAGAATATAAACAACTCCTTTGGAAAGCCTAGATGGAGGAGAGATTCAGTGCAATGAGACAGCCCCAAAATATGCATCTTGAAAACAGGTTTTTTTAAGACTGGCACCCAACACAAGTCATTCTAACGGTATAAACTATCATATAAAGTATAATTTTTTAGAATTCTAACTGCTGACGTGGGATAACAATCACCTTTAATGTAAAATCAAAAGCACTTCGTGTCTGTGATTCTCTTAAAAACCTGCTATGTATTTGTTTTTTTTTTAAAGAGAAATATACACACTTGCAAGTTTACATATAAACTTAACTGCATGGGATACTTGCAGATTGTAACATTATTATTTAGACTTCCATATGCTGCTTGCATCGTGATCAAATTTGGTTCTCTCGGCAGAAATGTGTTGTCCCCACACAGCATGTAGTTTATATGTAGAAAAGACTGCACCGATCCCATGTTGCAAAAAAAAAAAAAGAAAAGTTACTGTATAAAAGCATTTTTTGGTCTTTTCACTTATATTCCCAGTGCCTAGCTCTGTGCTTAGAACATCCACTGCACACCCTTTCACTATTTTCTGATGACATCCTTCCAGTAAAAAGGTATAATTGCCAACGAACTAATTAGCAGACTGTTGCTAATGAAATGGTTTAATCCCTAAAATTTTAGATAATCTCCTATTTAATTTTTTTGCAGCCCTACAAAATAGAAGCCACTATCCAAATGAAAATTCATACTGAACATACAGCTTTTAATTCCTGGTATGCCGCTTTGCACGTACACATTTGCATTTAAAGGCAGCAAGGGAAATACTATGAAGTTTAATAATAGCAACAACAACTTTTCATCAAATGCCTCGAATGTGCCAAATCAGTGTTAGGTGAATTATATATCTTAGCTCAAATCCTTTCAATAAACTTAAGTGGTAGGTGTTATAGTTCCTGTTTTACACACAAATAGAGTGTGCTAGTTTAAGAACACACATATAGCTGGTGAATCAGCCAGGACGCTAACCAAGCCCTTAGATCACCAAAGTGCTGCACATAAAATTGTGGATATTTTTCATTACAAACCCAAATATTCAACCTCCAGATTGTCAACCTAATAGGCACGGCGTTTCATTCAGCTTTGTGAAAAGTGTGGCATATTTTAGAAATAAGTATTCTACCTAGAGCTAGAAGGTAGAAATTTGTTTTAGACTCTGATAAAGATTGTTATTAAGGCCCTCAAGTAGAACTTGATTATGTAGCATTGGCAAAAGAAACTCTCTCTATAAGTGAAAAGTCTTATTTTCTAAAATATTTCACCTATTTATCTCAAAGGACCTTCTGAGTTCTCACACAGTGGGTAAAATAACTACAGTAAAAATAATTTAAAACAATTTTTAGAGTGAGATAAATAAATGGGGATGGAAAATCCTCTCATTCTTCTATTAATATTTATTCTTGTCTTTCTATTAAATGCTTTCAAATTTACCACTTGCTGAGTGAACTTACATGTGTGCCGACTGGTCTCATGTTTGTATGTAGGACATATTCATAATTAAAGGCTCCTATTTTCTTTACCATCCCAACTAATATAAAATGATAATTTAATTTTAAAATACATCATGCCTAGAATGTGGTTCACATCCTGGCTTTGTCAATAACTCTCACCATGGGCAGGACTATCAAAATTTTACAGAGGTTATTTTTTCTAATGCTAGCTAATGGAGAAACATCCCCCGAAATTCCAAAACATGAAGTGCCCTCAGAATGGCTTTACAATGTTATTGTTACACGGATAATGTTTATTATCATTCACTCTGTTGAGATTATATTTATTTAGTTGATAGTCACAATTCCAAGCACCAACCAAATAAGCAGCTTGATATGGGGGAAATGGAAGCACTTTTAAAATCATAAAATGTGGCTTAAAGTACTGATAATGTACAACAACTATGATTGTTTTTGACAAGCCACAGAGCGCCCTCTACTAAGCCTTTTTCCCTATTGTTACAAATTAAATAATGACACTTAATTCAAAGAATCATGATGAGAATAAAATGAAAAAGCACCTTGAAAGCTATAATGTCAACTTCCATAAATATGTGAGGTATTATAACATCATAGATATTATACAAAGAGTAGTTCTTGCAATGGATAATTGTTACTGTATTTTGTCTAAGTAGTTGTTTGCTGGCCAAAGAAAACATTAGTTTTTGTCCGTGTTAAAGATGATGTTGTTCTACAAAATATGAAGACAAGTATAATAAAATCTCAACTTTTCAAATAAATAAAGGGAACTCAAACCACAAATCAAAATAGTTTAAATTTACTTTTGACATATCCTAAATTTGTAATTCAGCAGCTCTCCTTACCTAATAAAAATTTAATACTGTTAGTTATCAGTTCTGTAAATATACATTGAATGAGGATGGTCTTGGAAGATTTGGAGAATGATCCTGGGAAGAAAAATAAAAAGGTGTACAGTTTTTGTAGGTACCAGAGGAATAATTATGCTGGAATGTAGAGGCATTAGACATTGATTTCAATGAAGGTTCAATTGACCTCAGTATCTCAAGATAAAGACACTTTGAAACACATGACTATAAAACCTAAAAAGGAATATTAATAATTACCTAAAAAGTCCACAAGTAAAATTGTTTCCTTAAAAATTCTTTCAAAGAAAATCATTTTATTGTTTGAGAACATGGGATTCCAGCCTATGAGTAGCTGTTTTACATTTCTCATACTTTCTTAAATTCTACAAATATATAAATCCACAATGTAAATAAAAATAAGAATTACATTATTCATTAATTACTCCAGTTTTGCCCATAATACCTTTTACTGTCCCTTGCAAGGCCATTCAGATGACACACAATGCAAAGGGACGTGGGTAAACAAGCAGAGAAAATCCTCAGAGTCAAAAGCACCTCTTAATATTTAAAATGAATAATTCCATTCTCATTACATAATTAAGGTGATATAATTATACTTTTAAAATGACAAAGTAATGTGTCCAATTTCCCTAAGGCTACTGAGGTGTTTATTAAAAGCTGAAAATAATTCTGATCATTTTCTATTATAGTAAGCAGCATTAATTTTGATGTTGTTCAGTGAGTATGTGGGTATTGTCTGGGACAGGGGGAAATGTTCTGCAGCTAACCAAACGTCCAGATGCATTTTCTTTTCCAAGTATTCACACTGTACTTTTAGTATGGCAATCACAAATGACCACCAGTATTTTCAGTTCAGCCTTGCTTAGAAATCTCTAGAGAAAACTGAAAAGGGTTAGGATAAAAGAGCTGCCTTGTTGCAGGTCTAGAAGAAAACTGTAACAATTGGGTGAAAATCAATTCTAATGGTTTTCCTTAATTGTTTATCTTTATTAAAATAAAAATTACTTATGTTTTAAATGTCTTCAACACTCTTCAGGGATAAAAACTTTAATTCATAAGGATGTGTCTTGTTTACTTCAATTCAATATGTTACAGATTTATTGAGGATGTATGACTAAGGAAGAGTTAATATACTGGAAGAAACAAAAGTAAGCAAGACATGCCCAGCCCCTGATTTCACAGATATTTCAGGCAATGTAAAATCACTTCATTTCATAAATTCAGTTCAAAAATTCAACTGGTGTAGTATAACTGGAAAATGCAAGGAGAATGCAAACTATAAGAGAGAAATCCCTATTACTGTTAGTGTCAAGATCCCACTGAATCTATGCAACTCCATCAAATGCATTCCTTGAGCTATGTCACACAAGCAGGTTCATTTGCATCTTAGTTTCATTTGAAAATAACCAGTCCTACTTTAAAGACAAAAGTATATCAATGAAGTAAATCTTAAGTAGGAAGAAGTTTTAAATCCTACTTTGTAAACATTCCTAAAGGAGAATTATACAACTCAGAATGGAAAATGCTCCTGCTTAGAGTCACCTAAACGACCTGATTTAAAAAAATAACAAGTTGCCAATAAATGTAAAACAAACCACCCTCTCCTGTGTACCAGTGAGAGAAAAAAATCAAACACTGCTAATTAAAAGATGACACATCATAGATTTTCAGAATAAATCTGGATCTCAGAGATGTTAAATATGTGCTCAGAATCAATGAAATATGGTAGTTTTTTGTTTGCTCACCCTATTTATAAAGAACATCTAAAAATTAACCCAATAAAATATCACAAGTAAGCTCATTCAGTCATTTAACTCAGACTACCTCCACAAATTAGAAAATTATTAGGCAATTATTACATCACCTATTAAATCCCAGAGAACAGACTATTGGGAATTATAACCACAACTGTGGTATGATATGTAAATTCTAAGTAAACATCAGACTAAACAACTAAATAAACATGGGGGTTGATGGCACTAACTGGTTAGCTAAAATATTAAAAAATAAAGATGGCTTGAGAAGGTGGGCCTCACCAGACAGGATGCTGTGGCAAAGAGGAGGCTGGGTTTTCCACCAAGGAACGGAAGCAGTTAATGTTATAATTAAAGGAAAGGAGATTATTGATGCAGTCATAGAAGCTGATTTTTGTCAACTAGTTACAATATTATAAAAGCCAAATACTCCAAAAGTGCATTGTTTAGTTGGTAGAAAGTTAACCAGTTTGATATTTAAAATCATAACTTTCTTTGTTCCAACCACTTCCCTAGTCTCCCAAAGTAAAAACCTCTGCCATTATTTGTGATTTTGTTTAGTTTAGTTTTGTTTTGTTCCTCATTTGAGAGACAAGGGAAGAGCCTTTGGGGACTCATGAAACGTCTCATTTTAAAATGATAACATAGTTAATAGTTATGCTTATCAATGTGATTTTAATTTAGAAATTAAAGCCACAAATTTAAAACTTTCAGTTCTTTGCTTAAAATTTAGTCAACGTTAAAAATCATCACAAATCTAGTAAAATCCTACAAAGTGTTAGGTACTCAGCTTATACAGTCAAGGACCATAAAGTAAATAAAATATGATTCCTTTCCTCGAGAATAATCCCAAATTTATGGATTGGTCAACAACCACATATGGAGCATTACATACAGTTTATACCAATAATTTTGCTTCTAACAACTCAAAATATGCAGAAAAAATAATCAGTTTCCTTGCTGTTTTCTGATAGACTAGAAAGTGTTAGAATTCAATTGAGTTTACAACAGAATAGTATAGATACTATAGCAAAGGGGAATATACTCAATATTTTGTAATAACCTATAAGGGAAAAGAATCTGGAAAGGAAAAAATATATATGTATGTACGTGTGTGCCTGTGTGTGTGCATAACCGAATCACTCTGCTGTACATCTGAAACACGATATTGTAAATCAACTATACTTCAATAAAAAATGTTTTAATTAAAATTTTTTTAAACGTCTACAAATAACAAGTGCCAGAGAGGGTGTAGAGAAAAGGGAACCCCCCTAAACTGTCGGTGGGAATGTAAGTTGGTGCGGCCACTGTGGAAAACAGTATGCAGGTTCCTCAGAAAACTAAAAATAGGACTACCATGTGATACAGCCATACCACTCCTGGGCATATACCTGGACAAAACTATAATTCAAAAACATACATGCACCCCAATGTTCATAGCAGCACTATTCACAATAGCCAAGACATGGAAACAACCTAAACGTCCATCAACAGATGAATGCATAAAGAAGATGTGGTACATATACACAATGGAATACTACTTAGCCATAAAAAAGAATGAAATAATGCCATTTGCAGCAACATGAATGGACCTAGAGATTATCATACTAAGTGAATTAAGTCAGAAAGAGAAAGACAAATATCATATGACATCACTTATATGTGGAATCAAAAATATGACACACAGGGACCTTCAAGATGGCAGAGGAGTAAGATGTGGAGATCAACTTCCTCTCCACAGATACACCAGAAATACATCTACACGTGGAACAACTCCTACAGAACACCTACTGAACACTGGCAGAACGCCTCAGACTTCCCAAAATGCAAGAAAATCCCCATGTACCTGAGTAGGGCAAAAGAAAAAAGAAAAACAGAGACAAAAGAATAGGGACAGGACCTGCACCTCGGGGAGGGAGCTGTGAGGGAGGAAAAGTTTCCACACGCTAGGAAGCCCCTTCACTGGTGGACACTGGGGATGGGCAGAGGGGGAAGCTTAGGAGCCACAGAGGAGAGCACAGCAACAGGGATGCAGAGGGCAAAGCGGAGAGATTCCCGCACAGAGGATGGGTGCCGACCAGCACTCACTAGCCCGAGAGGCTTGTCTGCTCACCCGCTGGGGAGGGTGGGGCTGGGAGCTGAGGTTCGGGCTTCGGAGGTCAGACCCCACGGAGAGGACTGGGTTTGGCCACGTGAATACAGCCTGTAGGGGGCTAGTGTGTTACAGCTAGCTGGAAGGGAGTCTGGGAAAAACTCTGGACCTGCCTAAGAGGCACCCCATTGTTTCGGGCTGCGTGAGGAGAGGGGATTCAGAGCAGCACCTAAACGAGCTTCAGAGATGGGCGCGAGCTGCGGCTATCAGCTCGGACCCCAGAGATGGGCATGAAACGCTAACACTGCTGCTGCTGCAGCCACCAAGAAGCCTGTGTGCAAGGACTGGTCACTATCCACACAACCCCCCAGCCCAACCCAGGAGCCTGTGCAGCCCGCCACTGCCAGGGTCCCTTGATCCAGGGACAACTCCCTCAGGAGAACACACGGTGTGCCCCAGGCTGTTGCAACATCATGCCAGGCCCTGCCACCGCACGCTTGCCCCGCATTCCAATAATAACTACCTTCCAATAATAACTACCCTTCCCTCCCCCCAGCCTGAATGAGCAAGAGACCCCAATCAGCCACTGCTATAACGCCCTCCTGTCTGGGTGGGGAACAGATGCCTGAGGGTGACCTACATGGAGAGGTGGGGCTAAAACTAAAGCTGAACGCCAGGAGCTGGGCGAACAAAGAAGAGAAAGGGAAATTTCTCCCAGCAGCCTCAGGAGCAGCAGATTAAATCCCCACAATCAACTTGATGTACCCTGCATCTGTGGAATACCTGAACAGACAACGAATCATGCCAAAATTGAGCCGGTGGACTTTGGGAGCAACTGTAGACTTGGGGTTTGCTGTCTGCGACTGATTTCTTTCTGATATTTACATTTATCGTAGCTTAGTGTTTAGCGCTTGTTATCATTGGTACATTTGCTTGCTGGTTTGGCTGCTCTCTTCATTTTCTTTTTATTATTATTATTTTTTTATTTTAATATGTTTTTTAATTTATTACTTTTTTTCTTTCTTTTTTCCTCCCTTTTCTTCTGAGCCATGGGGCTGACAGGGTCTTGGTGTTCCAGCCTGGTGGCAGGCGTGATCCTGTGAGGTGCGAGAGCTGAGTTCAGGACATTGGTCGACCACAGACCTCCTGGCCCCACGTAATATCAATCAGCAAGAGCTCTCCCAGAGATCTCCGTCTCAACAATAAGAACCAATTCCACCCAACAGCCAGCAAGCTCCACTACTAGACACCCCATGCCTAACAACTAGCACGACAGGAGCACAACCCCACCCATTAGCACAGAGGCTGCCTAAAATCATACTAAGTTCAGAGACACCCCAAAACACACCACCAGACGCAGCCCTGCTCACCAGAAAGACAAGATCCAGCCCCACCCACCAGAACACAGGAACCAGTCCCCTCCACCAGGAAACCTATACAAGCCACTGAACCAACCTCACCCACCGGGGGGAGACACCAAAAACAACAGGACAGACCTGCAGCCTGTGAAAAGGAGACCCCAAACACAGTAAGTTAAGCAAAATGAGAAGACAGAGAAACACACAGCAGATGAAGGAGCAAGGTAAAAACCCACCAGACCTAACAAATGAAAAGGAAATACACAGTCTACCTGAATAAGAATTCATAGTAATGATAGTAAAGATGATCCAAAATCTTGGAAACTAAATGGAGAAAATACAAGAAATGTTTAACAAGGACCTAGAAGAACTATGGAGCAAACAATGATGAGCAACACAATAAATGAAATTAAAAATTCTCTAGAAGGAATCAATACCAAAAAACTGAAGCAGAAGAACATATAAGTGACCTGGAAGATAAAATAGTGGAAATAAGTACTGCAGAGCAGAAGAAAGAATTGAGGACAGTCTCAGAGGCCTCTGGGACAACATGAAATGCACCAACATTCAAACTGTACAGGTCCCAGAAAAAGAAGAGAAAAAGAAAGGGACTGAGAAAATATTTGAAGAGATTATAGTTGAAAACTTCCCTAATATGGGAAAGGAAATAGTCAATCAAGTCCAGGAAGCACAGAGAGTCCCATACAGGATAAATCCAAGGAGAAACACACCAAGACACATATTAATCAAACTATCAAAAATTAAACACAAAGAAAAAATATTAAAAGCAGCAAGGGAAAAGCAACAAATAACATACAAAGGAATCCCCATAAGGTTAAGAGCTGATCTTTCAGCAGAAACTCTGCAAGCCAGAAGAGAGTGGCAGGACATATTTAAAGTGATGAAAGGGGAGAACCTACAACCAAGATTACTCTACCCAGCAAGGATCTCATTCAGATTCGACAGAGAAATTAATAACTTTAGAGACAAGCAAACCTTAAGAGAATTCAGCACCAGCAAACCAGCTTTACAACAAAAGCTAAAGTAACTTCTCTAGGCAGAAAAACAAGAGAAGGAAAAGACCTACAAAAATAAACCCAATACAATTAAGAAATTGGTAATAGGAATATACATATCAATAATTACCTTAAATGTAAATGGATTAAATGCTCCAACCAAAAAACATAGACTGGCTGAATCGATACAAAAACAAGACCCATATATATGCTGTCTACAAGAGACCCAATTCAGACCTAGAGACACATACAGACTGAAGGTGAGGGGGTGTAAAAAGATATTCCATGCAAATGGAAATCAAAAGAAAGCTGGAGTAGCAATTCTCATATCAGACAAAATAGACTTTAAAATAAAGACTGTTACAAGAGACAAAGAAGGACACTACATAAAGATCAAGGAATCAATCCAAGAAGAAGATATAACAATTGTAAATATTTCTGCACCTAACACAGGAGCACCTCAATACATAAGGCAAATGCTAACAGCCATAAAAGGGGAAATCGACAGTAACACAATCATAGTAGGGGACTTTAACACTCCACTTTCACCAATGGACAGATCATCCAAAATGAAAATTAAAAAAGGAAACACAAGCTTTAAATGACACATTAAACCAGATGGACTTAATTGATATTTATAGGACATTCCATCCAAAAACAACAGAATACACTTTCTTCTCAAGTGCTCACAGAACATTCTCCAGGATAGATCATATCTTGGGTCACAAACCAAGGCATGGCAAATTTAACAAAACTGAAATCATATAAATTACCTTTCCTCACTACAACACTATGAGACTAGGTATTAATTACAGGAAAAAAACTGTAAAAATTATAAACACATGGAGGCTAAACAATACGCTATTAAATAACCAAGAGATCACTGAAGAAATCAAAGAGCAAATCAGAAAATACCTAGAAATAAATGACAGTGAAAACACAACAACACGAAACCTATGGGATGCAGCAAAAGGAGTTCTAAGAGGGAAGTTTATGGCAATACAATCCTACCTCAAGAAACAAGAAACATCTCAAAGAAACAACCTAAACTTACACCTAAAGCAATTAGAGAAAAAAGAACCAAAAAAACCCCAAAGTTAGCAAAAGGAAAGAAATCATAAAGATTAGATCAGAAACAAATGAAAAAGAAATGAAGGAAACAATAGCAAAGATCAATAAAACTAAAGGCTGGTTCTTTGAGAATATAAACAAAATTGATAAACTATTAGCCTGACCCATCAAGAAAAAAAAGGAGAATACTCAAATCAACAGAATTAGAAATGGAAAATGAGAAGTAACAACTGACACTGCAGAAATACAAAGGATCATGAGAGATTACTACAAGAAACCATATTCCAATAAAATGGACAACTTGGAAGACATGGACAAATTCTTAGAAAAGCACAACCTTCTGAGACTGAACCAGGAAGAAACAGAAGATAAACAGACCAATCACAAGCACTGAAGTTGAAACTGTGATTAAAAATCTTCCAACAAACAAAAGCCCACGACCAGATGGCTTCAAAGGCAAATTCTATCAAACATTTAGAGAAGAGCTAACACCTATCCTTCTCAAACTCTTCCAAAATATAGCAGAGGGAGGAACATTCCCAAACTCATTCTACAAGGCCACCATCACCCTTATACCAAAACCAGACAAAGATGTCACAAAAAAAGAAAGCTACAGGTCAATATCACTGATGAACACAGATGCAAAAACAGGACATGGAAGCAACCTAAGTGTCCATCAACAGATGAATGGATACAGAAGATGTGGCACATATATACAATGGAATATTACTCAGCCATAAAAAGAAACGAAATTGAGTTATTTGTAGTGAGGTGGATGGACCTAGAGACTGTCATACAGAGTGAAGTAAGTCAGAAAGAGATAAACAAATACCATAGGGCTTCCCTGGTGGCACAGTGGTTGAGAATCTGCCTCCCAATGCAGGGGACACGGGTTCGAGCCCTGGTCTGGGAAGATCCCACATGCCGCGGAGCAACTAGGCCCATGAGCCACAACTACTGAGCCTGCGCGTCTGGAGCCTGTGCTCCGCAACAAGAGGCTGCAACAGTGAGAGGCCCACACACCGCGATGAAGAGTGGCCCCCGCTCACCGCAACTAGAGCAAGCCCACGCACAGAAACGAAGACCCAACACAGCCAAAAATAAATAAGTAAATAAATATTTTTTTTAAAAAATTGGATAAAAAAACAAATACCATATGCTAACACATATATATAGAATCTTAAAAAAAATGGTCCTGAAGAACCTAGGGGCGGGACAGGTTCTAAAGACGCAGGTGTACAGAATGGACTTGAGGACACAGGGAGGGGGAAGGTAAGCTGGGACAAAGTGAGAGAATAGCACTGACATATATACACTACCAAATGTAAAACAGCTAGCTAGTGGGAAGCAGCCTCATAGCACAGGGAGATTAGCTCGGTGCCTAGTGACCACCTAGAGGGGTGGGATAGGGAGGGTGGGAGAGAGATGCAAGAGGGAGGGGATATGGGGATATATGTATACATACAGCTGATTCACTTTATTATACAGCAGAAACTAACACAACATTGTAAAGCAATTATATTCCAAGAAAGATGTTTAAAAAATATATGACACAAATGAACTTATCTACGAAACAGAAACAGACTCGCAGACACAGAGAACAAACTCATGGTTGACAAGGGGGTGGGGGGTGGGGGAAGAATGGATTGGGCGTTTGGGGTTAGCGGATGCAAACTATTTTATGTAGAATGGATAAACAACAAGGTCTTACTGTATAGCACAGGGAACTATATTCAATATCCTGCAATAAACCATAATGGAAAAGTATATTAAAAAGTATATAAATTTATAACTGAATCACTTTGCTGTACAGCAGAAATTAACACACTGTAAATCAAGCACACTTCAATAAAAATTTTAAAAATAATAAAATTTAAAAATCAGTTTCTTTGCTGTTTTCTGATAGACTAGAAATGTTAGAATTCAACTGAGTTTACAACAGAATAGTACGGACAGAGTTGTAACACAGTTACAGTATCTTACAACATAAATCCAGAAGCAGCAGTGCTATTTTTTTGCCTTCTGAAAGGCACTGGGTATGTTTACCATGTTGAAGAACGTCCACAAATCAACCCATATATGATAAAATATCCTTCCATTTCATCAAAGTCTGAAGGAATTGAGAAAGTGCTGAAAGTCACTTTCATGAGATAGTGAGTAGAATGTTGTGAACACTGAATTTAGACTTAAACATGTGGGATTCATATCCCAGAGCTACTATTTTTTCTGAAAATTCAGTTAATTTTTTGTCTTAGTTGCCCCTATGAAAAGCATGACAGTGAAACATTACATGCAAAAGCAGTCAGTAGATATAACAAATATAAAGTATCATTTTTCCAGGAGTGAAAATACTTGTCAGTAAAGAAGTCTACAAAGTCCTGAGGAGAGGGGTGCATATTTTGTCTTTTTCTGCTCTTTTTCCCTTAAAGTAAAGGAGCTGTCAAGGTATAGTAGACCGAACAATGGGGCCCCAAAGATGTTCATGTCCGAACCTATGAATGTGTTACCTTACATGGCAAGAAGGATTTTGCAGATGTGTTTTAAGGATTTTGAGATTATCCTTGATTTTCTGGGTGAGCCCAAAAGGATCCTTATAAGTAAAAGAGGGGGGCAAGAGAGTCAGAGAAGTAGACGTGAGGATGGAAGCAGAAGTCAAAGTGATATGATTGGGCCTTTGAAGATGGAAGGCAGGCCACACACCGAAGAATGTGGCAGAAGCTGGAAGAGGAAACAGATTCTCCCCTAGAGCCTCCAGCAAAGAGAACAGCCCTACCAACAGGTTGATTTTAGACCAGTGAGACCCATGTCAGCCTTCTGACCTCCAGAACTGTAAAATAATACATTTGTGTTGTTTATACCCGCTAAGCATGTGAGAATCTATTAAAGCAGCCCTAGGAAAATACACATGCCATGGGAGAGTGCATAGTTAGATTCTACCCACTGAGCTATAACCACAGGACTGCCAATCCCTCCCTATTTCAAGCTAATCCCTCCCTATTTCAAGTAGAGAAGTTGAATTAAGGTGATCTCTCAGATGTCCTCCACCTCAAAAGTACTATAATTAAACACACTTTCTCCTTTCTTTCTCTTTGTTGCTTCCTCCCTTCTTTGGATTAAAAGAGCTATTTCCTCTCTGTTGTATTTTATGCTTTAGGAAGAAGGTAATTCCTTGTGCTAGCTGGTCTGGTAGAAACTGCTGAGGGATAATGAGGCCCACTTACCCTGACAAGCCATGTCAGCTGCTTTCCTTCATTGACAATAAGTGGGGAACTTCTGTTGCCCACTCCAATTTTCCCTCAGTCTATTTTCCAGGTCTCAAAATACACAGGCAGAAGTTACAGAGGAATCCAATATGAACTCAAGGTCCCCAGAGAGTAGTTAGTTTCCTGGGCAATTATATGTAAAAATGTCCTCATCAAGATGATTTCTCTAAAGGCTGTCTTCAGCTCTAAGATTTTAAAAATTCATGATTTGTCATCCCCAATTATAAGCTAGGGAATTTATAAGAATCTGTGGTTTCTCTGGATAAGGCTACTAACAACACATTCGACCTTGAACCAAAAGGGTCAAATAAACCACATATAACAATAGCCAGAAGCTGAAAAGTATATTTGTGCTTTCTTCAACTCTAAATTGTAACAGTTTTAACAGGAGTCTTGAATTCTAGGAATAACACTTAATAACCCTGGAGTGTTAAGAGTTTAATTTTTTTAACATCAAATTCTGTCACTATAATAAACTGATTATTCAGTATTTTAAAGTAACAACTTGATATTTTTATTTGTAAATAATAAGGAAACATTATATTACAAGTATTCATATCCTTGTGAAAGAAGGCTGCAAAAGCTCTATGGCTAAGATGACCTGGTAATTCCACTCTGAGGTACTTACCCCCCAAAATTGAAAAGAAGTATTGGAATACTTGTATATGAATGTTCAGAGCATCACTATTCAGAGCAGCCAAAAAGTGGAAACAAATGTCCATCAACAGATGAATGAATAAACAAATGTGGTACACCCATACAATGGAATATTACTCAGACATAAAAATTATGAAGTACTGATACGTGCTACAACATGGATGAACCTCAAAAACATGCTAAGTAAAGGAATCCAGACACAAAAGGCCATGTATTGTTTGACTCCATTTACATAAAATATCCAGAGTAGGTCAATCCACAGAGACAGAAGAAAGCAGACTACTGGTTGCCAGGGACCGGAGGGAGGGAAATGGGAATGACAATGCTATACAGGTTTCCCTTTTGGGGTAATGAAAATGTTTTGGAACTAGAAAAAACTGTAAGTATTCTAAATAACACTAAGTTGTACATTTTTAAATGGTTAATTGTATGCTATGTGAACTTCACTTCAATTTTAAAACAAAGTTCTATGGTTAGACAGAACTGATTTCCTTTTTGGCCCTGCCACCTATAATGTAGCCTTTGGCAAGTTACTTAAACTCTCCACTCAGCTTTCAGAGTTAAGGTGAAGATTAAATGAAATACTCTATTTACAGTATCTGATGCAGAGCAGATTATTAGAAAAATGCAACTTCCCTTCTCTGGACCTCTTTTTCCTCCTCTACAGACTATTGAGACTTGAGAATGACAATTTATAAACATAAATAAGCAGTTTAAAAAAAAAAAAGAACAAAGACACAGACAAAACACTGCCATGCAACTGCTAGAAATTTATCCTGAGGAAGTAATCAGATGAAAATATGATCTTTTAATCTCTGAAAGTATGCACCACACACACTCAGATATCATGCACATCTAAGTGTTGTTGGTACTAGAGAAAAAAATGTGAAAATCAAATGTTCATCAATAAGAGATTGGTTAAGTAATTTAAGATACATCAATTCAACAGACTATTATGCAGCCATTCTAATCACGATGTAATTTGTATTTAATGTGTGGGGGGGGCTAGAAGACAATTTCAAAATTGCTATATCCCAGGATCTTTTTTATATCACATACACACAGAGAAAAGGGCTATAAGAATAGACACACAAAATGTAAACATCTTTAAATGCTGGTATTAAAGATGAAATTTTAATATTTTTATAGTAAGAAAGTCAATAAAAACGTATTTTGAAAAAAGGATGTAAAGAAGAAAATTTCTTAATATACCTTTCTCACTATCAAATGGTATAAAATTAGTTGACTTACAAATACATTCCCCTCTATTTCTGATGTATAAGATTTTATAACTCTTTGTAGGGCTTGTAGGGCACAGTTTTCCTTTGTAAGAAATAAATACACCATTTATTAGCTAGCTGTGTGACTTCTGAGAAATCACTTAACCTCTGCACATCAAAATGGTGAAAAGCTGAGTTATATAACTGGTACAAGAATATGAGTCTGTCACCATGTGTAAGAGAAAAGGAACCAGGTCAGGATCTGAGTCCTCAGACCTAGAGAACGCTACTAAAATCCTCTAAAAACAATACTAGCCCTCAAGAAAAGTCAAAATCCAAGAGTTCTGTGTGTGTTCTTGATATGCACACAGAAGACAAAAGGATCTTGCACAATGCAGCACATCCACGTGAACTTTTAAACCTTCTCCTTTCCTGCGTGTTTAATTTGTGATGAAGCTGACATCCTCTAAAAAATCAGGGAAGTGTACAGAGATAAATGCAGATGAGAATTCTTCCTAATGTCGAATCCTGATTTTTAGATTGTTTTTAAGAACTTAAGGATGATTTAAAATCATTTTAGCAGGTAAATTTAGAGGATAGAGCAATGAAATGAAAATGTGGTGGATTAAAAATGAAGCGTGGTGGAAAAAAAATTAAGTGTGGTAGGTCTGTTATCATTCAGGGTATTTCAACAATCAAAAATTTCCATTAATAATCATGGAGATGCATTGTAACTGATCCCTTCTACCAAAGTACTTTAACAATGATGATTAATGATTCAAAAAGTAGTAGGACCTTACACGAAGTCAGCAGCACTCATGCAACTGATGAATGGAAGGTAGCTGCCATAATGTACCTCAACCAATTAAATTTCTACAAAGGTTTTGGGACTTGCAGCGTCCCAGATAGACATCCTGCATCATGAAGAGTTTAACCAGCACAATCTAAACACCACTGTCTGTACAGTTGTCCTTACATGGTTTCTAATTATTTTTTAATATGGCTGTGTCCTCAACAACAGGTCTCCTTCTTTATAATTCTACTTACTATCCTCATATCTGATGCTACTTTCCCCATTCCTCTCCCATATTCTCCACAGTACTTAGCAAAATGCTGGATATTTGGCAGATGCTCAAATATATGTATTGGCTTCAGTTAAAACAGTGAGACAATATAAGCAGCAAATAGGTCTTGTCATGCAGCTTGTCTCTCAGCCTAACAGCAACGCCTATTTACACCAACCCAGTGGGGCTTGGCAAACACACACAGAATGGCTGACATGCTCAAGCAACCATTACATGACATGCTAGAGAAGCAGTGAGGACTAGAAAAGATGCTTTGAGGATGCCCTCAAATGTACCTTTGAACATCATTATGGAACTTGGAAAGATAAGCTGCAACAGTCGGTGTAGGCTACAGAAAGGAGAAATGGGCTGACCTATTTTCAGCATTTAAAGCCCAAAAGTATAAAGAAACACCAAGAAACCAACTGCTCGTTGTTGCTATACTGTAGGTCAAGAATTATCTTTACCAAATGGTGGCATATATGACAGTTAGGTGTCTAGTAATTCCAGCCATACCCCATGTATACCTACCACACCAAAAAAAATGTCCATCTTCCCATCATTTTCAATCATTACTTATGAATTTCCCTACATATACCAACCACGCTATTTTTTAAATATATGTATTGTGCACTAAAATTAAAATGAGGAAATACTTATTTCTTACTTGTTTTAAACCCATATTGCAGGCACACTGACCTGGGAATTTAAGTATATAAAATGTGCATACCTGATGTAAAAATAGAGCTGGATATTTTTCAAATTCAAAGAGTTAATTTTGGTATAGAAATCAAATTCTTAGTGAATCATGCATGCCACATAAACTTATGTATTTCTCCAACTTTAAAAGAACCAAGTTTTGAATTTTTCTTTTTTTTCAAGCTATCAAAACATATATTTACTTTGACCCAAGAAAAAAAGTAAAATTCTGAAGTGGTTATTTTTCCCAAAATAATTATATCTCCAAGAGGACCATATCTTCCCAAGCCAAAATTAGGACGCATAGCTTGAAATGTAGGTAGGTAATTCAGACTATTTGAAAATCAGGACAGTTAAAACAAATCTAGGATAAATGGTCAGTGCAGTTATTTTAACCTAGGTAAGGAAAACAATTCACATACAAAATAGTCCTCCCTCAAAATATTTTGTTGGCACAAAGTCAATAATAAAAAAAAAAGGAACCAAGATTGTTGTTTTCATCACTATATCTGCAGAGTTTATCTTCATACCTGACAGATAGCAGACATTTAATTTATACTGTTTCTTTGAATGAATGGGGGGGGAGGGAGATTGTGTTTGTGTGTGTGTGTGTGTGTGTGTGTGTGTGTGCGCGCGTGCGTGCATGTGTGTGTTTGAGAGAGACATGAAGAGATTTTTCCACAACACAAAAGAAGCACCTTGGCCAAAAGGAGGCATTTATTTTATCTTACTGAGCCCCAAAGTAATGAAGCAAATATAATCAATGGTAAAGAAGAAAATATATGGGTAGAAAAGTATTATACTGTCAGGACTTCCCTGGTGGTCCAGTGGGTAAGAGTCTGCCCTCCCAAGGCAGGGGCCCCAGGTTCGATCCCTGGTCGGGGTACTAGATCCTGCATGCATGCCCCAACTAAGAAGTCCACATGCTACAACTAAGACCTGGTGCAGCCAAATAAATAAATAAATAAATTTCTTTTAAAAAAGAAAGAAAAATACTATACTGTCAACTGTTAAGCTAAATAAGTTTCTATTGAGACTGAGGAGTAAATGATTTTTAAGTAATTATTTAATTTTAATAAAGAGCTACATTATGTGATTTCAAAACAAAATTCAAAGAGCAATGATTTGGTTCAGTGTTCATCTAACCTCCAGTACACTGAAAGAAGACCTGTGCTTCTCTGTTATGTCTCAGAAAATGAAGATTCTTATTTGATTATACAGACCCAGCTAAAGATGCAGATCTGTCACAAATTTCAAAAACTGTAACCATACCCAGGGCTTTCACAGTTTAAAACTAAAGTTAGTAGGCCAATGAAACAAGTTACAGCTATCCTTACAGACAATATCAGCCTTCGACAATTTATAAAACGGATATATTCATTTACTCATTCACGTCTTCAACATCACAGATCTACAATGTTGAAAACACACATAAGGGTGGAGAAGACAGTGGAGTAGGGGAGCAAAACTTGCCACCCCAAAATACCTCTTAGGCATGTGGATTACCACCAACTGAAAACAATCAAGGTCCGAAAGACTCAGGAAGAAACTTTGACCTTACCCCTGAACTGCCTAAAAGAATCAAAACTACAATGAGGTATCACCTCACACTGGTCAGAACGGCCATCATCAAAAAGTCTACAAATAATAACTGCTGAAGAGGATGTGGAGAAAAGGGAACCCTCCCACACTGTTGGTGGGAACGTAAACTGGTACAGCCACTATGGAGAACAGTATGGAGGTTCCTCAAAAAACTAAAAATAGAGCTACCATATGACCCAGCAATCCCACTCCTGGGTACATATCCGGACAAAACTCTAACTCAAAAAGATACATCGGGGCTTCCCTGGTGGCACAATGGTTGAGAGTCCGCCTGCTGATGCAGGGGACGCGGGTTCGTGCCCCGGCCCGGGAAGATCCCACATGCCGCGGAGCGGCTGGGCCCGTGAGCCATGGCCGCTGAGCCTGCGGGTCTGGGGCCTGTGCTCCGCAACGCGAGAGGCCACAGCAGTGAGAGGCCTGCGTATCGCAAAAAAAAAAAAAAAGATACATCCACCCCAATGGTCATAGCAGCACTATTTACAACAGCCAAGACATGGAAACAACCTAAAGGTACATTGACAGAAGAATAAAGAAGATGTGGTACATATATACAATGGAATGTTAGCCTTAAGAAAGAATGAGATAATGCCATTTGCAGAAACATGGATGGACCTAGAGATCATCAAGTGAAGTCAGACAGAGAAAGACAAATATGATATGATATCACTTATATGTGGAATCTAAAAAAAATGATACAAATGAACCTATATGCAAAACAGAAATAGACCCAGGGACATCGAAAACAAACTTATGGTTACCAAAGGGGAAAGGGGGGAGGGGAGGAATAAATTAGGAGTTTGGGATTAACATATACACATTACTACATATAAAATAGATAACCAACAAGGACCTACTGTATAGCACAGGCAACTATACTCAATATTTTGTAATAGCCTATAAGGGAAAAGAATCTGAAAAAATAGATACATATGTATGTATAACTGAATCACTTTGCTGTATACCTAAAACTAATGCAACACTGTAAATCAACTCTACTTCAACTTAAAAAAAAAAAAGAATGTAGATAGGGACTCGTTCCAGGAAGGGAGCTAACACCATACATAACTATAGTATAATATGAAGCAGGTGTGCAGACAGGGAGGAACCTAGCTAAATCTGTTTGTTAAAATTCTGCCCTGTGTCCCATTGTTTCTGGGTGGTACAGCAAACATTTGCTTTCCCATGCCCATGTGAATTGCCTTCCCCCACCTTTGAAGTTCCAACCCACTACTCCCAACATCATCTTCTGTCTTTAGCTGAAGATGATACTCAAGGTAAGGGTTTTGGCCATTTTGGTGAGTTACTCAGTTCTCTGGTCAGTCTCATATATACATGTCATTAAACTTGTGCTTATTTTCTCCTGTTAATCTGTCTCATGTCAATTAAATTCTTAGACCACCCAGAAGAACCAGGAAGGGTAAAGGAAAATGTCTTCCTTCCTGACAGTGGTCAACAAGAGTCACAGATCATGCCCTCAATCTCGGTTTATCACGTCCCACCTCACCTCTCCCCCTGTCGAGTCCCAGGGCTCACATGATGCTCTGCTGTCTCTAGCCTCAGAAGACAAGGATCAGGAAAAAGCCTTTTTACACTAAGATATTCGCCACTGAATGTGTTATCCACGCAGAGAGTACTTGCCTTTTAAGAAAGGACCTTGGACGTAAGAAAGCACACAACAAGCACAAATAATTTTTCAAAGGACTGAAAAGAGGTAGTCCAAGCAGGACACTGGAAACAAGGGATTCTTATCAAGTGGGATGTCGAGACTGGCAGGTAGCTGTAATTGTTGTACTCCCACTAGAAAGTGGGGGATAAATATGAGGACTATGACCCAGAGCCAGGAAACAGAAATTAGATAGGGTGCCAGAGCCCTGTTCCAGGATGAAAGCTGGCCAGAAGTAAAGCAGGTGAAACTAGGGGTGAGCATCAGTGGAGAACTCAGCTGTGAAAGGCGCTGGAAGGAAAAGAAAGAGGAACCAGGATTCCTCATGCATCACTGCTCCTAGTAGGTGGTCATTAAATCTCTGTTGGAGCAAAACATTTGAGAGGAAAGATATCAGCCTCCTTCAGCTTTTATCTTTTCACTCACTCATTTAGCAGCTTTTAACTGAGCAATCAATAAAGTTGTCTCTCATGGTAACAAGACTCCCTTCATTTACCATGTTTAGTAGTCATATAAAAACCATCCTAATTTTATTTTTCTAACATTCCTTCCTTGCTTCACTAGATAAAACACATGGGAATGTGTTTGGTTTACAAAGTTCAATTATAAAGTCTGAGGGATAAACTCAGTATCATGAACATTTAAAAGTGTAATTTGTCTTTGGAACTGTTCTTAATACCATCATACCCATACAGCTACAAATGTTGATATTTAAGCCTGTACAGATTATGTTCTATGTGGGTGCAAAACCACTACTGAATATAAATTATTTTCAGTAAGAAAAAGGGGCTATAATTTTTCTTAGTTAGAACATGTCAGAAGATGAAAACAGAGAACAGCTAATCAAATTGCTTACAATTCTCATCCTAAGAAAGGTGAATCAATTTAACACTATGCTCTGAATACTATAAAACTCATTTAGGAAAGCACTGGAAAGTAAATAAATACCAGTGCAGACCTAGTGGTTTCGATCATATTTTGTATAAATTGGCTAGGCAGAGAAAACAGCTCAGCCACTGCAATGCTCCTTCTACTGAAAAAGGCCCACGTGTTGAGGATCTGTAGAATGGCTTCAGATCCTGGTCTAGTACCTCTGGCAGAGTAAGTTATTGGAAAAAATGTTTTTTAATTTCTCCAGCCAAAATAAATGTCTTTGCTCACCAGATGAGTTAAGCCTCTATGGTTTGTTCATGCAGATTCCCCTCTTGCTCAATAAATTTAACTCAGACAGTGGTTCTGGATGATTCTTATTACCCAGATGCCCAGCTGGACTGGAAAGCCAGACTTCTTTGTCATCATAGTTTTTTGATAGCCATCACAGACATTTAAGGAAATCTCTAATAATTTTAATGTAGCTGTTAAGTTTAACACATGAGCACTGGACTACCAGCTCAGTCTCCAGTCACAATAGAAAGACTGCAAAATACAAAATGTATTATTGAATGCAATCAACAGTATTGTTTTTACTATTACATATGCTTATACCCTTCTGCCTAGCAAGAGTGTTGCAAGGAATTTTTTAAATTTTTGTTCTGCTTAGATACTAAAGTATAACTAGGATACTCCATTTAGCAGCTAGCAAATATGTGGGGCCCCTGAGATTAAATTTTCATTAAAATTTCAAGGCATAACTTGAAATGAGCATGTCCCTTTGTCCCTTTGATCTATGTATTAATGTCTTTTCCGGTTTTTCAAAGAGCCCTTTTGAAGGACTTGAGAAAAAAACGGAACTGTAATTCAGGAGCAATTGAGCCGGTGTGGGCATTTTAGGAGGCTACAGACTTAAACTTCAAGAGAATTGAATTCTACTTAATGATATTCGCTGGGAATTTTGACCACAGAGGTGTGCTGTCTATATTTATAGATATTATCCTTTACATGTGCACATGGAAAAATCTAACTTTCACAGTTCACTTCTTCTCAGTATCACACCTTGGTATAATGATTTGAGTCATCTCAATCAGCATATAACTATCATTATTGCATGACTGGTAATTAGATTAGAATTTAACTCATGCTTTAATGTTTTTTAATCTATTGTATAAAAGTTATCATATGGAGCTATTTACTATAAGGAAGTAAATGTTATTATACATATGCTTTTGGTTGAGGGCAATAAAGCTGTGAGAGTTTAAGAGACTTACTGAAGTTTATATTATTAGAGAGTGATAGAGTGGTGGCTGGGATCCAGTTACTCTGATTCCAACTCCTGGTCTGATTTCATTACCCTGAGATTCTTCTCCTTAATGGAGTGAAGGGGACAATTTTGCTATATTGTGAAAACTCTCAGGGTCCAAATAAACCTGTAACCTACAATTACAGGTGCAGATCAGGGACAGAATCCATCTTTTTTTCCAATATAACAGATGAGGCTGGCTTTTTTCTTCTTAGCTTTACTTTCATCCAAAAGGCTCTATTTTCCCTAATTTTTCAGCCTTAAGAACCAAAGTCTCTTCTAGTTGACTACCCAGACAAACTCCCGGGCTCTGGCTAAAAGTCATGGATCACCACAGTATTTATTGAGCCTTGAAGGGGAGCAGAATATGCCACCCCAAAATATGCCTCTCTGGCACAAGGATTATTTTGAGCTCAGTGTTTTTAAGAAACAACAGACACAAGAGCAGCTCTCAAAACTAATTAGAAGATACCGTTTTGTAAGGGAAATTCACATTTATAAAGGAAATCTCCATTTGTCGGGGTATCTCCCTTTCTGTAGCAGGAAGAGAAGAATGATTAAATCTAGAAACTCGAGAAACAGTGGAAAAGGCAATGACTCAACCCTGCATAAAAACCATACCCTTGTTAACTTGTACTTTGCCTGATAACTTCCCTTACTTTGCTCCCCAACCCACAATGCTCCTTAGTCTTTAGCTGGAGATAGCATTTAAGGTGGTGGGTCAGGCCATTTCTGGAAGTTACTCAGTTTTCCTGGGTATCGCCCATGTATACAGTAAGTATACATTTCTGTTTTTCTCCTATTAATCTAATCTTTTTATTACAGGAGGTCTCAGCCAAGAACCTAGAAGGGTAAAGGGAAAATTATTTCTCCTCCCCTACAGCCTCTTCATTCCACCAGAAACTGTACAAGATGCTGAGATACCTGAAGATTAGGACACAATCTTATTCTTGCTTTTAAAAGTAGGTTGGTCAATTTGTCCCAGTGTGCCGGAGACATTCCCAATTTTAGCAATGAAAGTCCCACTTCCTAGGAAACCTCTCAGGTTTGGGCAAAGGGGGTGGTTCGTCACTCTGCTTTCAAAGGAGATTTTGGTCTAGATTGGAGTCATGCGTGTAAATATGCAATTACTGTAGACAACACCAAAGTGTTTAAAGACGACATAGTATAAAAGTACATACTGGGCTTCCCTGGTGACGCAGTGGTTAAGAATCTGCCTGCCAATGCAGGGGACACGGGTTTGAGCCCTGATCCGGGAAGATCTCACATGCCGCGGAGCAACTAAGCCTGTGTGCCACAACTACTGAGCCTGCGCTCTAGAGCCCATGAGCCACAACTACTGAAGCCCATGCGCCTAGAGCTCGTGCTCTGCAACAAGAGAAGCCACCGCAGTGAGAAGCCTGCGCACTGCAACAAAGAGTAGCCCCCGCTCACCGCAACTAGAGAAAGCCTGCACGCGGGAACGAAGACCCAATGCAGCCAAAAATAATATTAATTTTTTTTAAAAAAAGTACATACTAAAAGTGGAAACACACCCTCTACATGTGCCTGTAAAACCTTTTACATTTACCCTGTGAAAGGAAAATCAAAATGGAGTCAGTTTTGCTAAGAGAGCTCTCTAAAATGAGCCAAGAGGCCACTGAGTAAATGTGACTTATGCATGTCTCAGCCTGGATGGACTCTGTCATTTTGACCACTCATTGTCCTACTCAAGATACTTATCGGACTCTTACCCCAAAATAACTCATGATTCCTTAAGGACGTATATTTTCCGACCTGCATCAGTGTCAATCACAATTTTCGCCAGGCAACTTTAACAATCTTCCGGCTTTTGTCTTTATAAGCCCCTGACTTTTTCTTTTCCCCAATCTTTCCGTTTTACCCCAATCAGTCTCCCCTGAATTGCAATTCTTAAGACCCCAAATAAACCTCTTTGTTCCTTGCAGCCTCACTATTGAGTATTGTTCGACATTACGTGGTGTTGGAAGCAGGATCTGAAGTGACTCACCTCTACCTCCAGCACTGCTGCCAGATACGAGTAAGGTGCCTATGGGAGCCTCTTGTACTCTGTCGCCTCCTCGGCAGCCTCAGGTTGTAAGGTTAAGTCCTCTAGGTTCTGAATTTCCCATTTTGGCCAAGGTTCTGAGCCTTTACCAAAGGAATCCTTCATCTTGGTGAGTACGCGGTTATGAAGAGTTCAGTTCTTACGGGCAGCTGCCATCTGCAGCTCTGCCTCATTTTATCTTTAAAAGTTACAGGCCCTCATCTTGTAAAGTTCTGTTGCAATGACTGGAAACTCTACTGGCTCACCTGGGGCTCATGTGAGATTCCTAAGTTAGTCTATGTGCACACTCAATTGGGAAAAGCTACAGAATGAGCTAACAAATATGGGAAGCATATTTCAATGGATAATTTCAGACTTCCAAATATAATAATGAATCCCCTATTGCTTCCCTCAGAGAAACTAACTCACAAGTATCTCAAAGGATTTCCAAATTGGAAAAATCCTCAGAGGCTTCTGAGAGCTCTTCTCTCTCTCCCAGCTCCCTCTGCTCCCCACTGTGCCCCTGAACGTCCAATGCTCACCTCCTTGCTACCCATCTCTCTGAACTTCCTTTTTATAACACCAAGACTGACGTCCTGCAGAAGGCTAGCCATACTGCCCCTTCAATAATGATAGCCTCTTTTGAAAGCAGGTCCAATGAAGACAGCACCAGAACCATCACATATACCCCTTGGACTAAGGCAGAATTACACGCCATAGCTAAGGACTTTCCCAATGTTAACAGGATTCCATTGAGTTTGCCAAACAATCTGATCTCCTCACTAAAACCTATGAGCCTGGCTATTCAGATTTATACCCATTAATACATCTGCTTGTAGGAGGTGTTATGGCTAAAGAACAAATGGAAGCTGTCAGTTGGAAAGATCCTTCTGATGATTCTTCCGGAGCAGGCACAAGGGGACCAGCAGATGCTCAAAAGTTGGCTAAAGATCTCCACAAAAAAAATTCCCGTTCTATTTCCTACACGTATTGATTGGCATATTATTCAACCATGCATCCAATGGTCTATGATTATCATGGCCATTTTGAAACAGTTTTTCAAAATTCTTACCTTAAACGAACAAAAGTCCTCCTAGGAGGAGCATGCATTTCTTTCCCTGTGCCTTTGAGATGTATATCTGGTCTTCTACCTGGTCTTCTCCAGAAACTCTTATCTAGACTCTTATCATCTCTAATTCCTAAGACTGAAGGGGAAAATAGAGACCTTTTAAACAGGAACTGCTAAAAGGACTCTCTTACCCAAAGAGCCTCCTGAAAATTGCTTGCCAAGGGCAAATACAGATCTTAAAATCTTCTCCACAAATAATAAAAGACCTTAGCCATCTGAGTGGGTACACTTAATTTACAGCAACTGTTATTATAACCTAGTGAGTTTTGTATTATATTTATGACTAAAGTTTTAAAACAAATTTATGAGACCTCTGTCCACGTCTACCTGTGTGTATGTATGTCTACATATGTACATAATAGATATAGTATTTTTCCACCTTCAGACAGTATGGTCAAAATTAATTTGTAAAAGAACTCTATTTAATTGGCTTAAACAAACAAGTACATATATAAAATTCTCAGAAATATGATAGAAACTAACCCAAATGAATTTCAGGTTCACAGGATACAGGAAAGTATTTGGTACTAAAGGTAGCTTAAGTCTGTTGGTTTAATTTATAGAGATGTCTTTAGAGTTATCAACATTAAGCATAAACTTTTACTGTACCTAGGTTTACTGAAACTCATGTAAGTTCATTACGTTAAAATTTTTCACTAAGAAAAATAACTTAGGATGATGACTGATATTTTCTAATGAAGTTTTTAGTTAGATAATCTAAATATGATTGTTAAGAATAAATGAACTGAATAAATGTACATGAGGTAACAGTTTTAGGTGAACTTTTTAACAATAATTATTTTATGATATATCTATTGTACTTAAAATAGTTTCCCAAATCTCTTTGGTAATTTACACCCTTTGAGTTTTCCTAAGTTAAATTAAATGATGGGAATTCACTGAATACCTAAATCATTTCCAAATAAGTTAAAATACTGAAACACTAATTGTTAAACAAGTCTACGTTTCCCTACTTTTAACCTCTTATTACAGAGAGACTAAACATGTTTGCATCTATTAGTAAACACATGTATCTTGTGCATTATTCAAAGACTGTACTATGAAGCAGCCTGTTTCTAAAAATTACAAAATGTATTTGTAAGTTTGCCAAGCCGAAAAACTTTAATACAATTCAAAATTGTTTACTTCTTTATCTGCACTAAAAAATGAAGATTTCAAAGGATTATGTATTTCAACAAATATATGTGATTAAAGCTACAATAAATAAATAAGTAGATAAATAAGGGATAACCTATATAAATAAGGGATAACCTATATAAATAAGGGATAATAAATAAGGAATAAATAAGGGGTAGATAAATAAGAAACATCTCTGTATGCAAGGAAAGTATGACATGGTAAAAGAAGATTTGTGAAAAAGGAATCTTTAGAAAAGAATTTTACGTGTGGTCAAGCTGGATATGATAGGAATAAATTTAATTAAGTATATGAGCTTTAATATCAATAATAAGCTGGTGCAAAACTAAAATTTTGTGTTCCTCTCTTCTAAAAGAACAAAGTTTCCTTAGATTATTTGTCTTGTCTTAATGAGAAATTGTAAACAAAGATTCTCTCTACCTTTAACATGACCTATCTAGAAAAACAAGATATTTTATCTTTATCAGGTCTTTCAACACTTAGGGGAAAAAAAACTGAGTCTTTTCGATATTAAAAGAGCTAAGGCTTGATTGTGGCCAAGATGGCAGAGTAGGAAGGCACTGAGCTCACCTCCTCCCACAGGCACACCAAAGTGACAGCTATTTGCAGAGCAACTATTGATGAGAAAGACCAGAATCTAGCAAAAAAAAGATTTTCTACAACAAAAGATATAAAGAAGGAACCATAATGAGACAGGTAGAAGGGGCAGAGACACCGTATAGTCAAGACCTACACCCCTGGGTGGGAGTCCCACAAATGGGAGGATAATTCAATTGCAGAAGTTCTCCTCAAGGAGCGAGGGGTCTTAAGCCCCCATCAGGCTCCCCAGCCCCGTAGGAGGGGTCCTGCAGCAGGAAGATGAGCCCCCAGAACATTTGGCTTTGAATGTCAGTGAGGTTTACTTTTAGGACAGCCAGAGGGCTGTGGGAAATAGACTCCACTCTTAAAGGGAGCACACAAATCTCACACACTACAGGACTCAGGGTAGAAGCAGTAATTAGTAGCCCTGGGACCCCCCAGGGCTCCACAGTTAGTCTCCTTAAAACCCGGCCCCACCAAACAGCAGCTGATAGCCTCCACACAAGACATGACCTGGCAACCAACTGGACTGGGGGCCAGCCACACCTACCACACCACGCACAACAGCCTGCCCACCACAACGGAAGGGACCACACAGCCCACACAGGGGCCAGCCCAGAGCATATAGCTTGGGTGACGAGAGGGGAGTGCACTGCTGGGACACATAGCACATCTCCTACAGAAGTCCACTTCTCCAAGGTCAGTAAATATAACCAACCTACCAGATATGTAGAAACAAAAACAGCAAATTAAGTAAAATGAGAAAGTGAGAAACATGTTTCAAAAGAACAAGATAAAGCTCCAGAAGAAAAATTGAGCAAAGTGGAGATAGGCAATCTGCCCAACAGAGAGTTCAAGGTAATGATCGTAAAGGTGATCAAAGAACAAGGGAGAAGACTAGATGAGCAGAGTGAGAAGTTTAAAAGTTTTAACAGAGTTGGAAACTATAAAGAAGAACCAAACAGATGAAGAATACAACTGAAATAAAAAATATACTAGAAGGAACCAACAATAGATTCAATGTTACAGAGAAATGGATCAGTGAGCTGGAAGACAGAGTGGAAATCACTGAAGCTGAATAGAAAAAAAGAAAAAAGAATAAAAATAAATGAGGACAGTTTAGAGACCTCTGTGACAACATTAAGCATACTAACATTCACATTATAGGGGTCCCAGAAGGAGAAGAGAGATAGAAAGGAGCAGAGAACATACCTGAAAACATAATAGCTGAAAACTTCCCTAACCTGGGAAAGGGAACAGACATCCAGCTCCAGAAAGCACAGAGAGTTTGAATCAGGATCATCCGAAAGAGGACCACACTAAAACACACTGTAATTAAAATGACACAAATTAAGTGAACATTCAAAGCAGCAGGGGAAAAGCAACAAGTCATGTACATGGGAACTCCCATTAAGTCTATCAGCTGACGTTTCAGCAGAAGCTCTGCAGGCCAGAAGGGAGTGGCACAATATACTTAAAGTGATCAAAGGGAAAAAACCTACAACCAAGAATACTCTAGGGCTTCCCTGGTGGCGCAGTGGTTGAGAGTCCGCCTGCTGATGCAGGGGACAAGGGTTCGTGCCCTGGTCCAGGAAGATCCCATATGCCACAGAGTGGCTGGGCCCGTGAGCCATGGCCGCTGAGCCTGTGCTCTGCAACAGGAGAGGCCACAACAGTCAGAGGCCTGCATACCGCAAAAAAAAAAAAAAAAAAAAAAAAAGAATACTCTATATGGCAAGGCTTTCATTCAGATTTGATGGAAAGATCAAAAGTTTTAAAGACAAGCAAAACCTAAAAGAGTTCAGCACCACCAAACCAGCTTTACAAGAAATGTTAAAGGGACTTCTCTAAGTGAAAAAGGGCAGGCCACAACTAGAAACATGAAAATTATGAAAGGAAAAAATCTCACTGGTAAAGGCAACTATATAGTAAACGTAGTAAATCAACCACATATAAAGCTAGTACGAAGGTTAACGGACAAAAGTAATAAAATCATATATCAGTGTATCTGCAGTAAGTAGTTAAGGGATACACCAAAAAAAGGGATGTAAAATATGATGTCAAAAGCAGTAATTGGGGCTTCCCTGGTGGCGCAGTGGTTGGGGGTCCGCCTGCCGATGCAGGGGACACAGGTTCGTGCCCCAGTCCGGGAGGATCCCACATGCCGCGGAGCGGCTGGGCCCGTGGGCCATGGCCACTGAGCCTGCGCGTCCGGAGCCTGTGCTCCGCAACGGGAGAGGCCATGGCAGTGAGAGGCCCGCGTACCACAAAAAAAAAAAAAAAAAGGGCAGAAGACCTAAACAGACATTTCTCCAAAGACATGCCAAGATGGCCAAGAGGCACGTGAAAAGCTGCTCAACATCACTAATCATTAGAGAAATGCAAATCAAAACTACAATGAGGCATCACCTCATACCAGTTAGAATGGGCATCATCAGAAAATCTACAAACAACAAATGTTTGAGAGGGTGTGAAGAAAAGGGAACCCTCTTGCACTGTTGATGGGAATGTAAATTGGTGCAGCCACTATGGAAAACAGTAAGGATATTTCTCAAAAAATTAAAAATAGAACTACCATATGACCCATCAATCCCACTCCTGGGTATTTACACAAAGGAAAAAAAACACTAATTAGAAAAGATATATGCACCCCTATGTTTATTGTAGTATTTACAATAGCCAGGATTTGGAAGCAACCTAAGTGCCCCAAAACAGATGAACAGATAAAAATGATGTGGTGTACACACACACACACACACACACACACACAATGGAATATTAATCAGCCACGAAAAAGAATGAAATCTTGCTTTTTATGACAACATAGATTGACCTAGAGGGTATTATGCTAAGTGAAATAAGTCAGAGAAAGACAAATACCATATGACTTTGTTTATATGAAGCGAATCAAAAAACAAATACACAAACATAACAAAACAGTTATACATACAGAGAACAAACAGGTGTTTTCCAGAGGGGAGGGGGAGGAAAGAAACAGGTGAGGGAGATTAAGAGGTACAAACTTCCAGTTGGAAAATAAATGAGTTAGGGGCATAAAATGTACAGTGTGGGGAATACAGTCAATAACTATGTAGTATCTTGGTATGGTGACATATTTTAACTACACTTATTGTGGTCATCAGTTTGAAATGTACAGAAATATTGAATCACTATGTTATATAACAGCAACTAACAGTGTTGTAGGTCAATTCTATTTCAAAAACAAACTCACTCATAGAAAAACTGACCAAATTTGTGGTTGTCAGATGGAGGTGGGGGGAGGGGGAATTGGATGAAGGCATTCAAAATGTATCAAAGTCCAGTTATAAGATAAATACGTACTAGGCAATGTAATGTACAACATGATAAATAATTAACACTGATGTATGTTATATATGAAAGTTAAGGAGTAAATCCTGAGTTCTCATTAAAAAAGTTTTTTCCTGTTTCTTTAATTTTATACCTATATGGGATGATTGATGTTCACTAAACTTACTGTGATAATGACTTCATGATATATGTAAAACAAATCATTATGCTTAAACTTATTCAGGGACTTCCCTGTCAGTCCAGCGGTTAAGACTCCGCACTTCCACTGCAGGGGGCCCAGGTTCAATCCCTGGTTGGGGAACTAAGTTCCCGCATGCTGTGTGGCGTGGAAAAAAAAAAAAAAAAAAAAAAAAAAACCTTAGTACTGTATGTCAATTATATTTCAATAAACTGGAAGAAAAAAAGAGCTAGGGGGCTTCCCTGGTGGCACAGTGGTTGAGGGTCCGCCTGCCGATGCAGGGGACACGGGTTCATGCCCCGGTCCGGGAAGATCCCACATGCCACAGAGCGGCTGGGCCAATGAGCCATGGCCGCTGAGCCTGCGCGTCCGGAGCCTGTGCTCCACAATGGGAGAGGCCACAGCAGTGAGAGGCCCGCGTACCGCAAAAAAAAAAAAAAAAAAAAGAGCTAGGACTTTCCACAACTGTTTAACTTTCTGTATTTGCTTTTGAAATCTCTGTCACTTTGATTAAATGGATACCCAAAGTATTGTTTCATAGCGATCTATGATCCTATGTAACCTATGTAAGTTTTAAAAACTTGATATTTTTGATAAAATTCCCAAAAATCAAATTCTAAAAGAAACCTTATTGACCTGGCCTTATAAAAGAGAGATATTAAACTAATTAGGCTTATTCGGTATGTTAAATTACATGGGAAGCACCGTCAAATAAATAATGATAAACCTTCTTAGATTATCTGATATGGGTAAATGTTATTAATATAAGTGTTTTAGAAAATGTATGCAATTCTTAGAATGTAAATATGTCTTATATAATGTTACCAGTCATAATTCTAGTTATTATCTTAAAATGTTGTGTGTCACAGAAATCACCAAATTTCCTTGTCAGTTCCATTATAATGAATTCTCAGGTCTTCAATAATGGGCATTTTTTTAAGTTTTCTGTCATTTACAGAGAATTACTGTTTTACTCTGATGCTTTTCCAAATGTTTCATCTTCATGGAATGGACTCTAATACTTAATCTAGAGCACAGGTTTCTGATAAACTTTCACATTGTACCATTGAACTGGGTAAGAATTTACAGAACTCTAAGAAACTGATAACTTCATAAATAGCTAACAAAAGATCAAGATTAATAATTAAGTACATGGGGCTGAATGAACCGATGAGGGTTATAATTTTTAAGACTTTTTGTTTTAAACATTCCCTGTTCTTTTATGTATTGCTCTGCCCAAATTAAGGAAACCTCTTCTCTCAAGCAAATTGCTTGCAGCAGCAATTTGATACAGTACACCTTTGTAAACAAAAATGAAACATTTTTCTTTTTCTCCCTACCTGATCCCTCCACAATTCAGAAACTCTTAGTATTTTTTTCATGGCAATATGGTTATTTGCAAAAGTTCAATAAGAAGGTATTCTTATAATTGGAAACATTGCTTATATTACCAAGGCTTTGACTGGAATGTCCTATTTGAGAGAGACATGCATAGACTTAGATATGACCAGACAGGTCTAAGGACCCAAGATTGACTTTATGGAGCCATTAAAGACCCTTGGAAAACCCACCTACTACCTTGCTTACAGGGTTCCCAGCAACCTTACCAGGTGAGTAATGAAGGTCACTTCCTGGCAGGTGCAGGAACCTCAAGATATTTGGGGGGAACTCAAGAAGAGAGGAATTCACCCAAATCTATAGCTATTGCAGGATGAAGTCTAATAGCAAGTCCTTAGCGTGATTTTCCTGGCCTCGAGGGGCCTTTAAAAGTTTAATCTGAGATGCCTTATGAAAAGTTCCAGCAAAGTAGATTCAAAAGAGCCTATAAGATTCTTGTTACACTTATGTAAATAATCAGGCTAAGTTTATTGAAACTAGACTTATTTTGAAAACAAATTAGTCTTTATTTGGCTATCTTTGGTAGAAATGAGGGTGATTTTAGAAAGAAAAAGGTTTCAGTAATATATCTTTGTGGATATTAGATTCTAGCGCTATTCACTGTCTTTGAGGTTTTGGTATTTACCTGTAAACTGGACTAGAACCTGAATTCTTCCAGTTTCCTCCACTATCTGGCTATGACTCTCCAAACTAACATTTCCAGTTTATCTCCCATCCTTTTGACTTGGAATCACTGAGAACTAAAACTGCCCTTTTTCCAAAGCCATGCAAGCTAAAATTGGACAACCTGATATAAACTTCAGAGAAATCACCATAACAGCTCACTTACAGTTTTCATACCTGCTGCTTTATAAGCCACTAGGAAAGTTTACCTTAACACCCAATGACATCATCAGAGACATTTCAAACTGCAAAAGACGCTTTGATCCTGACATCTAGAAACCTTCAGCTAGCTCCCCTCTGGACTCGGTGCCTTATGGTGATCCTGATTGCAACTAATTATACCAATTATTGTTCTAATTCGTTTTTGCTGTTGTTGCTGTTTTTAAATTGTTCGTGCTTTGTATGTCTCACTGCTGTACTATGACACCCTTCACCGGAATAAGGATAGCTTGACATCTGGAAATGATTGACCACTCCTATAATAATGATCCCTCCTAATGAAGATCCAAGAACTTCAATCTTGAATGTTGCCTAAGACTCACTTCCTAGATGGCTTCTTGTACCTCAAATGTGGCCATAAACTCTCTAAAAGCATACCTCTCCCACAATCACCTCTTTCCCTCCTCCATGGAACATGACTCTGTGGGAATGAGACTTCCCAGCACCAAGTAAGTCAATGTTGATGCCAAATAATCAAATGGTTGATCATAGATGCTTTCCAAAGAAAGATCTCAATCAAAAGGGAGAAATGTAAAAGGAAAATCAAAATGGGGTCAGTATTGCTAAGAGAGCTCTCTAAAATGGAGCCAGGAGGCCACTGAGGAAGGGTGATTTATACACGTGTAAGCCTGGATAGAATCTGACCTTTTGACCACCCCTTGTCCTACTCAAGATACTCGTCAGACCCTGACCCTAAAACAACTCATGACTCCTCACAGACAAATATTTCCTGACTACTGTCAGAGTCAATCACAATTCTCAGCAGGAAACTTTAACAACCTTGTGGCTTCTGTCTTTATAAGCCCCTGACTTTTTCTGTTCCCCAGAACATTCTTTTGGTTTTACCTGATTTTGTGTGCAATTCTTAAGATCCCAAATAAAGCTATTTGTTCCTTGCATCCTCGATACTGACTATTGTTCAACAATCCATCGGGTCCATATTAGTCTTAAAATCAGGCCCTTTCTAGCTTCAACAATGTCTGCAAGCTCCCCTTTTAATTTCCTGCACTGAAATTAACTCATTGTTATTTCTCCATTCTCTTTAATTTTGGGGGTTACATTCTTAGCTATGTTGCTCTACCTGCAACCATCCCCTTTCCTCTTCCAGCCATCCTTAACTCTAACACATCATATCCCCTATTACTGTTTCTAATAAATTTCTGGGCCAGCTCATTTTAGCAGAGACCTGGAATAAAGCAGCAGTTAAGAGATAGTTTGTTGAAAACACATGAAAGAATGCTCAACATCAAAAACCATTAGACAAATGCAAATCAAAACTACAAAGAGATATCATCTCACACTGGTCAGAATGGCCATCATCAAAAAATCTACAAACAATAAATGCTGGAGAGAGTGTGGAGAAAAGGTAACCCTCTTGCACTGTTGGTGGGAATGTAAATTGATACAGCCACTATGGAGAACAGTACGGAGGTTCCTTAAAAACCTAAAATAGAACTACCATACGACCCAGCAATCCCACTACTGGGCATATACCCTGAGAAAACCATAATTCAAAAAGAGTCATGTACCACAATGTTCACTGCAGCTCTATTTACAATAGCCAGGACATGGAAGCAACCTAAGTGTCCATCGACAGATGAATGGATAAAGAAGATGTGGCACATATATACAATGGAATACTACTCAGCCATAAAAAAGAAACGAAATTCAGCTATTTGTAGTGAGGTGGATGGACCTAGAGTCTGTCATACAGAGTGAAGTAAGTCAGAAAGGGAAAAACAAATACCGTATGCTAACACATATATATGGAATCTAAAAAAGAAAAAATGGTCATGAAGAACCTAGGGGCAAGATGGAAATAAAGATGCAGACCTACTAGAGAATGGACCTGAGGATACGGGGAGGGGGAAGGGTAAGCTGGGACAAAGTGAGAGAGTGGCATGGACATATATACACTACTAAAGGTAAAACAGATAGCTAGTGGGAAGCAGCCGCATAGCACAGGGAGATCAGCTCGGTGCTTTGTGACCACCTAGAGGGGTGGGATAGGGAGGGTGGGAGGGAGGGAGACGCAAGAGGGAAAAGATATGGGGACATATGTATATCTGCTATCACTTTGTTATGTAGCACAAACTAACACACCATTGTAAAGCAATTATACTCTAATAAAGATGTTTAAAAAGAGAGATAGTTTGAATGAATGACTTGGCATTATGAACATATATATTTATCTACAACATGAAGTATGTTGGACAAAGTCCATCTTTGTTCCACATAATAGAGGAGGGCAATTTTTATGACTGTTTCCTGATTGTTAAGTATGTGTCAAGCACTTAAGTTTCCTCACTTAATCTTCTTAACCACTGTGAGAGAGAATGAATATTATGGTTATCCTCATTTTATAATATGCAAAACAGGCACAGAGAAGTTAAGTAACCAGTTCACTGGTATAACACAAAAAACTTCAGTTCCAAATCTGTGACTATATCATGCTGTCCCTAGTCCTCAGTATATTGAAGACCTTGGTAACCAGAGGATATCATGATAGGCAGTAAGTAGTTTCCAAAGCAAGCATTTGCCAAGAGACCTTCAACTAGAAGAATAGTGTACCCCAAGAGTTGGATGGACATGACTATTTGGAACCTAAGACTAGGGATTTATGACATTAAGTCAATCATCCAAGGCACATTTATTGGCTACAGCTATTACAATTCATAGACAAAGCTGGGGACACAAAACTGAAAAAGAAAACAGTTCTTTTGAATACCCAGCCTGGAATCCAGTAGCACTGCCAAGGAACAGCTAGAAAGAACCCTCTTTAAGAATTTCTACAGGGCTTCCCTGGTGGCACAGTGGTTGAGAGTCCGCCTGCCGACGCAGGGGACACGGGTTCGTGCCCCGGTCCAGGAATATCTCACATGCCGCGGAGCCATGGCCGCTGAGCCTGCGCGTCCAGAGCCTGTGCTCCGCAACGGGAGAGGCCAGAACAGTGAGAAGCCTGCGTACCGCAAAAAAAAAAAAAAAAAAAAAAAGAATTTCTACAGTTACTCTCAAGCCATCCCAAATAAATATGCAATTTAAGTAAAAACAGACTGACTGCAGTTCTTCACGGCAAGCTGCTTTCCCCCTCAAACAGCTCCCCAAGCACCACCTACATACAAAGAAGTTCTAAGGCTGTCACTGCTTAAGGTTGGGGTCACAATATCAATCACCAGGAGAGGAAGGGTCAGATCTGAACTCACCAGAAAAATGTTCAGAACCAGGCATACAAGGGAACCAGAAAGGAATGGAATTACAGACATGGAGGGAACAAGTACTTCTCAGTAACAAAGAGGGCTAGGATTAGGGCAAAAGGTCCAAGTGAAGTAGGCAGCTGTGGATGAAGATCTAAGCAAAAAACATAGGTGAGGCAATGTAGCCCTACAAAGTTTTCCATGCTGTGTTATTTTTCTTTGACAAGAAGTTTTGTTTTAATTTAGAGTTGCAGTACAAACCCATGAAACATGAGATTTATACTTAAGATTCAGGCAGACCCAGTTTGTGACCTATTTTACAAAGATTATTTTACAGGGTAACAGTATTGCAAATCTAGGTAAGAAGCTAATTAGTCGCCATAACTATCTTGGGTAGTAGGCACTGTATATTTCCCAAATGTATTTTTTATATAGGTAATTCAATATGTATCAAAGCCCAAGAATGATTCCATTCACTAGCTTAGAATTTTTAAAAACAATGACCATCTTGAAAATAGGTACGCATTTCTTCAATATTTATACTGAATTTCAAATTATGCCTAAAGGTAAAGTAGAACCGACATGCCACTAGAAATAATAAATACCTTTACACTACAATAAAACTAATTTGAGATGCAAATTGTTAACATATAACACACTTAGAAAACCACTGCGACATACTTAAGTAGTACTGGTAAAATTTAGCCCCCAATACATGGTGGAATTAAAGCTTTCTCGTAGAAAGGCATATTGACTGGAAAAAGTCACAAAAATATTTACCAACATCAATTAGCAATTTCTTACGGTTATATTGCAAATGAAGCCAGGTGAGAGCAAAAATAAATCAGTACGACCTGCTTGATAGAAAGTTTTCACTCAAAACAGCTGATTTCTCAACTGGGCCCCTTTTTAAACAAACTTAAAGCAATGGGACCAAAAGAAATGTTTTTTTCTTAATTAGAAAGGTTTCACGTGTGTGTATTTTGTATATTCATTCACACTCTGCTACTCTTTTTGACCTCAATATAGCTCTAAGTACAGAACAATAAATTCAGCTTGCAAAACCACAAAACACTCTGAAAACTATCCACTAATAAACTTTCTTTTGTACCTTGGAAGTAATGGATTAATTATCTTCATAGAAATTCAGTTCATCTCTCTTCTTTGCCACGTTTTCTTCTTGGGTTTCCTCTTTGACAGTCTTACCATGTCCAAAAAGATCTTCCCCATATCCATTATATTTAGAAAACTAATAAATTATTTCCATTACCCAATTCACAAATAAGTGGGGTCCACTGTCTGTCTTCAGCAAGATCAATAAATCCACACAGGCAAGGATTGGGCTACGTGGATGTACCTTTACAGAACTTTTTACTGGACATCCTGGCGCACCATAAAGGACTTCTTAGCATGTAATGCAGCCTTGCAGTTTTTGAGGTACCGGCGCCTACCGGGGAACAGGAAGCCAGGCTCACAACAAGAGGCTCTCCCACATCGAAGAACCATCTGCGGGCAAGCACTCGAGAGTGTCGGAGAGCGTGGGAAACGTGGGGGAGCGTGGTCCTGCGTCGGCCTGCGTCGGCAAGCCTGGGCGAGCGTAGGCAAGCACCCGGAGAGCGCATGCGTGCTCCACAGCTGCCGCCGCTCGTAAACCTGTTTTTTTCACGTTACCTCCCACTTCTATGACATTTGCAGGTGTGGGAAGAATCTTCTTAGGCACTAACCTCAGGAAATGTACTTTTCCAAATGATCTTTGTTGCTTATAAAATATCACTTATAAATAGGGTTGCCAGGTTTAGGCAATAACAATACAGGACCCCCAGTGTAATTAGTATTTCAGGTAGTAAAAGACTTAATTTGTTTCGTATAAGCATACTCTAATATTGGGGGCATACTCATACTAAAAAAATATTATCCCTTGTTTTTCATCTGGGCATCCTGTATTTTATCTGGCAATGCTACTTATCAAGCAAGGGTCTTGTTTAAAAGTATAGCTATCATAACCAAAAAATCTTGCTTGGGAACAGTCTTGGTCTTTGTTGACCGCATTGCCTTGCAATCTCAGTGGTCTGATTGTCAGTCAGTGGATGCCCTGCCACATGCCTGTATTTGTAATACAGGCTGGTGCAGTGAGGTAATGTTACCTGTGCTTTACCAGAGTACATGCATGGTTTTTTAAATTCATATAAATACTTTGTCCCCAAATTAAATGTCCTTCTCTAAAAAGCAAGTGGAAATACGTACACATTCATGACATATAGTTTTGCTGACACCAATGAAACCATCTGAAGACCGATTGAGAGTCTAGCAAGTGGCCTGCAGCTCTGCTCTTCCCTTGTACACGGGAGGCCCTTGGGAGTTGCCTGTTTCACCTTCCAGGAGCTACAACCTTGTGTCATGGCAACAGGCCTGACAAGTGTAGTTCTCTGAGTTCTGAGCAAATGTTCATTTAAATCTTCCCGATTCACTGCTGAATCAGGGCGGAACATAGCTTACAGCTGATGAGCATGTGGGGCGAAGAGGGCTTTGAGGCAGGGACAATACAGTCTTGAACTCCACAGAAAAGGGTAGAAAAACCAAGGGACGGCAAAGACAAACAGTACCATTGTTCCCAAGTAAAGATTAAGCCTCAGGAATGACTGGACAAAGTCAGGAATATGGAATCACCTTGGGGGAGATCAAAAAGAGAATTCAGAAGAGCTAAAAGAGACATGTAACCACATGTCACCAATGCAAGCCAAGGATGGTTAGACAGAAATAGCCCCCTGCAGATATTTTTGACAGTCTCTCCAAATAAAATCTTATTCTCTGAATCCAAAGTACAGTCTTTACTCTCGTCATATTTTCCCAAATCACAGTACTTGCATAGATATAAATATGGAAATTGAAAGTATTTTCCTTCATGTTCAAAAATGTTAAAAGACACATTTTTAGATGGATGACAGTTCAACTCAAAGCACAGTTGAGTTTAGGGGGACAGTTACCATGCAAAAAGCAAGGTGCTCCCTATGTATTTATACTTCTGTTTTAAAAATTTAGTTACACTTGAATGCATTTGATTTGTTGTCTTTTCTATTGGTATAGAAAATACAGGAAAGATGACTATAATTATGCATACTTTGCAACGATTAGGCATTTAATATGCAATAAGATATTTGCTAGGGAAGTATTTCTATGCTTAGAACAGAGAACAGGCTCCAGGGTTATGTCAAGCTGCAAAGTGATATGTATGCGAATGAATTCTCAGGCTCATTAATCATTTTTATACTTGAAGTGCTAAACTGCTAATTTTACACTGAGAGTGAAAATGAAGTAATTAAGGAGTTTAATAGCTACAGTCTTTTGAGGGGAAAACAAGTTGATAATGCTTCTTTTAATATGTTACATAAATTGGATTTTTTGTTAAATTGCAAAAACCAGGTTCATCTATTGTGCAGCTTCCAATGACACAAATCATTTGATTATATTTGTGTATGACGTCAATAGGTGGTTATGTGAAGGCAGTTCACTAAACCATCACATTTATAAGAGGAAGTCTGTGTTACCAAGAGAACAAAAACACCTATCAGTTTCTCACCTTTTTCCTTTGGATGTTCTAAAACACTACTTCTCAAATTATCTGTAGTGAAGGGACAGTTTTTGTTCCTTTGTTCTCAATTCATCACAGATAAATTCTTTTGTAAAGTACAATACCAATTACTTGAAAAATGAAACCAGAAGACATACAAAATACTAGCCTGTTCTTAAATTACTGGATTCAACAGACATAACATTTCTCAGTCACATTTCTATACAAATTTCTAACGGCCTACCCTAGATTACCCCACAGACCCGAAGATAGTGTGAGGACTCAGTCTGGGAAGCAATGGTTTGGTCATACACTGACACCAATTCACATAAGGGTTGCATGCTCAGGTCACTTGCAGGCTAGGGACATCAGTGAGGAACTAATACCCTTTGTAAGCCTCCTGCCACCTTTAGGAAGGACCGGACTGTGAACTTGTCTTGGTAGGGGTAAGAACTGCACATGGATAAGCATCTCTGTTCAGTCCCCTTCGCTGGAATTTGCTTTTTTCATGTTCCATAACTCTAAATACATTTCCCCCATTCTTCCCCTTTCCTTTCCTTCCATTCTTTTTTCTTCTTCCCATTTTGGAGTCATTTTCAGGCAGTTAAAAAAACCGTGACCTTGGAGATGGGCAGAACTGGGTTTTGATTGTGACACTGCTACATTCTGAATATGAGAAGGCAGGGCAGGAACTCAATCCTGCTAAGTCAGGATTTCTTATCTGTAAAATGGCAACCATATTATCCTTCATACAGTATGAATGAGATTATAAAATTAGATAAAAGGGCATAGTAGGTACTCATCAAATGCTGCTTATGCCCTCAATTCCTTCCTTTCCTGGTTATTTTTTGGGGTCTAACAGAGAAAGCTGCATTATTACATGTGAAAGTTAATGTATTAGCAGTTATGCTTCCAGCTTATAAACATGACTCTTCTCAGAAAATTAATTAAATAAAGTCAGTCCATCAACCAACAAACCAGATAAACAAACAACTGACATTACTACATCTTTCTCCCTCTCCCAGGTAACAGTCCTATCCTCCATGGTGGCCCAAGCCAGAGTCCCAGGAGCCAAACTCACACATACTCCAATTCCAAATGTCACCAACGCCATAAATTATCCCCAAGTGGTTGTCACATCCATTTCTTCACTTTTGCCCCCCAGCCACTACTTCAGTTCTTTTTCGAGGTTTTGAAACTGATCCCCCCTGCATCTTTTCCCAAACCCATGCAATCGATCATCTTCAACATTGCTATCAGAAGGCTCTTTCTAAAATAAAAACCTCCTCAAGTCAATCTCCTCCTTGAAACTTTCCCCAGAGGCTCACTCACTGTGACCTATGGGGGAAAAAGTTCAGAAGCCTAACATATGGACTGATACAGCTGTCACAGTTCTTAAATAAACTCTTCCAAAATCAGTTGGTAAAAAACAGCTTCCCTAGATCCAGGCCACACAGGGCATGCCCAAGACACCTCCCCCAGATCCTGTCATCATCCAGCAGAAGAGGGGACCTCCCACCCTCCAAGAGAACTGTCCTGATGGGTGATGACCCAGTCTTACCAGCTGGAAATTATTTTGACTATCTCTCCTACTGCTAAGTCCTTCACTAGCTAGCCTTGGAGTACTTTTCCCTTTTCCAAGCAGGAAAAGTGGTGTGTATGGTCCTTTTCCCTGTCCTTTTGGCAGCACATGCCACACTAACAAGCATGCAGCACAATTTGACGACACTATAAAGCCGATATTTGAAGATAAAGTCAGGCTTTTCATTCACCAAACTCAAAAGTGCACAGAGATAACTGATAACATTATAGAATATAGAACGTTCTTTGATCATCAGAATGTTTTATTCTTATATTTCCAGTGGGTATCTTGTATGAACTGGTCTTCCTTTCTTACTATCAATTTGTATTCTTTTTTGCCTATTAACACTCTTATTAATTCTTATCGTTTCATGATAGAAATAATTGTTCATTTTATATTCCATCTCCTAGTACAGTAGGAACTGGTGTTTTTACATATAAACACAGAATATTATAATTATAAAAATCTAGCCTATTTAAAAGATATTTTCACTGCGATTAATTTAGTATGAAGTATTTTATTAAGCCTTCTCAGTGATCCATTTAATTTCAAGATACTTAATATAACAAATCCCCACTATGTAAAAATATTTGGAATTGAACTTGACCTCAATCAATTAATAAATCCGTCAGCATTTACTTGTCAATGCACACATATATGAACTTTCACATACTTAGCTAGACTTTGTTACAGAAATGCTAATTTTCTATTTTATTTTGAATGACACAGTAGTTACCCTCTACTAAATTTTACTTTCATGCATCAATTGCATATTAATCTTGAACATATGACGCTGTATGTGATTATGTAGACTTTTTCAAAGAAATGCTAGTATTTTTAATTTTGTTTTAAAGATAAACTTGCCTTCCTCAATTGAATTTATTTTTATGTGTCAATTCTTTATTTGACTTAAGACCTAGATGACTGACTTTCCTGTAAGATAGAAGCAGACTTAAACACAGGAGTCTGAAACCAGTCTAGACTTGGAGCTGAGTATAAATCATAGCACCTTTTTTGGTAATATAGAACATTTTAGGATGGAAAGAGGCCAAGGTGTACATTTAGGTCTGGCCCATCTTTGAGTTATAAATATTATTACAGCCTACTCTGCTTTCTCCCCAACCTCTTCTTGCCAAAACTATTTTTAAATTATACTTGTAATACTTTCTTCTTTTGCTGGCCTAGCTGACTTATCCTATGTTATCCACTCCTAGTGTGATGAATCTCTTTATGTTTCTTTGTGAGTTTTCTTTGATATAACCTGGTGGTGTCTGCTGGCAGCTGACATCTGCTCAATTAGTTAGGACCACCAGTCATATCTATTCCCTAAGAACTGTGTAGATAAGATATAATCCCTTCTTAATCTCTTCATTCTCAAAGTACCTAGTTCTGAAATTTCCTATGTCTTTTGTATAACTATGTTCTTGAATATACATGCTTTGAGTTACTCAATGTCCTGTCTGTCATTTCTAAAGTAACAAATTTATAATAAACCAATTTGAACTTGAATATTTCATATCTTACTTCACCCTTTATATCTTTCCCCTAATATGAAACTTGGCTTTTCTATTTTAGGGGAAAATCGCAGGGTCTTCAGGAATAAATATTCTTACTGCTGATCTAAAATACCTATTATTTAATGGCTAATATTTTTAGAAGAGTGGAGGAGTAAAACAAATAGCAAATAGCCCTTAAATCTATTATACAACCATCACACAACTAGATTTTTTTTAAGAAATCAAAAGTATCTGGATGCACCAGAGATGCATTATATATCCTGGGCATGCCATGAGAAAATAGAAAAACAAGATCAATTAAACTTAGTTGCAGACTTCCCTGGTGGCGCAGTGGTTAAGAATCCTCCTGCCAATGCAGGGGACACGGGTTCGATCCCTGGTCCGGGAAGATCCCACATGCCATGGAGCAACTAAGCTCGTGCACCACAACTACTGAGCCTGTGCTCTAGAGCCTGCGAGCCATCACTACTGAGCCCGAGTGCCACAACTACTGAAGCCTGCACACCTAGAGCCCATGATCCGCAACGAGAGGCCACCACAATGAGAAGCCCGTGCACCGCAACGAAGAGTAACCCCCGCTCGCCACAACTAGAGAAAGCCCACGTGCAGCAACGAAGACCCAACACAGCCAAAAATAAATTAAAAAAAGAAAACTTAGTTGCAACTCCACAATCCCCACCACACACACACACACACACACACACAAATACGTCATCCTCACTCTGCTTTGGAATAGGAGAGGTTTTGCAGGTAAGGTGTTACAGAGTAGTGTTCCCTCACATCCATATGAAAAAGCCAAGCTGAAACAATGCAGGTAGGAATATTTCCCCCCTTCCCCATCTCTCCATCATCTAAAATTCAGAGCACTAATCGTCAAAAGTAAATGTTTTTTTTTCTAGACAAAATCTGTAATTTTAACCAAGTATCCCAGGTGATTCTGACCTGACATATAATGATTCATCTCTTCATTTTTTCCTACCACATTTTTCCCTTCTCTGGTTACTAAATGGTTAAATCATTTGCCAATGCCTTAAAATACCTTTACAAAGCCATGATATAAATAGGTAAGCACATTTTAAGAAAATATGCTTAAAACTAATAGAGGAAGGTAAGACATTTGGGAAACACAGGAATTCATTCATTCAACAAATGTTTCTCGAGCATCTATTAAGTGTCAGGCACTTTGCTCAGTGCTGGACATACAAAAGTACACAACAATATTTTCGTCATCACTATAGATGTTTCTATATATACTCACTATATATATTTCATTCAACACTATAGAAACATCCATCTATTTAATACTTCTTTAGTTCAAGTTCCCTTTGAAACTCATTTTGGCAAGACAGTTAAGTCCTTTACACTGGGAATCTCTATCCCTTTCCCTCAGTTTCATTTCTTCTCCCCTACTATCAGCCTATCTGCTCCACTGTTTCTAGAATAATTTGTGGAAGAAATAATATAGGCCAAGGTCACTAAATGTGAATTTCACTATAGTCAGACAAAATGGGGAAGAAATGGCAAAAGTGAAATATCAATATCTATCTTTGTTACAGTGAAGAAAAATTAAGTGCCAACATCCTGAACAGTGAACCACTAATAGTTCACTTCTACCTTTAGAAGTTACATAGATTCAAATGTACAAATATTACACATCCCATATTATCCATTTATTTAACCTCCAACTGAAATGCAAATTCAGTAGGTACCATGGCAGGGCTAGAGGCAGCAAAATGGGGCAGTGCAGTCAGAAGAGCAGGATCGGAGAAGACCTTGCTAGAGTGGGCGGTGTCTGAGCTGGACACTGGAGAATGGGAATGACAAGGGAGGAAAGGGAAAGCAACAGCAAGATTCTGAACCGGAAGCAGAAAATTTTCAACATTAGAAGCAACTGGATTAGTAACTAGCTTGACATCTTATCCTACAACTTGCTTTTCTAAATGCCTAATATTTTTTTCCTGTAGGGTTTTAACAGAACCCTAATTCCACATCATGGTCATGTGTCTGTTTCAAAGAAATAAGGAACTTTTTACATGATCCAATATTAATTTAATCTAAGTTTATATCTGGCCTTCATCTTCAAATGCTCTTTGTTTCCAATTTGCTTTTCAGTTATCTACCTTTTTTTTTTTCCTGGAAGTGTTCAGGAGTCATTGGGCCTCCAGAAGCATTCATTCCAGTGAAATTCACTGAATTTTAAAATTCCATGTTTTCTTTCATTTCCTGTCAAATATAAAACATACATTTCATTTTGCTGCTCAGGAAGAATGATTAAGGTCTTCTCTTTAGTAACGTCCTTGATTCAGGGGCTAACTGAGCACTCGGACCCTTCAACCAACTCTTGTTACAAATGAAGCAAATAGAGTGTTAGCCTTTGGTTGATTTATCAGTTTCCATCAGAAATTTTATTCCCAAACCTCTGTTTATCATATATGCTGTAATTAAGAGAAATATATATTTTTAATGATCTACTCACCATCACACTTCATTAGGAAGTGTTTATTTGTTTGATGTTCTTTTTGGCTGATGGGAGCATCACAAGTCCTTATTTTTTCAGAGTTTAGAATAGGAGACATAGTATCAAGAAATATTAGCATGCTTTGTCGATGACATTATTCTAGGATCAATTTTTAGCCATTTTTATTCTTTTCCTTTACGATGTTGATAGTGTTACAATACAGTGCACCAAAGTACCTCGCTGGTAAGTATTTTTACCACCTGAACTTGTTTTTCAGGAAATATGATTCCCTAGTTTCATCTGCTATTCCTTTTCAAGGATTTCTTATATAAGAGTGTATGTCAGGTTAATTTTTCTGGCTTCATTTCATGTAGACCAAGGTCATGAGTTTAATTTCTTTAGAGGCAGCTCAGTGTTTTAAAAGGGAACTAAATTTGGTCCAAAACAGACCTGATTTTCCATCTCGGCTCCTCCCCGCCCCATCCCTACCCCACCCCACCCTGTTCCCAGGACCGAAGAGTGCCCTGTTCTGTCTGGGCCCAAGACCCATCCAATCAGATTTACAGTAAAACATAATTCTCCCTATAAACCCCTAAAAACTAAGACTCATCCAGTGTTAAGGGTTTACTTGTACTTTCTTTTGGGTCAAGTTAAGGTATTTAGACAGATTTCTTCATTTTTATGAGCCTCAGTTACCTCACCTTTAAAGATTTTTTTTGAAAAAAGGTTCTCACAGGGTCCTTGTAACTCTTAAGTAGGTCAAACACCAAGTCTCTGGCACTTAGTAACTGCTGAACAAATGTTAACACTTTGCTTCCCTGTGCTTGATTTTTTTTTTTCCATCTATGGAACAGATAGATGAGCAATTCATAGATTGCTGGCATCATCTTGGTAAGAATCAATCAAGTTCCATTCATAATTGTCCTCCTCCCCCAAATATCCCAAATAGCTTTTGTATCCCAAGTGTATTATTATCTATGAGTCAAAATTTTTACAATAGTTATGCATTTGAAATGATTTATGTGTATTTAAGGCTAAACATTTAATCTGTCCCGTAAGCTTTATATGACTATAATGAAAGACAATGGAAGGATGTTTCCTTTTCACTTGAAGTATTTTATAAATGAGGACAATAAACCTACCTCATAGATTTATTGCTAAAGATAAATATGTTAATAAATGTAAAGCATTTAGTATAGTGTAGTACACAAAATTAAGTCAATAACAGGTGATTATTATTACTTTTAAAAGGGTTTTGAGTTTATGTATTTAGGAAGTATGCCAAATTATAGAGTATGTAACAGTTTGAAAAAACAACAGAGATCATAAGCACAAGAGAGAGACAGAGCGAGATGGAGAAAGAGTGAGAGAGAAGAAAGCTTCCGTTTTAACCAACTATCTGAAACAGGAACTATTCACTCCTGCCTTTGCCCCACACTAGCTGAATGACCTTGGGCAATCTGAGCCTCAGTTCTTCCTGTTAACCCCTAGGATGATTCATTTCAGCATTCACAAAATGTTTACTGAGCACATACTGCAGGCCAAGCACAGTGAACTTTAATATGATGGCAGATATAAAAGTGGTCTGTACATTCTAAAACACCATCCAAACAAATTCAATTTCCTGTGTCTTGGAGAGTTCTCGTTATAAAATGGGCTCTGGACTTCCCTGGCGATCCAGTTGTTGAGACTGCGCACTTCCAGTGAGGGGGGGGATGTCACAAGTTCGGGAACTAGTATCCCACATATCTCGGGGTGCAGCCAAAAAAAAAAAAAGGCTCACACTTTAGCTGCCTGACAAAGGAGTTTGGATTTAAAGCTCTGATTATCAAGATGCCGTACCCGAGAAGCCTCATGACGCTAAAAAGCAGGTCTTTCCTTAGTGCCTAGCACAGGACCAGGCATAGATGTGCGCTCTGGTGGATGTAGGATAATTGATGGGTCATTATTGCCAACTCCCTTCACTTTTAAACACTTAATAAATCCCAAATCATGCAGAGAGTCCCACTCTTCTCTAGCAATGCCAGAGCACTACCATTTAAATACATAAACACACATTAAAGCCTCGTGTATAAGCTGCGAGGATGGTGGTGGCATAAATGGAGCTGCAGAGGGCAGCCTGACCCATAGAAGGCTTTATAGAAAGGATTGTGGAGTTCAAGTATGCTCCAATCTTTATTATGCTATATTGAACTAATATGCTATATTGAAAATATATATATCTGGATCAGCTTCCTAGAGCTGAGCTACAATACAAGTGCAAAAACTCATGTGACACAATTAGGTTGGGACAAGTGAAAAGAGTGGCTCTCCTTCTGTTTATTGTCCTCTTTTACTAAAGGTGATATACTTCTTTACTCAGGACTAATTTATTAAGTTCATCTTCTATCTGAAACAAAAATCCATTCAAGGTATTTCTACTCTAAAATACAGTTCCCCCTATGAACCACCAAACCCCAAATTCAGACAATGTGATGAATCAACATATTTTTTTTTCTCTACTGAGAGAAATGTATGTCACAGTTATACAGCTGTTTCATAAAGCCTAAGCCTTGTCGCTGCTTTATAAGTGGTATCATTTCCTTGGCCAGAAATGTATTTTTACATTTACTTGCCCCCCGCCACTGGAACAAAGCATGACACTATCCTCAGAGATTCATTAGCTGGACCTTCCTTCTGCAATAAGGTGATTGTGGTCCTCCCTCAGCATTGCACTTGAGGTGGAACGTAATTAGCACTCCATCAAAAACCACTCTGGAGAACACAAACACTAGCTAGCTTCGAGATCAGACTTCTGAAAAGAACCGAATTATACAGTATAAATGAAATGCTAATTTATTATCGATCGCATGGAAAAGTGCATGCCCAGAGAGGCTTGGTTGCTTCCCAATCTAAAGTGTTCGATTAGATCCACCCTCTCTTCATCTTTTGAAATAGAGATGCTTGCAAAGAGCTTGGGCAGAACATTCTTCAATAAACTCTGCATGTGCTATGAGAGTTGGGGAAAAAAAGGAAATCTTGCTCCTATCCACGAGGATTTCACAGCATGGAGAGAAGAACAGGGCATGTGACAAGGGTAGCCTCCCAGGTCCCGCTCCTTAATCACTGCCCTAAGAAGGTACCATACCTGAGAAGCTGTAGTTCCCTGAATTTAAGACCCCAGATTTTAAGATGAAAAATCAAGATTTGAGTAGCTGGAAGTACTGCCCCGTTAATAAACTATCTTAAAGCCTTTAAATGGAACAACTCTAAATAACCTTTTGGTCAGACATAGGAATGCAAGGTACAAATCATTTGACAGCTGCTGCACTATAAAGTGAGTGTTTGAAAATGCTCTTCTCTTGTGGATTTTAAACACTACGGTAAACCAAAACCTCTCCAGGATGCTTTAAGGGCAATTCTGTCCAGAGGAGGAGAGGTGAGATGGCAACTCAAGCTTCCTTACAACCCTATAACTCTGTCATGCTAACATACTTACAGTGCAGGGGAGCATGCTATTTTATGTTACTCAGTTTAAATATGACTGAAAAAAGAAGTATTCAACATAATAGAAAGTAGAAAATACCAAACACCATTTGGAATGAAGATGAGGGCTGATGATAAGACATGGATTCGTTAGGTAGCATACGTTCTCAAGCGAGAAGTATCTTGGTAACCAAAAATAAATGAATTTTATAACACAGTCAAAGGGTCCTGGCCTGGTTCAATTTGCTTTGAGTGGGATCTTAATGCAGCTGGCCAATTTGGTTCCACAAAGATGAACAAAAATCTCATGGTGCTGGTAGAAAGGGATCTTAGTGATCATCTGGGTGAGAGGTCAGCAAACTTTTCATGCAAAGGGCCAGATAGTAAACATTTTAGGCTCTGTGGGCCATACGGTCACCAAGGCAAATAGAGTAAGTCCCCTACATATGAACGAGTTCTGTTCCGAGAGCACGTTTGCAAGTCCAGTTTGTTCGTTAAGTGCAACAAAGTTAGCCTAGGTACCCAACTAACACAATCGGCTATACAGTACTGTACTGTAACAGGTTTATAATACTTTTCACACAAATAATACATAAAAAACAAACAAACACAAAAAATAAAGAAAACCTTTTTAGTCTTACAGCACAGTACCTTGAAAAGTACAGCAGTACAGTACCACAGCTAGCATACAGGGGCTGGCATCAAGTGAACAGGCAAGAAGAGTTACTGACTGGAGGAGGGAGAGGAGGTGGGAGATGGTAGAGCTGAAGGATCGTCAGCAATAAGAGACGGAGGGCAAGCTGCAATTTCACTCACCCCTGACATGATGGAACGCACGTTTGCATCTTTGAAAGTTCACAACTTGAAGGTTCATATGCAGGGGACTTAACTGTACTCAGCTCTGCTGTTGAAGCGCAAAAACAGCCACAGACAATATGTAAATGAATGGGGGTGGCTGTGTTCCAATAACAATTTATTTATCGATGCTGAAACTGGAATCTCGTATATTTTATACAAAATAATAATATGAAATACTCTTTATTTTTTTTAACCATTAAAAATGTTAAAACCATTCTTAGCTTGCAAGCCACACAAAAACAGGCAGAGAACTTGATTTTTTAGTCCACTGGTTTTCAAACTACCCTTCAGTAGGAGATTCCTCTCTTCAAATGATAATATACAGACAGAGCAAAAAAGAGCAGGATTACATTAACTTCAGGGCACTAACCTAGGCTATTTGCCCCTCCCTGTATTCAATGGGAGGTCATCATTGTTTTACTGCCCTCACATTTTGTTTCAAATTTCAGAAATGTTTTTCTATGTAAATATTGAAAACTTATGATTTGTGCGATTAAAAAAAAAAAAAAGGCCTACCTATAGCTCCCTGCTTTGCCCCAGAGGTTAAGACTAAAGTTCCTCAGAGCATAATGCAGAATCCATGATTTTCATTCAAGCCACTCAAATTCCTCTTGAAGAATCTGAGGCAAGCAAAGATGAAATAACTCTCCTAAAGCATGCAAGTAGTTTTAAGCGAACAAGTGCCAGAACATGACCTCCTTCTGGTGTCCTAGTTTTAGCTTTCCAACAACCCAACAGCACAACTTTTTAGGGGTAAAATCCAAGTTGACGTTATGTGTGATGGCCAAATAAAAGAAGAAAATGCTTGGTTATCTAGTAGAAAACTCTTCTCTCAATGGTGCTACATGTCCAAGACGCAAGATGGGTTCCTGATTGAGATTGGAGGGTGTTCACCAACTAGGGAGACATTAAACCAGATTCTCCCTCTTGTCTAAGTGCTTTCTGGTAGCAAACGGGGTGCTTATGTACAGGATCTGGAGGAGCCCTATCCTTATCAAAATGGTACTGCTGGGCTTCCCTGGTGGCGCAGTGGTTGAGAGTCCGCCTGCCGATGCAGGGGACACGGGTTCGTGCCCCGGTCCGGGAGGATCCCACATGCCGCAGAGCAGCTGGGCCCGTGAGCCATGGCCGCTGAGCCTGCGCGTCCGGAGGCTGTGCTCCGCAATGGGAGAGGCCACAACGGTGAGAGGCCCGCGTACCGCAAAAAAAAAAAAAAAAAGGTACTGCCTCCATCTATGCTTCTCCCATTATCCTGAAGTGACTCAATATCAGATCACCACCAGCAGGTCCCATTCTTCTTCCAATGATGGCATCCCTGACTTTGGGGATAAAACTGCTTAGTACAACATTTCCCAAAATATATCCCAAATAACAGTAATGTCATGTTTCCAGACATGCAAAATAGTGTTCCCAGAACAAAAAGGAAAAAAAAAGTTTCCTTGATTAAACGAGTGTATACTATTCCCCTATTAGTAATCACAATGCACATTAGCAGATTAAAGGATATGAGAAGTCTCACAGGAAATAATCCTGTTTAATGCTATTTAACCGGCATTTCCCCGATGTATATTAAAATGGAACTGATTTTATTCTTCCTTTGTTCTGTTTTGTGTTCTTTCTTTGGACCTCCATCTTTCAGTGGAGGTGAAAGAAACTGGGAGCTAGTTTTACACTCAAGGTAGTTTTGTCATATTCAAAAATTTATTAATTTAGTCAACATATATAAGTTGAGTGCTTACTGTGTGTCAGGTACTGCTCCAGGCCCTTGCAATACTGTGGTGAACTAGATAGACATGTTTTCTGCTCTCGTGGAGTTTGTATCATAGTTAGGGAGACATAATTAACAGGCAAATAAAATCATCCATTCCACCATGATTTATTGAGTACCTACTTTGTGTCAGGCACCGTTCTAGGACCCACAGATTCATACAAATACCTACCCCGTGGTTTACCATACATGAAGATAATAAATGGATGATAAAACTCACCTTTTTAAAGCTCTTACTATATGCCAGGCACTGTTCTATGTGTTTTACATGCTGGGAACTTTCAATATTGTGATTTGTAAAAAATATACACCTGGTCATTCAGATAACAAATAAATATTTCTCATATATATTTGGTCTTCCTCCACAGTTCCTGGCTTGCAGCTCCTAAAACCCTTGGAAATCCCTAAGGTGATGAAAGCCCCAAAGGTGTCTTTTGTTGTTAATGGGTGACTTTTGTTGTTAATGGCTGGATGCCTGGGGAAACAACCCTGTAATTAGAGAGTTGGAAATTTCAGTCCAACCCCTAACCTCCAGGGAGGGGAGAAGGGCTGGTGGTTGAATCAGTCTCCAGTGGCCAATGATTTAATCAATCCGGCCTCTGTAATGAAGCTTCCATAAAAATCCAAAAGGACTGGGTTCAGAGAGCTTCTGGCTTGGTGAACACGTGGAGATTCGAGGAGAGTGGCGTGCCTGGAGAGAACAGGGAAGCTCCGTGCCCTTTCCCCGTACACTGCCCTATGCATCTCTTTCTCAGTTATATCCTTTTATAATAAACAAGCGATCTAGTAAGTAAAGTGTAAATATCATTGTCTTCCTTTCTTACGGATGGGGAACTTAAGGCACAGGTAGTCAAAGTGACATGCCCAAGGCTCTATAGCTAGTAAAGAGCAGAGCAAAGATTTGAACCCATAGAGATATGGGAACATATGTATATGTATAACTGATTCACTTTGTTATGAAGCAGAAACTAACACACCATTGTAAAGCAATTATACTCCAATAGACATGTAAAAAAAAAAAAAAAAGATTTGATCCCAGGCTATCTAACTGTCAAGGCCATAATTTTGTATAGGATTGATTGCCATGAACTCTGAAATGATGTTGAAGTAGTGAGCAGATATAAATGAGTAGACTAGGAAATCTTCTGTGAGGAGATGATATTTGAGGGAGACATGAATGCTGAGAAAGGAAAGACAGACTCATTCCAGGCAGAGGAAACCAGGAAGTGCAGGAACAAGCTGGGCTTTACCCAAAGAGGAGAAAGGCCAGTGGGACTGGAATGGAGAGTAAGGGGTAGAGAGGTATGAACTGAAGTCAGGGGGAAGGCAAGGAACAGCTTATCTGTGATCTTCTAATCTGAGTTTGGAGTTTGCTCTGATTACAGCAGGAGGCTTTCCAAGGATTATAAGCATGGATATGAGAAGCTGTTTTAAGTTTAAATACTTATGAAACATAATTCTTCCTCCCTGTGAAATTAGAACCAGGCATACTTTCTGCCTCTATATTAAACAGTACTTATTCCAAGCAAAAATAACCTAGATGCTTGAGCTAAGAAACACCTGTTCCTAAAAGATGACTGGGAACTAACTCAGCAACATACTTCTCAAGATTCACTTCAAGACCCTTTTCTTATGGTACCCACCAGCCCCAAACCACTATGTCATAAACTGTCCAATCTCAACCAGTCTCAGCCCAGCAAGACCCACCTTAAAAATCACCTAGGCCAAGCCCTAAAATACAGTAAGTACCCTACCCTAATTGCCCGATTTTGAGCTCCTACTAAGACTGTCGAGTTATGTTCTCCCTTCCTGTAACAAGCCCAACATTTTTAATTTGCATGATTGACAGATTTTTCTGGGGTTCTTTTGGGGAATCGGCAGTTGACACACCAAACAGCAGATGAGAGAACAGAGATCAGTGAGGAGACTCCTCTTCAGCAGTGCTAGAGAGACGGGGATAAACTGAGGCGGGGGGCTGCAGAAAAGGAGAGAAGTGATTAGACTTGGTTGCAGTTAGAACTTCCTGAAGACTTAGAGGATGTAGAAGTTTAGGGAATGAGAAGAATAAAAAGGGATATCTAGGTTTTTATTTAGTATTATTTATGTTAAATTTCACCTGAGTACCCATGTAATGGTATTACCATGAACTAAGTGGAGAAGCTGGAGGGAGATCAAGTCTGAGAGTGGAGGGATAAACAAGAATTCCTTTTTAGGTATGTTAAATTTGAAAAGCCTATTAGCCATCAATTGGCGCTATCAAATAGGCGTTTGGAATTACGCTACTGTGGAGGTATCACAGTCTTTCAGTTTAGAATTCAGCTAACTTGGGTGTTTTTCAAGGCTACTGGGGAACGAAGTGAAACAAGAAGTAAGAGATAAATTCGCAAGGGCCATGCAAAGGTAGCTAAATGTTATTTTTATGTTTGAGCAAATGTTATCTTTGGGATACGCAATGGAGAGATCCGAGAATAAAAATTACAGAATGAAAGGAATAACAATTGGGAATATATATAGTGCTAGAGACAAAATTGAAATTACTACTAAGAAGTGCCCTGAAAGCATTACTTGTAGGAATTTCTCTTTATATCCATCTGACTCGTTTCTGTCCCACAGAGGAGAAAAATCACCAGTTTATCGCTTTCAGCAAGTACATGTATATTCAGATTGCTCTGCTCTCTAGAGAGGTAAAAGATACAGCACTGAGTTGAACAGATCTACAACTGGAATTATTTTAGAAAGGATAAGTATCATCCTGTGATTGTGCTATCATCTGAAATTAATTAAACCATAACGTCATATTAGTTAGGATCCTTCTTCGTACTTGTTTATCTAATTGGTTTGTCTCAGTGCATTTTTTTAAAAATCATTTTAATAATAATTTCAAGCACAATACACACTCAGGTTATATGCATTCACCCAGGCCATTAAAAGCTTCACTGTTTGACAGCCTTACAAAAACATATAGTTGGTGAAATGTTCAAAATGTGCCTTACAAACACCAGTGAGGGAGAAGAGGAATCAGTGATTCTACAAATCAATATCGTCATCATATTTTCAAAGCATCTGGCACAAAACCTAGATTTAAGAACTGCAAAGGAAAAACAGAACATTAATTTGCATTGGAATATTCATGGGCTCAACTCTTCTCTCTCATTTCCAAATTTCTGAGATTTCTCTAACTCACTCTTTCTACGTCCAGTTTCTCTTTGCCATAACCTATCATAGACATGGTGACTGGGTTCACTTTCCCAAAAGCGCTATTTTCATTATATGTCCTTGGAGTCAACAATGGCTCCTCACTGTCTGTAGCATCAAATCCAAAGTTTGACCCGCAGCTTAAGGCCCTCCACAATCCAAAGGAATCTCCATTTCCAGCCTTCCCTCTCACTACTCTCCCTCTATTACATTCGGATTTTTCTCTGCAATCCCCTCTGAATAGATCCTCCCATATCTACCTCCCCTTTTTACTCATAATTTTTCCCCAAAGAGATTACACTACCCTCAAAACCAAATTCTTTGCCATTCTTCTCAGCTCATAATAGCCTTTGTCTGAGCCTTTGTTCCAGCCTTTACTTACTACGTAACCCATGTATCTCATATTTTATAGATTTGTATGAAAATACAGCATAAAATATACTTTATTAAACCTATCCCTTTAAAACCAGCAGTATCAACATTCTATAGTCATAACTCATTGGTCTTCTTCAAATAAAAAATGTGAGCAGTTATAGGGCAAAGACATCATTGTTTTTTTTTAATGCCCACAAACTAATATTATAGCTTGCACTTAGCAAGACTTCAACGATGGTCTCCTATGGACTTTGCCAAAAGTTTTTTCAGTTTAAGAAAATTGAGATGAGCGTCAGAGTCGAGCTCACTAGTACAGATTCTGCAGACAGACCAGCCACTATTCTCATTGCTACTCTCATCCAGGGAACCTCAGTCAATTAGAGTCAATTAACAGACCTGGGAACCGTCTCTGCCCAGTGCAGGGCACTGGCCAGGGTGTACATCAATGAGCACAACAAGGCTAGAGCCTTGAGTGGCATCTACTTATAACTGCCTGTGTTCTTCAGGGGCAAAGATGTCCTCTCCCTTCTGGAATCAGGTGAACTGAAAAACAGAGGTCATGAGAATATTTCTAAATAAGGTAAGATGCTGGCTAGGTGGTTGAGAACTCAGTGACAAGACAAGAAGGGATGCAACAAACTCAATGGCAAAAGCTTGAGAGCTGTAACTTCGAATAGGTATAGCTACTAATCAGCAAGAGGCTCAAGGATCACCATCCTCCCTGGATCTGGAAGCTGTAAGAGCAAAACATATATAAAATATTTAGGGGAAAATACCCCAATTTTCTGGACAAGAGAACATATTTGCCTCTCTCCTTCCACCCCAGGAAACGGGCCTTTTTGTTGAGTAAACAGCAATAAGCCACTTTGACCTCTATTTTCCACGATAGGGCAGAGAGACCTACATCCGAAAAAAAGAGAGAATGACTGCCAAGGATTTTGTTTTGCCAAGAATGTGTTAGTAAGCTCAGAACCAGAGCTGAATTATCTGGCACAATAGAGGTGATTTTGGAGGCTATGTGGGAAAGAGATAAAGAGAAATAAGGGGGCTTCCCTGGTGGAGCAGTGGTTAAGAATCTGCCTGCCAATGCAAGGGACATGGGTTCGAGCCCTGGTCGAGGAAGATCCCACATGCCGCGGAGCAACTAAGCCCATGCACCACAACTACTGAGCCTGTGCTCTAGAGCCAGAGAGCTACATCTACTGAGTCCGCGTGCTGCAACTACTGAAGCCTGCACACCTAGAGCCCGTGCTCCACGCAAAAGAAGCCACCGTAATGAGAAGCCCGCGCACTGCAACGAAGAGTAGCCCCCGCTCGCCACAACTAGAGAAAGCCCGTGCACAGCAACGAAGACCTAATGTAGCAAAAAATAATAAATAAATAAATTTTTTTTAGAAAAGAGAAATAAGATAGCTGGCAACTGAAAAGTGGGACGTTGGGAAAGGAAAAAAGTCAGATCTAAAAGAAAATTTAATTGTGTTTCTATTGACTGGAGTGGGATATAAATCCTCTTCTTGATCTCTTTTCTAAATATTCAGTAATATCTACATTTCTTACTACTGTGCTTAAAATTTTTTTTAACTTAGTTACTTTTAATTAATTGGGTGGGTGCAACAAAGTGCTTAGCAAATCTGTAAGGGAGATAGCAGGAGTGTCACACTAAGGTTAAAGAAGAAAGGAATGGCAGTGTGGTCAACAGTCTCCAAGATGGTCCCCAATGATCCTCACTTCCTGGTATTCATGCCCTTGTGTTGTTTTCTCACACATTGAATAGGGTTGATCTTGTAATCAACAGGATGTGGTGAACATGATGTTATGTGACTTCCAAGGCTAAGTCACAAAAGACGTTGCAACTTCCTACTTTCCCTGTCTTGAAGCACTCAATCTGGGAGAAACCAACTGCCATTATGTGAGAACACTCAAGCAGTCCTATGAGGAGGTCCATGTGAGGTCCATGTCCTCAAGAAATTGAGGTTTCCTGCCAAGAGCCAGCACTAACTTGCCAATGATTGTGAGTGAGCCCCTTTAGTAGTAGATCCTCCTCCATTTCCAGTCAAGCCTCAGGTGACTGAAGCCATAGCCAACATCTTGATGGCAGCCTCATGAGAGACAGCAAAGCCAGAACTACCCAGATAAACTGTTCCTGAATCCCTGACCCACAGAAACTGTAAGGATGATAAATGCTTGTTCTTTTCAGTTTGAGAATAATCTGTCATGCAGCAGCAGATAACCAATACTGGTGACTTCCTACCATCTCACAGGGTCCATTATGGCGGTCAAAGGGCAAAATTTAGCTCATTGGAAGGAGGAAGGGTTTTGGATTTACACCATGAGTCCCGTTCTAGTTTAGCCACTTACTAGCTACAGGATTTTTAAATTTTCTGAGGCTCAGTTTCCTCATAACTAAAATGAGGCTTGTGATGTTTGATAAGATAATAAGCTAAATAAACCACCTAGCACATAGCTTCGCACATCCTACATATGTTTAATAAATACTGTCTAGTAAAACAACACTCATTGTTGATATATTTGCATTGTTATTGAAAACCCTTAAGGTACAATGAAATGGCCTATTCATACTATGCAACGTTCAATTCAGGTAAGTCCTACAATATTCGGGCACTGTCCACTTACTAAAATAACCAGCATTATTGGGAACTAATAATGCTCTGATGGCCCTTGTATGATCCTCATCCACAAACCGCAAGAAGTCATGAAGTGTGTATTGAACACAATTAGTGATCTGCCCTGATCCCCTCCGTCTCCATCCCACACTTGCTCTGTGTTGTGTGATGAGGCAAAACAACTGCAACTTCTTGTAAGGAGTGAGCTTGAGTACTGGAGCTGTCTTACCCTAAGTTAGAACCAGAAGTTCCTGAGCGTTTATGTTCCTTGCAGCAGCCTGTAGTCCAAGACTGACTGGTCCTAGATTACAAAAGGATGGTTCCTATACCTTGAGACAGGACAAACTTGGAAGTAAAATGTATGCTCCAGGGTTCATCATAGGATCAAGCTGAGCCTGGGGCTTCACTTGAAATTAAACCCTTGCTGGGCTTCATCCCCTTTCCTCTTTTCCTTTCCTGATCCCTCGCTTCTAGTTCCTGGGAGTCCTTCCTAAATCACTTGCACTAGAATCCTTGGCTCAAGGTGTGCTTCTGAGGGTATCCAAGCTAAGACAGAGAACTGAAGGTGGGCCTGTCCTCTCATAGACACTTTTATTTTCTGTCTTTAGGGATAAATGTGACTGATCAACCCGGAGTCAATTCAATTGTTGATGTGATTGTTTGGAAATTAGCATAGGGTTAAGGGGGTTACCCCCTTGCAAGTTTAAAATTACTAGAAATGCCACTGCTTCCAGCCTAGCTGACAGTCAGGTAATTGAGTTGGAAGCAACATTGGTGAGAGGGATATTGTTCCTAGTTAAATTCAAATTATGTACACCGTGGCTAAACTATGTAATGCAAATAACATACTCAGTGATAATAAAGGGACTAATGAATGAATATAAAAGCAATACTGCATTTTAGACAATTCTGAAATTTCTTCTCAACTAAATTACAAACTCTGAATCACTCACTGCTCCCATGGGAAGAATGGGAGGGAAATTAATACATAGTGAGCACTGGTTCCATGCCAGGCAATATGTTAAAATGTTTTATGTACCTTTCAATCTTCACACTCACACTCTTAAGGAAAGGAGTTCCACTTTACAAAGGAAGAATCTGAGGATCAGACTGTTTTGACTAACTTTGTCCTGCCTTGAAAATGGCCACGATACCCAGAGGTGGATTAGGCCACTTACAATCATGAAGATGAAAGCCACACACTAACCATGGTGGAACAGAAAACCAGATGGTTCCTAAGTCCCTGATGGAATCATTACACTACTGCCCTGTTTTTTTGCTTGAAGACAGAGAAAAGCCCTTAAACTGTTATTCATTGAGAAATAAAAAAACACAGTGACCTGCCTTGGAAGAATTTACAATGCAATCAGGGAGGCAATGTGAAAAAATTAAAATGTGATATATCTCCAAATCCAAATATACATGTATCTACTTGAGTACATGTTAATTTAGAAAATATCAACTTTCATTATGTTACCTGTGCTGATTGCTCACCATGCCTGGAATTTACAGTAGGCGCTCAATAAATATTAGTAACTGAATTAACAAACTATATAAATGTGTTATGACTAAAGTAATTTTGGATTACTCACAACAGTCTTTGAAGAAAAAGTAAGTTTTGAAAGAAATAAAGATAATATATGGATGGAAGAAAGAGATAACATTCCAAGTAGGAAAAGAATGGCACATTTAAACATCAGTTGGTGAGCATCATTTTGTGGGTAAGAATGGCCATGCTGATGCTTTTGGAGCTAAGGGGAAGAATATGGATACACTGATTAGATTAGATGAATATACTAAAAATAATTTTTTAATGGATCTCCTAAACCTTATAATGAGATCTGACAATGAGAAGAGAATAAAAGGTCCTTGTAGAAAATCACCAAGAAAATACTGTACCTGAGAGGGAAATTTGCCCGTGTGATATGAAAAACAAGAATAATTATAATTCAAGACAAAATATCAGTGGATGGCGATGCCTGCTAAGCTACACACACACACACACACACACACACACACACACACACAAATGACAAAATGGCTATGGAATAAAAGTAGTCTGGAAGATTAGCTGCAAATTCTAATCCATGTAAATGTATAATAAACATGTATGAAAAATCGTTGTCAAAAACTGTGAAGGAACTGAGATTTTACCCTATTTGCAAGCTAACAATTTAGCCTGCCACAGTTTCATGGATGTTGACAAGACACAAGGCTCCCGGGTCACAAATAAAGAATGATTTCTTTCTTATCACAGCAAAAGCATTAGCACATGTTGTGCCAGTTCCCTGAGCCCTAATTACTACTGACATGAAGAGGGCCAGATGATACCTGCACATGAAATGGGGTACGAGATAGGAAGGGAACTTTGATCTTAGGGAACTTAAATCTTTGACAGTGAGCAATAAGCATGTTTGCCCTTGGCTCTAAAGAGAGAAACTGTTTCTATCTTCCAAGATAATCCAGAGAAGATAGTTCAGAAAAAAGGCAGTCAGTGCCTCTTCTCACAAGAAATGCAGAAAGGTCAAGGCACATGGAGAATTGTTTCCCAGCAATCATTTGAAAATATCTGGAGAAAAAGTAGGTAGCAAGGCCAGAATACAATAAAGAGAATTTAACAACTGGGAACAAAAATAGTCATTAAAAGGTAAATAAAATTACTTGAGAAAGGATGAAGTATTTTTTAATTAAGGTATGTACATTTTTTTAGATATAATGCTATTGAACACTTAATAAACTGTGGTATAGTGTAAACATAATTTTATATGCACTGAGAAACCAAAAACTTTGTGGGACTCACTTTATTGTGATATTCACTTTATTGCAGTGGTCTGGAACTGAACTCGCAATATCTCTGAGGTCTGCCTGTATTAAATGAGTTTTTCCAGCACATGCTCTTGACCTCTAACCTATACTGCCTCTCTCTTTCTTTTAAAATTAATTAATTAATTTTTATTTATTTTTGGCTGCATTGTGGTGCGTGGGCTTCTCATTGTGGTGGCTTCTCTTGCTGCAGAGCATGGGCTCTAGGTGCATGGGCTCTAGGTGCACGGGCTTCAGTAGTTGTGGCACGTGGGCTCAGTAGTTGTGGCTCACGGGCTCCAGAGAGCAGGTTCAGTAGTTGTGCCGCACGGGCTTAGCTGCTCCGCAGCATGTGGGATCTTCCCAGACCAGGGCTCGAACTCGTGTCCCCTGTACTGGCAGGCAGATTCTTAACCACTGCGCCACCAGGGAAGTCCCTACACTACCTCTCTTGCCACTTAGTTTTTTAATTGACATATAGTTAATTTACTATGTTGTGTTAGTTTCAAGTGTACAGCAAAGTGATTCAGTTATACATACATATATATATAATACATATATGTATTCTTTTTCAGATTCCTTTCCATTATAGGTTATTACAAGATAGTTCCCTGTGCTATATAGTAGGTCTTTATTGTTTACCTATTTTATATACAGTAGTGTGTATCCGTTAATCCTAAATTCCTAATTTATCCCCCACTCTGCTATCCTCTTTGGTAACCATAAGTCTTTTTTCTATGTCTGTGAGTCTTTTTCTGTTTTGTAAATAAGTTCATTTGTATCACTTTTTTAGATTCCACATATAAGTGATATAATATGATATTCGTCCTTCTGTCTGACTTACTTCACTTAGCATGATAATCTCTAGGCCCATCCGTGTTGCTGCAAATGGCATTATTTCATTCTTTTTTATGGCTAAGTAATATTCCATTGTGTATATGTACCACATCTACATTATCCATTCCTCTGTTGTTTAGGTTGCTTCCATGCCTTGGCTATTGTAATAGTGCTGCTATGAATCTTGCCACTTACTTTAAACAAACCCATGAGTACCTAGGCCTCCCAATATGGCCTCCAGTATAGTAGTTTGGGGAGGCCTAAGACAGTCAGAAGCCCCTTGTCTAAAATAGTGTCATAACACTGTTTCTGAAAAAAAAATTTGGGGAGACAAATTCCTTATTTTTGGAAAATTACTTTGGCAAAAACCTTAAAGATTTTACAGATTCACTGTCTATCAAGAGTAGGATAGTTAAATAATAAAATGAAAAATTGGCTTTAATCTTCAGCATCTTTTGCTTTAGTAGCACTAAAATATTTGGTCATATCAAGGAACCATGACAGTTTGAAGGAGTTTTTTCACCCCATGGTCTGCGGCACTATCTTGGAGTGCATTGTACATATGCTCTTGCGGCACCATTTACCCTACAGCACGTATCACAGTTTGCAATTGTATATTTCTTTGTTTTAGTTTATTACTCTCTGTACCAGACACTGCCTGAGCCCTTTTTGTATCTTTTCAGCTCACCTTTTTACTCTACCTGTTGATACAGCAACCAGCTGTGTGCAGATGTGGCCTGCAAGCACCTGTCCTCAGATGCACTATTTATCTATTATTGCTTTCTCTACTACCACTTAGTGGGATGATTTCAGGAACCAGCTGACCCATTCCAAAAAGTGGAGTCACAAGGGAGGGAACAACATGTGAAGCAGCCCGAGACCCATGGAGGATGGAGCCAGCCAGCTGGATGTCCAAGGCAGCAAGTCTGAGGTACATTCCATATGGCTTCTCAGGAGGCTTTGGTAGGATTGAGTCCAGCCCAATGACACACTCTTCTTTCCGCTATTCCTGATCCTTGGGTTTCTGCTCCCAAAATAAACCTGCATCTAAACCCTTGTCTCAGCCCTACTTATAGGGCAATCCAGGCTAAGGGACTACCTATCTTGCCCATTCGGTGGTAAGCTCCATGAAAAGAAGGAATATGTTTGGCTTCCTTGCCATTAGCAGAAAGTGGACATTTAATAAACATTTGTAAGTTCATTCATAGAAGCACCTAAGCCTCCACATAATATTTCCATGTATAGTTCCATTAAGAACTTCTTTACATTTAGTGAATCATTCAGTAAAACACCTCCCATAGATCTGATGTCATTCACTCTGGCCTAGAATGAATTCTTTCAATCGGGAATTATTTTTATCTCCCTTAAAATTCCTAGAACAGATTAGCTGTGGTAGAAGAATGGGAAACCTGAATTGGGAAAGGATGAAGAGTGAGAAAAGAGGAATAAATTAGGAGCAGGGTGTTCGAGGAGGTCATCAAGAGAATGTGATCGTCAGTTGACCCACAAGCTGAACCCCGGCAATCAGAGACCCCTCACCCCCTCCTCTATCCTAGGAATGTATGTTCCGCCCACCGCTCTCACAGTGGGAGCCATTTCAAGGACGTAGCCTTGAAAGAGCAATGTTTTGTTGAGACCAACTGAACAGTATATGAGACTGAATCCCATTGAGGCCTCTATATAGACGTTTAAGAAGATTCTGACGGGTGGGTGAAGAGATCTACTCGTCTTGTGGTGCCCAAGACATGCCTCGTGGGTAAGTTTCCTTGCTATTTAAACCTGCCACCTACCAATCTGGAGTGGCTGCATACCCCTTCGGTCTCTCCTTATACAGGGTCCAGTTTGCAAACCAGCGCAGGGTGACTCTGAGGAAGGGCAACCAGGGTGGCCTGCAGGGGTTGGAGGCAGAGCTAGTGCACACAAGTGTATCTGGAAGTCTAGGGAGAGATAAAGCAAAGGCTTGCATGTGTGCACAGCCTGCTTTGCCCTTTTATTTACCCTGTCTCTAAGGACAGACAATTATCTTCTTGTTGAAGATAATCAAATAAGCCCCAGGAAGAAACTGATCAGAAGCGTACTGATTGGACCGTTGTGAAAACTACACCAGTAAGAGAATGATAAAGAGAGTGCAGTGGATTGAGGCTTGGGAAAAGGAAATAGATACTATCTGAGGAGAAAGCTAGGGAAAACTGAAATAAAAATAAAACCAAGATTAGCGAGAGGAGGAGGATAAATGAAATAAAAAAGCAGAACTATCACTGACTGCAAATCAGTAATGAAAAGGAAGATAGAAAAGTGTGCCTGGAAATCTATTTTTTCTGTCTATTTTCCCTCCAGTTTCTAGTATTGCTGTCATTGTTTTTAAAACTTCCTTGGTATGACTCCCTCCTGTGATAGTAATTTCTGTAGAAGTAACAAACTAAGTTTTGTCTATTTTTAACACATCAGATAACTGAAAACATTTAGGAGGCAATTTGCTGAGGAGGAGAATAAAGTTTATGTGTAATATTAAAATAATACTTAGCCATGCTGTTCAGACCTGCCACAAGTTGGATAAGATGACTGCAGAGGAAGCACCGTGGCCAAATTAAAGCCTCTCTTTGCCATCCATGCCTATCGTTAAAGGGTTTCTTGGCAGTCGCTCATTGAGTTCCAGGTGGTATTTCCAAAATGGGCCAGGGACGGAATTTGATCTCAGAAAATGGATGTGGATTTAGTCTTGGAAAACTGCTGATGTACAGTGTTCTGGCATGTGCCCAGTTACTCTGATGATTAGATATTCCCAGTTTCAATTGAGAGCAAGTACCATCTTCAGCTTCTCCACCTCCACTATTCCAGCTATGTAGACAATCACCAAGTTATGGCCATTAAACTGAATAATAAATATACTCCGTGTCTCCAAGGTATGTGTGCATTATATTTTAGCACTCATCATATTTTGTTGTGATTACTGACATGCCCATCTCTTTAATATACCATATCTTTCATGAAGATCAGAACAGTGGCACACAGTAAGATCTCCCATAGTCAATCAGCTTTTGCTCAAACACCTCATGGCATGACAGCTCAATAAGCCACTTAGAAATGAATTTGGCTTCTTTAGATATAGTGAGCTTCCCATCACTGGAGGTTTCAGGCAGGGCTAGACTAGGAAATCCCTAAAGACCCTTAAAGTCACAAACTTTATGTTTCCCTACTTCTACAGCAAAGTCAAAAAACAAGGGCACATTCTCTTCGCGTACATTTCCCTTATCTACAGTATTAAATCCGCTACTCTCCTATTCAGTGTGCTGTGTCGGGTTATAATAAGCCCTGGGCTTATGGCATATACTCACTAAATTTGTGTTAAGAAAGAATTATGTCTCATTGGCAATATTGTCTTCTCTCAAATATAATGTGCTTGCTACTTAGTAATCTCTCATGTAAAGTATTTTGATTTTGCAAAATGAGAATAAGTACTATTTAATATCCACATTTATTTTGCTGGTCTTCCTTCTATGATGAAATGGCACCAGCAACAGAGTTATCTTCCAATTACCTCCAAAAATCTTTAATGAGTTAGAAAATAAAAGTGAAAAGGAAAGGTTAAAGGTTTTTTAGACCAGATAATACAAGGCTAAAGGTCAACTTAATTAAAGTTTATAAAAAATAAAACATCAACCAGAGAGATCTGTTTGCATAGCTATGAATTCAGAGGGCTGGGTATGATCTGCACTTCGTATCAAGGTATTTATTTTGTCCACATGTGATGCAGAATAAGCAAAAGCATCACATTTTTAGTGAAATTTCACGCATTTGACTTGAAATTGCTTTAATCTGATGAAAACAATACTATGGTTGATTCTTGGAAGAGTAAAAATGCTTCACTTAAGAACTTAAAGGTTCATCTACTTAAAGCTTCAGCGTTTCTTATTCTCATGAACACCTATGATGCTTAAATAATCCTTTCTGGGGTGCAGTTTTCTTCATTAGTATGATGCATCAATATTCCCTGTATATCAAAACAGCTGTTCTCAGAAAGAAAATTACTTGAGACAGCTATATCATAGGAGGAACTAAGTACATGTGGTAGATGGCAAAAATACCATAATTTTTCACCCTTCCCTGTAAACACACCCTTTGCAATGTGATTTTGCAATTCTTCTCACTAAAGAGGCAGAGTCCATTCCCCCTCCCCTTGAATCTGGACTGGCCTTGTGACTTATTTTGGCCAGTATATTGCAAGGGAAGTCACAACATGCCAGTTCCGAGCCTAGGCCTCAAGAGACCTTGCATGCTCATTTCTGCTCTTTCTCAGAACCTGGTGACCATCAGGAAAACAAACTCAGGCTAGCCTGCTGGTTATGAGACACCTGACCCAGCCAACAGCCAGCCAACTCCTAGACACGTGAGTGAAATCATCCCAGGTCAGCCAGCCCCCCAGACAACCTGTAACTGATCACAGACACATAGGCAAGCCCCAGAGAGATCAGTTTAGCCTCCCAAACCAGAAGAACTGCCCAGACTAGTGAGCCTATTGTTTTATCCACTATATTTTGTGATAGTTTGTTACACAGCAGTAGATAACCTATGAATGACAATTTTCTGAAGGAGTGTCACTTAAAATAGGCAACAGAAAAAACGACACAAGGACTCCCCTGGTGGCGCAGTGGTTAAGAATCTGCCCGCCAATGCAGGGGACACGGGTTTGAGCCCTGGTCTGGGAAGATCCCACATGCCGCAGAGCAACTAAGCCCGTGTGCCACAGCTACTGAGCCTGTGTTCTACGGCCCACGAGCCACAACTACTGAGCCCACGTGCTACAGCTACTGAAGCCCTCACACCTAGAGCCTGTGCTAAGCAACGAGAGAAGCCATCGCAACAAGAAGCCCGCGCACCGCAACGAAGAGTAGCCCCCGCTGGCCTCAACTAGAGAAAGCCCACGCGCAGCAACGAAGACCCAACACAGCCAAAAATAAATAAATAAATAAATTTATTTATTTATTTAAAAAAAAAAAGACACAATCCAGTAAAGTAAGGTAATGCTGGAGGATTTTTTTAATGCCAAAATTCAATAACAAATCCCAATTTTCCAAATGCAACTGATCCTACAAATTAGGGACAATTGATGTGGCTATTCATAAATAAAAAAGTTAGCATAGTAATTATGAGGCAGGGAAATGATTGAAAGTCTGAAGTACCAGCAACAGAAAGATTGGTAGAAAACAGAAACCACTGAAGCTGTGATTGTCACCTGGTAAATATTGATTAAGGAAAATGGAAACTGAAAGTGTAAAAAGCACAGGCTGAGCATAGGTGTTGACTGTGGATCACGCTCCCACCCCAGAAATTACTGTTCACTTCTTAGACTGTATTCAGGATGAAATGGCAGATTCTGTAAAGCTGTTAAAACAATGTCTTAATGTTTTTTCTTCCCAAGTAGTGAGAACTTTCTATTTAAATTGCTATCCCTCAGAAGAGCTGCATTAGCGAGCAGCAGAGAAGGAGATCTGGGTAACCTTGCCATCTTGGATTTACTCCCTAACCTCCCATTTTGTCCTTTAAAATTGAGGTTTTCAACATTTAAGATAATAAGTCTTAAAGCTACCTGAGTTAAATTCTTTAACACTAGACTGAACAATCAAGGCCATTCTCTTTAACATTTGCCTCACCCTCCCCACCTGCTTTTTCAATTCAGTTAAAGAGACTCATGAATCGAGAACTGTTTAAAATGCACAGTTCATAAATCTTTTGATGTGGGAACAATTCAATACCCAAACCACATAGCTGCCAACTTCCACTTCTTTACCTTTGTTCTGTATTTTGATTTGGGAAGACACAAAGCTAAGAGAGCATGATGTATCCCAGGGAGAGGGACAGTATAGCAACCATTACAGGGGTAGTCTAAAGTGTGGTCTTAAGCCTGTTATCAGTCTACCTTACTTCATTTTATTAAATTATTCTGTAGATCCATAAGCCAAGAGATGAGAAAAGTCAATCAAGGTATTAACGGCGGGGTGCTTAAAAAAAAAAAAGGTATAGTGCAAAATGAATGATCATCAGGGCATCTCAGAACAAAAGGCTAAGGTCTGAAGGACAGTTGTGTATGGGTTCAGATGGTACATAAGTGGCTCCTTCACACTTTGAAGCTGTTATGTTAGCAATCACTGGCCTTTAGAATAGGCAACCCTAGGTATCCCCCCCAAGGGGGAAAGTCTTTGCACACCACTGACATCAGATAAGGGGGGCAATTAAGTTTGACACCCATTACAGTAGTAGTGGTCTGAGCTGCCGTGTTGCAGACTGCCTAAGAAGGTCAGGAGCTGGTCCTGGAGTTAAGGAAGAAACAAGCTTCTGAAAGGATTATAAACCCTGTATGTAATAAGCATATTAGAAACAGTGCAGCAAAGAGAGGGGCTGAAAAGAGAGGCTACAGCAGTATCTAACATCCATTCACTAAAAAAAAAAAAAAAAAAACAAAACACCATAGCATCTCTTAAATCTGGGTGTTGAGTTTTTTCTTATTTTTCTACCTTTTCATTATGTTTAAAATAGTTCATAACAGTGTACATATAATAAAAAAGAAACAAAATGAAGTAGAATAATCTATGTCGGCCCACAATAGAACTAGCTGTCTCCTAGGAGATGTTTAATGATAATACAAAAAGAGATATCTGAGTGGATAGGTAGGCCTATTTTCTGGCCTACTTCTGAATGCCAGGTTTCAATGAGATTTAGAAAAAAAAACCCTTTATCTAGCAGGATGGTGAATCTCTTAACTCTAACTCATATTTTCTGTGTCTTCTTTGGTATGGGTCTGTTTTCCATGGTATGGTTATAACAACAATAAATTATAAGAGCAACAGTAGAGCATAAATCATTCTCTGGATATAATAAAGTTCTTATGTGCTTAAAAGCTAGGGAAATAATCCCAATTTCTCTAGCTGAAGTAGTTGATTCCCTTATAATAAAAATGAACAATTGATAGTATGACTAATTGGAATTTGAATGAATCCTCTTAATAAAGGTATATGAAAGCATCTATATAGATGCTTAGTGAAAAACAGACATTCTGATAACTTCTTTTGGTTTCTTAGTCTACTGACATTTTACATATTTGTTACTTGGAAAATGACCGCGTGCTAAATCTGGATATTTGGTCTCCTTGCCCCTAAAGGATCTCTACCTATGCTCACATCCCCTGGGTGCCAGCAGTACCCCTGGCTCTGTGCCCACTTGGCTGTGTGGTATTGCTCACCTAGAACAATGAGAGACAAGTTAGAAAGCAGTGAAGAACTGCCCCTCCCCTGTGTTTGCTAAACACAAAAGGGCAGGCGAGGAGCACACAGTTCAGTGAGCAAGAGGCCAGCTGCCTTACAAATATGTAGTTTGAAGCATTCGAAGGAACAAGGGCCCAGTAGGTGGCTGATCTGCTGCCTCTCTACTCTGTGTGGGCCCTTAAATCCTTTCCTTTGAGCTCCCTAATATAGCTCTTCTAAGGGATAACTATTTAAATAGAAAGCTCCCACTGTTTGGCAAGTCAAAAAGCATCAGTTCACTGTTCTAACAGCTCTACAGCAGCTCTGAAAACACAGAGGAGATGGATGAGCAGGAATCCCCAAAATAGTCTATTTGATCTACCAGAAGTCACTTAGTTACAGTGCGGCAATTGAGAAGGGGAAAGTCTTTCTCTGGCCACTCCTTTTCATCATTAATATCCTCAGAGATATCCAAGTAATAAGTTACATTATAGAGACTCTGTTTCTTGCTCACCTGCAAGTAGGACTTCCCAGTGACCCCATCCTCTATCAGGGCATTTATTTATGTCCCAACTAAAACACTGTGCCATGCTCCACAGCCAAGATGAGGAATCTTACTTCATTCATGGTGACAGTTATTCTAAAGAAAGGTTAGTAAGTATACATGAATTAATCTGCAAATACTGTCAATATTTAAAAACTATATACAAACTGTTCGGTTAGATTCACTGGGAACTATAACAGTGTAAGGAATTGGGGGGGAGTCAACATATAAAAAACAGCTCAACAAATAATAAAAGCAAGTATACTGGTTAGCACTTTGTGCTATCTTACGGACTATAAATTCAATAAGGGAGAGATTACTCAGGGGCACATGGACAAAAGCTTCACGGAGTTGATGGCAAAAGATTTGAAGTTTGATGTGAGTACCAAGAAAGGGTTCAGTAAAATGGGAATAGGTCTAATGGTGGGAATTAAATGGGTGGTAGGAAGAAAAGGGGCATAACCAAGAGGCACTGAAGATGAAATGAGCTTGGGGTGTGTGTGTGTGTGTGTGTGTGTGTGTGTGTGTGTGTGTGTGTGTGTTGCATAGTTGTGTGTAGTGGAAAAGGGAGGAGGGCGGATTGATGTCTGAGGGTCGACATGACTGACTCATAGTTGGTCTAAGGAAGTTTTGGCTAAAAATACAGTGGACTTTCAACCAAAGGAATGCTATAGGAAACAAGGAGATGTAAATTTTGGGAGTGTCTTCACCTCTTGATAAATAAAATGGATAGCTGGAAAGAGAAGAAATTAAACATGCAGTATCATGTGTGGTTTCCCCACTTGTCTCAGGTGTAGTAATGGAAGAAAAAAGTAAAAGGACCATTTTATCACTAATTCTACTGTAAATATTCACAATTAACTGAAAAAATACTAAAGGAGAATGAAATTGAGGAGAGGGAAAAGCAAGGACGAGGAGTAAGTGACATGTAGAAATTTGAAAAATTTGACCCTATTATCTAAACTATTCCTAAAATATATGAAATGTTCAAATGATTTTTTCCTTTACACACTTGAAGGGAAACAGCTTAAGCCTGGGTCTTTGTGGTAACAGCACATCACAGCAAGAAATGAAAGAAGTACCAAACGTCCTCTGTGCTAGTTGATACTAAAGAATTTCTAAATGCAGTCTCAAAGGTTTTTTTTTTTTTTTTGGTACTGCTGTTAACTTAAAGGATATGTAAAATCATTCCAGTAACTGGTAAGATCCATGACAAAGAAACAGATACATATATTTAGGATTTGTTTAAACAGAGAACTTTGCATTTGCTGTTCTGCTGTGTCATTTAGAAACAAGGGCACAATCCCCCAAAGCCAGACTTTCCCAGTTTTGAGACAAAACGTATGAAGGAAAGAGTAAAAAGCCATTCCTTAACCAGTAATCCAATCTTCTCTTTTTCTTCCATTCTCCTTTCTACCAGCACAGTGCAATGTATGCAGGTGATAAAGCCACACTTTATATATCACTAGTGTTGAAAAGGTTTTAGACTTCTCAAAGTCTCCAGCCTGATGCTGTCCGTCTGGCTGCAAGGTACACTGCGTAACATCAATTAATTTACTGAAAACAGCTTCCGACCTAGGGCCAGAACAGTATGGAATACCTTGCAATAAATTCCTCGAGTTTAGTAGCTGGTACAACACAATTTGTAAATTTATCCATACTTAACAGTTCTCTCCTTGATCTGTATAAGGAGAAAGGATGAAAACATCATAATTTCACAAGGACGAAGGATGCATAGACAATATAATGGCTCTCAGACATTCTGACCTGACTAGCTCTGAAATGGATATTTTTATGGCATGACCCATATAAGGAAACCCAGGGGATACAATTAGCAAAAAAGCAAAGGTGTTTTTTACACACACACACACACAGACACACAGACACACACACCCCTAGGTAACTAATGAAGTTAGGGGTGTGTGTGTTTCTGGAATAGGAAAGGAATGAAAGCTGATAATTTGGCTAGTCTGCCTATTTTTTCATGGGTGAAAAATCTAATCATGTTGGATCCCATTTTTTTCTACACATAAGTATTGAACTCTGAATGCTAAGTTATAAGCGCATTACACACTAGATACTAGTTTGGGGAGATATTAAATCTTTGTATATGAAAGTGATAGCCTTTTCAAAATGACTTAATTATTGTTTAAGAAACTGAGAGTCAGAGTCAAAAATTGAATGTGAAAAAACAAACCAATAGCCAGTAGTGTGCTCAGATTTGATCTTCGACCACAAATGGAATTGTACCCTTTAAAAGTCTTTGGCTTTGGCTAGTGATTAAATTTTGTTGGTGATTTAATTCACAGAAAACAACTGTGATGAGAAGCAATTCACTTGTCTGCACAATAGCATTTTTTACCCCCCAGGTAATGTTCACTAAAAACATTAAAAAAGCTTATAGGTTCTATGGTTCCTTTTATAAACTCTGTGATAAAGCTATAATCCACTTTTGCTGACAGGATTACTTTTCTGACTGATTAATAAAAAGCATAAATTAACTTTATGATCATGTAGATAAAATTTTAGTGAGAAATATATATTGCTGCTGTTGGATTCCATTTGTTTTATTTTTAAACAATCCATGAATAAAATCTTTGTAGTTTAGAGGAATAAATGTGTTACATAGGAAAAGATCATTTCATTTTTTTATTTGGTACGATTTGGTATTATTTGAATTTATGACCATAAACATGAACTTCTTAGGGTAATAATAACTTTATATGATTTTTGTATCTGAAGAAAGGCCAGAACAGAATACTATATGCAAAATGTTAGGAAAATTGTTTTTTTCCTAGAGGAAAGTAATACATACTAATTTCAGAACTCTAAAGATGGAAAAAGGGCTTCCCTGGTGGCGCAGTGGTTGAGAGTCCACCTGCCGACGCAGGGGACACGGGTTCGTGCCCCGGTCCGGGAAGATCCCACATGCCGCGGAGCGGCTGGGCCCGTGAGCCATGGCCGCTGAGCCTGCGCGTCCGGAGCCTGTTCTCCGCAACGGGAGAGGCCACAACAGTGAGAGGCCCGCGTATCACAAAAAAAAAAAAAAAAAAAAAAA
>NW_021703779.1:24971275-25035363 GCF_005190385.1 Monodon monoceros | reverse complement strand
GCACCCGGTCCCCCAATAAGAGTCTGTATATAACACGAAGAGTCAAAATAAAAAAAAAAAAAAAAAAAAAAAAAAGATGGAAAAATATTTAAGAAGATGATTTACCCACGGATTATGTTTTTTAATCTCTTTATTTTCTCAACTTGGTTTAGTATTCTTATAGTACTTTTAAAATTTAAAGGTATGTATTTAAATGCCTTAATTGTGGGGAAAACCGTAATAGGAAGCAGCCCTGTCCAAAGAAAGACATGAAAGCAAGAAAGGGGTATCATACAGAGATTTGCCACCTTCCACTTCCTTCCTAATTTTAGTAATATGAGTAAGTAATATAAATGGCTCATCTAAGATCATTAATTAATACTGATGCTGTGTCTTTCAGTATACATTGTCTAACTATGAACATGCATGTATTTATTGAACAGATGAAATATGATAAATTCAAGAAATGTCTTGGATGCTATTAAAAAATAAATTAATTAAAGAAGGATATGGCATGGCTCCTGCCCTCAAGATGTTCCTCACCTGCTTAATGACGCAATACACATTGAATGGTAAGAAAACAAGGATTAGCTGGCAGTTTTGTCTAGCACTGCAACAGCAAAACAGAGAAGTGAGCAATAGTGAGACAGGAAGGAAGGGGGTTAGGGCACAACCTTTAAAAGAATGACACAGTTGTTGAGGATATGACAAAAACTGGTTAGAACCTACTAAGCCCAAGATGGTGGAAGATTCGACTTTCAGTGGACCTTGAGCCTCACTATATGCTCATTGTAATATGTTAGCATATGCTAAATGACAAACCCACAGGTGCCATGACAGTTCCAAGGCCAACCATAAAAGGCCAAAAAGTGGGTGGTGCCCCAACTCCCAGAAATCCCACCCCCTTCCCCAAAATAGTTGGAATAATCCTCCCACTCTTTAGCCTATGAAATTACTCAGCCCATGAAAACTAACCAGCCCATATTTCTGGACCACTCTCACTTTCTGAGACAGACTGCATTCCGTCTATGGAATGTGTATCTCTCTAAATAAACCTGCTTTCCCACTTAGTTCTCAGGGCAGAGTCCCCTGGCCTGCCCGCTTGTATCCCTCACAAGCATCCTATATTAATAAGTCTACTTCTTGCCTATCACTTTGCCTCTCACTGAATTCCTTCTGCACTGCGACATAAAGAACCTGAGCTTCAATAAGTCCTGATACCAGGTGAGTGATTCTAATTAAAAAGACAATGCGTTCGACTCCCAGCCCGTGGGTTCAACTCCCAACCTGAGTTTTGGCTGGGCTCGAATCCCATCTGAGGTGTGTGGGTTCAATAGGATTAAACTTTCTGTATCAAAGAAGATTATATAGAAAGGTTTTTGCCGTAGAAGTAAATTTTAAGTCTAGGAAAGAATGCAGTTGCCAGGGCAGTGTGATATAAAATGACATGAAAGATTAACTGAGACCCTCAGAGGAACCACAAAATTAGAGATAAGAAAGGAAGGCGGGGGCTTCCCTGGTGGCGCAGTGGTTGATGGTCCGCCTGCCGATGCAGGGGACACAGGTTCGGGCCCCGGTCCGGGAAGATCCCACATGCCGTGGAGCGGCTGGGCCCGTGAGCCATGGCCGCTGAGCCTGCACGTCCGGAGCCCGTGCTCCACAACGGGAGAGGCCACAACAGTGAGAGGCCCGCGTACCGCAAAAAAAAAAAAAAAAAAAAAAAAAAAAGAAAGAAAGGTGGACTATTATATGGAATGGTTGGAATGGCTTGAGAGTGGTTGGAGTGGAGGAAGAAGGGGATGAGACAGTGCAGGGGATGACTGCAAAGGGTGGCTGAAGTTTCCAGTAAAAAGGGCCAAGAAAAATCCAAGAAAATAATAGACATGAAAAGGCAAACATTCATTCATTCAGTAATTATCTGGGGCATCTGTATTATTTCCTGGCTCTGTATTAGGCACTGGGAAAGCAATGAAGAACAATATAGACAATGTCCCAGCTCTCATGGAACTTTGATTCTTGTGGGGAGAGACAAAAAGATAAATAATAAAATATCAAATAATAATAGGTGCAATGCAGAGAATTAAGATAGGGTGATGCAGTGAGGGTCTAGGTTTACACTTTGGTCTGGTAGTTAGGGAAGGCTTCTCCAAGGAGTTGACATTTAATCTGAGAACTTGTATTTCAAGAAACAGTCACTGTGAAGAACAGGAAAGATATTGAAAGAGGGGACAGTTAGCGCAGCAAAGACCCAGAGATGGAAAGTGAATTGAAAGCCTGATTGGCTGGAGACGGCTATGACTTGAGAGATAGGGCCCGGGACAAATTCATGTAAAAGCAAAAGATAAATGAAGGTAATACCTTTTCAATTATATGATGGTCTAAATATTTTCAGACTCTTTTTTTTTTTTTTTTTTTTTTGCCACGCGGCATGTGGGATCTTAGTTCCCCGCCCAGGGATCGAACCCCTGCCCCCCGCAGTGGAAGCATGGAGACCTAACCACTGGACTGCCAAGGAATTCCCCATACACTTTTAATATAGAAATTTAACTTGTTTTTCCTTCCCTCTGTACTAAACTGGAAAGAAGGAATGGAAATCTGTTCTCTTACCAACTTGGAGCTTTGTAGGATTAAGCCCTCTCTGAACACAAAAAAAAGGGGAATGAATTCAGCTTTGGGTTAAAGGAGCCATCAAAGTCTATGGTAAAATAAATAGAAGGAGGGTTTGAGGGAAGAGGGAAGAGGCAGAGTAGCTTAGAAAGCAAGAATTCCCATGGGTTTGAGACCACAAACAGCTCATCATGGACTGCTCCTTACCTCCCCCTCAGAGGAGAAAGAGATTGACCTTGAGGTGATGGACTTGAGTTGAGGCAAAAAGTCTGGAGAACCAGAGATGTAGGCCTGTTCCTTGGAAAGAAGCCAGGAATGCAGAGAGGAAGACTAACTTGTAACTATACTGGGGGACAAGAGGTCCTCCCAAGTGATATGGTAAGATGGAATGAACTCTACCTAAGAAAACACAGAAATGCGACATATTTCTTACAAACCTTACTTTATGTAATTAGATTTATTTCAGTAGAAATACATAGGCAAATTCAACTTTGTACTATCATGCTGGATGTCTAAATTGGCATTTCCCAAAATTCAGTGGCATGTTAACAAAGCATTATGTTTTGAAAAAGAAAGCGTGCCCCATAGTCAAACACATCCAGGAAACATTGGGTTAAAAACTCTTCAGTGTTGTTGTTGTTGTTTTAAGTGCAGGACTTCTCAGAGCCTTTAGTTATGATTATGTCCCTTACAAATATCCAAGTAGGAGACACAGAATTCAGCGTTTTCCAAACTCAACTGATCAAAGAAACTTTTTCTTTTTTCCCTCATAATATTTACTAGAATTAATCTTCCAAGAAAAATGCACTGGTATGTAAGTGCAGACTGGATCTGTACTAGACTGGATCAGCAACTAAAATGTGAGAAGAGATGTGGACAATGGAGACAAGTTAATAAAACAACGCAAGTTAACTTATAAGTCAGGTACCCACTGAAAAAGAATGTTAAACCTTGTTTAGCTCAATAGGCTAGTCCTTATTGTAAATTATGCATCAATCATACAAAGAGAAGGTTATACAATAAGAATTATTCCATGAATACTATATGCCACACTCAGCGATTGGTATTGATGTGGCACCACTCAGTTAAACAACACCATCATCTACTCTAACCTCTTTACAAGAGATAACGGTTGACATTTTACATCATGTTCTCTATTTACCACCACCATTTTTATAGATTTTTAAATGTATGAAATAATATAAAGGATAAGAGAGTCATATGGTAAAGACTAATGTAGATAACTTTTATTGCATCTGTTAAAATCAGATAAATAAAACCTGTATTTTGGGCTTCCCTGGTGGCGCAGTGGTTGAGAGTCCACCTGCCGACGCAGGGGACACGGGTTCGTGCCCCGGTCCGGGAAGATCCCACATGCCGCGGAGCGGCTGGGCCCGTGAGCCATGGCCGCTGAGCCTGCGCATCCGGAAACTGTGCTCCGCAACAGGAGGGGCCACAACAGTTAGAGGCCCGCGTACCGCAAAAAAAAAAAAAAAAAAAAACCCTGTATTTTAGTGAGTAAAATTAACTATTGAGTCACTTATCTGTACATCAAGATCTACAAATGGACCTGCAAACTTCTTTGAGGAGATCCTGGAGTCACATACACACTGGCCCTTCTCAGCCACTTCACCCCTTTTTGCTTTGCTGGGATTCCCTGGGGGGAAAAGAAGGTGCGGCCAGCAGGGTTACATTCTTGCTGAGTCCCTGACTCCACGTAGTGTAAATACCCTTCCCTTCACCACCCACAATATAATCTTGAACTATCTACAGAAACATGGGATCCTTCCGCCCCTGTTGTAGTCTACCCAGATAGTCTTTCAGTGGTTTTATGTGGAATCTGGCTTCCAAATTCTGTTAATAAGAAACTGAAACATTAAATTTATTATCTCAGAATATGAAATTAAAAGTCTATAAAAATATTTTTACAATTAAGTTTCCCTGGTAATTTTGCTGAAAATGAAATTTGCTCTTGATCAAATATTCATTTGGTCCAATCTAATTAGAGCAACTTTTGTTACTCAGATCACCAACTTTGCAGTTAAACCAAAGCCATGTTGGAGTACTACATAATGATCACTGTGGTAAAGATAGTTTTTTTGTTAAAATATCTAACTGTACTCTAATACATTAAAACTATAATAACTTTAGTAGCCCATGTACTGTATATGTTAACCTACTCCAAATATTCAATTCTCATTCTCTCACTATTTAAGATAAAGGACGGAGACCACAGTACTGTTATTACTTCAGTTTAGAATCACCGTGTATCTATGCAGCATGGAAAAATCAAATAGCTATTTGTTTCCTATCTTGAACAAGTAAGATGTAACTATCCCCAAAGAAATTCACTTTCACGTCTAAAGCATAAAACAAAGTCCTGACAAAATCATGTTTGTAAAAATTGTACCACTGAAATGTCTCAAAGAGATAAAGTAAAATCATACACTAGAAGAGAAAGGTGTAAAAAAAAAAAGCACCTATTCTTGGAGTATTGGCCTGTAGGTTCCAGAAAAATGGAGATGTCAAAACATGGTAGGGTGACCTAAACCACTTTGTAATCTAACATCTTTTAAGTAGCCTCCCAAGTGGACTGGATGGTTGAAGGGCATAAAAATTGCTAGTGATACAGAGATATAGAGAGAGAATTGATAAACATGATATTAACTTGCCTCCCCATTTTGAGAATTCTATTAAAATGCTCTGCAAAATTTCCAGAGTAGAACAGAAAAATGATTTATCCACTGCCTACTTCCCCCCACAAATTACGTGAATCTATTAACAAATGAAATTTCAAAATATTAGTTCATTTCTATAACTACTCCAGACAAAGCCGAGGAAAGGCTCTGCCTATTGTCCTTTGTATTTCTGAAGTTCAATTGGATAGCAAGAGCCCATATCTGGTTAAACTATGGTTTAGAAATAAGTGATGTCATTGAAAGAGCTCTCTAAACAAAAACAACTGTCATTTACGGAGCACTTTCTATGAGCTAGCCTCTGCGGAAGGTCCTTTATCTGAGGCAACTCTTTTGATTTTTAAAGCAAGCCTTTGATGTCAGTACTACTATTATCCTTATTGTAAAGATAAGGACATAATGATAATATATGGCAGAGCTGAAACATTTCAAGAATAAAGAATATTAACAGAATTATCATATATTCATTTATTCAATAGAATTTGGAAAGTAACTATAGATAACAGTATGGTAAATAGTAGGGATTTGTCATTGATAGCCCCTGTCCAAAAGGAGTTTATAACTAGTGTTAGAGGTGGCAAGTGGTAGGATGGGGCTTACTGCCAAATCCAAATAAGATTTTATAAAAGCAGACTATGGATGAATCAGGTACTGTAGCACCTGAGGATGTGACCTTTTTTTGTCCAGTCATCTTTGCTTTGCCTTTTGCTCCTATTCTCTGCTCCTTTCTACTGCCTTCTCCTCCAACATTATTACTCTTGTTTTTTGTTTTTTTTTTTATTCCCCAGGTAGTTAAAACATTATCGAAAGTTTTTAAGCTTTCTGAAGCATGTCTTGAAATCCCCTGGGAGAAAAACAATGCAAATTTCAAGTGAAGAAAAGAAAGAAAATTGTAAAGTTTCACAATTTATGAGCACTCCTCTATGACCAGTGCAGTTCTATATTTTTCAGCTCTCTATGCATTCTCATCAATTTCCTTCCATTGTGGATTAGTTATAGATATTTCTCTTTTTTTTACACAGCAATTGTTTAAACTACTTTACATTGAAATCCATTCCAATTAAAGTTAGATATTTTTCTACAGTGAGAAAGGAGTAGAGGCTTATGAAAAACGCTTACCTACGAAGAGAAAAATGCCTTTACCACAAATAGAAAACCATGCAGCTTTTTCATGTAAATTCTAGAAAATAACTATCAGTCAGTCTGCTGTGATCTGTAGAAAGATCTAGATACAAATCAATTTGTAAACAAACACCTACCAAAAATGGAGGTGGTAACCAATAGAGCTTGTGAGAGATCAACCCTATCAGAACCTTCTAATTTCATTTTATGACAAAATGATAAACCTAACAGACATCAGGAAAACCTTAAATGGAATCTGTCCGAGAGTCCATAGTGCTTCTAATGTATTTCCACCTGACATGGGTATCAACCATCTCAAACTCCATATGTGAATCTGTCAAATCTCCTGGGGGTACTCCTTTCTCATATAGTAAAAACAAGGAAATGGAAGGAAGAAATGCCACTTAGGAGTTCTACTTTCATAAAGATTTAGGTCAATAAAGGACCACTGATAGATAAATATGACCTTAAAACAGAATTATTATTATTGTTGCTATGATTATTATTATAAGTGTTTTAGATATTTTAAGTATAATTCAGCTTGAAGGCCAGTGGAAAAGAGCTGGCTGGGGCCTCACAGTCAAATTTCTATCACTAAGAGTTGATACTTGTGTCACCCTCATTTCTGCCTTTAATTTGGCAGATCTGGGTATGATTACTACCTTTCTCCTATTGTCAATGTTTCAAACGTAGACGTGTCATATCTCACAGCAATGGACATAGCTACGGATCTAAGTGGCTTGCATTTAAGAGTTAAATCTGGAGGTGACCCCTACAGGTACAGTGTCTGACCTTCAAGCTTCCGTGGCCTTTGAGAGGCTGGCTTCATAGGGAAACTCAGCAGGGCAAGGGCCTATTGATGGCTTTTATCATTCTGTGGAGAACTTGGAAGTGTGTTTATTATTTATAGGGTTGTTTCGAAAATGTAGTTCTACTTATTTTATTAATTGACTTTAACAAATTAATGCATATGTTTATATGCACAATGGAGATAAGGAATACATTTGAACAGGTTTTTAGAAAGAAAATTATGAAACTATGTCTAAAATATTGCTAATATCTTTTATTAACCACTTGCTGTATACTACACTGCACTAAGCCCTTTACATATATGCTCTGTTTGAATCCTCATATCAACCCTACGAGTAGTTTCAGTCATTTTTTAGATGAGAAGACAGAGAGCAGAGTTTACGTAAGGTGCCCAAAGCCACAGAGCTGGGATGAGAGCTCAAGCAATGGCTTCTCATGCCTTTGACCTTAACTAACTACAATTAATATTGTAATGTAGCTTAAAGAGGGCAATCTTCCAAACACTAAAATTTTCTATCTTAATTCAGATTTATTAGTATATGTAATGTACTTAGTACTTGTAATTTATTACTAATTAATTTATTAGTATTTTTGAAACATTAATGCATATTGCCATATGGATCATACTTGGCCCATTATCACCAGCCTTTTACATTTCATCTTCTATTTCCCAATATTGTTGTAGAACCCTAAAAAGGGATTCTGGTACTAATTCCAAGGTTGGGAGTTGTGTTTCCCCCTACACCACCAAGAAATTCTCCAGACACTAGCTGGATGTCCTATAATTCAACTCAATTCTGACACTATCTACCCAGAGATAGCATCAGATTCCACAGGTCAAGGGTTCAGTCCTATAAGACTACCCCCGAAACCCACACTTCAGATGCCAATTGTAATTGTTACCTGTACTTCTGACCAACTGACTATAAACCAGAGGTTTCCATGACTCCCCTCCTTGGATTCGATTTATTTGCTAGAGCAGCTCACAGAACTCAGGAAACCCCTTTACTCTCTAGACAACCATTTTATTATAAAAGGATATAATTCGGAACAGCCAGGTGGATGGGATGCATATAGAGAGGCGTGGGAAAAGGGTATGGAGTTTCTATGCCTTCTCCTAGTAGGGGCACTCTCCACACATGCACCAACCCAGAAGCTCTCCAGAACCCCGTCCTTTTGGGCTTGTAAGGCGGCTTCCTTACAAAGGCATGATTGCCTTTGTTAGTAGATTCAACCTCAGGCCTTTCCCTCCACCCTCTCCCCAGGGACAAGGGTGGAACTTAAAGTTCCAACCCTCTAATCACTTGGTTGTCTCCCCTGGCAACCAGCCCCTATCCTCAGGTGCTTTGCAATAGTCACTTCATTAACATAAAAAAGACCTTTATTGCCCTTATCACTTAGGAAATACCAAGCGTTTTAGGACCTGTGAGCCAGGAACTGTGGAAGAAAACCAAATCTATATGAGAAATAAATTTTGGTCATCCAAATAACTAAACATATATTTCTTATAAATCACAATATCACAAACCCACTTATGCCAGACATGATTCCATCATTGAAAATCATTAATTTTAAAAAATCTATATTCTAATCATAAGTACAAAAAATTATCAGTGCCAACTAGTAGTCTTACAATGAAAGAGAATAAGGTATCATTTTAATTTCTCTATTTGAAAAAGTCCCATCAACATTTAAATTGTGTAGGATTTTAAGGAAATATCTGCTAAAAGTGGGAGTTGTGTGTATGTGTGTATACTCTCTTTAGTTCCAGGAAAAATAAAAACTATTACAGATGGAACCATGCAGTATTTTCACCTCTAAATTTTTCCATTTGGTCAAATTTCAGAGCATTTGTTTTGTGCAAATTTATTTCAAAATATTTTTGATATTCCTTTAAAGTAAGAATCTTTCATCCAAAAAAACACAAACAAGCACAAAAACTTAGGGTCTACCTAAGAACCCAAGACATATGGCCTAATTTTTCCATTAACTTTCAATGTGATCTTTTAGGAGAAACTTGCCCATAGATGACCTCTGTGTTTCCCGCTGATGAAGTTCTACCTTCTCTATTTCGGTGATCAGAGGAAGAAGAAAAGGTGAGAGTGACCAGGAGAAAGTATGAGGAGCATACATTAGTAGCAGCTCAAAGTTTGGGAGCTAAAATAAATTTCTGAGGACCTAACGCTTCTGTAATGTTCTGTGCCAGCCTAAATTTAACTTGTGTTGAAAAGCCCATGTTCTCTCAGAGTTAAAATTAATCTGTCTCCATGGTGAGTTCCAATAGAACTGTGGCTGGTTAGCTCAGCGAGTTAAGAGTACGGCAATGATAAAATCAGAGGTGGTCAGAGAACTGCCTTCTTTCTGTCCCTTGCCAGAGTTGACTCCCCAGCTCCAGTCTCATTTATGGGCACTCCACAGACCTCAGTGGAACGGGGCAAGATAATGTGAATGTGTCAGCACAACTCAGTCACCTCTGAAGAAACAGCTGGAAATAGGTGAGGTCTTCAACCAATGTACTATAGGCACTTCGGTAGAGAGCTACCATCCAAAAGGAAAGAAAGTACACCGAAGCCGCCGCTTTTCTAAATGAATCCCAAGGACCACCTTTATTCACAATTCCACTGGTGTTTTAAATGCAGGTTCCCAGGCTCTAAAAAGAGCTTCTGAATCAGAGTCCCTCACATTTGGTCAAGGAATCAGCATTTTAGAAAGCTGACCAGGGGACTGTTGTTTTCACCAAGATTTGAAAACCTCTGGTCTAACAAATTCCTTATTTCCCACTGGTAAAATCAATTTTCAGAATGTATCTGGTGCCACATTGCTGATTATCGAATCTGGTATAGAGGACAAGCAACACAGGGCCCAAAGTCATGAAGGATTATTTTCTAATTCCAGCTCAGACACTAATTAACTATGTCATTTTATTTAAGTCTAACCTTAAAATAAAAACAACTTCGAGCCATTTTCTAGACTGAGCACTGGTTCTCCATTTACAGCTGGTTCTTCTTTCCCTTCTCTCCCAAATCCCACTCCAAGACATCGAAAGCATTCAAGTTCCTATTTTTAACAGTGATACCCTCCACACACTTAAGAGTCATAGATCTAGACTAGAACAGCCCCTCATCTTCCAAACTGACAGGTAGAAATATTGAGACTCGCCCAAGGTGTAGTTGCTAGTATTGGCATTGAAACGAACATTCAGGTTTTTAGGTTCTGATTTTAAGTAATATATAATTCAACTTCTCACTCCCTGAAGAGAACAATGCCTATACTGACCATAAGAAACGGCTGTGAGGACAAAATGAGATATTATGTATTGTATTTTCATAGGTAAAAAGTACCCATCTGTTCTAGCCATTTCCCACTAGTGCTTAAGGCTTTTGCATCTTCATGACTTTGCTCATAGAGTTTTCATTCCTTGGAATACCTCTCTTTGCTATATATGCATAACAAAATTCTCACAATCATCAAGGCCTAATCTTTGGGTTCTGCACACCCAAAATCAATGTGGGGAGGGTGGGTTTCCCCCACACCACCAAGCAATTATTGGACACCAGCTGGGTGTCCTACAATTCAACTTAATTCTGACACTACCTACCTGGAGAGAGTATCAGACTCCACTGGTAAAGGGCCCAGTCTTTAACCCTACAATCTCGGCTGGGGTTGAAAGTCCCCGCGTTCTAATCACGTGGTTGCTCCCCTTACTACACAGCCCTAAGTACTTTCCAACAGTTACCTCATTAACACCCCCAACTCGGCACTTCCGACACCAATTGCCAAGTCCAAGTTGTGTTTATGAGTGACTGGCTATAGATCAGAGGTTCCAATGACCCTTCCTTGGGTTCATTTAATTTGCTTACAGAGGCTCACAAAACTCAGAGAAACATTTTACTTACCAGATCACCAGTTTAATGGGTAGAACTCAGGAGCAGCCAGATGGAAGAGATGCAGAGGGCAAGGTATGTGGGAAAGGGCGTGGAGCTTCCACTCTCCCCAATCCCCATGGTTCACCAACCTGGAAGCTCTCTGAACTCCATCCTTTAGGGGTTTTAAGGAGGCTTCATTACAAAGGCATGATTGATTAACTCACTGACCACTGGTGATTAATTCAACCTCCAGGGGCTCTCCCCTCCTCTGAGGTTGGGGGGTGGGACTGAAAGTTCCCACCTTCTAATCAGGTGGTTGCTCCCCTTACTACACAGCCCTAGGTACTTTCTAACAGTTACCTCATTAACACAACAAAAGACATTTATCACTCTCCTCACTTAGGAAATTTCAAGGGTCTTAGGAACTCTGCTGGAAGAGGGGACAAAGACTACTTATATATTTCTCATTATAAGTCACAATACCACACTTAACTAAGAGACTTTCCTAATATTCCCCTTGTCCAGCTTCCAATTTAAATGAGACTCCTTAGCACTATCAGCCTTAGACCAGGCAGAGACGTCCCTGTCCCCATCCTTCCCTTGAGAGGGTCTATCTCTAGCCCTGTTCCTGCCATGCCATTGCCCATGGAGTAAAGAATCTAGGGGAACGAGGGAGGTGTGTACACAGTCAAAGCCCTTGTCTCCCACCTTCCAGAACATATCTGGTACCCCCAAACTTAAAATGTACTGCCCAGCAGGCCCTGGGCCCACTACTAGGGCCTTGATGGGTCTCTTCTTTGGTTGACTTCCTGAGGACAGACCCCAGGGTGCTTGTGTGTGCACCCCTACCCTTGAAGGTAGGTCAAAGTACAGGTGTTTGTGAGACAGGGATGTGGGGAGGGTGGATGGAACATGGATATGAATGGGATGTGTATGAAAGGCCTCTTCCTGTTCTGACCTGTGGAGGTGACCCCACAAATATTTGTACACATTAAACTTATACAATGTATGTGTCAACTATATCTCAATAAAGCTGGAAAAAAAAAAAACCCGAAAGAAATGAGCCTATGTTTTAGATTCTAAGGGGGTCAGCAAACTTCTTCTCACAGGGATAGATTTTAGGTTCCACAAGTCGTACAACTCTTCAGCTCTGCAGTTGTAGCATGAAAGCTGCCATAGCTAATATGAATGGGCATGGTTGAGTTGCAATAAAACTTTATTTAAGGGGCTTCCCTGGTGGCGCAGTGGTTGAGAGTCCGCCTACCGATGCAGGGGACATGGGTTCGCGCTCCATGGTCGGGGAAGATCCCACATACCGCGGAGCGACTGGGCCCGTGAGCCATGGCCGCTGAGCCTGCGTGTCCGGAGCCTGTGCTCCGCAACGGGAGAGGCCACAACAGTGAGGGGCCCGCGTACCACAAAAAAAAAAAAACTTTATTTAAAAAAACAGGTGGTGGGCTGGATTTGGGCCATGGGCTGTTTGCTGACCACTCCATTATCTCTGTTTCTCTTTTCTAGCCCTTACAGCATTCTGTCTCATGTTCTACAGTGATCTGCTTCCCTCTCTCATTTCTATTATGAGAAGTTGGGCTGCATGGCTGAATTTAGTGGCTATCCAAAGAGTATATCATATTACACATAGAAAAAGAATTAAATCCAGGGTGCCCTTGGTGGTTTGACAAGCAGAGTACTACTGGTGCTAATACAGCATTTAACCCAAGGCCACATTTTGTTTTTAAAACAGGACTAGGCAACTCTGATTTACAGACTAGAGGTGGCATGTAAATATCACTTGTAACTCTGCTAACCATGTGGTAAATTTGTGTCCTGATTTACCTTTAAAAATATATTCTCCTGGGCTTCCCTGGTGGCGCAGTGGTTGAGAGTCCGCCTGCCGATGCAGGGGACGCAGGTTCATGCCCCGGTCTGGGAAGATCCCACGTGCCGTGGAGCAGCTGGGCCTGTGAGCTGTGGCCGCTGAGCCTGCACGTCCGGAGCCTGTGCTCCGCAACAGGAGAGGCCGCAGCGGTGAGAGGCCCGCGTACCGCAAAAAAAATATATATATTCTCCTGGGACTTCCCTGGCGGTCCAGTGGTTAGGACTCCACGCTTCCATTGCAGGGGGTGCGGGTTGGATCCCTGGTCGGGGAAATAAGTTCCCGCATGCTGACTGGTGCGGGCAAAAATTAAAAAAAAAAAAAAAATATATATATATATATATATATATATATTCTCCTTATGTTAGTGTCTTAGCCACACTTTGGTTAATAAGCAGTTACTAAGTGTGTACTTCTGGAAATATAAAGACAAATAAGGCACAACCTTGCCCTCAAAAAGCTGACCCTTTCATGGAATAATTTGTATACTCCCTCAGGGAAGAGATTATGTGTGTGTGATGCCTCATACCTCCAGCACCTGAGACACAGCGCCCCCATACAGCAGGAGCTCACTAAATGATACTTCTATTACTGCCCTCTCAGAGAGGTGAAAAAGGTGACCCTGTGGAAATTCACCAGACCCCTAAGTTCTTGGCCAGTGAATTTCACTTCCTCTGCAGCAAAGACATTCAAACCATGAGTGATTTGTCCTTTTCATGTACTAAATCATTTTGATCAAAGAAGTGGTGGTGTAGCCAACCTCTTCTCTTCTCCACAAAGAACTTAAAGAGCCCTGTGTGAGGGAGAATACTAACTCAGGGATGCTTCCACTGTCAGTAACAATCTGCACTAACATGGCGTGGTGATGGGGGAACTGGTTCATTTTGTGTTAGGGCATGTGCTTGTCACCCTGTGGCACTGTTGAGGTGCCCAACATTTACAGGGCATGCCCAGTAGCCAGCACTGCTTTTTTAAAAAATGTATTTATTTATTTTTTAATTTTTTGGCTGCACGGCATGTGGGATCTTAGTTCCCTGACCATGGATGGAACCTGCTCCCCCTGCACCGGACGTGCAGAATCCTAACCACTGGACTGCCAGGGAAGTCACCAGCACTGCTTTTTGAAGAGCTCACTCTTCCCTCTACATCCTTGAGGCTCAATATGAGGTCCTCAGACCAACAATATCGTCATCACAGTATCACCTGGGTATTTGTTAGAAATACAGAATCTTGGCTCTATCTTAGATCTATGGAATCAAAATCCCCTGGGTGATCCTGATGCAATTCAAGTTGGAGAAGCACTGACGTGGAAGACCATATACCATTCAGCTCTCTATCCCTGAGCAAAGCAAGACAACACAGGCAATGAGGGTACAGTTGTTTCCATTAACATCAGCTTCTTGCTAAAACGGCAATTAAGGTGAAGAACATTGGTGTTCTTTCATCTAGAACTACAAGTAACAAAGTAAGGCCCACTGCTACCAGTGCACTTTGCATGTAAAATCTCCTCCTTTACTAGAAAGCACTGACAAAGTCAGTTCTGCATGGATTTACTTCCATGCCTTTGTCTTTATTGGCACTGCAATGCATTTACCTTCACTGCTGGCTGTGGCAGCATGCCCAGGTTCGCCACTCAAATGCCTACTGTAATACAGGATCACCAGCAACAAGATGCTGGAAACTGGCCAGTCTCCTAGACTTTCTTGTCACAAAGTTACTTGGATGGGCAAGGCACAGGAGGGGAATGGGTAACAACAGGATGTCCTAGCAGCCAGATATACAGAAACTGAGAGAATGAAGTTGAACAGAGGAAAAAAAAAACCCAGACATGGTGAAAAACAATTTTGAACACTGGAATCAAGCCAAGTACTGTTGGGAAAAATCCTATCAGTGAGGAGTATACAACAACCAAGAATGTGTTGACAGACAAAAAAAAACTGACTGGAAGAGCTGCAAACAGCCTCCAACTCTGCACATTGAATTGGCACCCACAATGTAGGTTGTGCAAAATCCACAAGTGAAGATCCGTTCATTCAATCAACGAACTATTCATTGGGATCTATTATGATGAGTGCTGTATGCTGGGTTAGTCTTTTCAGAGGTGCCTCAGGGCTTTCTGAAGCTTTCATTCTAACATGAGAGAGATACAGATAAACTAATTACAGTAAAATAAGTGCTTTAGCAGGAATTTGTATTCTGATCATTGGGGGTGATGAGATGCATTGGAGAAGCTGAGGAAGGCTTAACAGAGGAGACAACTGAGATGGGTATTGAAGGATGAGTAAGAGTTTTCCAGGCAGAAATTAGTGGGAAGGCTATTCTCAAGAGGTCTGTGTGTGTGTGTCTGTGTGTCTGTGTATTCAGCATTGTGAAAGAATATGCATGCTGAGAAGTCATTTTGACTGGAGTATGAAATGAAGCTAAAAAAGAATTCTTGAGCCAGATTGTTAAAAAAATGACTGTCAGGCTAACCCTTTTGCAGTTAATCCTGTAAGCACCTAGGACTTATGGGAGGATTTTAAACAAAGGAACAACAGGATCAGGTATAAAATTAAACGTTGATAAAGATCATTTTACATAGATAACAGTAGTTGTCAGTAGCATCACCTAAGGATCAAAAAAACCCCAAAACCACCAAGGATAACAACAACAGTGATCATGGGGTCTTTTTGTGAAACTTGGAGAGTTAGAAACAAGAGGGTAAAGGGAAAATGTATAATCAAATACGCCTCTCAAAGGGATATTGGATATTCCCGCATTCAAGCAGCTACTTTGTGCTAGCCACTCAATAGCTTTTCTTGAAGCAATAATAAAGGAAGCCTTGTTCATCATTGCAGCTGGCTAGGTCTGCCCAATTTACTATTTCCCCAAACTCAATCACTACATTTTTCCCCTTTCCTACATTAAGCGCTACTGCAATTTGCATTTTATATTAGATTCAAAATTTCAAATTAAAATATGTCACTTATTTAAAACATTTACATTTTAATGCCAGTGTGAATTTGGTACTGTCCGTTACATTTAACTTTATTTCATTCTTTAAAGAACAGGAAAAAAAATCAGCACTTATAGAAGTTGCATCACTTGTAGAAGTTATGGAAGATGTATATATATATATATATATATATATATATATATATATATATATATTTCCAAATGATTTAGCATTTGCTCTACTTTCTTCATTAAAATGCACATCCTAAATTATGTCCATTTTGGGCTTTTAAATGTTGGTCTTAAAACTTGCCAATAAAATGAAAGTAAATGTTCTTTTAAATGGGCTCTCAACCTCAAATCATTTAGACTTTTAATTGTCCTCATATGTTGAGTTTTTGAACGATAATTACAAAACAATATATGTGACTTGACTACCGAGCTCTTTGCTTACGAAAGTTATGATTCAATTGTACACATTTTGTAGCTACCAAATCTCATGCTTTGGTAGTAGTATTGTTTTAATACAGTCGGTCATGAATAGCAATGATTACTCAATCTCTGAAGATTAAGGTAAGTGGTAAAGATTAAGGTAAGACATTTTCTTGAGTACAGAAAGAAACAGAAAATGAGAATATAATGATATCTCTTTAGAATTTATTGTAGTCTAAATATCACTTTAAGTGGTCTTTCAAGAACAACCAGCAAAAATCTTATTTTGAAAGGCTTGTTGTTTCTGATGGCCTGGCCCCATAGGAAGTGTTCTCTAAATTTAATGGTGCTTTCAACGTATACACAGCATCACTGGTCTGTCTCTACCAGCTCCATATTTCAAAATATAAAAGTACTGGACTTCCAAGAAGAGAATGCACTCTCTTGGCATCTAAGTAGATCATGTGACTACCACAGCTACTCTTAATATGAAGCCAATCAACATAAATGTAATACCTCTTTAGTCAAAGCAGCATACCCAAGGCCCTAAAGCTGTATGCTTTGATGTGCTGCGGTAAGAAAGCTAAGTCTTGACAGATTCGTAGCATCTTATACTTGTATAGACTGGTAGGCACCCAGGCCTATGTCATGCCCTCAAGAGAGAAACTTTGTCTACTAAGTAACAAAATCAAATTTTGGAGATGAGAACCCCTGCATGCAAACTCTTTACAGGAATCCAAAGCCCCCATGGAACTCTCTTCAGATACTGTCGGTTCCTGTACAGATGGACTCTGCTATGTGCGTGGTGAACATAGCCATTAACTATTACTCACTCTCAGGATTTTAATAGAAGGATCACTATCTATATAAACATGGCTTTTTTCTCAACCCACTAGAGATTCTTGAACCCACCCACCAGTAACTATTCTGAAATAATCAAACTCCATCCACCCACAGCTAGCAGAGGAGTAACAAAGTGAAGTAGGCACGAGTGGTAATAAAAACGTTAGAAAAAGTGGTTCTTTCCAAAATAGTTCGAAGAAAACTTACAATGTTTCAATCTAAGGTAGTACCCAGGCAACAATGGGAAGTTTTCCATTCTTCTCTTTTCCACTCCCTCTTCCATTTCTCACCTTTTTTTTCTGGTGGTAAAAAAATTAATGACCTTTAGAAGAAAGAGGTGAATATCTGAACACATCAAACTTGGAGAAAGGAAATGATGCTGTATGAAGAACACCCAAGAGAATGAAACAGAAGAAATGGCAACAGATTTCTTCACAAATTGCCTGTTTAGTGAATTCCAACGTCAACATCTTTAAAGTATTTTTAGTGGAAGAAGAAAAATATATATGCACCATCCACCCCTGACTTAATGTAAGCCTCTGCATCTATAGCCAGAGAGCCACAGAATAAACTATGGGGATATTCTGTCATCCAGTTTAATTACACCAGGCTTGGCAGGCAGTAAAGCATTTGTAAATTCTCTGGAAAAGACTAAGCTATATGAATGAAATATAGAAGAATGAATATATTTTATTAGAATAGGCAACTGATGATTGGGAAAGACAAAATGAAAACATCCATTCAATAGTCAGAAATAATACTTTTTGTTTTGAGTTACAAAAGGTTTCCAGTTATAACTGTTTTTCAGTGTTTTCACAAATAGAGATAGAAGAATAAAGTATCTATTTTCTATTGAATCTCCCACACTAAAACCTACATTTGTGATGCACATAAGAATACCTCATTATAATTATTATTTTTTCTATTTATAAAATGTGAAAAAGAACCAAAAAATTTAAATATGCTGAATAATCCAAACTGTCATTGGAAATGCAAAAAAAAAAAGAAAGAAAACTGGTTATTCATTAAAATGCATAGTGGGAATATCATGTTTTGTCAGCTCTTTAACTCTTGAGGAGTTCTCAGTAATCATGTAAATCATCTTATTGCAATACTTAAAAAATTTCCCATGTTAGAGAATATTCAATTGTCAGTAACTTTTAAAATTATGTGAAGTTTAACTGGTATAAAGTAAAGAAAAACAGTGTCAATTGATTTTACTGACATGTGAGCTATCAACTATTGCTGAATATTTGTATGACTTTGTCCTTTACTAGATGAACCTAATAAAACGGGGTATGTTTGTCTACACCTAGAGCAGATATTCTCTTCCCATGGTGATAATTAGTCAAACTTTAATTTGGAAGAAAGGGTTCATGTTGTAATACTTTTGATTTCTGTTACACATCATGTGAGTTATGTGCCGTGACACGCTCAGTAACAGCCACCATTTATTGAACCCCTAATACATGTCAGGCCCTGTGATAAAATACTTTAACTGTATCATCTTATTTAAATCTTCACAACAGTATCATTAGGTATGGATGATTATTATCTCTATGTTATAAAATATTTATTCATTTAACATTTTTTCACCAAATTTACACCTTTCTTGGTGCTTGGGATACCTCAGTGAAATAAACAAAGATCCCTGCTCTTGTGGAGCTAAAACTCTAGCAATAACCAATAAGCATAATAAATAAATAACCTGGGAAAGGTGTTACAAGGTAGGAGGTGCCTAAAAAAAATAAAAAAGTGGAGGTGAACAAGGAGTTCAGGAGTGTGGAGGTGGGGGTGTTGCCATTTTAGGGGGTGTGGTCAGAGTAGGTCTCACGGAGATGACACATACATGCCAAAATGACACATAAATCCAAAGATGATGGAGGTGAGAAAGTCAGCCTTGAGCCTTCTGGGAAATGATGCTCCAGATCAAGAGAACAGCCAGTGCAAAGGTCCTAAGGTAAGAATTTACCTATCATGTTCAAAGAACAGCAAGTTGGGGGTGCAGGGAAATAAGAAATTGAGAAATGGCTGGATGAGTAGAGGAAGGGAAGTCAAAGAAGCAACATAAGACAGTATCTCTAGGCCATTGTAAGTATTTTGCTTTTACTGTGCATAAAATCAGCAACCTTTGCAGTGCTTTGAGCAACAAAGTGATATGACCTGCTGTCCAGTGTCAAAGGACAACTGTAGCTACTGTATGGATAGCAGGTTATAGACGGAAATGTCAGAGGCAGAGGCAATTAGGAGGAAAGAGATGAAGGAGGCTCTGACAAAGGCAATAGTAGTAGAGGTGGTGAGAAGTGGTTAAATTTTGGATATGTGTGAAGATAGTACCAACGGGGCTTGATGACACATCGGATGAGTTGTGCAAGAGAGGGAGAGGAATGATGGACGATTCCAAGATTTTTGGACTGAACAAATGAAGGGATGAAACCAACAACAGATGGGAAACCTGAGTAGAGTAGGTTTGGATGGGAAAAGAGAAATTCAGTTTTAGACAAGGTAAGTGACAAATGTCCAGTTAGACATATGTGTTTGGAGTTCAGGAGCGAGACCAAGATGGGGAAATAAATTTAAGAGGAGGTGACAGAAATGGCATTTATAGCCATGCAAGGGGATGAAATCACTAAGGGGTGAGTGGAGACTGAGAAGATGACCTAGAGTTGAACCAAGGACATTCCAATATGAAGAAGAGAAGAGATGAGACCAGCAAAGGAGACTGAAAAGGAGCAATGAAACAGAAGTTAAACCAAGAGATGGTGCTATTCTAAAAGCCAAGTGAAGAAAATGGACCAAGGAGAAGGAATGATCCATTTTACAAATGCTGCTCACAGATTAATTGGGATGAGGATGGAAAATTGACCATTGGCTATAGTGAGAAAACGAAGGAATGTTCTTAACTGCTATATTTTAACAATATAACACGTTAAAGTAATAATGATTACCATTGATTGTGTGACTACTATTTGTCAAGCACTGCATTATATGATTTACAAATGTTATTTTTACCTTTCCCAATAATCCTAAAGGTAGGCATTCTTTTCTCTTTAGAGATCTGGAAACCAAAACTCCGAACCACTAAGTGACCTGTCAAATATTACACAGCTAATAAATGTTAAAGCCAAAATTGGAACTCAGGCTTGCCTTGGTCCTAAAGTCAATTCTAGTATACCATGATATCTTCTGCAATCAGGAGAGGATATATTAATACTAGGAAGGAGAGTAAAAATGAAAATGCAATGGTTTTTTAAAAGCTTCTCCTTAGGACTTCCCTGGTGGTCCAGTGATTAGGACTTCGCCCTTCCATTGCCGGGGGTGTGGGTTCAATCCCTGGTTGGGGAACTAGGATCCTGCATGCTGCGTGGTATGGCAAAAAGTAAAAAGAAAAAAAGAAGCTTCTTCTTAATGGAGGCTTATATGTAGGCAAAAAATTGAAAGGAAGAAGAGCCACAAAGCTAAAAATTATGTTTTATCACCTTGTAATTTATAAAAACTATAGTAGCGGCCTAAATATATGTTCCAGTCTATTCTTGCTTTGCTCACCTTAAAAATTATTGTCAGACTGATGGTCTTAAAACATTGTTTTCTACGTTATTGATGTAACCAAAACCTTTGGCTATAGGTTCTAAGCTCCCAGCTTGGCATTCTGGGTATTTTATTAACTGACCTGTTAGTTTAGGGCATGTGATGGGTCTATGTTCTGACCTGAGGGATGGGATAGACATTACCTTTACTATATAAATAACATTTCATCATGAACAAAACCTTTGCAATGCTAATGCCTTATATCTACCAAGCTTGGCTAACTGTGTTATTTCATTAAACTCCTTTTTCTGCTATTATCTTGCTGAGACCAGGACACCTTGGGAGATCCTGCCTCTCTCCCCTGCTTCCTCCCTCCTTTCTTTGATAATTTATTGAGTTGTATTATGGCCAGGCAGTCTCCTAAGCACCAAAGATACGTGGTGAACCAGAAAGATGAAGTCCTGTCCTCTCACCCTTATATTCAAGTGGGGAAGACACACAGAAGTAAGTTTTTTAAAGTGGTAAATTTGATGAGAAAAAAGACATGGCCAGTCATGGCTTAGGAGCACATAATGTTCTTAGGAAAACAGTCTTCTGTGGTGGGGAACACTCAGCATTCAGCAATCAAAGTTATTTCAGTTAGCACTTGGAAGGCAAGTGAAGAGGAGAGTTGCTTAAGCTTGTGGCAGAAATACATCATAGGCAGGATTGCCAGGAGCCTCAGAGTCCCTGGTTTAAGCTTATTATATTCAGTGGTCAGTGTCCTGGTCTATGTGGCTCTTGTTTGATTGGACACTGAGGTAAGAATTCACCACATTTTGTGCATTGCCCTAAGTTATCCCATACTTTAATATTCTCAATATAAAATTAGACTAGGTCTCATACAAATAAATTTATCCTTCAGTATTAAATAATTTCCAATTACCCTTTGAGATTCTCAAAATGGAAATTTGTGTATAGGTAAATACATATTTTGGGTGCTGTATTTCTCTCTTGGGGTGCTAGAGACAATTATAGTAGCTAAGTTTATTTAACATCTGTGACTTAACTAACGATTCTAGTTACGTTAAACTGGATTCTCAATTTTCTTAATATCCTCCAGGTTCCAAAATCTGGACTGAAGCCACATGATGAGGCTTTATCATATGTATTCTTTTTATATTTTTGTACTCATAGCCATAGTAACATTGAAACTAACAATAAAACTAATAAGATTGTGTTAGCAGGAGTTTCAGAACTAATAAAGGATGAGTTTAGATCTACTAGGATTTGAAGCTCTGATTCTTGGAAATTGGGAGAGTCCAAGGAAGATACTTAGAGCAATAACCCACACCTTCTCTGATTACGATCTTAAGAAATTAAAGCTAATTTTACCTTGGAAACAGGAAATAGTAATTCTTTTTTTTTTTTTTTTTTACTTACAAGTATAGATGAGGTTAAATAACTTCTGATGCACAGTCTGTTCCAATAGGCATCACTCATCTCCAATACCACCTACATAATCTCTTGCGTAGGAAATTGAACATGACTTACCTACTTTAAGGGATGGGACACTCTGTGCGGCAAAGCTGAAATCAATTTACTCAAGTCTATGAGGATAAAAGAAAAGTGTGCTGGGCACAAATAGCATGATGCAAACAGTAAAAACAGAACCACTTATGAGCCTGAAGATGTGAAGTTATATTGAATGAAAAAATACAAAGTGAATATATAGAGATGTTGAAATCTCTTTAATAAGCTTAATAATATGTATTTGAAAAAATAAAACATATACATCCATAAACACAAGGGGAGTAATGTGATAGAAAAGGAATAGTATCTTCATTGAGTTCTCGGTTTTTTAAAAATACCATAAACTTTTTTTAATACAAAAGTCATTCCAGGACCAGAGAAGGAATGGTTCAAATATTTTAGAGTAGGCCCAGTAGTGGTGCTATGAACTACATTTTTTAAAAAAAAACAAATCTTTTAAAATACTTAGTAGCATGCATCTTTAATTGCTTTGGTAATGAGTAACTTCCTCTTTCTAGCCTAGTGCTTGCATTTAACATCGAGAAGTTAGATAATCTGCAAGTACTTGCTGAACTGAATTGAGCTGACCATCTAGTCAAATGTCAGGTCAAGTGAGGGGAAAAATAGTCAAAGTGGTTGTTTATTAAAGTGAACATAAGGTAATGAATAATTACTTCAGTTATAGTAGAGAGATTTTATATATCTGCAAGGAGGTAGACTAAGTTCATTCCTATTCAAATTTTCTACAATTTGATGAATGGTTGCCCCTTTAGACACAGCCACTGGTTTTAAAAAATTACTGGCACAATTGGTCTCACCGTATTTAACTTGATTGAATACATTTATAGGAAATAAAAAACAGAAGGTGCTCCTATCTCCTCACTAGAGCTGAAGAAAGCATTAAAAAATCTAAAGGAATGGTACTACTCCCTTCACATTAAGGAAAGAAATTAATAATTTTCAATAATATAAAAATGAATAGTGTTATATGAAACTATTCCTTTCAGTGAAAATTGAACTCTATTTTGAATATGATTTCAAATACATCATATTCAAAATTAGCACACACCCCCGCCCCCACTAGTCCAAATCACAGACTGACTAATGCTAATGAACCACTGCTTTCACTCCTTCTGTTCTGTGCCAGTAAAACTAAGTTCAACTCATTCCACTACCACTCAGTTCATCGAGTCTTGCCTTCTGCCAACTTTCAGAGTCTCTCTTAAGCCTTGTCCGATACAACCCAAACAGCTGTCTTATTATCTTTGGAATTCAGAGAACTCGGCCCTACACTACTCTGCTCCATTTTCTTACCCTCTCCTTGACCTCTCACCAACTCCTCCCCTTAACTTTAGAATCAAGCACATAAACCACTGAAGAAAAATCGGTCCTATGTAAACACTCTGGGCCTCGATTTTTGACTCCTTCCTTTCTCCCTATGGAAATCCAGGGCACATAGGAGATGCTCATTAAATACTGATGGTCTGAAAACTTACAACAGGAGTAATTATAATATGGATTCAAGAACATTCCTCAGAAAACCGCATTCTCTGAAACTTAACTATGCAGAGCAAGGCCTTGTACTCAAAAATATTTAGTGTCTTTACCCCTTTAAACAAATATTTAAGGTTTCCCATTATTTCCTAAGTAATTTCCTAAGGACTCATTGCAGCATGCTTTAAGGGGCAAAGGAATAAAATGTCTTGGTAAGAGCTTCCAAATTCCTTCCATTCCCCTCTTCATGGCCTAGGTACCCATTCGGTAGCTGACAGCTCACGGCTGAGTCCTTCACTGGGCACTGCCCTCAGGAGCTGCAGGAAAACTGTCTTGTTAAAGATTATACCCGCTTCCAATGGGCAGCCCATAGCCAGTGACTGCCTGATGTGGGAATAGAAAATTCCTACCCTTGACTCAATTTCAGACAATTTTGAAGGACCCATAGGATCTGCTAAGGGCAGAGTTGCAAGCACGCTGCCATCAATTTCAGAAGCAACTAAACCTTCTCTTTCCAGGGAATCCAACAGAACACGTGTGTCTTCCCCACTAGCCCATATGCTTTTGAAGGCAAGAACTCTATTTAGCATCTTCAGCCCATGCTAAGCACGATCCTTACAATAGCCAGGGGCCCTGAAATAGTATTTCTTATTCATTTACATGAAGGAGTTAATCAAATAAAATGCAAATTGGAAGGAGCAATTCTGCTAATTTAATAGGATTGAAGGACACTGGTTACCAAGGGCTAGCATAAGCCATACTTCCTGCACAAAAATCATCTGAGACATGGCTGTGGCAGCACCAGAATTTCAGCATAGGAAGATCTTAACCTGTGTCACTGTGGCTGAAAGGGGCTTCAAACTCAAAAGTGGAAGCTGAAATGGTAGGGCACTTTGGAGAATATTGAGAAAGCATCCAATGTCCATAGTAAGATAGGGTAGGAAGGGGAAGGAAATACTGACAGAGGTTGCACGTGTTATGCTGAAGCCCTCCTCAGGCAGACTCTAGTGCTCCCACTGACCTCAAAATTCTTTAAATTTATAAATTCCTGTGCTCTATTCCACCACTGAGTCAGAATCTTCAGGGCTAAGGGGGTGAGTTTTGACAACAGCTAGATTATGTTACTTTTTATTTTAGCTGAATTCTAATGATCAAGCACATAATATTTAGCTTGTGCCTAAGTAAATTGCATTCCTTTTCATTTTATCTTCAGTGTTTGGCCATTTCCCAACTTACTAAAACTTCCAATATGAAGTGATCAGAAAAAGTATGGAAAAAACAATCCCTACTGGTTTCTTTTCTTCTGCTTATTAGAAATGTAGAGGTATTTGATGAGAGAGAGAATGCAAACTCAGCTAAAACGAGGGTTTTTTTGTTTTAGGAGGCTCACTTTTGATTTCCATCTATAATTCCAAAGTTTTATATTTATTGGTAGTTAACGAAACAGTTCACACATGCTAGGGATAGATCCTATTTTCTTATTATTGAAAGTATATTATATTCTAAAGCAATATTCTTTTCCCATGGGATCTTAATATAAAGTCATTTTGGAATTTATATTTCTACCTTGCCATTAAATTATATATAACACTTTCCTTTATCCTTTTCTGCCCAGCTGCCTTCTCCAACTTCCCCTTCCTCCCAAACGGATTGCCCCTTTTGGGTCACTTTGCTGTTGCCGTCATTGTAAAGAAAGAAACTTTAAACATTCTCATTGAAGAGCTACATTTAAACCACAGCATTTTTGTTAGGGTGGGTGGCAACTTTCTAACACTACTAAGCAAAGATAGTTTGAACAGGTAAGCCCCATTATAGAATGTTGCCTTCTGTGGTAATTTTAAACTTCGGCCTCTGTATTTATCTAGCAGTGCCAACAGTGGTTTAGTCTTAGGAGGAAAGAAGCAAGGAAATGAAGAGAGCCCAGGATGGCTGTTTGAGAGCAGAGGTTCAACATGAAGATGTTTGGAATGAAGATGGAATTCAGGAGGAGTCCTTGGGAAATTCACAAAACTGGGAATCAAAGGTACCCTGGAGATACAGACTCTTAAATTGTTCCTCTTCTTCCTAAAGCATAAATCTGAGTAGGTCATAAAATGTTATATTTTCCTTATGCTCATGAAACCTCAATCCATCAGCTCCTGACTGCCACACCTGGGGACTTGGGGCTCCTGCCTTATCGTCTTACATTCTGCATCGCACACCGCATTCCCTGAGGAAAGTAGAATCGGCTTCTGCTTACAACAACTTTGTTCTTGATCTTCCCTCTACCTGGAATGTGATATCTTCTCCACACCAATGGGAACCCTTCAAAGTCTAACGCCAACCTTACCTCCTTTAACAAGCCTCTTGTAATCCCCCCCAAGTGCGTGTGTTCTGACCCTTTCCCGAGCCTGTACCACACTTGACACCTCTCTTAGAAGTATACACAGTAGACAACCCTGAATTATAGTTATGTAGGATTTTGTTTATCACCTCTACCCCTGACTAACCTTATCTGGGCCCAGACATATGACATCACTCATTCCTATATCGTTCGTTGCAGGCCCTCTTATAGCGTGCTGCACACAGAAGGCGCTCAAATATCTATAGTAGGAGTGGTATGAAGGAAGGGGGAAGGTAAGGCTGGAGAAGGAAGTGATGGAAGGAAAGAAGGAAGAAGGAAAGAAAGAAGGAAAGAAAGAAAGAAAGAAAGAGAGAGAGAGGGAGGGAGGGAGGGAGGGAGGGAGGTAAGGAAGAAGGGAGGGAGGAAATTAGGAAGGAAGGGTCAGCCATTTCTTCTCCCTCTATTTGTAGGTTACAAACTACTTAATATTAACCATCACTCCCTTATTACTCAACTTCTTTTACTTTCCTCAATCCGCAGTTTTTGTCTCAGTTTACAATGCAATGTGAGTTTGGGAGAACACTGATGTAAAATGGATCTGCTGTCACTAAATGCTTTAGCATTCATCCATGTAACACTGATGTACTGATGACCTACAAGATGCCATGTACAGCACTGGGCCCTGGAAATATGAAACAGACAGACCCCAGCCTCCTGGAGTTAAGCTAAGCCCTTCCCTCATGGTGAGGATCGCACAGAGCGGCTTGCTCTGTGACTGTGCTATTACGGGCCCTGGAGGAGAACCCCGACAAGACAAGGGGAAGCAGCAGAGTCCAAACCCCCTGGAGACCCCTTGAATGCATTTACTCTGCACACTATGGAGCTGGGAGCCTCCTGAGTACCATTCAGAAGTTCTGTCATGGTGAGAACAATTAGGGGCTTTAACAGGGGTATTCAAAAGCCAAGCACTGAGAGCCACCAGATTCATTTGTTACATTCAAATTTTCTCCCCTGGCCATGCGAAGCTTTGTTTACACAAAATACTTGATACCATTCTAAGTTTCTCAGTTTTCCATTTTTACTGCTGTGTTTAGCTCCCCTGCCTGTATTCCTCCTGAAATAAAGTTGATGGAGAGGCTGGGAACATTGCAGCATATTCATAGCCAGTATCATTTCTTCAAACAAGTAGGATGGGTGGCTGGAAGGCACTGCAAGATCCAACCTGAATAAAAGTATGTCTTCCACAGCCCCCTCCCCACCTTATCATCTAAAATGCAGTCTATTGAAGCCATTTTTTCTGGGTTGGAAAAAAATTAATGGCATATTCTCTCCAAATGTCACATAATAACGAAGGGGAGAAGCGTATTATTCCAAACTTTTCCCTCTAGCATAGGATTCACGTTAAACATCTTGACAAATATCACACACACACACACACACACACACACACACACACACACACACACACCTGTATCTCCTTCCCTTAGTAGCTGTGTGGTGGTAACTTGGCAAACTTGATAAAAATAATACTGTCTTCATTATTCCCAAGGTGGTTCATTATGGTCTATGGAAGCAGAGGGACCCTGTCGATGAAGAAATGAAGTAAGAAATTCCATCTCTTCAAAGTAAGATAAAATGTGGCTAAAAGATATTTTGATAAGACACCTCGGTGGAGGACTTTGAAAACCAGAAGGCAACATGCAGTACTGAAAGAATGATGGCAGTCCTAAATGCCAGGGATGTCCAGAGCAGATGTACAGGTGAGTCAGGAAAAAGGAGGGGCTCCAAAGAAGAGCAGTTCCCTGCTAATAAGAAAGAGGATAGTACGGAAAAGGCAAGGAGGCCCCACCAGTGACCTATTTTCTCAACTCTTTCTGTATTGTGTTTCTAGAGATCGAATGAGGTCAAGAATGGCAGACCATGCATAAAGTCCACAAATTCTGAGAGGGGGCGCCATGTGAGTAATAACAAGTCAATAAAGTGAGCTAAAAGATTAGATGCACTAAAATTAGCCTCAACAAGAACAACTACTTTTCTTATGCCACACACTAAAAAAAAAATCATATGCCAGGACATACTGTTATGAAATTAAAATACTCAATTGAAGGCTTGTGTCATATCAAGAATCTGGAATCACGCATCATGGGAGAGCCAAAGAATTGTGAGACCTTGGAAACTTAATTTCATTCCTCTGGTTCAAAATTTCCTTGTTGGCTAAAATGATATAATGGGGCATCCTTTATTCCTACACTGTATATAATTTCATTAGATTTTTATGAAGCCATAGGAATCACCTCTGGCTATATTTATAATCATTCATTTTCATTTTGACTGAAATAAAGATTATTTTAATGCAAATTTTTTGTAATATTAGACAATTTTACATTATAATAGATGAACACTAAAATTTGAATGTGAATTTACCTGTGTTGGAACTTTAAATGTATGTTTTTTTAGGAAATTAGATTCTCCAAGTCCATCCATCCAAAAATCCAACTCCTTTGATCCACATTCCACCACCATGTTCATCTTCCTTTTTGTATGTAAGATAAACATAATTCATGTGCATATGCAATGCAAGTATTTTGACTCTAGACATATATGGCTTTTATTTACTAGGGCCACAGGAATTATTCCAAGGGATCTAGAATTGTCATAGATACCAATCTTCCTATGTAGATAAATATATTTCAAAGATATAAGTAGGCCCTGTTGTGACTATACATAAATTCATTTTTTAAAGACATTATATTCATAATAATTTATTGTTGTTATTATTATGCATTTTCTCAATCAACTGATACTGAAAGTACAACTATGATTAAGTGGCCTTCCAATTTTTTGCAATTAAAAAGGGGAACTTTATACCAGAAAATGATGAAGATCATTATACTAAGTCACAGCTGTATTACATGTAAACATTGACAGGGTAAGAACCTACCAATTAACTCACTTTGATCAGGCCATGAGAAAATAAACCACTATGAATAATTTTATGATTATTCATACAGTGATTTATTATAATTATAATTCACATAAAGTATAAGCTACATAATTAACAAACATATTGAAAAGAGTGAAAGTCTATAATTATATGATCACAATTCACAGTCCATTTCATTTTTTTTTTTTTTGAGTTCAAACTCCACACACAATTTCCTGACTTAGGAAGTATTACAAAATACAATCTAATTTTACTCGTAAATATATATTCTTAGACATATCTCTTGTATGAACAAAATAGCTCATTTAGTGCCATTTACTGTATTATATATATATATATGAACATGGTAACTATAACATACCCTTGGAATACCTTGTCATGAAAAAGATTACTTTTAATGCTGTAATACGAAAACAGGAAAGAGCAGATTTTCAGGAGAAAAATATTAAAGTGCTTTGCTTTTTCCCTCTGCTTTATTCACAGTTCGCTGCCTGGCAATTTCAGATGGTGTGATAGGAAAGCAACACCAAGCCGGTCAGTCACCCCTTGTGTAAAGCTAACAGCCTTAGGAGTCTTCGAGTTTTGGCACCTGTATATTGTTTCTACACAGGGGAACCAAAAAAGCATGTCAGTTAAGGATCTTTCATTATAAGTCAATGGCCAGGGGAAGCAACAAGGGTATATCCTTCCTTTCAGCCATGTGGTTGGCCTGTAATGGAATGCTCTCTGCACTGGAAGATACTCCAGGGTAGCATTCTCTGGGTGAAAATTAAAAGCATATTTGTAAGGTGATTAGCAGAATCTGTCAAATAAACAAGCCTGTCTATAATATTATAATATTCCTTTGTAAATCTGCTTGAGCAACTCTGAAGCGTTTCCAGAAGACATAAGAAATATGCATTTTTAAAATATAGGAAACCAAGAAAATGCTTGTTATTTATGGGCATCAATGAAGTCGGATAAACAGGCATGATCAAATTCATCTGAAAAAAATATTGGGGATCCTTAACGCAAAAATCAAGACACTGGAAAGTTAGGAAAAGGAGGTTGCTCTATAGCAGGAAAGTTCCTTAAGTGCATGTATATTTATTTTTATTTACAGGGTTAATTTTCTACTTTCCAACTCTACCTTGACCAAAAACATAAAAACTTACTCTTTAACCTGATTATCGCCACTTAAAAACATATATGGAAGGTCATATCACTAAGTATGCCCTATTTTCATATATGTAAATATATTTATGTTAAGATACACAAACATTGAAGAAATGCAGTGTTAGTAGTGACACATGGGGGATTGCCTCCCCCTAAAGAACATTAGTAATTATTGCAACTAGCAAATTCCAGAACAGAACTATTATCTTTATATTCTTATGTCCTCTATTATGCTTAGTATTCAAACGCATTATGCTTTTGTTAATAAAGTGATACATGAGAGTAGCCTTTTGGTCAATTGACCCAATTTAAGTAGTAGCATCAAGTTCGTTGGTGAACCTTGATTTATTCTTGGTACCAAAAACGAAAACACCTAAGTACTCAGGAGCATTAACAACAACAACAACAAAAGCAATCAGCTTAAAACACTCTCACACAAAACCCTTGGTTACCATTCTTTGAATGATTTTCAAAAGCAACTTTTTTTTTTTTTAGTTACTCAAGACAACTATATTCCCCTATGAGTACTGTGGAAAAAAATTGAGTACTGAGTGAAAGTTAGCAACCAAAGCGTTTAATTTGTCTGTATTATCTACTCACTGAACGATGTTACCTACCAGATAACTGTAATTGATACAAGAAAGCGCCTATAAAGATTTACAATAAGGGCGTGAGAAAAAATGCACTGTTAAATTCATATGACTTTGGGGAGCCCTTAATAATAATAATTCCATATATCTCTAAGGCACGGCAAGATGGTAAGCACTTAGACACACGTCTTGTTTCTTTAGTGCAATATGTAACTATTCTATTGTTTTTAAATTATTAAATGATTAAACGAGGGAAAATGCCGGGTCAGAAGTCCCAAGGCTAGTAAATGACAGAGCCTGAAGTGCAACTCAAGGCCTCTCACTCAGCACCGAATCCTCTAATACCTGGATGTCTCAGAGAGCTGAGCTCCTTCCTCGTTGAGATTCCTGAGACAACTAATGGAAAAAGGATTGCAATTTAATAATAAAAATGCTGACATGGCCTGATCTATAGCTGCCCAAACGGTGCCATTATAATTATGCTTTATAAATTGAGCATTACCAGAAAACTTGCTACTTTTAAATATTATTAATCAACACTTGGGTGCTTCCATTGCCACAAATTATACAGTAGTCTGCTTTATCAAAACATGTGACTTGCCAAACACCAGATTTTATCTGTTTTAAGACAAAGTATATCCCAAACATTCAGTATATATATTAAAGAGACTAAAAGACTCTGAAATAGAAATCTTAAACCTAAAAGTTCAGTTGGTTTTAAAAATGTTTTATCTGTCATTTTAACAATAATATGATTTGTTCACATGTGTTGCAAATGTAATACACATTCATTTTAAATTTGTTCTCTAAATTTAGCTGATTACTTATCAGCTAAATCTCCTGACTTTGCTGAAGCAACTGGTCAGGAAACAAAATTAGTTCTTTCTATATTTATAAATGATATTTCTTCTATTTTTGAATACTTTCTAATCTAACTACATACCCCGGGCTGACAAAATGGCAATAAAATAGAGAAATAGATGTTATATTTTAAATTATTCACTGCCTTCATGTTTAAATGCTTTCCTAATAAAAGCAAAGCTTTTTATTATTGATTTGTGAGTTACTTAAGAAAAATGCCGTAACCTGCCTTGGTTACATAATCCTCATCCAAAAGAAAGTAACAGGTTATAAAGTACCATTAAAATGATTGAAACTATCTTTCCTAATGTGAACATATGCAGTCTTCAAGTAAAAGGACAGCAATTTCATGTGTGTATGTATGTTTCACAGCCAGTGTCGTTTTTTTAAGATTTCTTTTCCTTTCTAGTATTATTTCCATCTACTACTGAGCTTCTAAAACCTCTAGAATATGCCCTGTTTGGTAACATATGTGTGGATTATGTCAGAAAACAATTGAGGAAGTCATTTACAGAATATTAAAATAAGGAGTACAGGAAGACTCATTACAGACTGTATTTCTGCACATAGTTGGAGACTAACATTCTGGAAGCAGCCGTAGTGTTACCCTGACCCCTGAAGGAAGGAATCAGGAGTTAACTTCACATGTAGTTTCCTACACAATGTGAACTCCAAACCTCCAAATCCACTGGCACAATTTATCAATGTTTGGGCATGTCCTGCAGAAATAAGAAAGTCATCTCAAATATCAGAGCTCAAAATTTCATTCCACCATTCCACCATTCTGATTTGGGGTAAGCAGATCTTTCCAAAGTTACTTAGTGGATGTCTAGATCTTGCACCGACTCCATTGGAAAACCAGAAAGAATTATCTCATCTCTATGATAGAAAAATCATTTAGCCTTTCTTTCTTTTTTTTTTTTGTAGAATAAATGTAAAGGTAAATAGCACAACTAGATGATAAGGTGATTTAATTCAACAGGGTTAGGATTTCAGCAGTTTCATTTTGAGGGAATATGTAATCTACTGAGGGAAAAACAGATCCTAAAACAGTAGAAGGCCGAAAGGAGATGATGTGCCTCTTCTTTTAAAGAAAATCATGGCTCCAAATAAAACATCAGGGAAATTGACATTTTATTCTGCAGTATTCCTCTGTACCCTGAGCAAAGCACATTTCTCTCGTCTCATGGTAAAACTCACAGGCGGCTGCAACATGTCCTTTAAGCCATGCAATAAGTAAAACTTGAAAAAGGATTGCTCTTTTTTTTCCCTGGGATTTGTATTAATAATGAATTCGTTGCCATTTATTTCTTTAATTTAACAGGATAACATTACCTCTGAAGGTTTTTACTTCTCTTTTCCCAGAGGGTTAAAATGGCCCAGAAAGAGGCTGTCAAAGCAGAGATAAAGGTACAAAACACTCATTTCTGACACACTGTGGAAGCAATCATTTTTATTGAGGGAACCACCAAACTGAAATCTGCATCAAGCTCTACCAGGAAAAATACAAGAGAGGATCTCAAATAGTCATTCCATTCACAGTCTTCATTTCAATGGATTTAACTTTCTACTCATGTATTTCAATCGTAGGGTACAGAACTATGACCTTGGCTGGGATCATCAGCCCCAGTTACTCAATGGGGCACTTGTAAAACATTGCGGACTCAATTTGACTCTCCACGGGTGTGGCTAAAATTGCTCCTGCCTGGCCCTAAAGCTTACATGATCTGCTGTCCCCCAGAAACTCACTATGAGAAAACTCATGCTAAATTCGCCACAGAGATCAGGGTTTACAGGACCCTTGGAGCTAATCTCTGTCTGTCTTCCTCCCCTTCCTCCTCCTCCTCCTCCTCTTCCTCCTCCCCGTCCTCCTCCTCTGTTAGCTGTTACAAGCCTTCAAAAGTTAACAGGGGTGATGAAGCCTCTATACAATCATTTCATCTCACTACCGTTGACTGAAGCTCGCTGATGTAATGAAGTTACATAATCACCGATTATGCACGACTTCCATCCATCTTCCTTCATATCCACATATCTTCTCCCCTCCCCTTCAGATCAATCTACCAGGTGAGATTTATAACACATGTAAATGCTCCATTCTGTCATCATTGGAACTGAATATGGGACTTTAGCATTGCAGTACAGTGCACTGAACCACGTCATCAATATTGATTTTTTAAATCCCGTTTCCCAGGCAGAATATGCTTAAGCATCCTTCATGCTCTTGTCTCTAACTTTTTACCGAAAGGGTAAAATAGATGTAACAGATAGAACACATCCTCAACTTAAGGTTAAGGGAAGTGTGTAACTGCCTGCATTTCCAAAGCTGGCTGCACTGCAATAAAAGGATGGTCTCTGCTTCCAGACCTTCGACTCCCCTGCACGTGGGTCGCAGCCTCAGCTATACAGGATATCGGGTAAATAATTATATTATTGGACAAACTGAACTTAAGAAAGAAAGCATTATGGTGATACTGAAAATAATATTGCACCATTCTCTATTTTAGTCATCCTTTTCAGCTTTTTCTTTTCTTTTTTAATTCTGAATGATAATCCAGTAGATAAAAAAGTAGCCTAGGGTACTTAATAATCTCCAATAATCACAACCTAGAGAACAATTAACAATGATTATCACCTTAAAGTTTAAGAACTTGACAAGTGGGATGTCCCTGGTCCCATTGCGGCTGTGAAATGCAGCAGAATGCTGCACTGAGTTGAAAACATATTTCTTTTAATGAGTAAAGAGTGGCTCGTTTCATTTTAAATAGGGCTCTTCAGTAAGTGTCCTTTCACGGCTGCTACCCCTTCCAGAACACAAGAGCCACAAATATTGCGTCCAAACAAAGAGTATCTACCCAGAATTAATTCAAGACACTCTCTCCCATGTCAAAATAATTGGAAGGGGAGTGATGCTTTGATTTATTTTCAATTACACTCAGAATACAGTCCCACATACACACACACACACACACACACACACACACACGCACACACACCAACACACCCAACTGCAGTTATTCCATTCAGTGCCAATAACGGCCACATCACAGCCATCTAGGCGATGCAGCAATCATCCAAGTCACCCATTCCATTACAAACGCCCAAGTTTGCTCACGCCACTGATGGGTTTGCATATATAAAATGACCTTACCCACAAGAGTCTTCCAAATTATTCTCCTCTGGATATCAGTCAGTAAGGTAACTGCTGGTCATCACAATGCGTATTCAGAAAAATCCACGTTTTACTCCTGTGCTCTTTTTCTTGTTTTTGCTAGCAATTAATATCGTGAACAAGATACCCATTCACAAATGCCAAGTTCACCATAAAAGCAGATAATTCCATACAGCTCTTCCCTACAAGACTGCCTCCAGTTAGTTCTCAAAGTGACCGATTGTTCGGTGAAGATACAATCCAGGTGCAGAGCAGGGGAAAAAAAAGAAAACTGGGAGAAAAAAGAAGAGGCAGATAGAAAAGGAGAGACTGATAGAGGAGAGGGCAGAAAAAAAGGGAAGAAATTTTTTAAAAACAAGGAAAGAAAAGGCCGGTAAGTGAGGAAGTCTGTGAGCTCTACGACAAGAATCGGAGTCTTGCCTTTTGCAAATCTTCTGTATCCATGTAGCCTTTCAGATCCCCTTGGTCCCCAAGTAAAATTTCCAGATCCGGGATGCAGCCATAAGAAAGAATCCTATGTATATTTCACAAGTATCCCGCAATAACAGATCCAACGGGGCTTTCCTTGTACAGTACTGCTATGTGAAAGCACACAACCCCTGCTGTTTGGGAAGGTGTCTCCTGGGTCCTAGCTCTCTTCAGCAGCCCCCAAAAATGATTTTTCAAAAAAGAGTGGGGGAAAAAAAGCAGCTTTGCGTTTGCCTTGAATGATGCTAATTCTGAGCGAAAACGACAAGGAAACCACGACTAGCACGAGATCTTGATTAATAGCCACAATCCACTCAAAATATCCCAGGGAAGAAGGAGCGAAAACAAGAAAGAGAAACTGCAATGCATAAATGATTCCAGTGTTTCTACAAGATCGGTTCATTTGATTGAATGCATTCTCTGGTTTGCTGCAAGTCATAAAGAGGATAGTGTTACTGCCACCCAATGGATATTTTAGTACTAGCCAATCCACAGAACGCCACCGCTTTGCGAGTTTTAGTTTTCAAAGACTTGAGAGAGGAGTGTAGCCTGGGAATCTTTGGGAAAGGACCCTGAGAGGCCTCGAATAACGAGAATCTGTCCTTCCAGGCAAAAGTGGACCGGCAACTGGGGACGCTTCACCCAGTCCAGCGTTAGCCACCTTAGAATTACGGTTCCATTTCTATAGGAGGCAGAAAGGTACAGAGAGTGATGCCTGAACTGACATGCTCATAATAACCTCCTTTTCATCACTTCTCTTTAGAGCTGATTTGTTATTGCGAGCGACCTCTCTCTCACTCTCCCTCACACTCACTGTCACACACTCACACACACACACACACCCCATACACGACCATTCTCTAAATCACTTTAAGCCGGATTTCAAACGGGAGCCTGGTGCGAAGCGGTTGCTCCAAACCTCCGGCGGCACGGTGATAATTGTTTCTAAACGGCAGTTTTGCAAAGTGCGTCTGCCGGTATTGGTATGTAAATTGTGAGTGCAGGAGGCAGTACTCTCCACCCTGCCGTTCTTTCTGTTTGGGGAGGAGCAAAATCTTCCTTGAGTGAGCGGGTCTCGGGAGAAGGGTGCCAGTGGCAGGCTCTCTGGGAGGGGGTGAGGGGCGGGGCGCAAAGAGGAGGAGATTGAAGAGGATCCTCCTCCCAGCCGCCGTGTCACAGAGTTCGCTGCGGGATGGGAATCTGAGACGGAGTCGTGATGGGAAAAGAGGGACAAAGGAGGTAGTCATCAAATAAATTAGGATATTTGCTCAGTTTAAGATGTGTGTGCCCTTTATATTACCTTGGGATAATATAATACATATGGTTCTATACTTGTCAATCTGGAACATAGGCATGATCACCTGAGTGGCTTGTTAAAATGCAGATTCGGATTCAGTAAGCCTGGAGTGAGGCCTGACAGTCTGCATTTATAATAAGCTGGTCCATGGACCATAATAATGCTGCTGGTCTATGGCCCACACTTGGAGTAGCAAGACTCTACAGAAGAGTTAATATCTGCACTGCAACCACAACGTCAGGTTCTGACAGTGGGGTGGGCAAGGCAGCTAGAGGCTGAGAACCACTTTTCCAATCGCCACCCCTCCCTCTCCCTGCCCTTCAAGTTTTCCCACACACCACCTGTAGCCCCCGTTCTCGGAAACAACCCATTCTACAATGTATTTCACAAGCTTTTGTAATGTAAGGTTTAACAGGATAAACCCCAAATAGAACAATAAATAGGCAAAGCAGCCTTGACCCTAGAGAAGTGTATCTTCATTTAATGTGGGGAATAAAACCCAATTGAAGATAAAGGAAAGCCTTGCAAATATTCGGTCAAATGCGAGCTAAACTAATGCAAGCTAAACTCAGGTCACAGGTGAGATTGAATGAGGGCTGAGAGACTGGATAGGGAAGTCAATATGTAGTTTTAAAAAGGAAGGAGCAGTATAATGAACTTCCCAGTCCAAGCTGAGGGAAGATCTGGTTAAAGTGTGTAGGCAAGTGTTATGTGGTTTCCCAGGAGTTAACTCCCCCAGATTAACCGCCTACATGCCAGCCACTCTCCTTTCCCTGCTCCTTCCCCACAGGCTCCCATCCAGAGTAAACTGAGAATCAGGGGTGAAGGGGAAATATATCCTCCTCTTCTCATACAGGTGATCCACATTCTTAGCACCTTCTCTTGTTGTGGTCCTTTGGCTGACCCATTTAAGCGATGAACTTGACTTCAGATGGACTGAGAGGGGGCCACAAGTAACAAATTTAATTGCTTCAAGCAAAGTTTAGAAGTAAAAGTCCTGAGCTGTAGGCTCAAATCCTAGATTTGAGCCTGATTTCTACTCCTAAGTAGACGTAATTACCCAAGGGATTCACTTTAATTTCTCTTGGCCTCAGTTTCCTTGTCTGTAAAATGACAGGTTGAAATTAACCGGTTGCCAAGGTCTATTCTAGTTCCATATGGTACCAAAATCAAGTCCTCTATCTGCAAGGCTTTTGCTACTCAGTTTGTTATTCTACACAGAGCAAGAGTTCTAATGATTACCTTGACATGGGCTGCACAGAGGATCCAGAAGCTTTGAAAAGTGTGTTGAAGACACGGGTGAACATTTGACCATTTCAATCCTCTTGCAAGAGATAATTTGAAACGCTTTCTTTTCAGATCCAGGAAGGGAAGTGTTTGTTTGAATCTGAGGTGAAGCATTGTCTATTCCTGGATCTTACAGAGCCAACTGTGGGCCTCCCTGTTTGTTGCCATGGGATCCTCTTTGTGCGAACTGTCTTGAACTGTGTGGGAACATTTTCCTCTTGCCTCCCTACAGTTCTCTCTCTAACTCTTCTGAAGATATGTGTCAGAACAAAATGTAGCTGCATTATTGCCAATAAGACTAAGAGCAGCTGCAAGGTGCATCTAATTAAGAATTTTAATTACTTCACCGAATTCTCATTTGCAGATGTTTAGAGCATTAAACAATGTATTGTGATTTTATTTTAAAATCTGAGTAAAGCTGACCTACCTCCCAAGGGGGGTGGGTGTTAAAAAACTACACAACTCAATGATGGGTATAAAAAAAGGCTGTGACATGGGAAGTATATACCTTGGCTCATTGTTTGTGATTAAAGTGATATTTTATTCAGGATGAAAAACTAGTGTGCATATCCATATATATGCCTTTTTTACTAAAGTAAAAGGCAAATAAATCTCAGAATACTATGAAAATCAATAATTTACTATTCTAGCCGAATCCTTGCATGTTACATAGTTCTTCTCAAATGTTCTGTTCTTTTCTTTCCCCCAGTAACAGGATGGTTAACAGTAAGTTTCGTGCTGCAGTATGGGGATTGTAGGCTATAATCCAAAGCATTATGGGGTTTGTAGTAAAAACTGGCTGCAGATCAATTCCATGCTTCTAGCTTTTCTCAGTTGAAGGGACTGCTGTTTTATTTTCTAATAATAAAAAAGAAGAATATCAATATATTTTAAATAAGAAATCCATTTTAATGAAACAAAGTTGCTATTACTGGGAGTATGAAATTAGAGTTTAACTAAAATAATATTCTAACTGAGGAGATGGAGAATGCAATAACATCTACTTTATAAGCCCCAAATAACCTGAGTGAGCTATTTCCTAATGTTTGTATTCTATAGCTAAGGTTTCCAAAGTCACTTTTATTGTTTTAGAATTTCTTAAAGAGTAATGTGGACACAGGAAATTCAAATTCTTATTGTATCCACGTTTAACTACTGGTAGCCTACATTTGATATTTCACACTTCACATCATTCTTCAAAGAAGTGAGCCAGAGTTTTATTTAATCTACCTTTTTAGATGTTTTGTTATACAAAAATACTCTGAATTGTCACAGTAGTTCCCCTTTTTAATGAAATCCTTAAGGCTAGAATATCTAGAAAATATGTCGGGACTGGGATATTTCATTCCACTTCAATTTAATCAATTATAGGAATGTATAAATTAAGGAGTTATAATTCAAGCCATCTTTTGTATGCAAATGATTCTGTGTAGGTAAATACATAATTTATAGAGGTTTTGATTTATCTCTGTTGGCAATTTATTTCAAAGTTCATTAAACATTTTTTGTATGATATAAATTCAAAGTCTAGCTCCCTGGTAATGTTCTATGAAATCAGTCCCCCTTTTGTTATAGAGGCTAAAATATGTCTCTTCAAAGTCTCTTCCATCTGTGAAAGTCCCCATTATCATGCTAAGTTACTTAGAAAGTATTTTTTACCTAAGGTTGCTTACTTTTCTCTTTCTCTCCTTAAAGAGGACTCCATCCACAAAAAGGCAGTGCTAAAGCAAACTATTATTACCGACATGAAGAAATGCAAAATCAAGCACCCTTCATTTTCAGGCCTTTTGCCAGCAGCATTCATCTGAACCCACCACCACATATTCTCACATGATGTACAGACAAAGACTTGAGCATTTCAGCAGAATTCCACCATAAAGTTCAGAAGTAATAAAGAATGTTATGAAAAAGCAAACAGCAAGAGGAAAGAAAAAGGCCATGCCTGTTTTCTTTCAGATTTCTAAGTTTTGAATCATAGAAATATACAAATATATATCTTCTTGAATGCAGTTTACATTATTGTTCATACTGTGAATATTTCTTTTATGGTCATAAAAATAAAAGCAATGCCCCAAATGAAACACTATGTACATAAGCGATGCAAATGCATCCCGGTGGAAAGCCGGCTGGCTGCTGGTGGGAGGGTATATTTATACAGTGCCTTTCATTTGGAAGGTTCCCAAAATGATTTGCAAACTGTATATAGAGAAATTGCTCACCATGGAAATTCACCCACTTCCAGGAGAGAATGCAGAAGTCATTCCATGCTGACAACTAGTTTAAATAAAACCACAGAACAATATTTCAGGTGGGCAAAATTATAATTGATTCAGGACATGTACATTGAAAATCCACTATGTGCCAGGTACAGTTCAAGGTACTGAGGGTAGCATTATGGATATATATGGTCAAGTTTACTGCTCTCCTAAAGCTTACATTTTACTGAAATATGACCAGAACTCGGGAGTTGAAAGCCCTATTTCTTGATGAATTTCTGATCCCTGCCTATGGTTCTACTGAAACAGACTACTTGCTACTTTTTATAATGTATTTTCATCAGGCTTCATGATATCCAGGACACACGACCTGTGGCAATGCATTCTACATCCAATTGATCACGCACAAAAAAATAGCTTCAGATATCATGGTTGAAGCAGGCAAAAAGGACAATAACATTTCCTGCATTTAATGATTTGGAAGAGGTAGGGCACAATTAAAAGTCTTCCGGGTTGGGGAAATTAAATGAAATGGTATTGCTATATACACGTGGAAGGCCGCTTCCACTGAAATGATTCAGGGCACTTCATGGTAATTAAGGCATGTAAAATAGTTTAGTAAAGAGAGCAGTGTGAGCTAACGTTTCAGAGCATAAAATACGGAATCAAATACCAGTGTCTCTTAACTTTACTAGATTTATAATATTTTTCCAGTGGAAGTAGAACAGGAAAAAAGGGTGAAGCAGGCACTGCCAAAGTTCAGCCCAGACCCCTGTGTGCTCACAGCCATCACTCGCCTCTCTGTGTTTGCATCTAAAGGCCAGCCCCTGCATCCTCTTTAACTATTGCTCTTGGGCTACTGGGGCACCTTGACTTGCCTTTATTGAGTGTACAACCCTCCTCCACCTTAGCCAATGACTGACATCAATTGGAGTATGAAACCCTAGCTCTTTTGCCTTCAGAAAAACTCTGAGGCATAATTTACAATGTAGAGGTCCCCTCTGAAATCAGGCTGAAGCTAGGATTGGCCTGTAATTACACTGTTTGTTGTCTGGGAACATAAGACAGAGGGTAATGAGAAATAATCATAGAGGTCCCATCTCTAGCTTTTAAATTGTCAACCTGTATAACTGGAAACAGATCATTCATTCATTTACCCATTTGTCTATGGTTTATCCATTACATCCTATGTGCCAGACATTGTGGGGTGTTGGAGCTCTAAGGATGAGTAAGGCACAGTCCTTGTCCCTAAGGAACTCAAGTCTAGCAGTGAAGAAAAACAAATAAACATCACATGTGATATACAGTGTGATGAGTTCTGTAAGAGAGATCTGAATTCAGCCAAAAAGAGTCAGGGAAGACTGAACAGAGGTGTTATTTCAGTGACCTTGAGGGATGAACAAAAATAAAATCACAAAAATGAGTGAAGACCAGGAATAAACAGTAACCTCTAAGTAGACCAATTTTCTTCTACCTAGATGGAAATAGCACTGGTCCTGGTAGTAGAAATCAAGTGTTTAAAGTTATAGAATCCATTTTTGAAGGGGGCTCTAGAGATAACCTTGAATAATCTCTTTATTTTAGTCAGAGGAAATTGAGTCTCACTCGGCCGAACGACACAGTTATTTAAGCTCACAAAGCTAGAAAGTGGTAGGAGTTCTCTTCTAGCATGACTCAGCCATATTGCCTGTCAGCCTTTTCTTGAAAAAGATAGATCGAGGACATAATAGAGATATCTGATATAATAAGATCTGATCTGAATCCTGCCCTATCACTATATGGCCTTGAGAAAATTCCTTGCCCTCTCTGAGTGTCCTCCTATAAAAAATGAATTTAATAGGATAATCTTCTCCTGGGGGTACTGTACCACATGAAACTATCAGAGTGCCTAGGACATAGGATGCAGGAGAGAAGCATGCTTTGTTTCATTTTGTCTTTAGTTTCTTATCATTTCTTTTCTTTCCCAATCAGAGAATGTTACAGTGGTGTAAATGGAGACAAGAATGTTTTAATTTTTGTTCCTGTGGGGTTTTTTTAATATACTAGCTATAGAGTTGAAGAGAACCAGACATTAAGTAAGATAGTTTTCTTCTTTGTAAAAAAAATAAATAAATAGATGTTGTTTTTGGTTAGGACCTACGCTGTCTCTGACTGAAACTCATGGTTTTATTGACAGATCATTTCAGGACCAGTCCAACTTTGTTCAGTGTAAGCTATGTAGGTGAGTCTGCTTCTTTTAACCAGCTAGTTATAATAATAATAAACAATACTGACAAATATATTTGCCAATTGAAGAAGTATATTTTACGCATATTGCAAAAAAGGATAACTAAATGGCAAATAAATGTATGAAAAGGTAAGTGACTTCATAAGACATAACAGCGATGTAAATTTAAAGCACAATGCAATATCATGACACATTCACCAGAACTTTTAATAATGGACAATAGAAAATATGGGTGAAGAGTTGGAGCAACTGCAACTTGCATCTACTCCTGGTGAAAGTAAAAATTGTTTCAATAACCTTGGAACACTTTTCAGCAGTGCCTATTAATTCTAAACATGTGTATAACCTATGATGCCATCAGTTCCATTCTAGGTATAGGCCCAACAGAAATAGATACATATGTTCACCAAAAACATGTATTAGAAAGTTCACAGCAGGGGCTTCCCTTGTGGCGCAGTGGTTAAGAATCCACCTGCCAATGCTGGGGACACGGGTTCGATCCCTGGTCCAGGAAGATCCCACATGCCGCGGAGCAACTAAGCCCGTGCGCCACAACTACTGAGCCTGCGCTCTAGAGCCCACGAACCACAGCTACTGAGCCCATGTGCCACGACTACTGAGGCCCACATGCCTAGAGCCCGTGCTCTGCCACGGCAATGAGAAGCCCACGCACCACAAGGAAGAGTAGCCCCCACTCGCCGCAACTAGAGAAAGCCCGTGCACAGCAATGAAGACCCAACGCAGCCAAAAATAAATAAATTTTTTTAAAAAAGCTTATTAAGAAAAAAAGAAAGTTCACAGCAGCTTTATTCAAAAAGTTCTAAACTGGAAACGACCCAAATGCTCATGAACGCTAGAATGGATAAATATACTGCAGGATATTCTTACTGCAGGCTACTGTACAGGAATGAGAACTAACAGTCATGGCTACTAGCAACAATATATTTCAATCCCACAAACATAATGTTGAGCAAAAGAAGGCAAACATAAAAGAATACATCCTGTAAGACAACATTTGTAGTAAAAACAAAACTAATCTAATCTACATTGTAAAACATCAGGATAGTAGCTACCCTTAGTGAGAGCAGTGACCAGAGGTATGTTTAAGGAGAGCTTTGGAGGTGCTGGTAATATTCTGGGTTTTTTTTACCCTGATGTTGGCTATTCGAGTGTATTCATACTGTGAAAATTCACTGAGCATGTATACAGCGTGTGCACTTTCCAAATATATTTTATATTTCAATAAAAAGTTTTAAAAAAAAGAAGTTTGTTTTAAAACCAGAAGAAAGGAGGAGCTTCAAGATGACGCAAGAGTAAGATGCGGAGATCACCTTCCTCCCCACAAATACATCAGAAATACATCTACATGTGGAACAACTCCTACAGAACACCTACTGAACGCTGGCAGAAGACCTCAGACCTCCCAAAAGGCAAGAAAATCCCCACATACCTGGGTAAGGCAAGAGAAAAAAGAAAAAACAGAGACAAAAGAATAGGGACGGGACCTGCACCAGTGGGAGGGAGCTGTGAAGGAGAAAAGGTCTCCACACACTAGAAGCCCCTTCGCGGGCGGAGACTGCGGGTGGCGGAGGGGGGAAGCTTCGGAGCCGCACAGGAGAGCGCAGCCACAGGGGTGCGGAGGGCAAAGCGGAGAGATTCCCGCACAGAGGATCGGTGCCGACCGGCACTCAGCAGCCTGAGAGGCTTGTCTGCTCACCCGCCAGGGCGGTTGGGGCTGGGAGCTGAGGCTCCGGCTTCGGTCGGAGCCCAGGGAGAGGACTGGCGGCGGGAACACAGCCTGAAGGGGTTAGTGCGCCACGGCTAGCCGGGAGGGAGTCCGGGAAAAGTGTGGAGCTGCCGAAGAGGTAAGAGACTTTTTCTTGCCTCTTTGTTTCCTGGTGCGCGAGGAGAGGGGATTAAGAGCGCTGCTTAAAGGAGCTCCAGAGACGGGCACGAGCCGCGGCTAAAAGCGCGAACCCCAGAGACAGGCGCGAGCCGCGGCTAAAAGCGCGGACCCCAGAGACGGGCATGAGACGCTAAGGCCGCTGCTGCCGCCACCAAGAAGCCCGTGTGCGAGCACAGGTCACTCTCCACACCTCCCCTCCCGGGAGCCTGTGCAGCCTGCCACTGCCAGGGTCCTGGGATCCAGGGACAACTTACCTGGGAGAACGCGAGGCCTACCTCAGTCTGGTGCAACATCATGGCGGCTTCTGCCGCCGCAGGCTCGCCCCTCCCTCCGTACCCCTCCCTCCCCCACCCCGGCCTGAGTGAGCCAGAGCCCCCGAATCAGCTGCTCCTTTAACCCCGTCCTGTCTGAGCAAAGAACAGACGGCCTCAGGCAACCTACCCGCAGAGGCGGGTCCAAATCCCAAGCTGAACCCCAGCAGCTGTGCGAACAAAGAAGAGAAAGGGAAATCTCTCCCAGCAGCCTCAGGAGCAGCGGATTAAATCTCCACGATCAAGTTGATGTACCCTGCATCAGTGGAATACCTGAATAGACAACAAATCATCCCAAATTGAGGCAGTGGACGTTGGGAGCAATGATATATATATTTTTTTCACCTTTTTCTCTTTTTGTGAGTGTGTATGTGTATGCTTCTGTGTGTGATTTTGTCTGTATAGCTTTGCTTTTACCATTTGTCCTAGTGTTCTGTCTGTCCTTTTTTTATTACTTAAAATTTTTTTTCTTAATAATTATTTTTTATTTCTTATTTTAATAGCTTTATTTTATTTTACTTTATTTTATTTTATTTCATCTTCTTCTTTCTTTCTTTTCTCCCTTTTATTCTGAGCTGTGTGGGGGACAGGCTCTTGGTGCCCCAGCCAGGCGTCAGGGCTGTGCCTCTGAGGTGGGAGAGCCAAGTTCAGGACACTGGTCCACAAGAGACCTCAGGCCCCACGTAATATAAAATGGCGAAAGCTCTCCCAGAGATCTCCATCTCAACGCCAAAACCCAGCTCCACTAAACAACCACCAAGCAACAGTGCAGGACACCCTATGCCAAACAACTAGCAAGACAGGAACACAACCCCATCCATTAGCAGAGAGGCTGCATAAAATCATAATAAGGCCACAGACACCCCAAAACACACCACCGGATGTGAACCTGCCCACCAGAAAGACAAGATCCAGCCTCATCGACCAGAACACAGGCACTAGTCCCCTCCACCAGGAAGCCTACACAACCCACTGAACCAACCTTAGCCACTGGGGACAGACACCAAAAACAACGGAAACTACAAACCTGCAGCCTGCAAAAAGGAGACCCCAAACACAGTAAGTTAAGCAAAATGAGAAGACAGAGAAACACACAGCAGATGAAGGAGCAAGGCAAAACCCCACCAGACCTAACAAATGAAGAGGAAATAGGCAGTCTCCCTGAAAAACAATTCAGAATAATGATAGTAAAGATGATCCAAAATCTTGGAAATAGAATGCAGAAAATACAAGAAATGTTTAATGAGGACCTAGAAGAACTAAAGAGCCAACAAACAGAGATGAACAACACAATAAATGAAATTAAAAATTCTCTGGAAGGGATCAATAGCAGAATAACTGAGGCAGAAGAACGAATAAATGGCCTGGAAGATAAAATAGTGGAAATAACGACTGCAGAGCAGAATAAAGAAAAAAGAATGAAAAGAATTGAGGACAGTCTCAGAGACCTCTGGGACAACATTAAGTGCACCAACATTTGAATTATAGGGGTCCCAGAAGAAGAAGAGAAAAAGAAAGGGACTGAGAAAATATTTCAAGAGATTATAGTTGAAAACTTCCCTAATATGGGAAAGGAAATAGTTAATCAAGTCCAGGAAGCACAGAGAGTCCCATACAAGATAAATCCAAGGAGAAACATGCCAAGACACATATTATTCAAACTATCAAAAATTAAATACAAAGAAAAAATATTAAAAGCAGCAAGGGAAAAACAACAAGTAACACATAAGGGAATCCCCATAAGGTTAACAGCTGATCTTTCAGCAGAAAGTCTGCAAGCCAGAAGTGACTGTTAGGACATATTTAAAGTGATGAAAGAGAAAAACCTACAACCAAGATTACTCTACCCAGCAAGGATCTCATTCAGATTTGACGGAGAAATTAAAACCTTTACAGACAAGCAAAAGCTAAGAGAATTCATCACCACCAAACCAGCTTTGCAACAAATGCTAAAGAAACTTCTCTAGGCAGGAAACACAAGAGAAGGAAAAGACCTACAATAATAAACCCCAAACAATTAAGAAAATGGAAATAGGAACATACAAATTGATAATTACCTTACATGTAAATGGATTAAATGCTCCAACCAAAAGACATAGATTGGCTGAATGGATACAGAAACAAGACCCATATATATGCTGTCTACAAGAGACCCACTTCAGACCTAGGGACACATACAGACTGAAAGTGAGGGGATGGAAAAAGATATTCCATGCAAATGGAAATCAAAAGAAAGCTGGAGTAGCAATTCTCATGTCAGACAAAATAGACTTTAAAACAAAGACTATTACAAGAGACAAAGAAGGATACTACATAATGATCAAGGAATCAATCCAAGAAGAAGATATAACAATTGTAAATATTTATGCACCCAACATAGGAGCACCTCAATACATACAGCAAATACTAACAGCCATAAAAGGGGTAATTGACAGTAACACAATCATAGTAGGGGACTTTAACACCCCACTTTCACCAATGGACAGATCATCCAAAATGAAAGTAAATAAGGAAACACAAGCTTTAAATGATACATTAAACAAGATGAACTTAATTGATATTTATAGGACATTCCATCCAAAAACAGCAGAATAAACATTCTTCTCAAGTGCTCATGGAACATTCTCCAGGATAGATCATATCTTGGGTCACAAATCAAGCCTTGGTAAATTTAAGAAAATTGAAATCATATCAAGTATATTTTCCGACCACAACGCTTTGAGACTAGATATCAATTACAGGAAAAAAATCTGTAAGAAATACAAACACATGGAGGCTAAACAAAACACTACTTAATAACCAACAGATCACTGAAGAAATCAAAGAGGAAGTCGAAAAATACCTAGACACAAATGACAATGAAAACACCATGACACCAAACCTATGGGATGCAGCAAAAGCAGTTCTAAGAGGGAAGTTTATAGCTATACAAGCCTACCTTAAGAAACAAGAAACATCTCAAGTAAACAACCTAACCTTACACCTAAAGCAATTAGAGAAAGAAGAACAAAAAACCCCCAAAGTTAGCAGAAGGAAAGAAATCATAAAGATCACATCAGAAATAAATGAAAAAGAAATGAAGGAAGCGATAGCAAAGAGCAAGAAAACTAAAAGCTGGTTCTTTGAGAAGATAAAATTGATAAACCATTAGCCAGACTTATCAAGAAAAAAGAGAAGACTCAAATCAATAGAATTAGAAAAGAAAAAGGAGAAGTAACAACTGACACTGCATAAATACAAAGGATCATGAGAAATTACTACAAGCAACTCTATGCCAATAAAGTGTACAACCTGGAAGAAATGGATAAATTCTTAGAAATGCACAACCTTCTGAGACTGAACCAGGAAGAAATAGAAAACATGAGCAGACCAATCACAAGCACTGAAATTGTAACTGTGATTAAAAATCTTCCAAAAAACAAAAGGCAGGACCAGATGGCTGCACAGGCGAATTCTATCAAACATTTAGGGAAGAGCTAACACCTATCCTTCTCAAACTCTTCCAAAATATAGCAGAGGGAGGAACACTCCCAAACTCGTTCTACGGGGCCACCATCACTCTGATACCAAAACCAGAGAAAGATATCACAAAGAAAGAAAACTACAGGCCAATATCACTGATGAACATAGATGCAAAAATCCTCAACAAAATACTAGCAAACAGAATCCAGCAGCACATTAAAAGGATCATACATTATGATCAAGTGGGGTTTATCCCAGGAATGCAAGGATTCTTCAATATACGTAAATCAATCAACGTGATACACCATATTAACAAACTGAAAGAGGAAAACCATATGATCATCTCAATAGATGCAGAGAAAGCTTTCGACAAAATTCAACACCCATTTGTGATAAAATCCCTCCAGAACGTAAGCATAGAGGGAACCTATCTCAAAATAATACAGGCCATATATGACAAACCCACAGCCAACATTGTCCTCAATGGTGAAAAACTGAAAGCATTTCCACTAAGATCAGGAACAAGACAAGGTTGCCCACTCTCACCACTATTATTCAACATAGTTTTGGAAGTTTTAGCCCCAGCAATCAGAGAAGAAAAAGAAATAAAAAATAAAATTCGAAAAGAAGTAAAGCTGTCACTGTTTGCAGATAACATGATACTATACATAGAAAATCCTAAAGATGCTACCAGAAAACTACTAGAGCTAATCAGTGAATTAGGTCAAGTAGCAGGATACAAAATTAATGCACAGAAATCTCTTGCATTCCTATACACTAATGATGAAATATCTGAAAGTGAAATTAAGAAAACACTCCCATTTACCATTGCAACAAAAAGAATAAAATATCTAGGAATAAACCTAACTAAGGAAACAAAAGACCTGTATGCAGGAAATTATAAGACACTGATGCAAGAAATTAAAGATGATAGAAATTGATGGAGAGATATACCATGTTCTTGGATTGGAAGAATCAACTTTGTGAAAATGACTCTACTACCCAAAGCAATCTACAGATTCAATGCAATCCCTATCAAACTACCAATGGCATTTTTCACAGAACTAGAACAAAAAATTTCACAATTTGTATGGAAACACAAAAGACCCCGAATAGCCAAAGCAATCTTGAGAAAGAAGAACAGAGCTGGAGGAATCAGGCTCCCTGACTTCAGAGTATACTACAAAGCTACAGTAATCAAGAGAGTATCGTACTAGCACAAAAACAGAAATATAGATCAATGGAACAGGATAGAAAGCCCAGAGATAAACCCATGCACATATAGTCACCTTTTCTTTGATAAAGGCGGCAAGAATATGCAGTGGAGAAAAGACGGCCTCTTCAATAAGTGGTACTGGGAAAACTGGACAGCTACATGTAAAAGAATGAAATTAGAACACTCCCTAACAGCATACACAAAAATAAACTCAAAATGAATTAAAGACCTAAATGTAAGGCCAGACACCATCAAACTCTTAGAGGAAAACATAGGCAGAACACTCTATGACATAAATCATAGCAAGATCCTTTTTGACCCACCTCCTAGAGAAATGGAAATAAAAACAAAAATAAACAAATGGGAACTAATGAAACTTCAAAGCTTTTGCACAGCAAAGGAAACCATAAACAAGACAAAAAGACAACTGTCAGAATGGGGGAATATATTTGCAAATGAAGCAACTGACAAAGGATTAATCTCCAAAACATACAAGCAGCTCATGCAGCTCAATATCAAAAAAACAAACAACCCAATCCAAAAGTGGGCAGAAGACCTAAGTAGACATTTCTCCAAAGAAGATATACAGATTGCCGACAAACACATGAAAGAATGCTCAACATCATTAATCATTAGAGAAATGCAAATCAAAACTGCAATGAGATATCATCTCACAGAGGTCAGAACGGCCACCATCAAAAAATCTAGAAACAATAAATGCTGGAGAGGGTGTGGAGAAAAGGGAACCCTCTTGCACTGTTGGTGGGAATGTAAATTGTTACAGCCACTGTGGAGAACAGTATAGAGGTTCCTTAAAAAACTAAAAATAGAACTACCATATGACCCATCAATCCCACTACTGGGCATATACCCTGAGAAAACCATAATTCAAAAAGAGTCATGTACCACAATGTTCATTGCAGCTCTATTTACAATAGCCAGGACATGGAAGCAACCTAAGTGTCCATCAACAGATGAATGGATAAAGAAGATGTGGCACATATATACAATGGAATATTACTCAGCCATAAAAAGAAACGAAATTGAATTACTTCCAGTGAGGTGGATGGACGTAGAGTCTGTCATACAGAGTGAAGTAAGTCAGAAAGGGAAAAACTAATACCTTATGCTAACACATATATATGGAATCTTAAAAAAAAAAAAAAAGAAAATGGTCATGAAGACCCTTGGGGCAAGAGGGGAATAAAGACACAGACCTACTAGAGAATGGACCTGAGGATACGGGGAGGGGGAAGAGTTAGCTGGGACCAAATGAGAGAGTGGCATGGACATATATACACTACCAAACTTAAAACAGATAGGTAGTGGGAAGCAGCTGCATAGCACAGGGAGATCAGCTCGGTGCTTTGTGACCACCTAGAGGGGTTTGATAGGGAGGGTGGGAGGGAGGGAGACACAAGAGGGAAGAGATATGGGGACATATGTATATGTATAACTGATTCACTTTGTTATGAAGCACAAACTGACACACCATTTTAAAGCAATTATACTCTAATAAAGATGTTAAAAAAGAAAGAAAGAAAGAAAGAAAAACCCGAAGAAAAAAAGAGTGTAACTCCCATGTCAATGATACATTATTAATAATAATCAATAAAAATTAATAAAATAAACTCTTGGCAGGCATTTGTGAAAGTCAAGTATTTTATCATATAAAATATGGGGGTCTTTCTGTGAAATGGATATAAAAAGGCAGTGTTTGTTTATTTTAAAAGGTGTTTTCAGGAACTAAATGGGGTTCTCTTTTTCCAGCATAATTTATATAATGTAGCATAGAATAGCAACTAGATGATTAAGATAATCATGTCTTTGACTTTTTAGCGTCAGTCAAAGCTTTGTTTAATTCTTTTGTGAAATGATAATAGCTACTATTTATTCAGTACTTGTTATGTGCCAAGCACTGTTGGAGGCATTTTCTGTGTGCTAACTCACTTAATCCTCAAAGGAAAAAAAAAAAAGTACTATTGTCATGGCCAATTTACAGATGAGGAAACCAGGGCACAGAGACTATTAATAAATCTTGCTCAACATCTCACAGTGGCAAAGTTGGAAATTGTACCTTCTCTCAATCACTTCTCTTATCTGTCAGTCTAACTTTTGATGATCTCCATACTACATTTAGCTAAAATCTTCACTTTTATATTTGGCTTATATGTTGCCTTTATTGGCTTAATCCTTAATATGGCAAACTGTAAACAAAAGAGTTAGTGGCAGTTCAGCAAAAATTTCTTTTTCTTTTTCCTTTTTTTTGGGGCTGCGCTGCTTGTGGGATCTTAGTTCCCCAACCAGGGATCGATCCACTGAACCACCAGGGAATTCCCACAGCACATATTTTGAGTCCATTGTTTTTCCCAGCAGAGTATGTGACTCTTGATTTCGTGCATCACTCTGCTCCATTTCTCTTTTTCCTAAAGGAGATCTACGTGAATTATCATGTTTCTGTTAAATGAAGGGAAAAATGATGAAATTACACTTTTCAAGGAAAAATGTTAATATTTCAACTTTTTAAACACTTAAACACTTACGATGCAGGGTATGTTAATGTTATGTAAATATCAGTATGGCCTTCTGAACTGATTTTTACACTGAGAAAAACAACTCTTTAAGTAAATCACACAAGAGGCTAGAGAGATATTATAGATAATGTTAACTGCTAGATAACCATACTTAATTAGTGTGTGTGTGTGTGTGTGTGTGTGTGTGTGTGTGTGTGGTGTATATATTTAGCAGATATTAGAAGGATATTAGGATATTATAATATACTAGAATGAGGTGATGATATAGCAGATACTAGGTACTAGATGGAGATTACAGCATGGCACAATATAGGTAATAACTTAAAAATGGAATATTGAATATCATTGTAAAAACTCTCATGACAATGTTGTGTGTTCATCACACTTTTTATTTCCTTCTTAAGCACACAAAAACATTATGTTTCTCAGTCCTTTTGCATCTAGCTGGGGCCACAAAGGATTGGGGGCAGATGTGTGGCCCACATCTTCCAGACTCAATTCCTCAAATCTCCAGAGAGATCTTCTCCCCTCTGCCTTTATTCTCACGTTTGCCTTCTTCATATGCATGGCTTGAAGGAAAGGGCTTCAAGGTGGTGGAGTCATGTGATAGAAGGATCGTAGCTCCCTGATCATTCCTAAGTAGTGTCCTAGTCATCGCTAAGAGGAAAGCTGTGCAACCAGAAGCATGAGGCTTGGGCTTTGTGTGAGTAAGAAGCCAACTTTCGTTGTACTCAGCCTCAGAGATCTCAGGTATATTTGTTACTGTAATGTATCTTAGTCTACCCTGACTTGTAACCTCTGACCGATTCAAAGGCAAGGAAATATTTTCTTCTTCTTTTTTCTTTTCCTTGTTTTTCATTCTTTTTTGCATCTCAGGTGTACAAAATTGTATGGTTCCTGATTCTTGGTTAATAATTGTTTTTATTGGTCTATGTGCAGCCCAGTTTTATTCACATAGTTATTTAGTAAATTGTTTTTCATGAGGTTATAAATGCTTGAGAAAGCACCACCCAAAACAAAAGCAAGCATCCTGATAATAACCTATAGCAAACATATGGTGTGGTACCCCTGTCAACCTATCCACCTGCCTCTCCTTACTTACTTAAAGGAAACCTCATCCTGAATTCCGTGTGTATTATTCCTTTGACTTCTTTTTTATATAGCGTTATTGCATCTACAAGTATTCCTAAAGAATACAGATTTTAAATTTCTATTGTTTTAACCTTATAAAAGGATATCAGTTCCAGGTCTGGATAAAATGCAGTAAGCACACTTTACTCTTTTTCTTCCACTGAATACATTAAACCCTGGACAGAATGCATGGAGCAACTATTTGAAAACCCTGAGAAGGAAATAGGAACAGGCAGGTCAGGAATGAGCACCCAAATTTGAAGTATCAACACCACCAAATTTGTATTGAGTTTACCATTTTCTCCCCTTTGGTATCTCCCAACCTAAAGTCAACACAACTGGAAACATGGAAATGAGGTCAGACAGAGGGAACTCCGGGGAAGCCTTCTACTTCTGGCTCCAGAGGGATTGTGGAAATCTGCCCCCAACTCCTCTGCCCCTTTCTTTATTCTCTTGTGCCCCAGTCCCCAGGCAATCTGGCTGTGGTGGTGGAGGTGGCAGCTTCAGTTACTGGAACCAGCAAGAATGAAACGTCAGAGAGGGAAACTTCTCTGTTCTCCAGGGATGCAGTTTCAAGAGGATAGGACAGACCCTCATTGTTTTGTTTTGTTTTGTTTTGTTTTGTTTTCACTCTCTGTCCTCCTTCTTTTTGAGCCAGGATATGAGTCTAATCACAAAATTCCATAACAGCATGACAGTGGGATAATTAGAGCCCCAAGTTTCTGGCCAGGGAACCAAAAAGGATGGGGGCAGAGAACAAAACAGTACCAGGAAGACTGCATGGGGCAGGGATTCAGGAAAGAGACCTCACAAATTTGTTTTTGAGCTCCAGGGCTCACCCTGTGCAGGTGAGGACTGGATTCTAACTAATATTATCTGTAGTTGTAGCCCCCATTTCAGTCATATTTTGTTGACCTTCTCATTGTATTTTTATCTTTTATTTTTGTTTCTACTCTTCTTTTTAAAATTTAATTTTTCCTGCTTTATTGAGATATAATTGGCATATAATATTGTGTAAGTTTAAAGTGTACAACATGTTGACTTGATACACTTATATATTGCAAAATGATTACCACTATAGCATTAGCTAAAACCTCTATTCCATCACGTAATTAACTTTTCTTTTTTCGTGGTGAGAATATTTAGGATATATTCTCTTAGCAACTTTCAAGTATATAATACAGAATTGTTAGCTATAATCACCATGCTGTACATTAGATCCCCAGAACTTGTTAATCTTATAACTAGTAGTTTGTACCATTTGACCAATAGCTCCCTATTTCCCCCATGTCCAGCCCCTGGTAACCACTAATCTACTGTTTCTCTGAGTTTGGCTTTTTGAGATTCCACACATAAGTGATTATCACACAGTAATTGTCCCTCTGTCTGACTTACTTCACTTAGCATAATGCCCTCAACTTTCACCCAAGTTGTTGCGAACAGGAGTACCTTCTTTCTTATGGCTGAATAATATTACACTGTGTGCGCGCGCGTGTGTGTATATATATATATATATATATATATATATATATATACCCGTGTACATAAATGTAGCCCCATTTTCATTATCCACTGATCTGTTGATGGACACTTAGGTGGTTTCCATATCTTGGTTATTGTGAATAATGCTGCAATGAACATAGGGGTGCAGATATCTCTTCAAGATCCTGTTTTCTGTTGCCTATTGTCTTTTCCTTCCTTTGGGTTTATTCTGTTAATCATATACTAACATCCTAAGATGGATATGTAAGTCACGAATTTTGAGGCTCTCTTCTCTTTAATATTAGCATTTGAGGCTCTAAAACTCCCTTAAAGCATTTTTACCATATCTCATAGGTTCTGATATCTAGTGTTTCCTCTATCAATTCTGTTTTTCTTAATTTCAGAATTTGCTGTAATTTTTTCTTTAATTGAAGAGTTATTTATTCCTACTTGTGTGTGTGTGTGTGTGTGTGTGTTAAATTTCCATATGTTCAAGGATATTTTTAATTTTTAAACTTATCTAGCATAATTGTATTATGGTTAGATATTATGAGATCTGAAATTTTTTGAGGATCTCTCTATTGGCTGTTATATGTTATAGGATAAGTTTTTATAAATGTTCCACATGTGCATGATAAAATTGTATATTCCCTAAAGGATGCAGAAATAACTATATGAGTTTCTCTCTCTCTCATCTCTTTATATATATAATCTCCATTAAATCAATCTTGTTAATAGTGCTACTTGTTTCTTCTATGTCTTGGCTAAATTGATATTGTGTAACCTCTAACTAATCAAGAAAGATGTGTTGAAATTCCCCACTATGATAGTGAATTAATATAGTACTATCTGTTGTTCGATACATATATTTTGAGTCTATTTCATTGGTGCATACATGTTTAAAATTGCTATACTTCCTTAATGGATTGAACCTTTTTGTTGTGTCATGACTGTCTCCACTCCCAATATTTTTTGTCTTAAAATCTATTTTATTTAATATAGCTATCGATGTTGATTTGATTGGAATTTTCCTGATAGGTCTTGTTTTCCCCATTCTTTTGCCTTCAACTTTTGCATGTCCTAATGCTTTAATCCTTTCTCATGTAAATTCTTTAAATCTGGATTTGGGCTTTTTATACAATTTATTAATCTGTATCTTTGAATTGGTAGTTTTCTTCTATTCATATTTATCATAATTATTGATATCTTTGTTATTGCTAACATCTTAATTTCTTATTTCAATGTGTCCCTATTATTCTACATTTCTTTTTACTCCTGTCTTATTTACTTAACTGAAGCTATGTCTCACCCTGAGTAAGGCGAGGGCTCTCTCATCCCCCGTCTCCCCCTCCTTCCAATACCTATAATGTTGATCAAACCAGTGCCCTGGATTTTACTTAAAATGTGGTCCAAGGACCAGCAACATCAGCAACTCCTGGGCTTTTACTAGAATTGCAGAAATTTGGGCCCCACTGCAGACCTACTGAATCAGAATCTGCATGTAAACAAGAGCTCCAGGTATCATATGCACAGTAAAATTAGAGAGTCACTAATATCAGTGGGGGATTGGTTCCAGGATGCCCGTGGGTACCAAAATCCACAGATGATCAAGTCTCTTATATAAAATGGTGTAGTAAAGTGAGTCCTCTGTAGTGGATGCAGAACCCACAGATATGGAGGGCTGACTGTAATTAGTTATTACAGATATATTTTCCTTTTTTCTTTGACCTTTGTTATTCTTTTAAACAATAACAACCATTACTAAGTTATATATTTGATAAACTTTATTTCATATATCTCCTCCAACATCTCCAAATTTGTCTTTCCTCTTCTTTTAAGCACTTACCTAAAAGTGTTTTATATGCATCTTTGTGTAGCAAAGCTTTTAAAATGTTGTATGCCTCAAGATGGCAGTGTGGGAAGATGTGGAGTTAGCATCACCCCACAACTAGGGCGCCTTCCGGCCACTGGGTGGGGACTATGATGTCCAAGGAGACACAGAACCCCAAAGTGAACTGGTGGCTTGTGGGATCTTGGTTCACAAGCCGGGGGTTGGGCCGAAGCTCCTGCAGTGGGAGCTCCAAGTCCGAACCACTGGACTAACAGAGAACCTCAGACCCCAGGGAATATTCATTGGAGTGAGGTCTCATGGAGTTCCTCATCTCAGCACCAAGGCCCAGCTCTACCCAGTAGCCTACAAACCCCAGTGTTGGAACCCTCAGGCCAAACAACAAGTAAGACAGGAACACAATCTCACTTACTAAAAAAAAAAAAAAAAGAGAGAGACAGCAAAAAAAAATGTCACAGATAAAGGAGCAAGGTAAAAACTTACAAGACCAAATAAATGAAGAGGAAAGAGGCAATCTACCTGAAAAAGAATTCAGAGTAATGATAGTAAAGATGATCCAGAATCTCAGAAATAGAATGGAGGCATGGGTTGAGAAAATATAACAAAGGTTTAACAAAGATTTAGAAGAAATAAAGAACAAACAGGGAGATGAACAACACAATAACTGAAATGAAAAATGCACTAGAAGGAATCAGTAACAGAATAACTGAGGCAGAAGAACGAATAAGTGAGCTGGAAGACAAAGTGAGAGAAGTAAGTGCTGAGGAGCAGCATAAAGAAAGAAGAATGAAAAGAATTGAAGACAATCTCAGAGACCTCTGGGACAACATTAAATGCACCAACATTCGAATTATAGGGGTCTCAGAAAAAGAAGAGAAAAATAAAGGGCCTGAGAAAATATTTGAAGAGATTATAGTTGAAAACTTCCCTAGCATGGGAAAGAAAATAGTCACCCAAGTCCAGGAAGCACAGAGAGTCCCATACAGGATAAAGCCTAGGAAAAACACACCAAGACACATATTAATCAAGCTAACAAAAATTAAATTCAAAGAAAAAGTATTAAAAGCAGCAAAGGGAAAAACAAAAAATAACATACAAAGGAATCCCCATACATTATCAGCTGATTTTTCAGCAGAAACTCTGCAGGCCAGAAGGGTGTGGCAGGATATACTTAAAGTGATGAAAGAGAAAAACCTACAACCAAGATTACTCTACCCAGCAAGGATCTGATTCACATTTGATGGAGAAGTCAAAAGCGTTTCAGACAAGCAAAAGCTAAGAGAATTCAGCAGCACCAAACCAGCTTTACAACAAATTCTAAAGAAACTTCTCTAAGCAGGAAACACGAGAGAAGAAAAAGACCCACAAAAACAAAAACAAAACAATTAAGAAAATGGTAATAGGAACATACATATCTATAATAACTTTGAATGTAAGTGGATTAAATGTCCCAACCAAAAGACACAGACTGGCTGAATCGATACAAAAACAAGACGCGTATATATGCTGTCTACAAGAGACCCACTTCAGATGTAGGGACACATACAGACTGAAAGAGAAGGGATGGAAAAAGATATTCCATGCAAATGGAAATCAAAAGAAAGCTGGAGTAGCTATACTCATATCAGATAAAATAGACTTTAAAATAAGATTGTGACAAGAGATAAGGAGGGACACTACATAATGATCAAAGGATCAATCCAAGAAGAATATATAACAATTGCAAATATTCATGCACCCAACATAGGAGCACCTCAATACATAAGGCAAATGCTAACAGCCATAAAAGGAGAAATCGACAGTAACACAATAATAGTAGGGAGCTTTAACACCCCACTTACACCAATGGACAGATCATCCAAATAGAAAATAAATAAGGAAACACAAGCTTTAAATGACACAATAGACCAGATAGATCTATTTGATATTTATAGAATATTACACCCAAAAGTGACAGAATACACTTTCTTCTCAAGTGCACATGGAACATTCTCCAGGATAGATCACATCTTGGGTCACAAATCAAGCCTAGGAAAAGTTAAGAAAATTGAAATCTGATCAAGCATCTTTTTTGACCATAACGCTATGAGATTGGAAATCAATTACAGGGAAAGAACTGTATAAAGCACAAATACATGGAGGCTAAACAGTGCACTACTAAATAACCAAGAGATCACTGAAGAAATCAAAGAAGAAATTTAAAAATACATAGAAACAAAGGAAAACGAAAACACAATGACCCAAAACATACGGTACACAGCAAAAGCGGTTCTAAGAGGGCAGTTTACAGCAACACAATCTCACCTCAAGAAACAAGAAAAATCTCAAATAAACAATCTAACCCTACACTTAGAACAATTAGAGAAAGAAGAACAAAGAAAACACAAAGTCAGTAGAAGGAAAGAAATCATAAAGATCAGAGCAGAAATAAATGAAATAGAAACGAAGAAAACAATAGCAAAGATCAATAAAACTAAAAGCTGGTTCTTTGAGAAGATAAACAAAATTGATAAACCCTGAGCCAGACTCATCAAGAAAAAAAGGGAGAGGATGTAAAACAATAAAATTAGAACTGAAAAAGGAGAAATCACAACTGACACTGCAGAAATACAAAGGATTATAAGAGACTACTACAAACAAGTATATGCAAATAAAATGGACAAACACAAAGAAATGGACAAATTCTTGGAAAGGTACAATTTTCCGAGGGTGAACAAGGAAGAAATAGAAAATATAAACAGACCAATCACAAGCACTGAAATTGAGACTGTGATTAAAAATCTTCCAACAAACAAAAGCCCAGGACCAGATGGTGTCACATGCGAATTCTATCAAACATTTAGAGAAGAGCTAACACCCATCCTTCTCAAACTCTTCCAAAAAATTACAGAGAGAAAAACACTCCCAAACTCATTCTACGAAGCCACCATCACCCTGATACCCAAATCAGAAAAAGATATCACTAAAAAAGAAAATTATAGACCAATATCACTGATGAACATAGATGCAAAACTCCTGAACAAAATAGTAGCAAACAGAATCCAACAGCACATTAAAAGGATCGTACACCATGATCAAGTGGGATTTATCCCAGGGATGCAAGGATTCTTCAATATATGCAAATCAATCAATGTGATACACCACATTAACAAATTGAGGAATAAAAACCATATGATCATCTCAATAGATGCAGAAAAAGCTTTTGACAAAATTCAACACCAATTTATGACAAAAACTCTCCAGAAATGGGCATAGAGTGAACCTACCTCAACATAATAAAGGCCATATATGACAAACCCACAGCCAACATCATCCTCAATGGTTTAAAACTGAAAGCATGTCCACTAAGATCAGGAACAAGACAAGGATGTCCACTCTCGCCACTCTTATTCAACGTAGTTTTGGAAGTCCTAGCCATGGCAATTAGAGGCGAAAAAGAAATAAAAGTAATACAAATTGGGTAATAAGAAGTAAAACTGTCACTGTTTGCAGATGACATGATACTATACATAGAAAACCCTAAATATGCCACCAGAAAGCTACTAGAACTAATAAATGAATTTGGTAAGGTTGCAGGATGCAAAATTAATGCACAGAAATCTAGGGCATTCCTATACACCAAACAATGAAAGCTCAGAAAGAGAAATTAAGGAAACAATCCCATTTACCATAGCAACAAAAAGAATACAATACCTAGGAATAAACCTGCCTAAGGAGGCGAAAGACTTGTACTCAGAAAACTATAAAATATGGATGAAAGAAATCAAAGATGTTATAAACAGATGGAGAAATATACCATGTTCTTGGATTGGAAGAATCAATATTGTGAAAATAACTATACTACCAAAGCAATCTACAGATTCAATGCAATCCCTATCAAACCACCAATGGCATTCTTCACAGAATTAGAACAAATAATGTTACAATTTGTATGGAAACACAAAAGACCCTGAATAGCCAAAGCAATCTTGAGAAAGTAAAATGGAGTTGGAAGAATCAGGCTCCCTTACTTCAAACTATACCACAAAGCTACAGTAATCAAGAGAGTATGGTACTGGCAAAATAACAAATATAGATCAACGGTACAAGATAGAATGCCCAGAGATAAACCCATGCACATATGGGCACCTAATTTACGACAAAGGAGGCAAGAATATACAATGGAGAAAAGACAGCCTCTTCAATAAGTGCTGCTGGGAAAACTGGACAGCTACATGTAAAAGAATGAAATTAGAACACTACCTAACATCATACACAAAAATAAACTCCAAATGGATTAGAGACTTAAATGTAAGACCAGACACTATAAAACTTTTAGAGGAGAACATAGGAAAAACACTCTTTGACATAAACCACAGCAAGATCTTTTTTGACCCACCTCCTAGAGTAAGAGAAATAAAAACAAAAATAAACACAAATGGGACTTAATTAAACTTGAAAGCTTTTGCACAGCAAAGGAAACCATAAACAAGACAAAAAGACAACCCTCAGAATGGAAGAAAATATCTGCAAATGAAACAACAGACAAAGGATTAATCTCCAAAATATACAAACAGCTCATGGAGCTCAATATCAAAAAAAAAAAAAAAAAGGAATCCAGTTAAAAAATGAGCAGAAGACCTAAATAGACATTTCACCAAGGAAGACATACAGATGGCCAAGAGGCACATGAAAAGATGCTCAACATCACTAATTATTACAGAAATGCAAATAAAAAATAAAATGCAGTATCACCTCACACCGGTCAGAATTGCCATCATCAAAAAACCTACAAATAAATTCTGGAGAGGGTGTGGAGAAAAGGGAACCCTCTTGCACTATTGGTGGGAATGTAAATTGATACAGTCACTATGGAGAACAATATGGAGGTTCCTTAAAAAGCTAAAAATAGAACTACCATACAACCCAGCAATCCCACTCCTGGGCATATACCCTGAGAAAAACATAATTCCAAAAGAGTCATGTACCACAATGTTCATTGCAGCTCTATTTACAATAGCCAGGACATGGAAGCAACCTAAGTGTCCATCAACAGATGAATGGATAAAGAAGATGTGGCACATATATATAATGGAATATTACTCAGCCATAAAAAGAAACGAAATTGAGTTATTTGTAGTGAGGTGGATGGACCTACAGACTGTCATACAGATTGAAGTAAGTCAGAAAGAGAAAAACAAATACAGTATGCTAACACATATATATGGAATCTAAAAAAAAAAATGGTTGTGAAGAAACTAGGGGCAGGACAGGAATAAAGACGCAGACGTGCAGATGTAGAGAATGGACTTGAGGACACGGGGAGGAGGAAGGGTCATCTGGGACGAAGTGAGAGAGTAGCATTGACATATATACACTACCAAACGTAAAATAGATAGCTAGTGGGAAGCAGCCGCATAGCACAGGGAGATCGGCTTTGTGCTTTGTGACGACCTAGAGGGGTGAGATAGGGAGGATGGAAGGGAGGCTCAAGAGGGAGGGAATATGGGGACATGTGTATGCATATGGCTGATTCTCTTTTTTGTGCAACAGAAACGAACACAGTATTGTGAAGCAATTATACTCCAATAAAGATCTATTAAAAAATATTGTATGCCTGAGAATATTTTTATCATGTCCTCTTATATACCTTGTTGGATATAAAATACTATGTTCACAGTTATTTTCCTTCAGTTCTTTGAAAACAACCATTTGCATCCAGTGCTGTTGAAAATTCTGACATCAGTCTGATTCTTCTTCCTTTGTATGACATCTGCTCTTTTTTTTTCTCTGTTTAGAATTTTGTCTTTGTATTCCTATATTTCACGATAATATGTGCAGGTATGGCTTTAAAAAAACAAATCTCTCTTCTTTTGGCACTTTCCGGGCCCTTTCAATATGAAGCAGTTAAAAATGTTTAGTTCATTCTGTATATGTCTTCAAATATTTTTCTCATCCCCATTTTTTTTCTCTCCTTCTCTGTCTTGTTATTCTGGGTGTCAGCCCTTTTGTGCCCATCTTCCATTTCTCTTGGCTTGTCTTTTACAGTCTCCTTTCTATCCTTCTAACTTCTGGAGGATTTCCTCAATCTGGCCTTCAAATTCATCAGTTTATTCCTCATTTCAATATTCTGCTCTTTATTCTATCATTTTCTGTTTCAGTCATTTTTTTTTACACACTATTTATTTATTTAAAATTTTTTTTTTGCGGTACGCAGGCCTCTCACTGTTGTGGCCTCTCCCGTTGCGGAGCACAGGCTCCGGACGTGCAGGCTCAGCGGCCATGGCTCACGGGCCTAGCCGCTCCGAATCATGTGGGATCTTCCTGGACCGGAGCATGAACCTGTGTCCCCTGCATCGGCAGGCGGGCTCTCAACCACTGCACCACCAGGGAAGCCCTACACAGTATTTTTTAAGATACATTTAAACGCTCGCTTTGTTTGCTCTAATATATTTTGCTTCCAACTGGAATCTGGAATCCAGGATATGTTTTCCTTGTGAAGTCTTCAGAATGTCTTGTGAGCTCATCCCCTTCCCACTCCAGGATACTGATTACTCTGTAAGGCAATACATTAGGAGAAGGGCATCATTCATTCATTCAGGCCCATTCATTCAGAGTGTAGTGGGGAGGAGTGGATAAGCCCTAAGGTGATAGCAACAGGCCTCCCAAAACTATAGCCAAGCCCAGTTACCCTTTGCTCCCTCAGGTCATAGCTTTAATTTGCATCCCTTCTACCCACTCAGGAAAAGGTAACATTGGGAGGAGACACTTTTCAGGTTGTAAACTTTCAGCTTGAGTGTTTGAGCATCTAGGTGTGGAGAAGTGAGTACCAGAGTTTCAGTTCTCTCCTCCTACTTTTCTCAGTGCTCCAAGAGCACAGGACTTCTGAGCAGCCTTGATTTATTCCTGTGGACACTAAAAACTCTCTGCTCATATGACTCCATCCAAATCCCTCCCATAAGAGACTTGAGCAAACTTTAGCATAACTTCTGGCAGCCCAAGGTCACATCCCTGGGACAACCCAGTCTCCTCTTGAATTCCTATGTGGAAAAGCTCAAGGCTACCAAAAGAATTTACTCTTTGTTTCAGCCAACACCCCAAAGACTGGCCCCTGACTTCCCTCTTTTAAATCATCGTTTAAAAAACAAAGATATATATATGTATCTCCTACAACCCAGGAGTGTCTTTCTCAAGGACCTCAATGCCATTCCTTTGAAATGTAATCATCAGGAAGGATAGAGCGTCTGTCTCTCAGTTTCTATGGGAGTGTAGAAGCCTAACTTTTTAAAAAAAATAAATTTATTTATTTACTTATAAATAGTTGTGGCTAGCGGGGGCTACTCTTCGTTGTGGTGCACGGGCTTCTCTTTGCGGTGGCTTGTCTCTGCTGCAGAGCACAGGCTCTAGACGTGCTGGCTTCAGTAGTTGTGGCACGTGGGCTCAGTAGTTGTGGCGCACGGGCTTAGTTGCTCCACGGCATGTGGGATCTTCCCGGACCAGGGCTCGACCCCGTGTCCCCTGCATTGGCAGGTGGGTTCTTTACCACTGTGCCACCAGGGAAGCCCTAGAAGCCTAACTTTATAAATGTCAGTTAGCAGACGTGGTGACCTAATCTTTTACATTGACCAGCCCTCTTACTCCCCTTTTGTAATTTTTCACTTTCCTGACTCAGCTTGAGCCCTCCCCCCGCCCCACTCCCACATTCCCCCTTTAAAACTCCCACTATCTAAGCAAATCAGGAATTGAGCTCAGCTCTTTCCCCTAGCACAGTAGTTATTGAATAAAATCTGTTTTTACCTCTTTAACTAATGTCCAGTTTTGTTTATCTTTGATAACTCTTCAACCCAAGCTCTGAATTGCTAAAGATGTGGAGAAGCCATAAGGCAAGAGCTAAGAAGAATCAAGAGAAGTATTCCTATAGCACCCCTCCATCACACACACACACACACACACACACACACACACACACACACACACAC